>NW_022631033.1:2710270-3381385 GCF_010015895.1 Lontra canadensis
TATATATATATATATACATATATATATATATATATATATGGTTTCCATATACTGTGCATATAAATATATGAAAGTGGTAGAGGTGAGTTCCTTCTAGGATAACAGATAATAATTTAATTCAATTTAAAAAAAATTAAAGAATGTCTGTCTGCCAGGAACTATGCAAAGGGCTAGAAATAAAATACAGACCATAAATTATCTTTCTCTCCAGAGCCCAAACACAGGAGTGATTGGGAGAGGAGAGGGTGCCAGACCTGAGCCCTGTCTGACTCATCAGGGGACACCTTAAGCCTCCAGGACACCCAGTCACACCTTCAAATCTCCAGATGACATTCCAGGAGAGCAGACATCAACACCCATAGTGCATTTCAACCACATTTCCATCTGCATTTTTTTTTAAAGAATAAAAAACAAACAAAAAAAAGTTGTCATGGAAAGGGGTCAGATTCAATTATCTAGATACTATGGGGATGGAACCAGTTCCAAGCATGACAACTGGGAAAAGGTTCTGGGGTGTCCCCACACCACCACCGTTTGTCTTCACAGTCTACTGTGCTCTGTACTTCCTGCCAAAATGGTAGGATCCATGGCCCTGTTGAGAGGCTGTATGCTTAGAACCCTAAGAGGAAGATGGGGATCAAGAATAAACAGGCTTCCTGAATCCGATTTGTATCCAACAGGAACAAAAAGCAACCATGTAACAGATGGAACGTTCCATCGCCAGCTCTCGTGTTTGTCTTATTGTTTCCACAGAGGATGGGCTCCATGCTGAGTCCCAAGCTCTTTCGACTAAGCCAGCCAGACACCCTTACCTGCAGCTACTGTTAAACCCCTGTTGAGGGCTAGAACATAATGACATGGGGTTGTTCCACTTTACTGAAAGAGCTGAAGGCACAGCAGCGTTGGCCATCCGGGAGAACTCGTGGATGACATGACAGTGAGCAAAGACCTGAGAACAGTGAGACCTCAAGCGCGCGATCACCAGGGGTGAGTGGAACAGCAAATGCATCAGCCTGGAGATAGGATTCTACTCTGGGGCATCGAGGGACAGGTGGGAGCAGGTGCTAGCACAGAAGGAAAGGGGTCACCTGCCATCGGAGGAAGTTGAGCTTGAGACAGAGCGGGTGACACAAACCTGTAAAGGACACTGGCAGCTGCTCTAAGGAAGAAGGAAGGTCCTTTGAGAGCTGAGAGCCGTGGAGCAATGGGTGAGACTTACATTCCCACAGTGTGGCCCTGACTGCCTTGCAAAGGACAGCCCGTCCAGGGCGGGGTGGTAGCAGGAGGCTGGTGGGGAGGGGCTGTGTCAGTCTGCAAGAGAGATGATCAGCTGATTCGTGGCGGGTGCAGACAGGCAGCAGGGAAAGAGTGGGTTTGGACCCGAAACCTCGGGGAATAGAGGTATCATTTACCGAGTTTGCAAACACTGCGTGTAGGTGCAGGTTTGGGAAGATCTACGAACCAGAATATATTTTGCTGAAAATAAAATACTTAGTCCTTAGGAAAAACTAAGCTTCTCCTGGCATTGGTCAGGAGCTCTACGTCACGATGCCGTACAGGTCATGGGATAGAGGGGCTGGGTTAGAGGCTTTCAGTGCAAACTTGGCTTTTGTCTCCTTGCTGTCTCTTTCCGTGAGAGCCGTGGAGGAATCACGGGGGAAACAGGGGACCAGCAGCCTTGGGAGTAGGTGTTAGAAGGTGTCTAGGATGAGATGTTCTGTAAATATCTCAGTAAGAGAGACAGGGGGCATCTAGATTCTGTAGTTCAGGGTGGCCACAAGGACCAGAAAAAGAAGACATCCAACTAGATACAGCTTTTAGATGAGAACAGAAAGTAGGGTAGGTGAAGAAGGGAAGAGAAAATGCGTGAGAATCTAGCTTTTGGGCAAACCATAATTCAGAGCTGTTTCTAAAAACATGCATCTGTAGTTTCTTCTCTTATTGTTATAGGTTTTTGTGGTTGTTTTGTTGGTAGACCTAAGTACAGAACATGGGAGGACTGATTTCACCCACACCCACTTTCCCAAGAGGCTCTGTAGCTCTGCACTATTTATATGATAATCCATGTTTTACAGTTGAATTTTAAATGCTGTTTTTATCACCTGCTAAAACTTTACATTTGCTTGGCTTTCCTTCTGAACTCCAAAACATGTCCTATTGTTTTTTCTATCTCTGACCATCATTTTGCCCTTTAAGAGGGTAGAGATATAACATATTTGTATTACTTTACTATGTTAGTATTAAAGTTTTATTTTTTTAAGTTTTTTAAAGTTTTATTTTTAAGCATAAATTAATGAATTTATGATTTGTTCTTCTTTTAGAATCAGTCTTGTAATTTTTTGCTGGTATCATATGTGTATTCTGCTAGTTGAGTTTGGAAAGGTCTTGAAGTATTCTGCAAAGAAACAAAATATCCTTTTATGATCGGGATTAAGAACATGTGATTAATTTGATATGTTTATTTATGACATCATCTATATAACTTTTTTTAAAAAAATGAAGATATACAGAACAATTCCAAGATGTAATGAGTTGTAGGATGGTTGTACAAATACACCACTTTGTCCTTGTCAGGGGAATCCCAGTCTATGCACGGGCATGCTTCCACAGGTAAATGGCCAAGTCTTTTCTGGGCTGCCTTTTTTTTTGCGGGACTGATGTTGTGGTGCCACAGTCCATGTCCTGGCACCCAAAACATCAGTCTCACTCTGGGACAGTGTCAGCAGGCACATGTACAGCTTGCACTCATTTGGCCTGACCCAGCAAGCTATGGATTTCCCACACAGTATCTGGCTCAGAAATCCTGCTCTGAAGCCCTGGAGAAGGGAGAAAGTTGCAGGTTTCAGATCATAGGAGCATGTCACTGTCCAGCATCTGTTTCTTTGTTCATAAACAGCTTTGTTAAAAGAGAAGTGTCTGCTTTAGTAAAAGAAGATAAAACCAGATTGCTGACAGGGAGAAATAAGAAGAAAACATTTGAAGTTTTGTTGTTGTTGTTGTTTTAACTTTTGATTCTGCTGTTTGATTAGTAGAAGTCAATTGTGGTTATGATGGCTTGTGGGAAAACTCTGAAATTACTTCTGGATATTGAGGACAGCTCTGCTCCTGGAGAAACCCTGAAGCCGTCCTTCAAAATTCCCAGAATTCACTTTCCTTTGCATTCCTATTAATTTATCAATTGACAAACAAAACTGTGGGGTACTAGATGAACAGCATGCTAGAAGCTTCAAATTCTAAGCATAAGATGCGGATCCTATCTGTAATTTTCTATGGAAACATCTGCACCTTGGTGTCTTTGAAATGAACTTTCTGTGGATGAGAAAGCACGCACTACCTTCTTCTTACATAACATTAATGACTGTTTTTAGGTGAATTTGGAGCAGCAATTGGAAGGGAGAAAGGCAGGAGAACAGATTTCTCAATGGTGAATTCTTACCCTGCTCTCTGTTCTGCTAATATCATCGGGATGAGCAGGTCATTTCAGAGAGGCTTTTGAATGTGTAATATAAGCAGGCCATATAGATATATATATAGATATATCATAGATATCTATATATATATGGTGTTTATGACTAAATATTTATGAAGTATTGTTTTCACTCTATGTGTATATATTTTTTTTATTGTGCTCAGTTGGCCAGTGTACAGTACACCATTAATTTTTGATGTCATGTATCAGTTGCACCTAACACCCAGTGCTCATCACCACGCCTGCCCTCCTTAATGCCCATCACCCAGTTCACCTGGTTACCCCATGCCCCACCCCCGTCCGTTCTGTAACCCTCAGTTTGGTTGCTGGAGTCCAGAGCCTCTCACAGTGTCTCCCTCTCTGATTTTTTCCCATTATGTTATTCTTTTAAAATATTACTGTTACTTGGAATTAACTGGAAAAAAAAATAAAAGCTGAGAATCGTCCCATCTTCAATACTAATAATTGAACGTAGCTTAGAAAAATAAGCTTAGGAAACTGATGGGTGATGGTATCCATGGCGAGCGGCTGGGCTGAGGGAATTTCTGTGGGCCCCAAGACACACGAGAGCGAATTTTGGTCTGTAGGACCTGAGCAGTGGGTCTGGACCCTCATAGGGGATGAGCCATGTAAACAGGTCAGACAACCAATAACAAGCTTGGATAAGTAGGATTTTAGATCCTATTTTTATTCCGAGAAACATGACTGAGAGAGGCTGAACCAGGCTGGGGAGGCTGAGATTTGTACATTAGAAAATCCTTTCCGACATCATAAGTAGAGTGTTCAGGAATAAAACGGCACAATGCCGTCGGTGGACAACCACCTTTAAGTCCTCAGGAGAACAGCTGTGTCTCAAGAGGCTCAGAAAAGGTGGTCACTACAGTGAGGTGACACCATCCCTAGTCAGTCTTGGTGTCTGATTTTGCCATTTTGAAAATGTAGAAGGTGGCAGGCTAAGCGGAGCTGGCAGGAATCTGTCCTAAGAAGTCTTCTCCAGAAGAGTTCTGGTGGGAAGTCTGCTCCCTCCCAAAGTCCGACATGAACAGGAAAGAGTCTGCTCACTTCAGGAGAGGGAGGAAGGCTGTTGTTCCCACCACAGGCCCCAGAAAGCCCGCCATGACCGCTCTACACCCAGGCCTTGGGGCCCTGATTGTCCCTGGGACTTAGCAAGGGTGTTCCCTCTGAGTTCTTCGCCTCTGGGTTCCCAAACCCCAATACAGGGTCTCATCATACAGGGTTCTTGTCTGTATTTGCCAAAGGCGTTTTATTAAATAATAGGTGTTGGTTGGGATCCATCACTGAGTGGGTATTAAACACCTGCTCCCAGGGTTTCTCCAAATCTCTTTCAAGGCCAACAAGCTTCATAATAATTCTAACAATAATATAATAGAACGATGTATACTAGCAATAGCATTTCCTTCTCTCTAAAATACATATATACTAGAGACATATGCCTATATATGTATGAAAAGCATATGTATTTTATGATGTATATACTGTGCTTTCTCTCTTGAGAAATGAACTCAGTTTGAATAGAAAGCATCTACCTAGCAAGACCGTCTACCGGGCAATGGAAAGGCACACGGTGAAATAAAGTGTCGCTATTCCCAAGAACGTAGAGTTTAATTGGAGTGAGAGGCAGATAAGCAGAATACTTTCGGAGAGCGCGGGAAGGGCTAGACCAGAATTACAACGGTCATTCCGCAGGAGTCCAGGGCAGGAAGCCGCTCACTCGCAGTTTCCCGAAGAGCCCTGTGAGCTCAGGGAAGTGATTATGCAGAACACCACTGGGATCCTCGGTAATGAGTCACTAAAAACCTATTACGCTCTGAACGTCCGTTTCAGCAGCTAACCAGGAAATGCTGGCTCCCAGAGCAAAAAAAAAAAAAAAAAAAAAAATAATAATAATAAAGAAAGTCCTACCCTCCCACCCTTCCAGACAACTGCTAACGTTGGTGGCTAGAACACACTACCCCCCTTACACTGTGCCCAGCTGAATTTGATCAGATTTCCATCATCCATACCTTCAGAATGCTTAGTGTGTGGCAATCCTGCTCAAATCTGAGCTTCTGGGGCACCTTTGGATGGGTCTGACATTTCCCTGTACATTTGAAACACTGGAAGCAAACTGATCTGTACTTGTTAAACGCAAAGTCAGCATAAGTTTCTTGACAAGGAACAACCACGAAATGAAGCTATTTTATTATCTCAAACGTAGTTGTAAACTTGAGCTGTTCACGTAACTTCTCTAAAGATAAACAACTTTATCAATGTTTCATTTTTTTTCTAATTAGGGTTTTGGAAAAGACTTTTCTAAATCATATTTTATGGAAGTGTAGGATTTCCAAAAAAGACCTGAGGTCTTCCGTTGGGGAGGGTGTGAGGCTTTTGAGGACTTCAATGCCCCTTAACTTTGTCCTCCTTGCAAAAATAACTCTGTCTTTATTTCCTTTTTTATACAGTAATTTCCTTTGTAGCCTAGGAGTTACTCCCTCTGTTCTTCTCAAAGGGTGGAAATTCTAGCATATTCCCAGGGTTATCCAGATGCTTCATCTTGCTGTCTCTCTGCGAGATTCCCTTTATTTTCTTTGGGACTCTGAAACTCTGTGAATCTCTACCTTGCTCCCACTGAGAACCAGATGGCTTCTGAGTTTCAGTCTATCCAAGGGTCCCATGTATCATGTTTGATTCCAAATTGAGTTGGGTAGAAGAGACATTCATTCTTCCCTTTGACATTTTGGGTTTTATTTGTTTATTTTTAGATTTGCCAAATACAGGGCTCGGGCTTCTAGTGGTTAAATATATTTCCTAACTGAAGGGTCAGCTAACTTCATGATGTCACTACACCATAGGAGAGGCAAAACTTTATATTCTCATGTCATCACCTCATCCTTTCCCACAGGAAATCTTTGTTATTTTTTGTACAGGGTGATTTTATTCCTTAAGTGTTTCCTCTATCATGCAAAAAGGAAAAGTAACCTGAGTTTCAGCCATATAAATATCTCTGTGTTCTTCCCCAGATCTTGTGGACTTTAAGTAGAGAATATGTAAGAGAGAGTGTGGGCATTCAATTCTGCTTCGATCTTTCCTTCATAGGTCTGTGCCCTAGGTACATATGTTAGGGATTGGGATACATGTGACAGAATCTCAGCTCAAATAACTTTGAATCAAAACACACAAGCAAACAAAAAAAGAATGTATATACCAAAAATAAATATGGAAGAATGTATCATTCCCAAGGACTAATTTGGCACAACAACTTCTGAACTTTGTCTTCACATCTTTATTTCTTCTTTCCCTTCTGCTGTGGGTTAGAGTAGGGTGCTCTGATGTCTCCAAATGGAGGGCTGACCTCACAGTCTTCGACCTTTTGATCCAAAGCAAGAGATCACCCTCATGTGTCTTTACTCTGAGTTCTACTGTAAAAGTGGCAAAAGATGAACTTTGGTTGGCTTGGTTCAGATTATGGCTCTACTTTAAGCAACGGAATGCATACCACGGTCAATAGACCAAGAGAGCCACAAGCAGGCATTTTCTCAATGATGAATGGATTTTCTCAATGAAATTGGGTAGGACGGGATGGCTCAGTGTGCGGTGGAAAAGTTAACACGGTGGATGCCCACTAAATTCAGCCATCAATTAAGTAGCAATAGAATTCAAGATTCTTCATTTCATCACAGATGATCAGCAAAACGCACACTGAAGAGTGATGTTTTCCCTATTGACACACCTTGCATTGACACCCTAGATCCCTTCATATTGTCTTAAGGAAATTATGTTCCATCTTCCTCAGCCAAGAGAAAGTAAACATCTTAAACCCCTTCATACATTGTTGATCAAGGAAACACAAAATAAGTTGGAATCTCCATTCAATAAAGCTATAGGATATAGTGAGATCACAGATGGGCACATGGTTAGGGAAGTTACCAGTTTGCCCTGTCATGTATGTAAGATCTAACTTTATTTGAAGATTTCTGCTGCTAACAACATTTGACTATTACTGGTTTAGAGGTACCCCATCTCCCTTCTGGATAGGACTTTTTGTTTTTGTTCAATAATAGTTCTTCAGACTAAAGTGATACTCATTAATATTGATAATATTTTATCCTATTATAAAACTTTTGAGATCCGTCACTTGAGAAAGACCCCAGATGCCAATCAATTATAGTTAAGTTGAAGTGAAATGTAATGCTGGAATTCCTATCTCAGCTTCCCTGTGGATATGGAACAAAGGACAATTTGCATGTATAAATGACTTTCTCTACAGAAGTGCTATATAACATGGAGTTTAAAATATTAAAGATTCGTAAGGAAGGTATCACATATTTACATATCTAGTTGATAGAGTGCCATGTGCCACGGCATTTTCTGTAGAAAGATTTCTGTTTTCACTGGATTTAGCATGCATAGCAAGTAGACTTCAACAATTGACCGAAATCAGAAAATGTCAAAGCTGTCTTTAGAAAATGGGGCTATATTATTTCTTTTACACCAGTATTAAATCAAGGAAAAATCACAGACAAAATGGATTGATAGTATATCTTCTACAACTAATTTGAAATTTTACATATGGTAACAACTATTGTTAAATTAACCATAGCTAATTGGTCCTAAATGAAAATAGATAATTAAGCATGTTCTGGACTATTAACTGGCTCATATTTTAGGTATTTGCCTAATTAGACATTTCCTAAACTATTCATTTGCATTGGTTAATTTTTATGCAACATTCTATTGTGAGTTTTTAACAATTTTTATTTGGTATTTACCCTTTTAAAGTTATTTCCCAGGAGGATGTTGAAGACACATAATGTATTACAACTATTGCACTGGGCTATTTTCTTACCCCATAAAGAAAGTGATTATACTGTACAGAAATAAGAATTTCTACTTTTTGGAGGATATTGAGTGTCTTGACAGGCAGACTCTTCTCTTAGCATTCTGCATAGCTGGATCTTTCTCAACTCTTCATAAAGATCATTTACTCACAGGTAAAGGTTTTGTTCATTATGTGATCAGTACAGGTTATTAAAATATGAACTCAAGAAGAAGGTTTTTCTCCCACTGAGAGATACTGGATGGCTAGGAAGTCACCAAGAGGTTTCTGATACAAAAAAGAAACTTCTTCTATAATTCTATATTTGCAAAACAACCTCTTGGGAATGCAGTGAAAACAAAGACATTGACAGACAAAGGAAAAGCAAAAAACGTGTTCCTAACAAAAATACCCATAGAAAAAGACTAATACAAATTCTTCAAACAGAAAGGTAAGGACAACAGAAGGAATCTTGGGGCATTTGGAAAGAAGAATGAACAGAAAGACCAGACATGTGAGTATACAGAGTAGACCATGTTTCTGTAATGAATCTGACATTCATATCTGATGATCGAAGCAAACAGTACATAACACCATTTAAGAGAGAAGACAATCGCATTTAAAAGCACTGGGTATTATAAATAGACAATGAATACATCAAAAACTAATGATGTATTGTGTGGTGACTAACATAACACAATTAAAAAATAAAAGTAGGTAAGATAAAGTCATCTAAATAGAAATAAGGCTTCCACATTTTACTCAAAAGTAGTATAATTCAGTACACTGAAATAAAGACTATCTGTATATTGTGATACAGACAGCAACCAGCATCAGAACAAGATGAAGAGATCCACTCAAGAATGTGAAACCTAATTTAGGACAGAATCTTAAAAATTTTCTAGTTAACCCTCAGCAAGGCAAGGAAAGATACACAAAGAAACAAGGTACAGAGGAAACAAACATAAAACAAATAATAAAATGGAATATTTAAGCTCTGACAGCTGATTAGCTTAAAGGTAAATGGCCTAAACACACCAGTAAAAAAGCAGAGATTGGCAAGCCCATAACACCAGAATCCAGCTACATGCTGCTTATAAGAAAGTCACTTCAAATTCAATGCCACTGGTAAGTTGAAAGTAAAAGGGGATGAGTAACTACATATATGCAAACATAATTTTTTTAAAAATTAAGTTGCCATATTAACGTCAAAGAATCTTGACTTCAGATCAGAGAAAATTACTCAAGACACAGAAGGACATTACAGAAGGGCAAGGGATCAATCTACCAGGAAGACATAACGACCCTAAAAATGTGCACAGCAAACAGCAGAGCCTCAAAATACGTGAAGAAAAACTGCTAGAGATAAAGGAGAAATAGGCAAATTCACTCTGTGCACTTCCCTCAGTAATTGATAGACTGCTGGACAGAAAACAAGCTTGTGAAAATCTGAACAGCAAGATCAACAAACAGAATCTGAAATGTAATTAATGCCTAATAAACAGAACTTTGAGAAAGTCACTTCACTAAAAAGAAGTAGTACCATTAGCATTTAGTCACAATCACGCTTACAGTTCCCATAGCTTGTACAGAGTAAAGATATTGAATTCACTTTGTAGAAAAAGCTTAGTAACATCACGACTTCCAAATGCAGTGACATTTTGGCAATAGTATGTTGTCACATGCAAGTGTGTCAAGATGCTTCTGGACACTCTGTGTTATTCTAAGGAGACCTCTGTCACTACTAGCAATCAATCAGCACACACTGAAATAAAAAAAAAATAATAATAACTTTCTGAGTATAATGCTGGAGGTTCTTCAACTATTTTCCCCCAAGTCTTTTAGGAAATGGGGAAGTGGTATGGAAAAATCTTGAGTAAGGAATGAAATATGGGCATGGGTCTAGACAGACCTGGATGAAGGGGCAGGCAGAAGGTCGGGTAATAGGTTGGAGTTTGGGTCTGCAAGTAAAATCAGAAATATGGACCGAGGCTTGCAGGAAGGAGTGATGGGGGAGGACCAGAGAGTACAGCAACCCCTGCTCCTCCAGCCACCACTTTCTAGTGGCTCCTGCAGAGTATAACCCAGATTCCTGCACCATTATGCAGGGTAGGGGATAGAGAGGAGGTCCTCTAGTTGTGGGAAACAGAGCCAACACTAAGTGCAGAGGTCCTGGCATGGGGAGATAGGATGGGACTCAGTTGTTCTGAAATGAATACAAGGGAGAAAACAGAACTTAGCACCCTGGCAGAAACAAAAGTAGGAGAGCTGGGAGCAAGTTCAGAAGTGACACTTTGTCCCTGACACTTGACATGGAGTGACTTACATCTGAAGAGCTTTTCTGAGAGGGGCTGAAGGTCAGACGAGAAGGTGGAGAGGCATCACAATTCGGGATGGAGGACTATGTTCATGGGACGTTACTGTGCAAAGAGCTTATACAAGTTCAGTCAAAAGCAAACAAACTAACAAAAATAAAGGATATTATATTTAAGATGTAACATAGGAGGTGTTTTGTACTTTAGGACATAATGTGAAACACACAGACCTTCCCCTAGTTTTACTTTATGTAACACAAGATTGCAAAGTCAGTGTACTTGTATTTGTAGCTTTGTGTACACACATCTCAAAATCAAGCCAGGAAATAACTATCAAATCAAAGTAAAATATACCAAAATGTCAGGTTTGTAATATGGAGGAATAAGGTAAACTAATTCCTTGAAAAATTTTAACCTATGTTTCTTTGTGTATTTTCCAAATACAGTTTTCATGGGTTACTTTGCTCTCTGACAATATTAATGCTGATTTTTTTAAAAGATTTTATTTATTTATTTGACAGAGAGAGATCACAAGTAGGCAGGGAGGCAGGCAGAGAGAGGAGGAAGCAGGCTCTCCGCAGAGCAGAGAACCCGATGCGGGGCTCGATCCCAGGACCCTGGGATCATGACCTGAGCCAAAGGCAGAGGCTTTAACCCACTGAGCCACCCAGGCACCCCTTAATGCTGAATTTTTATCTGTGTTGTATTTTATGAATGAGAATTAAACCAGACTTGAATAATGAAGTACTAGAGTATGTGTTTGGGAATCTTTTTCTACAATACTCTATTTCAGTTTCAGGAAATCTTTGTTTATGTCTTTGTTATATTTATCCTTATAAAGATCATCATCGTTATATAACCAAAAACACAGTAAAGCAATAATATCTATTGAGTGATTAATAAATGACAAATAAGAATTTATTAAAATTAAAAACTTAAGCTCTGAGAAGGACATCATTAAAGGAACCAAAGACAAGTCATGTTAGAAGAATATATTTCCAAACTACTTATCTTACAAAAGACTTCTATCTAAAATACATAAAAATGTTTTAAGACTCACCCATAACAATCAGTCCAAATCAAGTATGGGCAGAAGGTCTGAAGTAACTTGTGAAATATATATATATATATGGTAAATAAATATGATGTGAAAAGATGGTCGATGTCTATTTTTTTTTTTTAACCAAGGAACTGAAAGTTAAAGTAATGAGACACCACTACATACCTATTCCAATGGCTGTAATTTAAAAATTGGCAATACCATAATACTGGCAGGGATGTGAAACACAAGAATTCTCATTCATTGCTGGTAAGGATGCAAAAAGGAATAGTGCCTTAGAAGAAAGTTTGTCAGATTTTATGAAAATAAACATAGTTTTCCCATATGACCCAGCAATCATGCTCTCAGGTATTTGAGCTGAAAACTTATGTGTGCACACATAGCTACATACAAACATTTATCAGCTTCATTCATAATCACCCAACAGTTATCAGTCAAGATATCCTTCAACAGATGAAGGGTAGATGGTAAGACTGTACATACATACTACAGGATCTTCTCAGCAATAAAAAGAAACTGATCAAGCCACTAAGAGACAAGGAGGAACATTAAATGCTTATTGTTAAGTGAAAGAATTTAGTCTGAAAAGAGTCTCCACACTATATGTGGAGACTCCACACTATAGTCTCCACACTATATGAATCCAATTATAAGGCATTCTAGAAATGGCAAAACTATAAAGATAATAAGATTATCACCAGTTGCCTGGGGCTTGGGAGAACAGGTTGGAAGAAAGAACAGTTGAAGGACAGGGGATTTTAAAGGCAGTAGATTATTACGTATGATTCTGCAAAGGTGGACACAGGGCATAATGCATTTCTCAAAACCTGCAGAACTCTACAGCTCAAAGAGTGATACTTAACATGTGTAACTTAAAATAAACTCATCTTAAAGTTTGGAGAACCCCTGGAAGGAATGGAGACTTTGACAAGAGAGTCCAACTGTAATTCAAATGTAAGAGTCAACCTCACTAAGAGGTTGGGGGAAAGGTGCTGACCCAGGAAATTTGGAGGGAGGGAACTCTGTGAAATTAAAGGCACTCACAACTTCACATTCACTGCATGTGGGCTGAAAAGGTTGTTAGCCAGGAAGATACAGTTCAACAGTTTTGATACTGTTCTATGATGTACTAGAATTAAACCATTAAGTCAATGGAGGACAGAGGGTCACAGCTAGATTTCTCATCATTGGAAAGGGAATTTGCAGACAAACAAGCGGTGGGGGGGCCAGTCCAGAATGGTCCACGTGGTAGTGAATTAGAATGGCAGATGTCAGTGTGGCTTTTTGCTAAGCTTAATATAGCTATGGATGGCTGCAGATAAAATAAGCATGGATATTTGCTTGTACACAAGTTGGCACATCTGTTTCTCTGCTCTGTCATCTGAGAGGACTTCAGGAACAGATGTCCTCATAGCAGTTAGAACACTCGGAGCCTTGACTTCCAATACCATTCTCAAACAAAAGGAGACAGGCTCCTTGGAGAAATGACTGATTTCACCAGAGTGACAAGACATAACCCAGCCTGCAGCAACTGTGCTGCCAGAATGTAAGGACATAGAGCCCAAGGTGAAAATCAGAACTCCCACTGGCCCAAGCTGGAATGATTTCAGCAACAAAATAACATAGTGTTCGATGATAGCACCAAGCGTTGAATGAATATCCGTGAGTTGATGCTGACACAATGAATCCACAGGAGAGAGGAGATACCCTCCATTGAGAAGAATCCCAGATTGTTTATAGAGATACCCCGTATTCAAGGAAGGAGAACATCACAGCTCACTGCACCTGGAAGGGCGGCTCACAGTGGCTTCTTCCAAAGGGTGCAACACAAGAGGAAGTGGGGAGAAAGTGGCCTGGTAGAGGAGGATCCTGAGTGGGGTGCCTGGCTGCCTCAGTCATTGGGCAACTGACTTGGGTCAGGTCATGACCACAGGGTCCTGGGATTGAGCCCTGCATTGGGCTCCCTGCTCTGCAGGAAACCTGCTTCTCCCTCTCTCACTCTCCCTGATTGTGTTCCCTCTCTCACAGTGTCTCTTTGTCAAATAAATAAATAAAATCTTTTAAAAAAAGAGAGAGAGAGAGAGGAGGATCCTGGGGAGCACCACTTTGCCAGGGGATTGAGTTCAATATCAGGAGTCATGCTGTCACACTGCTAATATGGGGCCTTTATATGAGGTGGTGAAAATGGCACTTCACCTCTGAGATCTCCCTCCCTCAAACCCAGAATCCCAGTGAGAAAACCCATGAGGGAAACATAGTGAGAAAAATACCAAATTCCAATTAAAAAAAAAAAAATCCTACAATATGCTTGACTAGATCTCATCAAAGCGACCAAAGGCACGACAAGGAATGAAACCCTGAAAATCATTCACAGCCAAGAGGAAGCTGAAGGAATGTGGCAACTGAATGCCACATCATGTCCTGGTGGAATCCCAGAACAGAGAAAGGACATCAAGGACAACTATGGATCTTTGAATAAATTACAGGCTTTAGTTATTAATCATCAATATTGTTTCATTCATTTTAACAACTGTACCATTCTAATGTGAGATGCTAATAGTAGGAGAAAATGGATGGAAATATTTATAAAAACTGTGTATGATGTGTTCACTCTTTTTGCAAATATAAAATTGTTGCAAATAAAATTTATTTTTAAAAATAAAGAATTGTAAAGAGAAAAATATACAATAGAAAAAGACCACTGGGTTATTCAGAAATCAAATTGTGAGATCAAATGATAAGACACAAAAATGAAGTTTAATCAATATATTTTAAAAGATCAAAAGGAACAGAGAGAAAGAGACACAGAGAGAAAAAAGACAATGGCTGAAAATTTTCTAAAACTGATGAAAGATACGAAACCACAGATTCAAGAAGTGTTGTAATAGGAATGCATGGTAAATAAAACTTTATTTTTTAATTATTTTTTATTTTTTATGTAGGTTTCCCGTCCAGCATGAAACCCAATGCAGGCTGTGAATTCACCACTCTAAGACCAAGACCTGAGCTGAGATCAAGGGTCAGTCACTTAACTGACTGAGCCACCCAGGTGCCTGGTAAATAAAGAAGGAAACAAATTATATCTTGGTACACCTACAAAATACTGCCATAGCAACATCTAGATTAGTGTTTCCTGTTTTTGTATGCATTGTTGATACACGTTTTTCTGATCCAATTGTTTTATAATACTGTTCTAGTTTTTTATTGGTGTTCTTCCTCATCAGTCTGCCCACTAGTGAAAGTAGAGGCAAAATTATAAAATTATAAAATAAAAAAAATATATAAAATAAAATTATAAAATAATCTACCCCTTCCTTTCTGTCAGTTTTACCTCATGCATTTTGAGGACCTTCGATAGTGTATATCTGCTTACAATTGTTACATCTTCTTGATGTTTGGAGCCTTTAATCAATATAGAGCATTGGATTCAAAATGGCGTCACTGATAGGTGGATGGAAATCAAATAATGCCTTCACAGCTTAATGAAAACCATATTTCTAGATTAGAACTAATCACAAAGCTATCAATTCAGAATGATTGTATGTATGTTAAAGACAATTTAGGGCAAAAAGGTTCTCAGAAATGTAACTTTTAAATACTGAGGCTCAGGATGGTAAGGAAGGTACAGGCTACTAAAGCAGGTAAATAAGCCAAAAACAGAGATGCCACGGGTTAATGGTTGTTGGAGTCCAAGAAAGGGAAGGAGAGGTGTAGCTCTCAGAATGACAGTGAGAAGAGCCAGGGCTTTCCCGGGGACATGTCAGCCTGAAATGGAACGGGTCAGAAACCTCCAGGATAGACTCATTGTGTGAAAGGAAAGTGTTAGAAGGTCACCCTGAGAGCAATTCCATAATGCCACATGAGTAGAACACTGAGTATGCATGAGGCGGAGAGGGCCAGAAATCAGGGTCTGAGAGCAACAGAGCTGCTCCAGAAGAGAGAAGACGCATACGAGGAGGTCCATGGCTGGGCTGTGAATGGCTTTTGGGGTCAGTGTAGCTCTGAGCCAGATGACCATAGACAGGACAGGAGGAAGGACACATGGAAAGTACCAGGGGGAGGAGGGAGTGAAGCTAGGGAAATCACCATCCTCCATAACCAAGGCAATAAATATGGTCACAGGATAAATATCAGTAATTTGCAATTACAAGATAATTCTGAAAATTATAGAGGCAAATATAACAAAAAGAATGAAAAGAACAGAATGTGGTAGCCCCCAGAGGGGGAGAGGGTGGCGGAGGAGGGGGGATCCTGTGCTCATAAAATATGTTTGCTCTAAATTGTGACCAAGTATAATTCTATTAAAACTAAAAGCTGGATTAAAGATAAAACAATAAGAGAGGAATGCAATGATACCCTAATGGGTTCAAAGAGTTCGTGCATTTCCTCAAACTCCAGTCTACTTCCACATCAGTATGAGAGCACACCATGATGTTGATCAAAGAAACAACATAAAGTCCATTAGTTTTTTTCACATTTTCTGCAATGTAGTGAGGGCATCTGAACATGGGGAAGCTTGAAGGCAGACTACGCAGTGCCAATATGTGCTTAATTAGTGGGTTAATAAGACGGAGTGACCAGCAGAGGTCTGAATCTTAGTTTAAAGCTACTTTGGTGATTCTGAGGTCCTGATCACCTTTAGGAGTAAAATTCACACAATATGGGTAATTGCACTTCTTTCTTTGGTGTGCAGCCTAACAAAACCACACAGTAAACCCAATTTGTTCCTGCTGATTGACAGAGCCATTTGGACACCCTTAATATCATCAATTAGAGTTTTATGCCTAATTAAATTGTACAGCTAATTAGTGCACAATGGAATTATAAGGTGAACTGATGAATAATGGAAATTCTCCACTTGAATAGGAAAATATCATTTTGAGGACAATGACTTCTAGGCAATGTCATTTAAGCCACTAAGCTAGAATTGTGAGTCAGATTTTCATTTCAGGTCTAGAAATTTTCATTTATTTATAATTAGGTCACAGAATTGTAGCTTTGCAAGAAAATGAACAGAGAAATGATTTATTTACACACAGAGGATCCTCAATCATAGGTTAATACGTTTAAGCAGCTTAAATAGTTCACAACATGTCATAAATGTTCCATAAATATTATCTATCATGACCATTATTTCAGACCTAAAGGGGTGTCCCTATTTATTCTGTAGCAGATTTAATAAATAAACCTCATGTTCTGTACAGTCACACAGAAGAGTTACTAGCATTTCTTTTTCTTTATTTTTACGCACATTTCACTTTAATGAAATGAGGGTGGTTTTGCTCTTTATTTCCAAAACATCTTTCTAAGAATTGGAGGCTGTGAAATGAAGTCACTGGCCGTCTCCACTACGTGTGAGAACACTTTGCCCTTTCCCTTCTCTGGCGATCCCCCAAGGCCTGCCAGTTCCATGGTGTCATCAATAAATACAATCTCCTATTGTCTTCTTGAAGCTCACAGCGTCAGCACTTTGAGAGCTCAGCTGTGCATTCTCTGCAAACTCTGAGGTTTGACTGTGTCCCTATAACCATGTGCCTACGCTAGCATCCCAGCACACTTCTAACTCATTATATAGAACATGTTTCACCTTTCAAACACAACCAAACTATAAAAAGAAGATTCAATGGATTCTAATACATTATTCTGAACATACATTAAAATAAGTAATACAAAGTATTTTTTTTTTAAGTAGGCTCGATGCCCAGTGTGGAGCTCAGTGTGGGGCTTGAACTCGTGTCCCTGAGATTAAAAACTGAGCAGAGATCAAGAGTCAGATGCCGAAGTGGCTAAGCCACCCAGGCGTTGAAGTACGAATTTTGATGTAAAATTCAAAAGGTACAAAGAATGTGAAGGGAAAAGCATTGGGCTTTATTGATTCTACAACGTACTTTTTTTTTTTTTTAACACTGTAACCTGTCTGAAGCTGCGATCTGGGCACGTGTCTTACCACCAGAGATGTACAACATTGGAATTGGCATTGCTGTTTTTCTCATTCTCCTTTTCAGCGATCCATAAAATAATGGGATGTTTTAAACTTGATCCTGACTTGGATGCCCTAAAACGTGGTCCATCTGCCAGTACCACACTGTTGGGATTCCCAGGTCAGCGTCAGGTTGGTCACACACCCTGTTGGAGGTGTGCTTTGGGGTTTCTTCTGTCCTCACTGGCATTAGGGACCCTGCGTTCACGTCCATGTGTGGTTCCCTATGTCCCTGTGTCTCGGTTGTCCTGTGCCAGTGTGGAGAAAGCAGCAGCACCTCCTGGCACCTGTGTGGGGGCACTGCTGTGGCTGTGCCATCATTTGTTTAATCCTCTACCAAAGAACATGGAGCCGTTTCCAAGGTTTTGCTATTAAATACAACAAATATAATAAATTTTATGTAAGGCATTCACACAAATGTGATTATGGTTGTAAGCAAATATATATATATATTTATATGAAATATAATTTATTTTTATATTTATATATAAATTTATACATATTTATTTATATATATTACCATATATATATATGGTATTTTATGGGCAAAAACATTTTTAATTTTAAGACACATTTTCCACCCAAGTCGTACCAATTTGTGATCCATCAGTGTGGAAAGGTGCATTTGTGTTCATACTCTTACGGCTGCTGTCATCGCTGCCCTGTGTCATGCTGTTCTTTCCTCTTCCATTCCAGGTGAGAGATGGTCTCTCCCTGCACATTTAACCTGCGTTTCTCTAATTGGGAGGGGGTCAAGCATTTTTATATATGTGAGAGCATTTTTTTCCCTATAAAACTCTGTTCCTGTATTTTACATTTTCCACAGGGTAGACTATGCGGAGAGAAGAGCTGATGCCCCAAGTGGACAAGTCGGTGAGTGCTCACACGCTGAGCGTGCTCGTGTCATCACCCCTGAGGAAGCCAGCGCCCTCCGCCCCGCGCTCTCCGTCCACACACAGTCGCCAGCCTAGGAACCAGTAAGTGCACAGCATGGGTGACCAAGGAGAGCCCTGGCTGGAGTATGAGACCTCATCTGGGTTCTCCCCACCACAGGGCTATTGCATTCACTCCACGCTTTGGAAGTGAGATGCCCGCAGCCGTCCGGGGACTCCCGGAGCTAAGCTCAGCTGAACTTCATTGAAACTGGCCCAGCCTTTTAAGGAAAACTGTAAATCCGGGACCCCCTTGAGTCAGATTTTTCCTTTTAGCATTAGGGTGGCAAATGAGTTTTCCCCAACGGAAGTGCTGTCAGTCTTTCACGGAAAACCACAGCGCTGTGGGGACAGAGCAGCCACACTCCTGAATATCCCAATTCCACTCGACAACTGAAGCTCACTGCAACTTTTCCCATTCAGTCACTGAATGCAGGGTGACCCTCTCCCAAATGGGAATATCAGCCTGGAAAGTCTCCAAGCCTAAGAAGGTGGGGAATCCTGTTTTGACCAGGACCCCATAGCAAACTTGTAGACCTTTGTCAGAAGGGGAGACACACAGCTGTGTCCACGATGCTACCCCCTCTTTCCCAGAGCCTCTGGGTGATAAAATCATTATTCAAAGCCGTGCAGATCCCAGGGACCATGAAGGTCATGGGAAAGCTAAGGTCATGAGTTTGCTGTGTAGCTCGGTTTTGCCCCAAGAGCGTCAATTTGCAGGAGGCTGGAGTAAGATGGCAGAGTGCCTAAGTGAGGCACACGCTGTCTCCAGCACCCAAATTTACAAAAGGATGAGGTGCCTCCTTTCTGGTGGTTGTGACTGCCCAGTGTATGGCCATGGAATGCCCACATAGCTGGTGACTCATGATTTCCTGGTGTCTGTGAAGGTGACTCGGGAAGAGATTAGTTAACATTCGATTCTGCAGACTGAGTGAAACCTCCACAGTGCGAGTGGGCTTTATCTGGCTGCTAAGGGCTTGCAGAGAACAGAAAGGCAGAGCAAGAGGGAATTCTGTCCATCTGGAGCTGGGACACCCACCTCCTCCTGCCCTCAGACATTAGTGCTGCTAGTTCAGACTCAAGGACTAATATCCCAGGAGTCCCGTCTGCTCTAGTTCTCCGGCCTTCAGCTCCCCTGGTCTTGGCCCGAGTCACACCACTGGCTTCCCTGGTTCTCCAAACCGTGGTATATCCCACCTCATCTTCTTCAACATCAACTCGGAAGAACCATGGTGGTATTGTATTCTACTGGCAAGCTATGATGTTGGTCTACAAGACTCGTGGATCACAAGCAGAGAACTCTTAATCACAGGACAGCAAACAGCACCATTTTTATGTTCACAGCACTTCCCCTGGCACTTCCGTCCCGGGGGTGACACCGACAGACCCAGGGGGTGACACCGACAGGCCCAGGGGGTGACACCGACAGACCCAGGGGGCGCTCACTGTGAGTCACAGCTGGAGAAACTTTACTCTGAGGGACCCCACGTGTTTTGCTGATGGTGTGCGACAAACCCTGCTTGCCCTTTGCCCTTTGCCACATGCTGTATCAGAATCTTTGACGTGATTGTCTGGGATAAATGGCAGGTAATGCCCCTATTCCCTAGACATGGAGAAACATGAGGAATCCGTGGAGAGCTGTTTTCCAACACCCATGTGCTTCCTGTCAAGACTGCACCTGCTGGGGCTCAGAGCTCATAAAACGGTTGTTTTATATATTTTGTCCACGTTTCAGAGGAGTTTTAACAGAGGCTCAATTGAATACCAGTGAATTTTTCATGCCCAGAACCAGAGGTCCCTAAGCTAATTTTTAAATAAAATTTATCAGGCACTTGCTACCTGCCAGAGCAGAGACGTAGATAAAATGAAGATGCAAGCAGTCCTCAGTGAGCTGATGAGTTCCTGGCAGAAACACTGTCCTCCTCCCACGAGTAACGCAAAAAGCAGTGAGCGCCGCGGAAATCCCACTCTTGCTGCTCTGTAAGAGCTAAATCCAGAGGGGGTTTGTGAAGGATCCTGGGGAAAGGATGACCTGACTGAGGGCTGAAGAGTCAGGACAGTGGCTTGATTACACAGATCACGTCCAGCAGAGGCTGGTCCCAGGTGAGGGCTGTGGGGACACATGGGGCGCCTCAGGAAGAACGGCCGTATCAGCGACCTCCTTGTTCCCACGGCTCTGGTCACCAAGTGCATGCGGGTTTCTCCACCTCCCGTTCCAACCGTCCATCTACGTGCGTTCCACAAGAGAGCCACCAAGGTGTCATTCCGCTTTGAGTTTCGCTGATTCAAACCTTAACTGAGATTTCACAGGACCGCAGATCAACTCAGGTCACATCTCTTCTCTCTCTGTGACTCACACTCGCATTTATGCATCAGCTTGAGACCCTCCATCAGAGAGCTTCATGCCACATGTCTGTTCCTCCAATGCACAGGATTAACCAGTGCAAAAGCCACGTTACCTCTGTCTCTTACGGGTTTGGTCTCCATCGATTTTCTTTGTCTGCGGCATTACAACGCCGTAATCACTTGACTGATCTGAGGGACCTCTGCGAACCTACAAACGTTCCTGCTGATAAATCCTTCACGAAACAGATGACCGTTGTTTAGAAACCCAAGTGGGTCATTTCACTGTCTTGGGGAAAGTAATCCAGTGGCCTCTCATTCTTTCACGACAAGTGCCGACCTTCAGTTGCTTCCACAGCTGCCTCTGCAGGAAAGAAAGGCGAGGAAGACGCCATAAGACATCATAATTGAAGGTCCCGGGCTATTTGTCATGGAGAGTAAACTCACTCATATTTTCAAAGCCAAGCTTCATTCTGAGAAGTAATGATGATAATACAAAAAGTGAGATGACGTGAATCACCAGCTATAGATCTTCCCCAGCTTCAATGAGGTTACGTCCCAATAAACCCAGCCTGAGTGGAAAATATCACATTGAAATGCACTTAATATGTCTAACCTACCAGACATCCTCGCTTAGCCAGCCCACCTCGCACGCCCTCAGCACACTGACATTAGACTATAGTTGGGCCAAATCCTCTAACACAAAGCCTATCTTACCATAAGGGTTGACTCTCTCATGTGATGTAGTGACTATTATCCTGAAGGTGACAAACAGAACGTGTGCTTGTGTGTAGGACGCCTGTCCTTGTGCTGGTGGTTGACCCAGTGGTGGTGTGGCCCACCAGGGGCTGTGTCTGCCGCTGCCCAGCATCACAGGAACAGACCTGCCTCATATTATTACCTCAGGAAAAGATCAAGTCCGACTTTGGAAGGTTTCTGCGGACTCTGGATCACTTTGGCACCATGGAAAGACAGACAATGCTTGTATTTGACATGCTAACATTGGTTGTGTCCAAAGAAGCAGGGACACCAACATACGTGTTCTGATCTCAGAAGCTCTAGAAGCTTCCAGGGCACTGAACACTTCAAAAATATTTCAAATCCTTTCTCACAGTCCCTTGACCCAGATGTGTGGCAAAATCCCCAGGATCCTGCCTTCAATGTTCTTCCAGGAGGAAATGGGCTAGAACAATTGTGGTTCCACATCTGATTGATTTTTACTCAATTTGCATGTAGAGATTCCCTTAATAGTGCCATAAATCTTGGAGCCATGGACAGGACAACAGAATGTGTGGTTTGGTCTTTATAACAATTCAATGCCGATGTATTCATCAGGATCAAATCAGAGACAACACCACACAACGGTTTTTGACCAGAAAAAGTTCAATATAAAGAATTATCACCAATAAAGAGAGTAACTTACTCAGGAGAAAATATGAGATTCTGAAGAGCACAGGGAAAGAGAGCTGCTTTAGGGACCAGTCCCTGGCTGTGGGGGCAGTGAGAGTACCCAAAGAGGAAACAAATCTGGGGTGAGGCATGGACCCACTGTGGGGTGTGCCTGGTTCATTGGATGGCTGGGGGACCTACCTGAGTCGGTGAGATGGGGGACCTCTCCTGGCTCACCAGCTGGGAGATGATGACCAAGAAGCAATCAACCCATAACAAGCACCCTCGCTAAGCTCATGCTAACCTCCTTGTTTCCTTCTCTCCTTTGGTCAAAAGGACAATATGGCCACATGCTCATTTCTACTCACCATCTTATTTTTCCTAACATAGGCTCTCTTTGACCTGTACACTGTTTTCTAAATTCTCTTTACAAACTCATTTTTTTTTTTTTCTGATCAAGATTGATACGGGCTTCCCAGTTAGCGATTACATTTTTAAGAATGGACACTGGCCCCACAGGGCTCTGGGGTCTGGACCTGCCTGTCTCACCAGCCATTCATGAGTCTTACTTCCCACCTGGGCTTTCAGATTTCTTACATGCATCCCGAAGCTTCCTGAGGGCCTTCACACTTGAAGGTCCCAGTGGACTGTGGTACCCCCCAACCCCTGAACAAACAGGACACACAGTGGGGGGGCATGCAGCACTCAAGGTGAAGCCTGAGGTCAGATGTTTTTAGGCCTCAGGGTTCTTGACCATGCCTGCTTCTTGCTCCACCACTTGGTCCCAGAACCAGCAAGGCCAGCGACCCAAAGGCTTACTGGTGGACAGTCATCCCTCCTTATCTGCTGGGGGTCACCACACCTCCCAAGGGGGTGGCTGAGACCACCAGGGTACCTGGCCCTATGGAGTCTATTTTGTTCTCTACACACACACTATGGTACAGCGCAGTTGAGAAAGCGGGCATGGTGAGAGGCTAACAACAGTACCCGACAACCACATAGAACAGCTTGAACCACTTCCTGTCCCGAGTTAGGTGACTGTGGTCTCTCTGGATCCCAGAACATTCTACGGTTCTGCACTCAGCCTTCTTGGGATGCTGTGAGATAATGCAATGCCACCCCAGAGGGGAGGGGAGGGGAATGAGGTAGGTGGGATGTAGGCGGGGTATAGTGGGATATAGGCGGGATGTAGGGGGGTGTAGCTGGGGTGTAGGCAGATGTTGGTGGGGTGTGGGGGGGAAGGTGAGATGTAGGCGAGATGAAGGTGGATGTAGGCGGGGTGTAGGGGGGATGTAGGTGGGATGTAGGGTGTAGGTGGGATGTAGGTGGGATATAGGGAGGGATGTAGGGGGGATTTAGGGGTGTGTGGGCAGGATATAGGTGGGATGTAGATGGGATATAGGTGGGATGTAGGGGGGGATGTACTCTGGAGCTTCTGAGCCACATCAGGAGGAGGAACCATGGCTTCCTGGGGGGCTGAGGGGTAAGGGATACTGCAAAGCACCTGGAAGTGGGCACGCTGTTCACTCCCCAGTCCCTGAGCAGCATCACGGAAGCCAGGAGGTGCGATGGCTCTGCACAAACAGGCCCATGGGAGCCACACAATCAGTGTGTCCCTGAGGCCCCATGAGCACTGAGGGAGGAGGACAGGGAGGACGTGACAGGGACACTGGGCCTGAGTGTTGGCTTGGGAGGCATTCCTCGCTGGCCCTGTGGTCATGCCTCTCTGTCTTCTCCACCTTCCCTATAGATGCAGCAGCCCCAGGGAGAGTGTGGGGGGCCAGGAATTTATCTTAGGCCTTGGTCATCCTACAAGAATGATGCTGACACCTGTGTCCTACAAGGCCATCCTGCCAGAATGCTGACACCTGCATTTTGGGGAGCTCCTGGCTCGCAGCATTGATGATCAAGTCCTACCCCACAATTAAATGATACAAAGAAATTCTGACTCTGTTGCTGTTTACATCGATTAGGAATCCTTTGATTTCAGTTAATAGAAAATACCAACCAACAATACGACATGCGTGGTGTCCACTCTCTCTTCTCCGATACAGTGTAAACTTCATGACAATTGACACTAAGTTGATCTCGTTTACCTGCAGCCTGAAAGCTTTCACGGGGCTTTGTGTGTAGTCAGGATTAATACTTTCTTTTAAAAATTAAAACAGTCTGGGGTTACTCTAGGCAGTATATCATGTGGGATACTTTCTTGTAGAGATGAGTGAATATTAGCTCTGAACCAAGCCCTGTTAGGTTTTGAGCTAAAATGTAGACAAGATCCCTGAGAACTTCCCACAGAGCTCCCAATCTAGAGGCGGTGGGATGGCCGAGTTTGAATGAGAAAACCCAGCGTTATGGTGTACGGAGGGCAAGTAGGTGATGCTGGGCACCGAGAGCCACTGAAGGGTTTGGAAGCGTGCTCGCTTCGGCAGCACACATACTGAAGGGTTTGGAAGTGAGTGATGACAAGCTTGGATTTGAATGAGAGAGAAGTGGAGAAGAGGAGCTCTTGGAGCAGAGACACTGAGCTCAGAGTGGTCTAGCTGGGAGGCAGCCCGACCCCCTGAGCTGGGCCGGGGACATAGGGACAAGGAGGAGCAGTGATGGGAGACAGAGGCTGAGAAGGGGGTTTTCTTGGGCCGGGGATGGAGGACGGGGTTGGTCTCTGGGTTCTGGTCGAGGCGGTGCAGTGAGCTCACTGATATCTCATGACCACTGCAGCTGCAGGCAGACCTTGCCCATGACCGGGACTCCTCACGTATGGGTTGATGGGGGGCAGGGGGGTGCCTCCTCATCTGTTTGCATGGGGTGTGCCTGCTGGGGTGGCTGCCACTGTGGTTCCACAAAGAGAAAGCAGTGCCAGCCGCCATGACCATGTGAGGAGGCAACAGCCCCACTGCAGGTTTAACTTCACTCCCCTAACAAGGTCCTTCCTCTGGTGAGAGACACACGGGGCCGCTGGACATGGAGCTTTGCTAAGCAGCCCGGATAACGGAATCACTCTGGTGTTTTGCAGGACACGACCATCTCACGGGTCTGGGGGCACCTCATTTCATCATGAGAAATCAGGCAGCCGGAGGGATTCCCCTGTTTCTAGAACCAGGAGCCCTTCTGGGGCCACTGCTCGGCGTTGGCAGCGATGTACGACCCGGGAGGGAGAGGGTAAGTCCTCCGCTCGCCCGGCTCAGCCATGTCCTTCGGTTGCTCTCCGTCGGAGGGGAGGAGTGATTTCTCACCATGAACATCACTTTCAGCCAAGTTGAAGCTGAAGTGCCTAGTGAACGTTCCCTGACGTTTCTTCAGACAGAGACAAGAGGTCTGCCCTGCCCTCCTTGTGTTCTCTGCAACGGGAGCGTTTACTCTTTCTCCTCAAGGCTGGTGCGCTCGGCCCTGGAGAGTGGACGGAAGGCGAGACTTAGGAATGTCCCAACACAGATCCCGGCCGCTGTCGCACAGCTGCTTTCTGTACTCACACTGACTTGTCCTGCTTCCTGAAATACGTCAAAATTCATGGGACGCTAATAAAGCTCCACATGACGATTGAGTAAGGCAGGGAGATTTCAGGTTATTTGCTGTTTGTAACAATTAGGAATGGTTTTATTTCAAGCAATGGAAACCCACAGCACCTTGGCAGCATGGGGTCACACTGGGTCCTAGAGAGGGGCCCCACCCCTAGCATCAGCTCCCCCAACCATCAGTGCTGCTCCCTCTGCGACAACACCCTCATTCAGTCTCTCGCCCATCATGGTCACCAGGGAGCTGCCAGGCTCTCTGGGGCCATTGCTCCAACGCCCAGGCAGAGAGAAGACAGACTTTTTTTTTTAACCAAAATTTAATTATAATGCACTCTGTTAATGAGGCAGGGGCTGTGCCCAAAAACAGCCGAGCCCCACGCTACATGGGTTGGGATCCAGAGTCCCCACCGCACATGGACCAGCAGAGGATGGACAGGGAGCCATGAGGGTTGATGTTCTCTAAGCCAGGATGTCCAAGCCAGCAAGTGTCCACCACAAAGGACAATTAATAAACATGTTTGTGTTGGCATCACGTAGGTGATATGGTCACCACTAGGGACCACGCAGATTTTCTTCTCCTAGCTCGGAAGGAGGGTTTACCCACCAGGGAAAACAGATTGTTTAAAGTACTCGGTGTCCTGTGATGCAAAACAGGACTCCTCTGTCCTTTCACGTTGTCTTCTTCTTCTTCTTCTTTTTTTTTTTTTTTAAGATTTTATTTATTTATTTATTTGACAGACAGAGATCACAAGTAGGCAGATGCAGGCAGAGAGAGAGGAGGAATCAGGCTCCCTGCTGAGCAGAGAGCCCGATGTGGGGCTCGATCTCAGGACCCTGGGACCATGACCTGAGCCGAAGGCAGAGGCTTTAACCCACTGAGCCACCCAGGCGCCCCTCACGTTGTCTTCTAATTGTGTCTCCACTTTCAAAGCAGAAGACAACAGGTCATAAACATACAAGCATCTTGGCAGAATTCATGGAGGGATGGAAAAATCCGTCCTTTGATGATGATCCTCCCCAGGGCCTCCCTTTTACTTGAAAGAGAACCAGGAATTTGGAGGGGGTCTTTGGAAGGGGCGATAATGGGTAGCGAACTAGTGGGTTCTTCTTTACGAGGGACTCTGCATGGGGAGGGTGCACGGAACAGACGGGTTTATAAGCAACGTTATCACACTTATTCACAGGGTTGTTCAAATCTTCCTGTTTGATCTGTCTGCTCCTGGGGACCGTATCCTCCATCGTGTTTTGGGTTGGTCAGTTTCTCCTCCCAACTCCGAGGATGTTTTCTTTGTTATGGAAGACTGGTTTGCTAGCTGCAAACAAACTGCTTATTCGCTCTTCTGCCCTTCTGGTGAATTTGTTCCATCTCAAAAATCACTGGGCAATCCCCCACAACCGTGAGATAGAAAGTAGCCGTCCACAGACAAAACCCTATTTGCGTCCAAAAGGGAAGAGGACTGAAATGGATTAAGGAATCGCTATGGGATAGACAGTATTTTTATACGCCACGTCATGGAATTTTCTGGAATATTAGAAATGTCTCTGTTTGGACCTTTGGGTTTGGTTAAAACACATATTTTCTCACTTTTTTCTTACTATTTGTCAGTAGTCTGTGGCTTGTCACTGAATCCCCACAAGTAGATTAAATATTGGCCGGACGGGGGGAGCACAACTGCAGGGAGGTTGTAGTCCTGGCTAATTCTGAAGATGTGCTTTCCTTCCTCCTCAGGAGTCAGCCTGTGATCAACGGTGTGGACTTCCTAAGCATCAACGCCTGTGAACGTTCCCCCACGGGCCCTGGCCGCTCGTGTATCATTCTGCGTGTCCTGCTCTGTCTTGCATCTCCCACCCTAACTTCGAATCTCCTGGAGAGAGTTTTCCATAACATCTGCTCTGTCGCATTCCTTTTCCTGCTTTCCATGCTGACACTTACCTGTTTTATGTGTCACTGAATCTTACTCCTCCTCCCGTGGGCATTCTAGATTTGTCTCCTAACAGCACATGGAGGAAATTTTGAATCCAGTCTGGACCCTCTCAATATTGCAAGAAATTCCTTGTATACCATCTGGTTTGTGTGCTTTGATTTTTTATAAATTTCTGAAAAATATATTCAATGCTTTAATCTGATTGAACTTGTGATTGTTTCTGCTTCTGCTCTCCGCTAGGTGGAAAATGACACGGTCTTTTTTTATTCCAAAAGTGGTTGTCATTTTATTTTATTTTATTTTATTTCATTTCATTTTATTTTATATCTTGCCATTACGTTTTAAACAAGTGTGTTTGACCCCACAAAAATCTAAAGTTACTTAATTTTAGTATAAACCCAAAAAATCAAGAAATTAAAATAATAAAGAACAAAAATAAAATGACAGAAAACAATAAATAAAAGTGAATTACGGTATACAAAGAAATGATTGAAGACATCAGAAACAGTTTTTCTGTGATTAAATTAATAAAGAAACCTCTGGGGAGTTTGATCACAAAAAAGAGAGAAAAGCACAATCAACCAAATTAAGGAAACCAGTAAAATAAGGAGATGGAAAATTAGAAACAGTAGCCATGTTACATGAATTAATTTGAAAAGCAGTATGAAAATTGCAAAAAGAGAGTCAAGAAGAGAAACAGAACTAAATCTATCTAACCTCCTAACAGAGAAGAAACAGTTTCTTAAAATGCCAAACAAAAACATCCACGGAGGGTAGAAGTATCTTATCGGCAAATTCACGAAACCTTACAGCAGCATGTGTTAGTGTCCCGGGGCAGCGATAACAAATCCCTATGAGGAGTTTATAATCCTGCCATCTGGGGGTTCAGAGGGCTGGAGAGGGGCTCCCTGGGCTGGAATCTGTGGGGGCAGGGCCACATTCTCCTGGAGCTCCCGGAAGTATTTGCTTCCTGCCTGTTCCACTTCTGCCCCTAGTCCGGGCATGGGCCCCTTTGTTCACCTTCAAAGCCAGCAAGGTTGGGCCACACTCTTTCTTGCACTGTCCTCTTTGTGGGCCCCTGGGATGGCATTGGGCCCCTGGATAATTCAGCACAATCTCCCTTTTTTGAGGTCAGCCGATTGCCAACCTCAATTCCACCTAAATCCTTAATTCCCTTTGCCACATAACCTAGCGGGTATGTGCACAGGTCCTGGGATCAGGATAGAAACATAGAAACATTGTTGGAGCTGTCGTTCTTCTACCAAAAAAAAACATGTTTCAAAATTAGAGAAACTGATAGAAAATGGGAAAGATATGGGACTGGAATAACTTAATGTGACAGATTAAAATTGCAAGTGAGGGGCGCCTGGGTGGCTCCATCGGTGAAGCGTTTACCTTCTGCTCAGGTCATGATCTCAGAGTCCTGGGATCGAGTCCCGCATCAGGCTCCCAGCTCAGCAGGGGGCCTGCTTCTCCCTCTGCCCCTCCCCCATGTGTTCTCTCAATTTCTCTGTCTCTCTCCATTGCTCTCTCTCTCTCAAATAAATAAACAAAATCTCTTTAAAAAATAAAACTAAAATCACAAGTGAAAAAAATCAAAGCACTCATCCTTTATAAACACAGAAGTAAAAATATGTATGCAGACATGTATATATATACATATATATAAAAATTAGTTATATATATATATTTTTCTTTTGTGTGATACTTTTAAAAATATTTTATTTTATTTATTTATTTGACAGAGAGAGCACAAGCAGGAGGAGCAGCAGAGGGAGAGGGAGAAGCAGGCTCCCCGCGGAGCAGAAGCCCGATGTGGGGCTCGATCCAGGACCCCGAGATCATGACCTGAGCCGAAGGCAGAGGCGTCACTGACTGAGCCACCCAGGCGCCCCTCTTTTGTGTGATATTTATATCATAATTTGGCAATCAACATTAAAATATTTAATCCAAAATTAAGAGAAAAATTAATATTTAAATGCTTGTTCCATTAAGGGGGAAAAGGAAAGGTTTAACCGGTGGCCATCATGGTGAACACAGCCCCAAGCAAGCCTAGTGAGCACACAGGGTGGCCAGGGCCCCTGTGCCGATGGGCACTCATGGCCCTGTCCCTGTTGGATTGGCCAGGCTCAGTCCTGCCTGCACAGGTCTGGGGTTCTCTCCTGCTCAAGGGACCCTCTGCCTCTTCCCTTTCACGTGCCCCCATCTCTGCACCTGGCTTGCCGAGGCCCGGCCCACTCTGGCCTCTGACCCCTTTATGGACACACAACCCCTTCCTTCAGGGCTAGCCTGCTGTGTTTCATGTCCGGCACAGAGTGTGTTTCCTGGGGGACCCATGCAGCAGTCGTGTCCCACTGTTGAATGAGGGACCTGCATGGCTCCTTCTGCTGGGCCCCCACATGAGGCAGCCAGGCCTGCATAGGCTTCTGTGAAATAAATCCTGAACCCCAAGCCAGGCACGCCATGTGTCCCCGAGACAGTGTCAGGCTGATGGACCAGAGGGTCACAGCTCTGCAAAACAGCTTCTAGAACGTAGCCCCCAAACTTCTCGGTTTTCATTCCCGTGATGAGCTTTCTTATCAATCTTCCTATTTTCTATAATCATTCGCTCCTGCCTTTATTTGTTTATGTTCTAACGCAGGTCCTGGGTCAGTTCCACAGGCAGCTCACTTCGTGAAGAAACCTAGAGTCTTCCGTCTTTACTTAGAAGAAAGAAACTTCAGGTTGTGGGGGGCTGACCTGGTTTGAAGCACACATATTTCCAGAGGAACGCCGAGACCCTGCGTTCACTGCAGAGGGACCGAGAAACTCTGTCAGACATGACAAGGGAAAGCCACTGGGTGTAGAAGGGCAAGGACTTCGACGCTTTGAAGGAGCCTTGAAGAAGCAAAGGAATGACTCACACTGTATTGACGTGCTGCCCTCCGAGCCCCAGGAGGACACTGGCTTTCCAACATGGGGTTTCTTGTAGGCTGTGTCTTTGCATTCTTGATTTTTTACTTTCTAACAAACTGCAACACGTTCAAGGCCCCTCGGATTGTCACACTTTCCCTCTTGATAATGGGACCTTTGCTAACAATGAAAAGGACCACCACAGTCATGGGCTACTCTATGCCCAGCCTCGCGTTGGGTTTTGGGGTCTGGCTTCCTCCCAGGAACCCACCACAACGCTCCATGTGGGTCAGATGTCCACGCCTCTGACAGTTCCTGGTGTTAGAGGCAGCGAGAAGCTGCCTGCTTGGTTCTGGGGAAAGGTTTTCTAACAAATTGGTAAATAAAGTACAGATATGGAAGACAGATATTTTGTGAGGGAAGGGCAGAAGGGGTCTAGGGAGACATTGTGAGTTCTCCCTCTTGCTTTGCTAAACTCTATGCATCATTCCTGGGAGGTCTGGCTAGAATTCATGCTGGGAAAGACAGCAGGAAATCTCCCACCCATGATGACTACGTTTTCACACACTTGTAGCTTGACACACATTTTTCCCTCTCAGCATCCTTCTCTCAATGGGAAAAAAATAATGTCTATGTGACGGAGCTATTTAGTTCTAGTACACCGACCGTGAATTTCACCCTCTCTGCTCACACGACATCATGCGACTTTTCAGGTTATTTCGTAAACTTTCCTCCAGACAACTGAGTCTGTGGGTATTCTGATCGCTGCTCTATTTTTGTTCTGTGATCTTATTTTTGGGGCCACAAGCTGCATTGCCAAGGAAACTATGCACTGCGGGGAGAGTCCTTGCAGGCTGCTCAGGAAACCCTCTTGTTGCTCATGCATGCCGAGTAAATGCCCTTGGACAGAGAGCAGGGTAGGAGCATTTCTTTGAATATCTGCTTTGCCCAGTGTACGAAGCTGTCTCTATGCTTTCTCTTCCTTTTTTTTTTTCTTTTCATTTCTCTCTTATTTTTTTGTTTTGTTTTGGTTTGACTCTTGTTGTTTTTATTTTTGTTTTTTGTTTTTTGTTTTTTTTTGTTGTTGTTGTTGTTTTTGTTCTTGTTCTTGTTTGTTTCATTTCATTGCTGTCCTTGTTTGTTGTTTGCTGGTTTGCTGGTTTGCTGTTTGGTCGTGACTCCTGTTTCCGGCAGGTGCCACGTATCACAGCCAGATCTTTCTCACTTCCCGCACATAAATGCTGACCACTTGCCTTGTGCTCGAGGGCAGGCAGACCCAGCTGTTTTTCCAATAGGAAGATCATCCTTGCATTTTCAGCAGAAATGTGCTAAGTGGTAGGGTTTCATCGCGGCGGCCGGGTCGCAGTCGGGGAGGGATTCCCTCCCAGGGCTTGAGGATGTCCGACTGACATCATGATGAATGTTGGTCACCCCGTGGCAGCACCAGGTTCATGTCAGGTACAGGGGCCTTGTGTGGCTCCCGTGGAAGCTCCCATCCCTCTGGCTGTCTCATCCACGTGACGCTTGTCTAAAATGTCACTGTTAGACACTTATTTCTTATGGATTTGACCCCAAACGTACACATCCTTGCCGTCAGGCCGTGAGTCTGCACCGGCAGGACAAAGCGTCCGGGCTCTTCTTTCCTCCCAGGTGCCTTTGGCTGCTCGCGATGCCTGCACGTGGCCCCCAGGTCCCAGCACAGGGCCTCCCCCACCCAGATCTGGCTTGGGGGGCCGGGGAACATCCTACCGTGATGCCAGCGGGTTTACTCCTACCATGAACACCCACAACCCCCCCGGCAGGTTTCCCACCCATCGTTCCTCCCCTGGCACTCACCCCCCAGTGACCCCCTAGGCCAGGCTGCAGCCAGCTGCGTGCACGCTGTGTTTCTGAGATGCGTGCGGCTGGTGGGGCTGGATGTGCTCCTTGCAGCTGGCTTTGCAATGTCAGAAACTAGGCCTGCTGGAAGAGGGCTGGAGCATCGCCCTGCCCCCGGAGCAGAGAGGGCGCCTTTCACCCAGATGCCCAGCAACACTATCGCACTGTCCTGGCGTTCTGGCCCTGTGACAGGCAGCACTGACGTGAAGGCTTTGTTTCAAAGGTTATTTGTTTTATTTATTTATCTTTTTAAATTAAATCGTCTCTATGCCCAACATGGGGCTTGGACTCAACAACCTTGAGATCAAGAGTCGAGGGCTCTGCGGGGGGAGCCAGCCAGATCCCTAACATTAATGCTCTTAATCAGCATTTCTAAAACGAGGAGTTCAGTTAAACAGATTATATACTTACTGGACAATCAGCTTTCCCCTCTTTGTTGCTTTGGGCCAATACCTACCGAGTCATCTACATTTGGAAGGGGCGTGGATGGATGGCATGATCCGTGACATGCAGTCACTCTGGGAATGTGAGAGAGTGTCCTTTGCTTTTGGAAGCAGAGTCCAGACACAAGTGGGGTCCACTAGCAAGGGGTTTCTTGCTGTGTCCCTGCAGTGACATCCCGGGGAGCCGTGTCATCCCTGCGGTGCTGGTTTCATTTAACAACAGGAATCTTCTTTTACCCTCCCAAGGAAGAAGTGACCTGGGTTATGGGAGCAGCTCACGTTTTGGGAATGGTACCTGTGAATCATTTCACTCCAACACGTACCCAGCTATGGCTGACAGCTCACAAGGACGTCTGCTCTCAGTCTGTAGGACTAAGTTGTCAGCAGACCAAGTAGGTGCCCAAGTCTACAGGTTAAGAGACGGTACTGCCACCGCCTCAAGTTCAGACCTCCGGGGACACGTACTCAGTGTGTGCAGGTCATGGACCCGGAAGAAGGCGTCTGCTTCTTTAGGACCTGCTCAGGCACTGTGCTCTTTAGAGACATATAAAAAAATATGATGATTTCTAGTCATTTGCTTAAATAGTTATGACATAACACCAGGTATGACATCAATGGGCTCCGATAACCAAAGACAATGTTTCCATGCCTGTTTTTTAAAAGCAGGAGGCAGAGGACGAACTCTGCCCATCCTCATCTGCAAAAGAACCCACCCATGGAAGGGATTTGATTTGATGGGGGGCTCGTGGGTATTTCTCTGTGAGGTGGCCCGTTCTGTTTCAGCCCCACAACCAGTGGGCACGAACGGGATGGGAGATAAAACCTCTTTTGAACTGTTTCTGTGGCACTGACATCCCACATTCAGCCTTTGACATGATCTCAAACATCAGGCCAAGCACTCTCCTATACATGCTGGGGAATTTAATATTTTCACGGCTGAGGGAAATTGTCATCTGCTAATCCTGGTAGGAAGGGCAGAGCACCGCATGTCACACGTGGGCACGGACAGAAGGAAGGTGCCAGGTTAACGTCTCCGGAATGGAGAAGCAGTGTGGTCAGCACTGGCTGCCGTTGCCGGAAGCCCATTTTCTTTGCCGGGATTCCGCGTCGAACTTGACAATGGCTTTGACTCTGTAATCTGCCAGCTGGAGTTTTCAGTGGGAAACTGCGAGGCAGATTCCCCAACTTTGTCTTCATGCCGCTGATTAAATTCATTCCCCTTAAAACGCGAAACCCTTTTTCACTTACAGTCTGTCTCAGAGAGGGAAACCCCACTGGCCAGGCTGGGCATGGCCATTTGTCTGCGTCATGTGCCGTATGCTCAATCGATTCAAATATGAGCTCCTTCTTTCTGGATTGCAATAAATCATGTTCAGTCCACATGCAGTTCAACGGCAAAACCATTACGGTGATTTTCTTTGGTTCCCCATGTCCCACTCGCAATGACATCATGACTTGGTAGCTGCAAACACTCCATCTTTCTTGACCTCCAGTGAGAACGGATGGTGCTCACCAGAATCACGTGATCCTAGTCACAGGTGCCCCTGAATTCCTAATGTTACCTCTTTGGGAATTAACAAAAGGTATGTGGTCTTTCCAGAGAATTCCTTCATCATACAGAATTTGGAAGTGAGACCCCTGTGGCTTTTTGTTCTTCCCCTTGAGGGCACCCGTGCTGATGGCCATTCTGTTGGGGAGGGCTCCATGAACAGATAGGTCAGCAGAGATCACAGGTGGTGCCGTACGAAGACTCCCTTTCAGTTTAGGTACAGAAAGAATCGTGCCCAAGATTCCTGAGTGTTCACCTGGATGTTTCATCTCGGCCTGGATCCCACAAATACTGACGTTGTGGTTGACCGTCGGCCAAGTTTTTCTCATTGCACTAGTATCTTGTAGAAGGTTGTCTGTTCAGTCTTAACTGGTAACACGGTTACCGAATGTGGGCTGCTGGTGTTGTAAAACCAGTTCATCTGAAATGGGCACATTACCACGGAGCAGACGTTGCAGTTGTGAGAAGGGAAGAGCAGGACACTGTCGGCTTAGCTTCCCACTCAGTAGCCAACACCATGGACTACACTCTCCCATCTTGGGTCATTTTCCATGGATGAGCCGTGCTCCTAGATATTGAATTGGGCCAACAACTATCTGTGGCCGGAGACAAGACAGAACTTCCCTCAGATCACTTAACTAGCATGTGACACAGTGAGGATCTAAACCCAAACTTTCTGACTACAAAGATCATTTCCATACCAAACTTAGAGAATTCCCTTTAGAGAACAGTGGGACAGTGTGCTACAAGAGCAATGACGAGATCACGTAGAGGACTCAGGACCAGGAGGAGAATTTGGAGCTAGTTCTGTGAGTCATCAGCTGTGTGTCCTTGTGTGGGGGAGAAAAAAGGGAAATGACGATGGGAATTAAACCAGATGGTCTATGTTGAGTCGGGGAAGACGAGATCAGAAAGATCATTTTATAGACTATTGTGATACTCCAAGACTAACTTCTTTTCCATGAAATAGTGGACACGTGTGAGTATTGATTAAATTGGGAGCTCATATCATGACAAAAACTGTTTGGAGCTGAAAAATTACTGAGGCGAAGTAAATTAATTATGATGGTGGGGAGGGTGGCTGTGGGATACTGAGTGGCTCTGGGCTTCACTGAAAACTTAGAAACCATAATCTGATAGGTGGGGGCTTTTACATTTTAATCAGAATGACAATAGTCAAGGTATGGTCTAATAAATGTCTTTAATTTTAAGGAAGAACCCAGTTTTTAGTGTCCATAAGCCATCAGGTATATACCAAGAATGAGCCTGTTTTACAAGCAGAATCAAGGAACTAAATTTTTTAAAACAATGACAAGCGGATAACATACTACAGTTTTTGTGCTTGTCATTTTTGGGAGAAGTCGCAGATTCAGAAACATCGGAGGCAGAGTTTGGCCTCAGCACCAGGTGCCCTTGGTGGATTTGTGAACTTGGGTTCGACCAGGAAATCTTCACCATGGAAAGTGAAGAAAGTGAAAAAGAAAAGTGAAGAAAGTGAAAGAAAAGTGAAGAAAGCAGGACACTCCCCAGTAGATTTTAGCAGAACTCATCCGCGCGAGCAAACACCTGACAAGACTGCATTCTCTCTGGACTCCTTCCTCCTGCTCCCCCCGCCCTTCTCTCTTCTTATTCTACTTCTTCTGGTGATAAAGTAGGTGGTAACCTTCTTCTGACCTTTGGTTATTTAATCATTAAGTTCCTTTCCAATGCTAAGATTGGGATCTCCACAATGACTCCCTAGTCACTCTGGATATGTCCCTGGCCCAGGGTGTCCAGGAGCCTGGGGAGCATTCTCATGCATCTGGTGCTCCGTCCGCCAGCTCCTTTCCAAACTGCCGGCACGAGTCCCAACACTCACCAGCCATGGACGGAGACTCTGGTTTCTCCATGTTTTCCCAGCACACAGCGATGCCCAGCAGCCCACCTGAGTTTTGACCCCCGAGGACTTGTGAATCAAGATGACCACTACAAATGAGCCGTTATTTCTGTTGCTGGGGAAGGACAACGGCTGGAAGCTCTGACTCAAAACCACACTTTTGGGTGTTACAGGTAGATTGTGGTCAATGCAGAGGAGCATCACTTCGCTATTTTCTTCCTAGTTGATCTTGCTACATTTGATTTTTCCATTTCTATTTTTTCAAAAGATTTTGTTTATTTATATGACAGACAGAGACACAGCGAGAGAGAGAACGCAAGCAGGGAGAGTGGGAGAGAGGCAGACTTCCGGCAGAGCAGGGAGCTCCATGCAGGGTTCTATCCCAGGACCCTGGGACCATGGCCTGAGGCAAAAGCAGACGCTTAAGGAAAGAGCCACCCAGGTGCCCCTCCCAGTTCTGTTGTTAAAACATGGCAGTAGACCCGGTGAAATATTAAAGAGGGAAAGAAGCACTTCCATAATCTGTTACCTTCAAACAAGACCAGTTGGTCCCCCACCGGTGCCCCGACTGTGTGATGCCTGACGGGCCATGATTGTATCATGAATCAGTCCTAATTTTTACGAGGTCTCTTCACTATAGGAAGTTGCTGCAATGTCCTCACCTTTAGCATTCTCAATGGCTGCGTAGTATTTTTTCTCCAATTTCATTTTACATGACATTTTCTTCTACGTGCAAATATCAATTCTGTTTATTTTTGCTACTTAGCCGGATAGCCACACTCCTCTGTGTACTGATCTCTAGTATATCTGTTCTTTAGGCTCGGGTTTTGTTTCCTTTCAGATTTATTTATTTTTTTAGGATTTGTTCCCATCCATAATGTTAACAGGTCAAATCATAGCAACACAATTATGATTATTGATAGGTTCTGCCAAATTACATCCAGGTTACGTTCACGTAGAGACAATGTCAGCCAATTGCAGCCTCACCAGCTCTGGGAGGCGGGCTGACTGCTTACTCCAGTGGGACCGGCGTGCAGTCACACCCCGCACACGGACTCGGGACTATTTCCCTGCCATATTGTTTCTGTCATATTCCGGTTAAGACAGCAAACTCCTCTTCATTTCTACAGTGACTATTGAATGCAAATGCATTTCATGAATATATAATACATTATAATCTTCGAGCCATCACCGGCTAAGTATTGCTTGGATGTGACTAATGTCTAAGAACATAAATATGTTCTCATTACTTTTTTGAGAACGTTTCAACAGGCATGTATATAAACTTGGGGCAAAGTGCTGAGGTTGGGGTCTTATTTTTATTTGATTTCAGATTTGACACTACACCCTGTGACTCAAATACAATAGTGAGAGAAAGCAGATCCATTTTCCTACCTGTAACTCAAAACCAATATGTCAGTGGTTACAAGAGCTGTTTCTGAAACTGACGTTGTGACAGCGACAACGACATATGTTTGCTTTTTCCACAAGCCGTTCAATTGCTCTCTGAGTAACAAAAGCCATGTGCCAAAACAGTTAAATATTCACGGAGGCATACACTATATGATGCCTCCATTATTCCTTCCTCCAAAACATCTGCTTGGGTCTTTGAGGCACACAAAGGCGCGCGCGCGCCCGCACACACACACACACACACACACACACACACAATTTCCCCAGAACAATAGGAAGGGAAAAGGTGACTTCAGTGTAAATCATTTTCCCCAATAAAAGCTTATTTGTGTGTATTTCTGTGGTAAGATAGAACTGAATTACCACTACTTTACCCATAAATAATTTTAACTCAGTTAGTAAGTACATGTTGGCATCAACCTGTTTTTTCCTAAATGCCCTTTTGTATTAAGGCCTCAAAATAATAAAAGAGGGAGGGACAGGGAGTACAATAATTAAGAGATCCTGGCTATGATGCAGAATGGCTGAGTGCAGGAGAAGCCGTCCATCCTACTGAGAGTCATGGGGTCCGGTTTCTACTTCGAGAGGCAGACATGTGGCAATCATTTATTCATTCTGAATGGGAAAGTGTTTTGAAGCAATCCGTCTCCTATATTTTTAATTACCACCAAAACACACAAGATAATTGGGACATTTTTGACCTCTCCCAGATGATGAACCATAAGGAAGCTGAAAAATCACATTCTGTTTTTCCAGCTTCCTTTGTGTCTGTGGGTCTTGTGAGCTGAAAATGGAAGTTTGTTGAAAATGGTGGGGAAGTGGGAAGATTATTGTGAATTTTTTTTTTTTTTGCTTTCTTGATATTAACAAATGTAATTGCTATCAGGTTTTCCCTCCTTCACACATTGAGAATTTCTGCCTTTAACCTGGTTGTGATGACTGAAGCAATGGCAGCCAGTCTGCAGTCATGAGGGCAAGGGTAAGCATATCAGGAAAATTGATCCCTTACTTAGATGGGCCATTAATGAATAATAGCAGTTTCCAGAAGAGTCAAGAAATATCACAAAACATGTGAAATGGAAGACCTTGGAAACATATGGAAGGCAAGCTCTAGGGATGATCAGGACTAATGAGCTGAAAATTTGCAGAGGAGAGCCATTGAGCCAATAGAGTACTGATAATGTGACTTCAGTTTTCTTCATCTACTAAGGAGACACAGAGACATTAGGGTTATAATAAGACATTATAGTCTCAGGGTTATAAGGTTGTAGTCACAACTCCTAGAAGAGCTTTCCTTGAGAATCTCTTCACCTCTTCTGCTTCCAAAGTGTTCAGGCATCTTTTCCTGCTGATCCTGTAACACATGACTCTATTCCAGCATGGAAAGGTGCAATCACGGCACTCCAATGTCAGCATTTGTCTGTGCACCTGCCTCTCTGCTTGGACTGTAATTTCTGTGAGAGCCTGGGCTCTGCTTTATTAAGCTCTCCGAACCTAATGTAAGTGTTGACATTTTGTAAGGATTCCATAAATACTTGTAAAATGAGTTAACTTTATAACCTTCAGAAATACTAAAGCTATCTGCTGTTCAAAACTGGCCAAGCTGACTTAGCTGGGAACTTTCCTCAGATAAAATGCATCAATAGCCAATAGAGTACAAAGCTTGTGTGTGCGTTGTTTCTTTACATTTTCAACTGGACCAAGTTTTGTTTCTGATAACTGTGGTTGACTAGCTTTATTTTCTTTTCTTCTCTTTTCTTTTCTTTTTTATTACTATCTTTAGTTTTCTGGCGTATAGCCTGTCAGGCAGAAAAATTCTATTAGTTTAGTTATACCTTTCCAATGACCATGAAATTCTAGGAATGAGGGAGGACTGAGGCATGATAATATAGGGAATATCGAGATCCTTAAAGGAATCCAGGTCCTCCCTCATCTAAGAGGTGAATGACTTTCCATTAAGAACCATTTACTCCTCGAGTAACCCCTGGTGAGGGGGCTCAGTCTATTAAACACCTGTTCAGCTCAGGTCATGATCTCAGGGTCCTGGGATCAAGCCCCATGTCAGGCTCCCTGCTTAATGGGGAGTCTGTTCTCCCCCCTCTCTCTGCCTCTCCGCTTGCCCGGGCTCTTTCTCTATTTCTCTCTTGATCAAATAAGAAAATAAAATCTTTTTAAAAAGAGAACCATTTAGTGTCTAAAATTTAATACTACTCTGCTAGTTTCAGAGAGCAAAGACAAAAAGGAGTACGTGGATTTACGGTCAGGACTATCTGTCGTCCTGCATTGGTGGTCAAACCAGGTCTGAGGCTAAAACAGCAATCTAACAACAGATCTGCATTTATTTATTTATTTAAATATGCTTTCAGCTGTGTAAATGGGTAACACACCCAGTTTTAAGTCATCAAATGCTACAGAGTGAAGTGTAAGTCTCCTTCATATCCTCCCCCGATTCCATCAAAGGCCCTCAGTAGCCCTCCACCATTTCTTAAATGGTCTGCAGATAAAACACACGTGCTCAGGGATGTATGTGCCTGTACCCTAGCGCTCATAGATATCAAAGCACATCAGAAATTCAGCTCTCCATGATACTTATTTACTTTATTTATTTTTTATATTTTTTAGAGGTGGAGAAGGGCAGAGGGAGAGAGAATCCCAAGCAGGCTCCACACCCAACCCAGAGCCTGGCTTGGGCTCGATCTCATGACCATGAGATCGTGACCTGAGCTGAAACCAAGAGTCAGAGGCTTAACCAGCTGAGACACCCAAGTGCCCTAATGCTTTTTTTTTACTTTAAATAAGTCTAGTACATCATTAGATACTAGTACACCTTAGAGTGCCTTCTTTTTCCCCCAGCTCCTCCGTATCCCACTACACAGATGAACATAATTAAATGTCTTCCCTGACAGGGGGCTTTTATCTCGCCTCTGACATGTTACTTTTGGAAACAGTGCTGGAGCTCTACGCCTCACTTCCTTCCTGGGATTGGAGAGCTATGGCTACACATGTTACTTAATGTGGGATTGCTGAGTTAAGCGGATTTTTTTTTGTTTTTGTTTGTTTGTTATGTTTCCCAGCTTTGTTGGGATACAATCGGCATGTAACACCGTGTCAGTGTAAAGTGTACAATATATGATTTGACCCACTGATGGATTGCAAAGTCATTAGCAAGGGGCTTGGCAAACAGCACGGTCATGGTCGGTGATGACCCTTTCTCACCTGTGCTGAGAAATTTTGAGATCTCCTCTTTTCCTAGTTGCTATCTGCAAAGGTCTGAATTCCCACCAGCAAGGTGTGGGAGTACCTATTACCATGGACATCTTCCCCCATGCACTCTATCTCCAAAATCTATTTTCACCAACCAAGTAAAAAGTGGGATAAACTTGATCTTTTAATTTTTCATCTGCTTGGCATGTTTTAAAAGCTCATTACTGTGTGCATTTAGAAACACAACAATTATGAATGCTTGACAGAGCATCTTCTACTCTCCCATAGCTGCCCGGGACTCCTGGGACCCAGCTCCAGGGAACCATGTTTATCTTTTCTTGAAGTTTGGAGATTGGCTGCCTTCCAACAGATGATGAGGGCTCCCACCCTGGGCCTTGATGGTACCAGCAGGAGGAAGGGAAAGGACAGAGGCAGTGCCTGGTGTCCCGGAGCCCGAGCCTTCCAGCATAAAGGATCAGACAGCTGGAGGCCAACATAACCTCAGGCGAGACCCGGGAGCCAGTGCACAAAGCGATGCTCGTTTTCCAAGTTGTCTATCCATCGGCTCATAATTAGCCATTTTTATTAAATCCATAAAGATTTAATAATGTCACTTAGCTGTGCATTGCTTATCAAAATGTTCATTTAAGTGTAATATTTATCTGAGGCAGAAAAAAGAAAGACACAGCCTGATTGACCCAAGTCACCCAGATTCCAAAGAACACATGTTAGTACAAGTGTTTCTAGATCCCTCTGGAGTGAACGGCAAGCACCTTCTGTCATGCAGGACGGACAGGCTCTAGAGCCCCCAGGACAGCGCTGCACCTGAGGTCACAGGTGACCTGTGCTTAAAGCTGATGAAGCAGGCAGAGCTCATGTCAGGGTTCTCATGCCAAAAAAGAAAAAAAGAGAAAGAAAAAAGAAAAGTAAAAGGAAGATTAACAGTAATGTAAAATCTTTTACATAAATATAAATTATTTCATTACAATAATTCACTAAATTCATAATAGAATTGAAATAGCACAAACAGCACTCCCACTGACTTTGACCACGGGGGCCCTTGGGGTTCCCACAGCTTCCCCTGCGAGCCAGCTGTCCCCCTCTGAGTACGTTCTGGCAGCCCTCACACTCTCCTGAAGATTTAAAACAACCCGAGAGAGCAGAGACCGCAGCAGACAAACAAATCCCCCGGGGCCACATCATCTGCGCTGTCTTCACACACACACCCCGGCTGCTTCCCTGCAAGGCGGTCACTGTGTGTCCGGGGACGCTGCCTGCCTTGTGTGGGCTTCAGCTGCCTGGCGCTGGGGGTTCGCCTCTGAACACTCCTGCCGCAGCCCCTGCCTCCCAGCCTGTGCTTGAAGGAGTGAGTTTGCAGTCAGGTATCTGCCACCGACTCCCCGGACAATGGCTCTGTGATTGCCTCCATTCACAGAAGAAAAATCTGCATTTTTTTTTTTTTTTTTTAAGACTAATAGGTGCGGGGGCGCCTGGGTGGTTCAGTCAGTTAAGCATCCGCCTTCCCCTCTGGTCATGATCCCAGGGTCCTGGGATGGGGTACCCCACCAGACTCCTTGCTCAGCAAAGGGTCTGCTTCTCCCTCTTCCTGTTGTTCCCCCAGCTTGCGCTCTCTTACTCTGTCAAATAAATAAATAAAATCTTAAAAAAAAAAAGAAGAATAAAAGACTAACGGGCACAATGACATACTATTACAAGACTAAAAGCAGAGCTCAGAGTGCCTTGCAGTAATCACGGAGTGTGTTGGTTCCCTGCTCTGTGTAACAGTGGGTAGTCTTAGAAGTATTCCGGAATAATGCACCCACCCTGGGGAGAAACAGGCATGACTTCCATGCAGGAGAAGAAACAACGGCTCTCTCCAAGCGACTCTAAAGTAGGAGTACTTCCCGTGTTTTCCCCAAGTATCCACTGGCTAACATTATTTACAGAAGTTCACAGGCTTTCCAAATGAAGCAGGAGATGGGTGTTCCTGATGTAAAACTTCGGGAAATTGGCCAGAAGGAGAGGTTACAGGGTCCCCCAGTCTCAGGGACGGGTGGAGGAGAGCCACGTTTGACCTCCACAGGCTGAACTGTTGTGCCTGTTATTTTAAGATTTAGAGTGTAGGGCCCCTGGGGGCTCAGACGGCTCAGCGTCTGCCTTCGGTTCAGGTCATGATCTCAGTTTCCTGGGATCAAGTCCCGCATCAGGGTCCCTGCTCAGCAGGAAGCCTGCTTCTCCCTCTCCCTCTGCCTGCTGCTCCCCTGCTTTTGCCCTCTCTCTCTGTCAAATAAATAAATAGAATCTTTAAAAATAAATAAATGAAATTTAGACTGTACAGCTTTCCTAAACCAACTCAGGCCTACTGTGTGATAAAAATAACATGAAGTTACTTGTACAACTTTGTCAATATTAACATTTTCTTTTCTACCTGATTCACATTTCTTAAACAAATACATGCATAGATTACTTATATTTGTGATAGATAAATGATGGATCGTTCATGGATCGCTAGGTGATTGATAGGAAGGTGCGTGATAGGTCAGAGAGGTAAGAGGCAGGTAACTGGGCACTGCTGTGTCCTAGGCCGTATGTCATGCATCTCACAACCCCTCTCACATTCTCCATCCTCTACACCCAGACAAGAGAGGAACTATGATTTCTCCCATCTTCCACGGCACTAGTAAAAACCTTGCTCAGATTTCCACAGCAGACAACTCCGCATACCCCCTCAATTCCAGTCCTCTTTTCCCTCCCTAGAAGGAGTCCCTAATCTGAATAGGACGTTAGCCTATCCCAGGCATTTCTAACACGTTACTATGTACATATGTATCCATTTACAACATATAGTATCCGTTTGCATGAATTTAATCATCTTGGTAAATGGGTTACATTGTTCATATCTTTTGCTGGTTGATTTTCTTCGGTGCAAAGGCATGTGCTTGGGATGTGAGCACCTGCACCTCCGCTATGGACCTCCTTCCCGGGCATGTGCCCCCAGCGGACTAGACGCCCCTGATGGCACCATGTGTCACCCTGGGGCTGTAGGGGTGAGGACCCAGCCAGAACTAAGCGCTGAGCCTGTCAGAATGGTGACCACAGTGGGGACTCGTCCCTGGTCTTGGCTGTCGGTGCACCCCTGACCTGGCGAGCGTATGATATGTGTGGGCGTGCAGGCCTGGCCCCGACCCTAAGGCTATAGGACTACCCCCTCGTGTCGTAAGAGGATTGAACATGCACAAGGTAGAAAAGAACATCATCTTCACTCTCTTGGTATGTTTCCTCTCCTCACTCTCCCCCTTAAGAACTTTAATTGTATATACCCCTATCAATTAAGGAGTCCAAGTGACCTGAAAAATTAGGCTCACTTGTCATCCAGTGCCTTCCCTAGAAGTAATCTTGTTTTTATTAAGGATTTTATTGATTTATTTGACACACACAGAGAGAGAGACCATGAGATGGGGGAGGGTCAGAGGGAGAAGCCAATTTACCCGCTGAGCAGAGAGCCCGATGTGGGGTTTGACCCCAGGATCCCAGGATCATGACCTGAGCTGAAGGCAGTGGCTTCACCCACTGAGACACCCAGGTTCCTCTGTAAGTAATCTTGTAACAAACTAAAATCTGCTTTAATATCCAAAAAAGGATAAGATCAAAAGACAAAATAAACAACACAAAAATTGTCTTCTAAAGCAGGACCGCACAACTGTGCTTGCTGCCCTCTCCGCCCCCAAAACTCCTTAACAAAAGCCTCACCGGCGCTGTGTCACCCTCCTTTAGGGGCCGTGAGCAGCGGCCATCGCTGCGGCGGACCGTCGGGATGGCCACGTCTCCGTGACACAGCCATCCACCTGACGGGATCCGCATTAAAGCCGGCACAGGAAGCTCTTGCACACTCTCCAGGCCCACCGAGCAGTTTTGTGTCACTTTTCAGTTGGCACTTCGGTGTCCTGTACGTTGTGAGGCCGGGGCTCGGCGGTGGTGTCCCGGAGACGCCCTGTGGGATTCGGGGTCCAGCAGGGCGCAGAGAGCGGGCGTGGGGGCGCATCGTGGGGACCTGTTCTAAACCGGTCAGGGGTGTTTCTACCGCCGGTCCCCGGGGTGCAGAGACGAGTACGCAAGAATACGCTCTCACACGGTTTCAGCGTTAGACAAGGGCCCCCAGGACCCTGCGGGGCTCCCGATCCCAGCTTAGTGTGTCCCAGCCTCCCCGGAGGACGCGTTATGTCGAGGCACCCGGGAGACACTGAACCCGATCCCTGTTCACGTGACCTGGAATCCTTCACTCAGTGTTAGGTTCGACTGCATGAAGCCAAAACAAAACGATGTCCAGCTGGAATGAACACACTCGTTTTTAATTCAGCATAAGCAAATGCTGATGGATTCAGTAATGTTGTATTTCTAGACAAGGAAGAAGAAAGGGGACGCAAGAGGAAAGGAACCTCGCCCGTCCGCCCGCCTGGCTTGCCTCCTTGGGTGAATTAATCGGCTTCTCTGCACGTCCGCGTCTTGCCCTGTAAAGGGAAAACTGTCGCACCTACTCTGCTAGGTTGAGAGGATGATGTGAAGGGAGGCGGGTCACACTGAAAGGTCCCGGGTTCATAGCAGGTGCTCAATCCAAAGCAAGGAGAAACATCCGTGGATCCGTAGAGACCGATCTACGTGGGACAGAAAACTTCCATTTCTTGGAAGCCCCTGTGGGGTGATTTTTTTATTATTGGTTGTTTTTCATTTTGTAATAACTTGACTCTCAGGAAAATTAGTATATCATTCTGTTCAACTGCAGGACATTTCAGCTTGATGGACCACAGAGGACTTGTAAAGTGCTCTGTTTTCTCTCAGCTCCAAAACGAGCAGAGGACAGCTGGCTCTGAATTTTAAAGGCTGTTTGAGAGGATTTTTTTGAGCCTTCTTCAAGTGTGACATTTGAAATGCTTCATTAAATATGTGCAGAATGTTCTTATATGTCATTTTTCAGCACTATAAACATTTGCAGAAAGAACTCTCAATTTTTTTTTCAAATTATAAAAATACTGGGGCGCCTGGGGGGGCTCAGTGGGTGAAGCGTCTGCCTTCGGCTCAGGTCATGATCCCGGGGTCCTGGGATCCAGCCCCACATCAGGCTCCCTGCCCAGTGGGGCATCTGCTTCTCTCTCTCCCTCTGCCCCTCCCCCTGCTCGTGCTCCCTGTTTCTCAATCTCTCAAATAAGTAAATTTAAAAAATCTAAAAAAAAGTGTCCATTTCTTCCAAATTGCTGAATTTGTTGATATCTAGTTGCTGGTAATAATTTCTAGTAATTGTTTCTGTTTCATGGGTGCTAGTCATAGAGCACGTGTCGGGATGAGCACTGGGTGTTACCTACAATAATGAATGGTTGAACGCTACAATGCAAACTTACAATGTACTGTGTTTTGACTAACTGAACATAATGAAAAATAAAAAAATAAATAAAAATAAAAAGTAAAAACAAACAAACAAAAGAAATCCCCCTGTCCTACAAAAGCTGTCCTTAAAGGAATTAAAATTTCACCGAGATGTGGGTCACCAGCCTTCCTTGTGGAGACCACACTGAGCAGGAGCCGACAACTCCAGCATCTCTGTTTGAATGGGGGGCTCACTCAGTAAAGGCTACGTTCAAGCAGTGGCTTGGAAACATCAAAAAAAAAAAAAAAAGAACCTAAGAAAAAAGCTTTAAAAATTATTAAAATGCGGCTTGATTTTGGTCTGGAGAAGAGTGAAAGCTTGAAGAAATAAGTCGGCTTCCCCACGGCCATTCCCCGTGCTGAGACTCCTCACAAGCGCGCGGATTATCAGTCGTCTCTGCGATGTTAACGTCTGAGAAAGTGCCGAGCCCGGCTGCCAATTCAGAGAAAGCGCCTCACGAACACCTCCGTCCTTTGCCTCCCCTGCCACAGACCCACAGGCACATACGAGGCTGAAATAAATCACACCAAGAAATAGAAATCTAAAATTAAATATTTAATTAGAACTCTGATTTGCTTTAAAGATAGGTGTCATTGCACAGGCTATATTACACTCTCTTTATAATTTTTTTTGACAAAAAAAGATACTGTTGATTTTAACAGGCCACTTTAATATTAATACATGTGTAATAGGATTGGAACTGAGAATCTGCTAGAGATGGTACATGGTACATTATTGGGAAAATTACAGTTTTGTATTGTAAAAACATTTATTTTTTTAACAATTTACCTACATTAATCAAAAAATTACAGCATATTTAATAATTTTACAAATTCTTCATAAAAAATATATCTCTGTACAAAAAGGTCGTTTGCACCTACTTCATGTCAGCAGCATGTGGCGAGATGGTGACACGGGGCGGGCGGAGATGCGGCGGGTTTCCTGACCATGACACCAGCGTTCGTTCCCCCTGTTTGAGAATCGCTTTTTTTGTTGTTGTTTACAAAATATCTTACAGAAGAAAAAAATTATTGCAGCTAGCCTGAAGAAAGGCAAAAGATGTGGGAACAAGCAGCAGTTTTAAACAGCTCTGAAGCACATAACCTTCGTGGGGTCCTGCCCGCGCACGGGCTCCGGTGGCTTCCAGAAGGGGTCCCGCAGCCCCAGCGCGGGCAGCCCACGTGCCGACTGCCTGTGGGAGACCCTCTGACACCTCGCGGGAGGTCTGCGTCAACACTGCACACACCCTAGGAAGAAACTGGGCGGGATTCTCGCGGGAGAATTTCGTGGGGTGTTCTGCTGTTGGTGTGGAACACCATGGCCCAAACTGCAACCGCAGGACGGCTGGCTCCGCACACGAAGGAGAGTGGTATCTGATCGGATGCGTGGTTTCTGTGTGTGTGTACGTATGTCCTGTCGGTTCAGGAATTGGTGACGGCATGGACCGGCAAGCGGGTCAGGGACGTGGGAAGGGGAACATTAATCCAGACTCTGAAGTCAGCGTTTTGCACCTAGTTTGAATGACTCAAACTTAGATATGTACAATATATTTATAGATATGTATGTATGTATATATATACAGTAATATATATAGTAACCCTGTTCTCCCCTGCACACAACGGTCCTCGAGCTCCCTTTGTCTTTGCTCTGGTTCAGTGTGCGTTTCAGGAGCCTGGCCTTGGCTGACCTCATCTAGTCTAAGGAGCGGAACCCGCGTTTGCAAGGCAAATCTCCAGTCACGTTACCAGGCTGGCCAGAGAACAAGGGGCAGAGAATTCAGCATGGAACTACGGGATTCAGAATTTGGAGTTCAAAAGGCAAAGAAGTCCCTAGAAGAGGTCAGCGATGCCCTCGTCACAGCATACGCCCCTTCAACTGAGTAACAGAATGGCAGGCATCGAGACAAGGCCACAAAACCACTCATATCAAAACACATGACGGGAAAGAATGAGCTGTTCTCCTCACAGGTTTTTGTGTCTCCCCCCCCCATTTGTCACCTGTGAAGTCCTGCATTTAAGTGTTCAACAGAGCAACGGCTCCATCCGTCCTAAAGCCAGGACGTGTGTCCACTACGATGATGAGAATGAAACCGCCTATGGATGTGGAAGGGGAGGAGGGAAACGTTTCAGCGCGTGAAGCCGGTAAGTTACACCCAAATCATAAAATAAGCAACATCTTCTCAAAATGCTTTTATCAAACCATTTTAAATAAAAATAAACACGATCTTCACGTGGATTCTGTTACAGCCACATGCCCGTCCCCGCGCCTTCTGCTTCATCCGTGGATCTCACCCGCACCGTGGGTTGCCCCTTCCTGACCCACAGCGAGCCTCGTGTCGCACGTCGAACGCACTTGAGAGGTGAACACTCCCCAGATGGCCTTGGCGTCTGGCGTTCACATGAAACAGAAGACCAAGCGAGGTATGACACGTGTCATCAGGACAGAGGAGTGTGTGCCATCCTCCCTCGCCTGCACAGAGACACATGGGATGGCGGTCCGGACAGGCCCCGCTGACCACGAGCTGTGCCATCGTTCAACGCCATGGCTGCGGGCGGCGAACCACGGCGCACGGGGAGGACGACGGTGAGCTGAACCCCACGAGTTCATGAGCTTCCGAATTAAGGTGCTATGGATGTGTGTACATGGCAGAGACACACGCCACAACCGCCCTGCCATCCCGTGCCCCCACCCCGGTGCTCACGGGCAATGCCAAAGGCAGAACGTGTGTGGGAAATGAAACATAAAAAGGCCCCTCTTTTTTTTTTTTTCCCTCGACATCTTCAATGAATTCAACACACATATGTAGCTAAAGGAAGCAGAACAGAATAAATTTCTCCAAGACCACATTTCCCTTTAAAACCTGCGCCGTGTCTGGGGTACTTCCTCTCTCTAACTGGCCGGGTGGTAGATGTGTAGCTGGACCACGTGAGAAGATGCTTATATACAATGGATAGTGTGTATAAACCCTGTGTAAATAGTTTATTTTTTTTCTGAATCTTACTCAGTCATTCATAACACACTAGTGCAAAAAATTGTGCATCAAAAATTCTGCAATAGAACAGCTGACTGGGGAGTTTGCCAATGGCCCTGGGAAAGGACACTGAAGGGAGCCGTGAGTCCTCAAAGCGTGTGGGGTCTTGGGCAGGACAGAGTGAAGCATTTGCAGGTGTGTGCGTCTGCCAGAAAGGTGCCTTCTTCAAGAGAGCTTATTTTTTTTTCCAGAGTATTGATATTCATGGGGGTTTAAAGAAAAAAAAAAAAAAGAAAAGAAAAAACAAAAACAAAAACAAAAGACCAGAACAACGTATTGTGGTATATTGTGGTGCTGCCATTTTGTCACCGCACCCAAAGGACGAATCCACGTGCCCGGAAGATTGCACTGAAAGGCATCCCAGCCACACAGAAACGGCAGTCCGAGGCCTCGAGTGCCAAGCTGTCGGCGTGACCCGGCAGGCTTCCTTGAGCGCGCCGTGACCCCAGGCAGATGCAGCGAGCCGGCCGGGATGCGGGTGACGGCGCCGTCCGATCCAGAAGACTCTGGCACGTGACTGCAGGCTCCCGCTGCGTGGACGCCGGCGCAGGATGGGTACGATCAGCGCAGCGAAGCCGAGAGGAGGAGGGGAAGGTGGTATATGGCACCAGAGGACTTGCTGCTCGTCCATCAGAGGTATGGCTATGAATCGGTCCTAACGGGGCACTGAGGGCTATACCACCGTACACACTGTGTTCAGAGTCGTGTCAAACCGCACAGCCTTGGCTTCTGTGGGTTTTAAGTTTGTATCATACATGGGGTTTTCAAAGGAAGCTTGTCCATTGCTATTCTCGTGTCCCGCGTAGCCATTGTATTGAACTTTTGGTCTCGTTCTAAGGGGAAAAGAAGGAACACACGGTTAGCACCCAGACTTTAAGAACACAGGCACAGCGGCGGGGTCTCGGGGCACCGCGTCCCTCCCAACTCAGCAGGGATACACACACGAGGGCACACAGTGATGGGGAAGGGGCCCCTCTCCACATGTTTAGGCCATTATTCTTTTCTAGAGTCTGTTGTTGGGGGTGTTGCAGGCGGCTTCAAACACTGAAGCTCTTTAAGAATCAAAGAATTGTCGGATTCCTGGTAATACTCTTGGCAAAATGGAAGGATCATCGGAGCCAGAGTCAGGGATGTTGCACTAGGTATTTGTCACTTTTAAGTTCCATGACCTTGGGGAAGTGACTCCAAGAAAAAAGCAAGACTGCCCGTCAAGACATCGACCCTTCAGGACCGTTGAGATTAAGGAAAAGAGAAACGGACTTTGGTTCGCTGCATGTAACGCTCACCAAGCGCTAGCTCTTTTGTGACGCGACACAGCCAGTGACCAAGTCACAGAAATGGCATTGGACTCTTTGTCAAACTATTGGTTACGTTTTCTAATTAAAAGAAATGCTTGTGTGTGACCTAAGATTAGAGATTGGAGGATTTTTAAAGGTAAAAGATGTAAAGCTATTTATCTAGTCTGCCTCCCCCTCAACCTTTTCCAGGAGAAACTATACAAGAAGACTACGCCAGGTGTGAAAACGGAACTTTCACGTAAATGCCCACACCAGCAGAAATGTCCCTGCGTACTGGATTTGAGGATGCTTCTGTGTCAGGGACTTACTAGCAGATTTTCTTAATTGACATTACGCTCACTGAGAAAAAGAGAATTCAAACTGTGTCAGTTTCAGAGAATTAGGCTTCTGTCCCCAGAAAAACAGTTTGCAACTGCCCTAGGACTTGGGAAGGTCTTTGACATTGAACTTGAAAATGCTCCAGCATTTTAAACAATTTCAGCCAAGCGTTAGTGCAGTTGAAAGCTGGCTAAAACCCCATGTCATCTCCCAGGTCAGGAGTCACCCCCCGGCACTGCAGGGAAGCCCCACAGAATTGGAGGGGACCCCAGGACCGTGGAGAAGGAGATGTGTACAGAGCAGGTATGTGGGAGTCCTGAGTCAGGAGCTTGGCCTTGACTGAAGGAACAATTCCAAGCAGACAGTAATGAGAGAGCCTCAGAAATGAGCGGGAACAAGATCTTTGCTCGAGAAATGCAGAGCCAACTGGTGAGGGAACCTTGACACCTGTAGAGGGTAAGGAGCCTGTGTAGGGAAAGCTCATAGCTTGGTGTGTTCCCTGGGCACATGGCAGCAACTCAAAAGAAAACGAATTCCTGACACGCCCAGGTGATGAGGCATGGCCGGCTTCTGCAGAAATCCCCCAATTCCTCATAGGGCACCGAACCCGAGGACTACAGGAACCTCCGGACTCAGCAGTCACCGGGCTGAGTGGCTCTCAAGAGCCATGAGGTCAGACAGCCTTCTGTGGTGTTCTAGACACAGCACAGTCTCCTGGGTGAGGAGTCATGTTGAGAGCGAGACAGGCCGAGAATAAACGCCCACCAGCCCACAGGCGTGGAAATGCAAAGAAGGGATCAAAGTCACAAAACAAGTAAGTGGTACCTCTGTCGCAGAGGCTCCGTGTACTGAACGCCGTGGGGAAGCATCTGAGGTTGAACATACACATACACATGTACATACACTTGTGTAGGGTTATCTCCCGAAACGCTCAGAGACGTGATGGGGAAAGCTTTCTCGGAGTCTCATGTAAAGGTCTGCCTCATGGGGAGGCACATCGAGGCAAAGCTCGCGGGCAGCTGGGGACACTGTCCCACACCCGCCTCTAGGTCTGGGCAGAGGACACTCCAGGAGGCTCCCAGAGACTCCCTGATGGACAGGGGATGTGTCAAATGTGGGGAGAAAGAACTTCAGTGGACCGCACGTTTCCCTAGGGATTAACAGGGCTGGCAACACCACCACCAAAAAGCAAAAATGAATTTGTTGGAATTATACATTCCCACTGTATGTGTATCTGTAAGGGTACAGTGCTTCCTAGAGAAACGTGTGAAAGAAGATATATTTGTAATTTATACTTCTTTAAGAAGAGAAACACTTCAAAGCATGGTATTTTATTGGATAACGTGGTGAGATAGCTTTTTTTGTATTTAACTACATTTTCAGCTAGCTCCAAGGAGAAATTTGAAATTAAGCTCACCAGACCTGTGTGCAAAGAATATTGTTTTTGTCTAAAAGTAATAATTAACAATATGGATGGGCCAAAGTATAATTTTATCAAGAACCATCAGAGATTCCTTTCATCATTTTTTTTTTAAAGTAAGTACATTACTAACCACAAGAACGGGAAGACGTGTGCGCGGGCAGCTATGCAATATAATGTTGAAGTAACATTCTTACCACCTTACGTATTTTTAAAAAGCATAAGAAAGTACATATTTAAAACTATTCTCTGATTCATTTGAAACATTCTTATACCAGTTTTTCTTCTTTTAAACTGGGATTAAATAGAAAAACAGAAATATCTGCATTATATAAATGAACGTTGGACACTTCTAACATACCTTAATCTTATTTTAAGGAATCATAGAGGCTTTTCTTTTTAATCATACGTAGGGACTGCCACTATTCTAGGTGGTATTTCGTAACACTTTGGCATATGTCATAGTCTTCCAGGACATATATGGTCCAGATAAAGACAAAAGGTGTAAGAACTCATAATTCCTCCCCAATTTAGTTTTGCTTTTTTTTTTTTGGTGGCGGGGGTGGGGGGCATCCACATTAACTCCAAGGAAAGGCCACTAGAAATGTGCGGCCAGCGAAGCCGGGGACACTGTGTCGCATGAGCCTCCTTAACGTCAGCGGGAGTGTGGGGTGCGGGTGCGGGTGCGGGTGCGGGGTGCGGGATGTGAGGTGCAGGGGGTGCGGGGTGCGGGGGCTGCGGACGCGCAGGGACAGCGCGCCCCGCCCCGCCCCGCGCCACGCAGGGTCCCGCCGCGGGTACCTGTGTTTGTAGAGGTAAAACGCAAACCCCGACAAAATGAGCGCGAAGAACGGGACGAGGATGGCGGCCGCCACGGACCCGCTGCTCGTGCCCTGGTGCTGATTCGGGGCGTCTTGATCCGAGTTCAGGGGATCTGGAAGACAAGAGGAGGCGGCGGCTGCAGGCACCGCACCCACAGTTACACGCACCCACGCGGGCTTCATGAGTGGGTCCGGCTCTGCGGCAGGAGTCGCGACTCCCCAACCCAGCCCCTTTCTGCAAGCCCGTCACATCGGGCTAACGGTCGGGGCAGACAACTACTCCTTAACGACGTCAGGGATGCTGTGCAGGAGTCGGGCAGGGGGACTGCGAGGGGGCAAAGCGGGGCGCACAGCGCGACCTGGGGATGCAGGTATGAGCAGGTGCGCGAAGCCGAGGGAAGCCCCCGCGCGCCGTCCACAGGCAGACGGGCAAGCGCCGGCCCTTTTCTCCTGTCCCGGACGGAGTCCGCCCGACAGAAGCCGCCGAGATGCGTCCACACCCCGGGTCTCTCCACCCGCGGCATCTCGTTCTCCGCATGGGAGTTTGGTGAGCGACCTCCTTTACTGGAGCGAGACCGCAAATTCGCTTGCGGCTGAGCGTGCGCGAGAAGACCACAGCTCAGTGTCACCAGGCAGGCTCCCACGGGACTCGGACCGGGATAAACATGACTTCGGGCCCTTAGAACGGAAGGCAGAGGTCAGCATCCCGGCGGGCATGGAGAGGACATGGTCGTGAATCTATAATCCGTATCTACACGGCAGCAGATGCATGCACGACCTGGAGACACATGCGAACTTCGAAAATTCAAGTTAGAAAACACTTATTAAACAACTATTGCCAAATTAAAAGGTTTGTTCTAAAGAGCTTAGTCATAAGATCAATTTTGAAATGTGTGTGGCTTAATCGCGTGGGCTCACTCAGTGCGCGTGTGTCAGGGATCACGACCGGGGCCCTCTGAATGCGGCAGGATTGCTCCAAGTAAGCGGGGATTGGCTTGGAAGTATCCATCCCGAATTTACGGACTGTTCAGTAAAAGAGAAGTTTTCATTCTTTTTTTTTACCCACAAACCATAATTGTAAATAAACAATCAAATATTACACACATCTAAGTAGGTTTTTACATAAACATTCTCATGTTCACCTTGAAAACATAACAATACTATGATGTCATTCAACAGATGTGGGAACCTGCTACTTCCCGCCATCTTAGGGTCTAGTACTTTATACTGCATTTCTAATATATTTTATAACTGATGTTGGGTCTGTGTATCTTAACTGTATTTCTCTGAGCTCCTGCCTTCTCAGCGCCTGTGAATGAGACGTGATGTTTCACTCTCAGATGTGCCTACCACCTGCTATGGGGGGGAAACCTCTTCCACCAGATACTGGTTCTCTCTAAATCTCATATCCCATTGGATGTACCCTGGGCCCTAGTCAGGGTGGCGGAGGAAGAGCACCCGAGGTGGCCAGGAAGCCAGGCCATGGCTGTGGTGCTGGACAGCCTGGAGCACACCGCAGAGTGCCCCGGTGACAGGTCCAGCAGCAGCAGGCAGAGTCCCGGGACCAGGGTGAGGCCATCCTGCACAGGGAGCTGAGGTATACCCTCAGGTGGCAGCAAGTCTACTAATGCCCTGTGATATTTAAGTGTCAGGACACCTCCACTGCCTGGCACGCAGCCCAAGTTCACAGGGACCCGTGTGTTCTAGAACAGAAGCTCCCATATGTGTACTGGGGAGCCTGGGACTCACTTTCCGCTTGAATCCCCAGCGCCTACAAGAGGACTCCGGACACAGGAGCTGCTCACTCGGAGCCTGTCAAGTAGAAAATGGGGCTTACGGTACTTGAGCCCCCAACGGTTTCTGAGAAGCTACCTCCCGGCGTTCTTAGGCTGCTGGCATTCCGTGAATCTCTCTGCCTCCTTCTCATAAACGTGTGATCTGCTTACATGAACCAAAGTGACTATTGTTATCTGCAGACAAGACTATTTTTCACCATCATGGGTATCAGACTTCTCATCAATAAATGGATATCCCACAAGAGACTGTGCATCAAACACAGCTATAAAAGAAGGTCTTTGAAACTGTACAGCGAAGCGTCCTTCTACTCTGGAATTATTGTGCCGTTCGGAGTTGCTGTTAATGTCAGTGGTCCACCCCTGCTTCCATAATCTAAAGGGTAATACATGCACATGATATTAATTAAAACAGCATAAAAAGATATAAACAGAAAGAACATAAAGGACAATGGACATAAAGGGCCACTCTTTGCCCTTTATGCTAGTCTTCCTCTTAAGGTTAACTATTTTTTGATGTCCTTCCAGCAATGTGCTATTAATATATATGTTTGTTTCCCTTCCCTAAAAAATAAGAACACTAGATACATTTTTTTTTGTATTTGGCTTTTTAAGCTTAACCATATATCTTTGAAATTTTTCTCAGTACATATGAATTAGATTTATTTTTTCAGATGTATAGTGTTTTATTAATGGGAAATGCCAGAATTTTTTTCAGTCAGTCTACCTTTGAAGGACATTTAAGCCATTTCTAATATTTTTCTAATGCTGCAATGAAATCTTTTTTTTTTTTTTTTCCCTAGAGTGATACATCCGTAGGAGTTGAAACATACAGGATAAATTCTACCAAGTAGAGCCATTGCTTAAAAGAATCTGTAACTGCCATGTTGTTACCCTGTACCCCCTAAAGCTGTGCTCTGACCTCACTTCAACCGTTATGTTATGAGGCTAGCATGAAAACACCTGAACAATGATAGAATGTCCAACGTGCTCTCCCCTTCCCTCTCCTCCCTTGGGCCTTCTCTTCACACTCTCACTACTATTGCTGCTCCCACAAGTCACACACAGCATGTCCTTACTTTCTCACTGACATTTCTGTGCTTAGGAATGAAGGTGGGCATCTCTTCCTCTGTTTTAAGCTAGTCCACTCAGGTTTTTTTAACATCATTAATGAAAGAAATTCATAGACTGTTGATAATTCACCGAAGATATACATAAATCTATTGGTGCACAAAGAGAATGTGACTCTGTGTGTGTGTGTGTGTATGTACATGAACGTGTACAGACACACAGTGTGGAATATTACTTGGTTATAAAAAAGAAGTTGTTGCCATTTGTGACAGCACGGGTGGACCCAGAGGGTATGATGCCAAGTGAAATAAGTCAGACGGAGAAAGACAAATGCCAGATGATTTTACTTCCACGTGCAGCCTAAAACAAACGGAAAGCAAACAGACCCTTAAATTGAGAACAACCACGGCTGCCAGAAGGGAGGTGGCTGGGGGATGGCGGAAGCAGACAAAGGGGAGTAAGAGGCACAAACCTCCAGTTATAAAACAAATAAGTCACAGCATGAAAAGCAGAGCATGGAGAATATTGTGACTAATATTGTAATAATGTTGTCTTGTGGCTACATTTATTGTGGTGAGCACCGAGTAATGAACAAGCTTGTGGAAACACTGTGGTGTGCACCTGAAACTAATGTAACATTGTGTGTCAATTCTACCTCAATGATAAATAAAAACATACATAAAAATAATAATAATAAGGCATATGTACATTCCAAAATTTTTGGTCTATTCACACAGTGTTACAACGATCACTATGGTTTAATTCGAGAACACCGCCAGTCCCCTTAAAAGAAACCCAGTGTCCCTTGGAAGGCATTCCTCACCCTCCCACCTCCAGCTCCGAGCAATCATTGAGCTGCTGTCTCTGGAGATCTGCCTTTTTCTTCACATAAATGGAATCATACAGTATGTGGGGTTTTCTCTGTGAGTGGTTCCTCCTACCAGTAGAAGGTCTTTAAGAGAACATCAGGCTGTACAGACATACCGTGTTCTCTTCACCTGCTCGTCAGCTGATGGGCATCTGGGTGGTTCCCCTGTGTGGGCTACTAGGAATAACACTGCTATGCGCCTTGTGTCCACATTTGCGTGTGAACATGTTCTCACACGTGTTCTGTTGGCTGTACATGGAGTGGAGTGGCGGCACCGCATGGTATTTCCATGATTAACTGTTTGACAAGCAGCCAAGACTGTTTCCCACTGCGGCTGGACCACTGGTGCACGCCATCCGTGAGGTACAAGGACCTAATCTCTCCGCACTCTGGCCACGCTTGTTTGTCTGCGCATTGGCTTCTGGTGCTCGTGGCGGGGGGAGGGCCTCTCAGTGTGGTTTCATTTATGTTCCCCGAATGACTCGTTATGTTGAGTATCTTTTCACGTGTTTATTGATCATTTGTAGGTGTTTGGAGACATGTCAACTCAAATCCTTTGCCAATTTTTTAGTTAGGTTATTTGTGTCTGTGTTATTGAACCAGATGAGCCCTTTATATGTTCTGGATACAAGTCCCTTATCAGATGCATACTTTGCACTGCTTTTCTTCCATTCTGTGTGCGTGTGTACACCTGGAGTTGGGGTCGGACAATTCAGTGTCCACGGGGAAACCAGCCTATCGTTTGGTTTCTTACACCCGTTTTTGCTGTAGAGTGTCCTTTACACCCAAATTGGGTTGGTATCCACTTATTAAAAATCGCTTTCTTCCCATTTATCTACTGACTAAAGACAATGAAGATGTTTATTTTTATCCATAAAAAGTGTTTAGCCAAAACTGAGATGAATGGTCGCTGGCGAAGCATATGGAAACGTCAACTTTTCTAATTAGCTGAAGGGCAGACTTGCTTGGGATTCAAATTATCCATGAGGCAAACTGCTTTTCCTGACAACAAACTCCTCATCACATGGGAATAAAGATTACTTGTTAAAGCAAGCCGTTGTTTCGTGAGATTAGGAAGAAAGGGTGTCAGGCAAGGGTGTCTGTGAAAGCACAGTGAGAGTGAGCCCAGCCTCCTCGGACGAGTGAACCCAGACAGCCACGGGGTACCTCGTACAGCTCACCGGGGTGTCCTTCTGCAGAATTACTAGAGCGTGTGCCCAGGGAGAAAGGAGGACAGAGAACTGCAGGGATTTGGCTCCGAGCAAGAGAAAATTTTACTCGTCATTAGTGTTGGTCCAGTGCATTTATTCTATTTCATTGCCTCAAAATAACGTAACCCAGTTTAAAGTGCTGTACCCACCATGGCTGACTTATGATTTAAAGCTCTTTACTTAGAAGCACTGCATTTGGAATGGTGGAATTCGAGTATTTTACGATTATTCTTTTTCGGTCAAGAATTTTTTTTTAAATTTTTTATTTATTTTTTATTGTTTTGTAAGTTTAAATCCAATTAGCCAACATAAAGTGCATCGTTAGTTTCAGATGTGGTATTTAATGATTCATCAGTTGCCTATGACACCCAGTACTCATCACGTCACATGTTTTTTTATACATAGTAATATACAGGCCGGTATGCCTTTCCTTTGGGATTGCTCCATATCATGATAAAAGTCTTACAAGATGAGCAACCGATGACAACCGTCACAGGATATTACACTCACATGCCTCTGAAAGGCAGCTCAGGTATCAAAGCCTGTATGTGCATACAAGTAAAGCAGTCTATACTGGTCAGAGAGACATGTGCTAATCTCCCTACAGAAAGGCATTTTCTCATCCCTATCAGCAGTGATGACAGCAGTGACTTCCGTGAGGGAAGAAGTCCAGACGGCACAAAGCAAAGGCTCGCACCGTCTGACAAGGCAGAACTGACTTCCCTACTGGGATGTCAGCTGAAGAAGTAGGCCTGAGAAGATTGCAAGCCATCCTACATTACAAAACTATCTGGTGGATGACATAGGATTCTCATCTAGCGATTTCTCTTCACATATTGCTCTCTTCAAGGACTAAGGTAAAAATGAAGTTGTAGAAAAAGGTAGGAGGGAGGACCCGTCTGTCTATCTATGGTAAACTTTTTTTTCTCCTGTAGAGGTCATGGATATCTCTGCATGTCAATACATAGTCCTCACCTCTTAATGAAAAATACTGAATTAAATTTAGCTCCCTATTTAATGGGACATGTTGTGTCAAATTATGTACTTAAGCAACTCTTTGATGATAGATGTGTGAGATGCACGATCAATTTTCACATTCATCTGGTTGAAATCCAAAGGCAGACGTGCTGGGTGACAGGTATCATCAAATCACCCATATCTACTCAGACATCCCTCCAAAATGGAGCACCCCAGTGGCCATTTCTACTGTTCCTGAGAATAACTGCTTAAAAAGTTTACATTCTAATAATGAAAAATGGAAAATCTTAGTTGCCACAATGTGGATTTTTTTTGAAGTTAAAGATTGTTTTGTCGTTTGTTGGACACTCCTAATTCCTCTGATAATTTTCTCAGGGCAACGTTGTTGGCTTAATTCTTTAACTGAGTTTCATCTTTGCCTTGTTTTCCCCACATTTTTACTCTCTCTTTCTAGGGTAAGTGTATTTATTCCACATGTGGCCTCTTGTTTCCAGACCGGTGTTGCTCGGTTGTGCTGTTCATAGCACTTATTTCTCCTTCCCCTGTAAAGTCCGCTCGCCCCTCCTGCTATCTGTCCATGTGCCTTCCCGTTACTTTCCAGCCCCGGCGTGGGAAGACCAAATGACGGTTGATTTCAAACACAGAACGTTAAGAGCAGTTACCTTGTCTTTCGAGCTTGAATCTTCCAAAGTCTTTTCCATGAATATCACCTTGAAAAGTAAATCCCCCTCTTTCCAGTCCTGATGAAACCTGATATGAATGAAAAGGAAGAAAACAACATATGGCAAGGATTAATGGCACGCTCCTCGACGGCCCAGCAGCTGTATCTCTCACGGCAAGATACTACAGTTAGATATTCCTGTCCTCGGTCCTGCCTTCCAGGGGTACTGGAGCAGTTAAAACTGGAAAAGACCTACGTGAACTTCAACTCACATCTACATTCTCAGTATCTCATTTTTACCTAGAAATAGTAACATTTACAACATATTCATAGGTTAACCATCCTTTGTGCAGGGGACTGTTACATGAATATAACCCAGATGACATCAAAATCACTTTGTGACCCAGCTCTTGGCCGGTGAACACCACGTGAGGCCGTATGCTCTTGCATTAGATAACATGTTAGAACACACACCACGGTTGCCTTGCGGAGAAGGATCTCAGTGAGTCCTGGGAAGTCTCCATATCTAGGAATGAGATTTTATTTGGGCTTTTGGAGTGGTTACCCGGTGGTTGGGTTCAGGCTCCTGCTGGAATGTGCTGTTAAGCACAGGACGTGGATCTAAGCTCTTGTTCTGTCCCCAGCGGTAACTACTCATTTGTTTGTCATTCCAGAAACTAGGTTTCTTCCTTCTTAAAACAAAGGGGTAAAAGGACCATGATGTTTGCGAAGCAGAGGGAACAATGTGTTTTTAAGGGACAGATGCCACCTGGCTCCCATCAGCAATCCCCTGCTGGCGTCCTTTTCCACCCTGCACAGACAGCAAAGGTCAGCCCCCCTTGCTGAGTGACAGTCCCCACAGAGAGTACTTACATAACCAGCTAGTCCCCAGTTGTCATTTTCAAACTTGCTTACAAAAATATCTGCAGGGCCTTTAATTTGAAAAGCTTTCAGAAGTAAGTGTGCCTCTTCTTTCTTATAAACGCCTACCAAAAAAAAAAAATAATAATAATAATAACAGACATTATTACTTTTATTCTTACATTGTCACTTTAGTCCCTCTGTTTTCTTCAAAAGCATTTCCTGTTTAAGGCTTTTCCTAGTTTGGATGGGAACAACCCATTTCATTAAACTCAACATCTCCATCACAGAAATCATGGTAATACTCGTATTCATTTATGTTATTATTTTTTTAATCCAGCATTTTAAATTCATATTGCACTCATTTTTGAGGACAAAGAGACTAAGACCATAAGTGTAAATCTTGCTACTTCTGCAGATGAGTTGCAGCCCTGAAATGAAATGAACAGCGCGGTGGACAAAGTGTGTTGGGCGTGCTTGTGTCACCGGCTGACTCTGGGCTGGAGGGACTCGAGGGTCACAGCTCCAGCCATCTGTGAGGCAGCTGGAGGGAGAGCTTAAGAATGTTGCCCAGAGAGGAGAGGTCACAGTGTGGCCCAGGGGGCGGGGAGGGTGTGCCAGCAGCCAGAGTGCTGCCCACCCACGGGAGGAAATAGATAAATCAGGAAACAAACAGGCAAGCATTAAATGGATAATAACACTCCTGAATGTCCTCTCTGCGGAGAAGACAGGTTCAAGGTTCAAGGAGGATCTGGGTTCGTTTCAGAGAAGAATGGGGGAAGCTGACCCACCATCATTCTTTCTAAAGGTTAAGCCTGAGTCTGTCCATTGGTGAGCAAGAGTAGGGGCCACCCAGGGCCTCTTGGAATTCAGACCCAGGGCCGCCTGGTGGGTAACTCAGGAAAAAGCCCAGCCCTCGTATACAAAAGGATACATGGTTATAAAAGTGACATAAATGAAAATATTTTAAAAAAGACATTCAGTGTAGTCATAAATGTGATAGGCATCTTAGTGGTTAAGAGTATTGACTCAAGATTCAGATTTCTGAAATTCGCATTGCTGAGTTCAGATGGCCTGTCTACCGTGTCCCCTTAGGAAGGCCACTAGCGTTTCCTGGGTCTCTCTCTGTCTCTCGTCGCCCTGTTATCAGTAAAGAACATGACTGATACAAATGCCCATATCATGGGCTTGAGGTAGGACTGAGGAAGATAATGTATGTAAGTACGCAAGATGGTGTCTGGCATCTGAACCAAAACTGTTGCTATTTTACTAACAGTGGGATGACCCCCCCAAAAAAAAAATTAAAAAAAAAGAAAAGAAAAAAGAAAAAAAAAAGTCTCCTGAGGAGCATGTGAGTTGAAGAAAAGGAAACTGTAAGAAGAAGTTTGGAGACAGGCACATCTGGATATCAATCTCACACCTTTGACTCAGTCTGTCACAGGCATAATCTGGAGCAATAATGAGATTTTCTGTACTGGTTTTGTAATCTTCAGAGAGGAGAATACTGACCTACCCATTACCCAGAGGGTCCCAGGAGATGTAGTTGGTGCCAAGCCAATGTACTGTTAAGGAGCATGTGATCGACGTCAGCCCCCTCCCGGGTGAGAGGGTCAAGTCTGCAGTTCTACAGTCTGCAGTTCCTAAAAGGCAATGCCCCAGGGCCTACCTGTCAACTTCAGCTCCACCTGAGAGGCCTCCAGGAAGGTCGCGTTCACCTTGCTGCTCGTGGCATTGAACCAGTCCACCGTTAGAGTTGCGGGCTGTCTCTTCCCTAAATATTCATAATATCCCTTCCACACGGAATTGATAAAAAATACATCAGAAGGAACTGTTGGAGGGGAGAAAAACCAGAGCAATGTTAGCACACATGGAAAAATTAAGCCAAGATCTTTTTCACAACACAGAGGTATTCTAAGAGTCAAGTAAGCGATCCCGATCGGGATGGTGATGAGGACAGACACGGCCGGTCCAGGGCCCTTCACAGTGTAAGTGGGATGGAAATGAAATGAGAAGGGGGATGTTTGTGAGATGCATGTTCTTATGTGTTCGTTGATTTGTTGGAGGAATACTTTAGATGTCAAAGCTCTCCTGTCTGAGTGGACCTGCCGGGCCAGAGGGTGGGGTGAATCAGTACTCCCTCCAGGAGGGTGGGTTACTGGGCCATAATGAGCACATGGTGGCTGAGCCCGTAGTGATATTTCTTTAACGTCCAGATGGACTCTCTGGAAGCTTAGAAGGCTCAGAGAGCTGCCCTGTACCATTTGCCAGGAGTCCCTGGCCCCAGAAAATTGCACTGAAAGTGCCAGCAGAGGACATCAGCTCAGTTTATGAAGACAGGGCTTCTCTGGATCCAGAGATCTTTACCTCACAAGGAGAGCCCAACCCACTCACCCACACTCTTCCAAGCTTATGAAAAACGCTCCTAGGTCGCTAAGAAGTCAGAGCTACTGTTGTCAAATGTCATGTACATAAGGAAAGACTGGGCCTATGTTCACGGGCCCCTCTTCAGGACCATTTCCCTGTCTTCCCAGACCAGCTCCATCCATGAAACCTACCATAGCCACGTGCAAGAAGAAGAGTGTGTCATCCCTTCCTGTGGCTCTCAGTAGACTCAACTTATAATAATGATCACTTTGAGAAGTTAAATAGGCTAGAAACTATGATTATCAGCATAGACATCTAACACATCTGATGATCAATAAGGGATGTTGGACATGTCTACCTATCCACGAGTGGCCCTCCAGGGGCCAAGGCTCAAACGCCAAACCCAAGGACTTTCTTTTCCTTTACCAAAATTAATACCCTTTAGAATAAGGTCAAGATTGTTTCCCCTAAGTAGAACATGCCCTCTCAGAGGAAGCTATTAATGTACTTGTTCAACCTGTCCCTGAGGTGAGAGTCTTGGCTGGTGTGTCAGTTGGGTGGGTCATGCCTGACTGGGAAGAGTAAGGGACAACCAGCATCCCAGAGGCAGCTTGTTTGTATCCAAATAAGGCCATGGGCAACGTGGCAAAGATGGTCCTTCAGGGCCCTTCTGGTTTGCAGTGTAACACCACATCAGATGTGGACACGTGTTAGGCTGCATGACCTCCACAAAGAACCACACTCCATTAGCAAGACCCTCCTGAGGGAATGAGAAGAGGGGCACTGATGAGAATGGATGTGCCTTCAACATAAAGTATGTGAGTGTGTCCGTATCTTTAACAAAAAATAGGCAAACAAAAACAGAACAAACACACCACCACCACAACAGATTGTTTCCTTCCCCTGAAGACCATGTTCCTGGATAAAGAGTACTGATTTCTGTATTTGACTTGAACTTGACATTGGAATAGAATCATTCATAACGATTTTCAGAAGTAGCTTTTATCCTTCATGGTGTACATTTGAAAAAGTCCTTTCATCACGTTGGGACATTTGCCCTCGTCTGAGACAGACGTGTGTTACACAGCATTGTGATTTAACAGGAGGATTACATAAATGGTCTCCACAGTTGAGGTCAGCTTAGACCTTCTTGTCTAAGAAATCAGTGTTAAAACCTGAATAAGGAAAACACTAGGGAAATGACCTTATATATTTATAAGTTTTCTATTTCTGTTAAAAAAAGTTGACTTAAGGTATAATTTGGGGACACACTGAATTATTAAAATAGTCTCTATATTTATAACAGATAGAATAGGCCAGCTGATTTGGAGTCATGAGCGTCTTCTTTGGGAAACGGGACTTCATCTCTCCGATTTTCTGTGTCATGCACTTAGCAACACACCACATACAACAAATAGTGAAAATTTTAGGAGGCAGAGGATGCCTGAATGATGGAGATACTTGGGGGAAAAAAATGGAGCTCCTCATTTTTACTGCTCAAGGGGACAGGCGATACTGTCAAAAGCCTTCATTTCTATTAGCTTCCTGTTTAGAAGAAAGAATCGCAACCCTCTTTATAAGGCTCTCCATTATATCACATTCTGTTGTCAACATTTTACGTCCAGTTCTGCCCACAAAATGCTGAGCCCCTCTGCACGAGATGGCGTGTGAGAAGGCCAGAGGGGTTCCTCCTAATCAAGTCTTGTTATTCCTTTGACCAACCACCATTATAGAAGAAAGAGGAAACAGTATAAACTTGGTGTTTTCCATAATTGAAACATTAACTCCTTCATGGACTAATGGAATCGGAAATTTGTGTGTTAAAACTTGTTTCACTGTGCAGAGTAGAGAACAAGTCACTTATTGGATTGAAATCTAGAACTGTTCTGGTATACAAACCTGGAGTTTTAGTAACTGTTTCATTAACTTCTCTCACTCCTTTACCTACAAGTAAAAAGACAAATTATCATTTTCAAAAACATGTATTTTTGAATAAGTCTGAAAAAATGTCAAATTGAAGCAATTTTCCTTTCTCCAGATTTCTTGAGGTTCTACAAAATATGAATGTCATATACATAGCCACTTTAAACCCCTGTATTCACAGCAGAATATACTTCATGTTTGTGGAAAAATGGAGATTACTGGTGCAAACCAATGCCGCTGTAAGAGGCGTCGTGTGTTACAACAGAGAGCCTTGCAAACGAGGGTGGGTTATGGCCCTGTGCTCACTCCTGTTTGGGAAGTACTGGCCACAAAGGGAAGATGGCTTACAAAATCGCTAAGATTTCATAACCTCTTTTAATTTTCCAAGGCCTCGCCCAAATTGATGGAAGTATGAGTGGATAAGGAATAACACCACATCGTTTCCCTTGCGGACTGTTTAATTTGGTCTATCACGTTGGATTGAACTCAAAATCTCTGAGCCTTTACGGTTCTGTGTCAGACTACAAATTACCTTTCTAAAGTTGGTTTTCTTCCATTTCTGAGAGTGAAGGGTGAGGGAAACACAAATGCCTTATGAATTCCTCATTTGATAACTATAAAGAGGCTCCAGGAAAGGAGAACTAAAGTCACGGATTTTATCACACTCCGTAATTTTCCTTCTGCTGTTAGTGTTCGAGGCCTGTATGATCAACGTTTGGTGGAGCATCTGAGAGATCAGCTATTGTCAAATCCGATCCTGATTCATTACTCTTACTTGTAACTGCGTAAAATTGTGAGGAATTAATACATTTTCATGCTAATTGCTTTCATAATTTAAAGGACCAGAGCTTTGTAAAGAGTAGGTCAACGTAAATTCCACCAGCAAACAGCTCGTGGTCTTAAAAATAACAGGTAGTTTAGTTTATATGTTCACCAGTGCTTGGTGATATTTGCCCATTTGTGTTTGAAAAATGTACATTTTCCAAAGCTATGGTGCATATTCCTGTCCTTTTAACTCATAATGCTTTTCTAAAGGCAAACAGCTTCTCTCTGTGGCTTAAAGTGTGAATAGCAAATAATACTATGTACAGGTCGGCTTTCACTGGGCCTCCGTTGTACCCAACACTGACTACGCACACGTTCACACACACAGCTCACCACATGGACACAGATTCAGCTGGGGTGACTGACATCACTTCCGTGACCCGGCGTCCTGGTGGACCTCACACCCGGAAGCTAGCCGGGTGGGCTGCCGGCGCTCCTCTGTGCTGGGCAAGGATGTGCGCTCCCTCCCTCACCAGTGACTTACTTTTGCAGACGGGTGATTTTCCTGTCCATTTCATATCTGCTTTACACGTCCTGTGCTCAGACCCGGCCGCGAGGAAAAATCCCGGATGGCAGGTGTACACCAAGGTGTAACCGAAGGTGGGGAGATCGATCGCTCTCACGTCTGCGTGGGCTGGCGTCTCGGGCTGTCTGCAGGTGTGGGCTGAAACAGCACGTATTCCGTTAGAAAACACAGACCGTTGTTTATGATAGACTTAGCACACGCATCTAAAGAAATAAGGAAATATGCCAAAATCAGGAAATGACTGTAAAGTCAAAATTAAAACCGAAAATTCTGAATACGGTAGCTTTAAATATCACCCAAATTCTCTGCAATGTTTAAAATGCTTGGGATTTTTCAGCTCTCTCTACTATCCCTCCCTCCCACCCTCCCTCTAAGTATCTATCTGTCATCTATCTATCTTTCTACCTATCTATCCATCCATCCATCTAATCCCATTCTCTACATTTATGTGTGTACAATCAATTATGTGTAGAAATTTAGAATATAAACCACAGCATTGAAACGGATCACTTCTGACATACTATTAAGATAAATAATACATTAATTGCCCTAAAAGACCAGTCCTATCATCTAAACAAAATGGGCAAATATTTAGAAATATGCCTTGATTTTTGTCTGATGGCAGGTGAGAAATCTGTTATTCAGTTAAATGAATAGTCAATTTTGGTAAAAACTTAATTTGTGTTTAGAAACCTAATTTGAATATTATCGATTCTTATTTCCCTGAAAATCTGATTTAGGAGTGAATAAGATTGCAATGTTTAAATCTCCAGTAACTTCTTTTTCTTTATAAAGTTCATACCTACGTCTCAAGCAAGGGACTTGACAGATGATTATAAAACAAGCTGACAATATAAAACTTACAGATGCAATTGTTTCCAGTGTCATGATATTTTATGCTTCCTTAAATTTTCAGCATACGAATACCAGGTATTTGCAAGCTCCAAGTTTTTCCAACTCCCACATGTGTACATATAGACATATATGCATGCTGGCTATGCATGTGATCTCGCATATATAATTTGACTAGAGTATTAGCAACGATAATTTTGAAATAAATACACTTCTAATACTGAGAAATACACAAAAAATCATATCTTACATACTATTAAAATAATTTTTCATAACATTCTATTTTTTTTTAGGTTTAACACTAAGATTAAGACTAAGATTCTGTATTTCACTAAATGGATAGAGGATGAAATACTGGCTTATGGATGATTCCTATAACATTTCTTCTATTTCTCATGATTAAGTCAAAAAATAAAATTTGATCCAAAGTAATGATTTGAATGACCAATTCATATAGAATTCAAAAATAACATTTAAGATATTTCTATTAATATTGTGACATATCCCGCGATCCATTTTACCCTTCTTTCATGAGCTGATGTGAACATTCTAGAAGAATGACAGCATGCTTAAGAAAGCTTTCTTTCTGCGGGTGTAACTGATGGCATTCACCTGTCTTCCGTTTGGGCAGGTTCTCGGACTTGAGTGTGCCCCTCTACCACCCGGAGGGCCCGCTGAGTTACAGACTGCTGTTCCTGCCCTTTGCTCCCACCTGTACCCCAGCCCCCAAGTTCCTGATTCTGTAGGTCTTAGGGTACGGCTTGAGAATTCAAATCCTACCATACTAGCACGGTCTGCTGATGTTGCCGGTCCTAGGGAATCAAACTCTGAGAAATTCTGGTTTTGGGAATCAAAGAAGATCCAACAAACAAAAATAGGGCAGCTCCTCATTATTTCTCTGGAGGGTAAACACCTCCTAGACATCCGAGAATAAACAGGCCATTTCTGGCTGTGGGGGAAGAAGTAACACTTACGTATACACTCAGTCTGAATTCCACTCCAAGTTAAATTTGCGAGGCAAGTGCGGGTCGTAGAACCTTGAATGTGGTAGCCTTTCCTGCACCTGAAAAACACCGTGCTTCCAACCTACAGAGGAAATCCAACATTAGCTCTGGGGCAGAGCAGACAGACTCGACGTAAAGCCGTCCTGCTGGGAAGTGCATCCCAGGGTGCGCCACGCCAGTGGTACTTCTCACCAGCGTTGGGACACTGTTGTTCACATCGTACATCATGGCTAGGCTGCCCCACGCATGAGGAGACTCCGCTAGACACAGTGAATGATGGCCAGTCACGAGGAGTTTATTTGGGTAACAAAAATGTGTTTTTCTCTTTCCTTTCAGCCTTCCTCTTGGTTTGTGATGATGATTTTTCCCCCTTTTCCATTCTTTCCCTGCTACTCCAGTTGGTATTTATTAAATAATTACTTTTGTTAATGCTTCTGGGAGCCGGCCAACTCCTGCTCTATTTTAGAATGTCTCAAAACTCAATCTGTTCCCCTGAAGCCTCAGATACGTGAACTACTCGTTGCCACCTGCGTGTCTAAAATAACTTCCCTCTGGACCCTCGCAAGCTAACCTCCCCTGCCCCTTAATACTCGGTATTTTGGTAAATTTCACTTCCTCTGCACATTCTCTCCTGACTTGCAAGAAGGCGTCATACATGGCTTAAGACAGCATTCGGGAAGGGTCTGTATGTTTATCTGCTTTCCTCACCTAACAGGACGTGCCTCGAAGGGAAATCTGCAGTGCTCTGTAAATATGTTTTTAAAGGATGAGTTAGGGTCATGTGTTGAAGGGAATCAAACAACTCCCCTGATCACTTATGCCCAGGACATGGGACCAGGTTGGGGGGAAGAGAAAAGGGCACAGAAATGAGCTCACAGAAAGGTGGTCTGTGCCTGAAAGGCAGCTTTGTACCCTCTGCACTTGTGAATGGGACCAAGTCTTTTCCTAAGGCACTAATTATGAAGCCAAGTGAGTGTACAGGAGAAGAGTCCATCTGGTCCTTGCTCTGAGGAGACAGACCCACGCTTCATTCCTTGACCTTTGCTTTCTCATCTGGCCCAGTTCTCATTTCCCTCGTTGGGATTTGGGGAGGAATAACTATGAGTCACATGTGTGGTAATAGTTGCTGCACTGAGCAGTGATTGTCCAAAAAACATAGCCATTTCTTGCCATTAGTGCCCAAAGTAGGGGTTGGGGTTTATATAGGAAAAAAAAAATTCAAATTTATCTAAACTGCCAAGGAATAAGGGATTTGAGATTCAGAGGTGGGAAAAGGTTAATCTGTCACCTGTCAGGATGGCCTCCACTGAATTTCCTTGTCAGCATGTCACTGACCCCATCAGACCTCCTGCAAACACACCCAGTTATTTGCTAGCGGGAAGACAATGGAGAGCCTCTCTTGTGGAGGGGTAGAAGGAAAAGACAGTGTCCTTCCCGGTAAAGTATCTCCTAGCAGAAGGTCCCTGAGTACTGCAGACCGATTGCTGTAAATTCACCTGGTGTTTAGAGCTGATGGGATGTGGAGGGCTAGAGACGAAAGGGTAGTCATTTGAATCTCACAATTAACACAGCAGGACACGAGATATTCTGAGACTAAAATGGCTCACTCTGCGTGAGCATGTTTCAGAATATGGTGCAGAAGGGAACAAACAAAAATCTGTTATATTCAAAACTTAATGTGTCTGATGAGCAAGAAAGAAAAAAAAATGTTTTGAGGAGATTCCTGACTGTGTCAGGCACCTCTTGAAAAGATGGCATCTGTGTCTGTAGCTTGTTAGCAAATCTTGCTTTTGGATACAATGTATCATTCTTTTTGGTGTAACTTTATTTTGTTATAAGGGGTGTGAGAAGTTTATCCATCCCTGTTCCTGTCTTAGGAGAGATGTCAGAGATAGGCTGCTGAAAGGAGTCACCACAAATGTTGACTTCACATGGGCTCCTCAGGGATCTAGAAGTGCCCAAACCGGCGGTGAGTTGGCAAGAGCTAACTCACATGCAGTATTTCCCAGGAACCCCATATATGTGGCATTACAGTTCTACATGCCAGAAAGCATTGACCTGAGGACTCAGCCATATTTGAGACCTGATATCAAATACACGAGATTTAACTCATTAGGCACCCTTATGACTTTCCTTTGTAGGGTGTAAGAATGCCATCAGGAAGTAACTGATGTGTGTTAGAGCCAACCAAATGAAAGTTTTAGGTTTTAGAATTTTTAGGTTTCAGTAGAGACTGGGGGAAGGGGCTGAAGAAAGAAGTCTTTTATTCTGAATTAATGGGGTCCCTAACTTGAAAGCACTATACATATGTCACTAGGGCTTTCAAAGCCATGTCGTCATACAGCTCTGAAGTCACTCGATCACTTTAGATGGTGGAAACATTTTATTTCAGGCTTCATTACCTTCCATTTTCGGTATTCCTCTAATAGTACCTAAAGCGTTCATGTACTTTTTTTTTTTTGCGTTGATGTACTTTTTATTTAAAGAGTCAAATAAACGTGAAAAGCGATACTGAGCATGCCAGTAATTCATACAGAGGGATCACACGGAAGAGAAACATCACAACGTAGGTGTACGTTAAAGGGCCCACATGCATTTTCTCCAGTTTTTGACTCGAAAATGTACTACTCTTTTCCCATTATATCAGGTCACTAAGCAGGGCCTTTTTCTGTGTAGCTACTCAGTGACCAGTCACTCCAATTTGAGAATTGCTGTGTCATTTCAGCGGACAAAAAGCACCCAATTATGCACACTTTCAAATAGAAATTAATACTGCAACTGATACTGTGTGAATGAAGAGATACCCAGCTGTCCCAGTTCTGACAGTTAAAGCCTCAGGCACAAATCCTCTCTGGATGTATTTGTTTCGGAAATATACTGTGAATCTGATGGGGGGCATAAAAACACGTACATATGTTCAGGTGTCGTGCCTATTTTATACTTAGAGAGAAACACAGTACAATAAAAGTGGAATACCTCATATCCTCTGGAGCTATTCTGTATCCCAAAGTGTGGAGTACCAGGGTCTGGGCAGGAATTATGAGCAGGGTCTGAATTTCACATAGGGGGGAAAAATGAAAGAAAGAAAGAAAGAAAGAAAGAAAGAAAGAAAGAAACAAACAAACAAACACAAGTGCCAGATATTGTTATTATAAGGATTCCAATATTTTTACTAAAAGGTCTTACAAAATTGAGAAAATTATATTTTGACAAATGTATGAGATTTTTGCATGAAAGTTAAAAATTAAAGTAAATTGCTATTTTCATCTTCCTTTCACACTGTAGGTATTGCCCCTTAGTCCTTTACCAGATTCTAAAGTGATCTGTGTATTATTTTCTGTGTTGGAATGAACATTCTTTCCCATTTTCTGGTCCAACGTACTATATTGGCTGTTTCCTGATACACTATCTTCAATAATTATGATCCCTTAGATTTAAGGATTCAATTAATGACAATCTCTTTTAGTCATCCATCATCACCTTATTGCAATTTCTTAAATTCCTTTTCTTTGAGACTTCCAAATGAGAAATACATCGAATGCTTCAAAATTGAGACACATGGTAGACCCAAAGTCACATTTTGCCCCTCAGTACATGTACAACTTGAGCAAGGAGGAGTATGGAGCTTCATTATTTGCTGCTCTCTAGCCGCCACGGAAACATTTGTTTTCAAGAGAAACATGGGAGGGAGGAACACCTGTCTTAGTATCAAGCTAGCAAGCGTGTAGCAATGGTTTGAATGAAACAGCAGTAACGTGACTCTTATTAAAAACAGACAGTGTGGGGCACCTGGGCAGCTCAGTGGGTTAAAACCTCTGCCTTCGGCTCAGGTCATGATCCCAGGGTACTGGGATCGAGCCCCACATCGGGCTCTCTGCTCAGCAGGGGAGCCTGCCTCCCCCTCTCTCTGCCTGCCTCTCTGCCTACTTGTGATCTCTGTCAAATAAATAAATGAAATCTTAAAAAAACAGTGATTCAGTGAGTTTATTTCTGAGCACCTTTGTTTTTAAGTAGAAATCATTCCATTTCTTAGAAAACAACCAGGACTATAGATCATTAATTGTTTCCTGCAAACATGCAGAACATCTCCTCTTCAGCTCAGTACAGCTGGGTGAAAAAAATTAGCCCATCAGTAAGTAAGTCTGTGGCAGTGAGGTCTGAAGAAATCTGCTTTTAGTGGAAATGAACCATTCTGGTATCTATGACACTAATAATGTGGCTTTTGACAAACACAACTTGTATCTGAATCCTCTGCATGAAACAGAAATTTCACCTAAAAATGTGGGGTTTAAATCACATGGAAAGCATCTTCTGACTTGCAAGATTCATTGTCATATTCTCGGGTCACCAGAATGTACGTGCCCCAGTCCTCCCAGCACTGTTAGTGCGGGTGGCTCGGGGGGACAGACCTGTGCACAAGAGACAGGCACTGAGGGGACAGGCACTGAGCAACAGCCAGGCTGTCTTTCCCGTGGTGGCTGCTCTGGAACAGGCCAGTCCTAGCATCTTCAACAACACTGTCTTCCCCTGCAAGAATGCACCTGCTGCTGAGGTGGGGACATGGAAACAAGAGAACAAAGGCAGGTGTTTTAACAGCCTCCTAACTTCAACTCCAAATTTGGTCTGTACCATTTAACCAGAGTAGCCGATGAGAGCTTCCACAGAGAATGATCTATGGGAACATTGTGGGAACAACTATGGGATGATTGGATGTTAGAGAGAAAGACCGTATTCCCAAGCACCCTCAGGGCTGCCTCTTAATTCTTACCGATGCAGGTGGGCTGTGTGCCACTCCACGTGCCGTCCGCCTGGCAGGTTCTTCTGGACGACCCCACCAGTACAAAGGGAGATTTGCACTGGAAGAAGACTTCTGACTTATAGGTGAAGCTTTTGCCACTGAGTCGTGCCTCCGCAGGGGTGCCTGGGTCTCCGCAGAAGACAGCTGTGGAAGACAACAAGGAGTCAGCTAATGGTCCGTGTCTCTGGATCAGATTAACTTCTCCAACTTGTGTACTGGGCGTCTGCAAAAAACTTTGGTATCACTATTCAACCCATCAATGATTGAGGGATCTGCCTTGAGCAGGGCGGCCTCGAATGAGAGCCCCTGCCTCCCATGGCAGGGCCAGCAATGACGGGGACTGGAAAGCGCTCACGTGGGTCCAGCACACGGAACCCCAGGAGCCAGCATTGCTGGAAGACTTACGCAGGCACTGGGGGACCTCTCCTTTCCACACGCCGTGGCCTTCGCAGGAGAGGATGGCGGAGTGAGAGGGCTGGAAGCCGTCCACGCAGCTGTAGCTTATGCTGGCACCCCAGCGGAAGTCCGTTCCCTCCACTTTTCCATGCAGCACGTGAGGTGGCTGACCGCACATGACAGCTGTTTCCAAAAAACAGACAAGACTGAGCTTCCAGGGCCTCTGCCCCACTGCAACCCTCAGGTGATCCACATTTTCATTTCACCCAAATTATGAATGACATCTAGGTCGGGCTGTTTTCTTTCAATAAAAGGATGATTGAGGAAGACAATAAATGAAAATAATAAAACTTTTCTCCAGCATTTCTTCATTAATTTAGATCAAGTGCAAAAAAGCAAAGCCAAGTCACAGCATACCCCACTGTAAGAGAAAGCAGGATTGAACGTGACCATCTCAGTAGGTACAAGGCCAAGAAAGGAAGAGATATTCGTATTTAATATGTGTCTTTTCATGGTGGCTCCAGAGGACAAATCACTCATACAGCATGAGCACAACCTTCTGGATTTATGTGCACAGACAGTAAACTCCCTGTATTTTTCACATCTAAAGACAGCACATAAGATCCAGAGATAATAGACTGTTGAAACATTGGCTGAGTCATTAAAAACCAGGGAGTTGCATGGTTACAGAGGTTCTGTGCTATACTCCTGGCCGCTGCTGTACAATGTCCCTGAGCCTGATGTTCACCTTGCGAGGAGCCGCAGAGATGAGCACATTCTTACGGATGATCAGCAGCTCATGCTGGCCCCACATGGCCCCTCCCAGTCTGGCCGTTACAGTGCAGGGCACTGGGGAACACTGCACACATCTTCCTGGGAGAGTCAGGAGCTTTCTGGATTTCACCCACTCTGGAGGAAGTGTGCCAGTGACAGAAGGCAGCAGGAGAAAGGACTCAGCTGTACATATGTCCTCACCCATGTTTTCTCCTGTGTGCTCACACTCACACATCCTCATGTGAAGAAGACACAATCACACGCAGAATCACATGTGCACAGCCAGCAGCTGGAAACAGGTCTTTCCAGTGCCCTTCATCTCAGCATGTTTTCACCAATGTTTCTGAGAATGCACATGGTAGCTGGTGGGAAACATGTGCTCTGGACAGGAGAAGAAAGTGGACAGTCCTCCAGGTGAGAACAGTGATGAGTCATGTGGTTCCACACAGGGCATGAAGGGGGGGTCAAGCCTGAGACCAGTTCAGAGGGTGAAAGTGGTCTCATCTGGAAGGGCCTGGTTGGCCATGGAGGTAATGACACCCACCTTATCAGAAAGGGAAACAGAAGTTGACGAAAACACAAGATATCCCAGAGAATGGACAACTGTATGGGCCGCTGTCATCAACATCAACATCAACATCAACTGTCATCTACTCATCAACATCAACAGATGAGTAGACCCCTCTTGACACTATGTTGTGAGTTTCAGTCAACATTGTCTAGTGCTGGCTTTGCAGTGGCACCACATTAATATGGCAGGTGGAAGGACAGGTGACACGGTGATCCTTACCCCCAATGGGAGGGAAACAGGGTCCCAGAACTTGGCTGCCTCAGAAGGGAGAGGAAGCCGTGTGCTTGAGCACTGGGCTCTCACTGAGGCTCACACCAAACTCTGTCCTCATGAAACCCAAGCCCGTCTGTCTCTCAGAGCCCACTGACGACCACACCACTGCCCAGCATCTAGCACACGACTCCCACAGCACCGTCTTCGATCCTAGGCCAATAAAGAGCCAGGTGCCACACTCGTGCTTGGGGCCAGCCCTGCTCATGTCCCAGCTCTCTCTGTGGCCCTCCCGCTCCATTCTGGCCCAGCTGAGAAGAAAGCCTGTGTGTGTGTTCCCTGCAGTTGCTGGCACAGGGGTCCAAACCATGCAGACCCCTGCCTATGGACAACTTCCACTGGGCCCCCTCCTCCATTGCCATCAGAGCCCACCCGTGTTGCTCTGCCATTCAGGCCACTAGAGGCTTCAGCCTGCCCTGCTCTCCCTGGAAAGTCCAACCGCATGACTCATAAATGTTCTCATACCACCTCCATATTCCCATGGCAGGTTTGGTCCCAGCAGCCGGACCCCCCAGAACACCATGGTACTTAGGTTCTCTGCCATTATTTGATGATCAGCTTCTCTGTCTAAGCTGACTTGAAAGTCCTATATTTACACTTCCTCATCATCTCTGCTGTAAGCCTTAATAGAGCTGGGGTTAACATGTGTATCAGGAGAGAGGAATGTGCAGATTTCAAAACAGACTTAGGGGCACCTGGGTGGCTCAGTCGGTTAAGCATCTGCCTTCAGCTCAGTTCATGACCCCAAGAGTCCTGGGATCAAGTCCCATGTCAGGCTCCCATGTCAGGCTCCCTACACAGTGGGGAGTCTGCTTCTCCCTCTCCCCTTGGGGTGTGCTCTCTGTCTCTCAAATAAATAAACAACATCTTAAAACACACACACACACACACACACACACACACACACACACACACACACATTAGTGTAGCGTGCTTGTTGTCTGAGTCCCAACATCTCTTGTCTCTGATTTGTGCCCTGACCCTTTACTAACTCTGCGAGTCGGTTTTCCCATCTCTAAAACTGAGATTACCGTATTAAGAAAATGAAGTGGTTTTTGTTTGCAAATGAGCTTAGAGGAACTCCTAGCACACAGAGGGACTACAAAAATGCTTGCAGATGCCGCAAATGTAACTCAGTAAACACTTCCATGTGCATAAGACCAAGAATGTGATGGTGCGCACCTTTGCAGACCGGTTTGCTGCTATTCCACGTACTGTCTTTGGTACAGCGGATGGTGGATGATGTGATGGGCTCGATGAGGTAGCCGGGATCACATTGGTAGCTCACAGTCTTATTGAAGGTGAAATCCGTCCCAAACTGGATGCCATTTGCCAGGGTGCCTGGGTCCCCACAGCTTATAACTAATGAGCAGAAGACGACCAAAAAAGCATTAGAAAAATACAAAATTACCATTAAATAGTCACGGTTTCTGTTCAAGTTACTCCCCGTAAGTGGCAATTCCACATGATTGAGCAAAAAATTGTTATAGGAACACCGTTGTCCTCTGACGACGCTCCTGACCGGCTGTCAGGAGACAGTGTATTTGGAATGTGATCAGAGAATTAAATGTTTTCCTTAGTTCCCTGGAAAATAAATGGTCTACTGACATTTTTTTTGGACCCAGCTTTATAATGTCCAACCAAACTGGCCACTGAACAGAGTTTCAGCCATGTAGATTAGAAAGTGAAGAAAGAGCTCCAACTATCTAATAAATCGTCACCATAGCAAACACGTGTATATCCTTTTATCTTCTATGTATTAAAAAAACAATAAAATACTTTAAAAAATAAATGAATCTTTCTCAGTCAAGTAGATATCATGGTCATGGCCTCAAGTGTCCATGACAGTGACTACTAACCTGTGCAGTCAGGGGCTGTGCCCGTCCAGGTCCCGTTGGCCGTGCAGTGCCGCGTCATGAGCCCTGAGGTCTTGTAGCCTTCCCAGCAGGCGTAGATGACCGAGCTGGAGAACAGGATGCCGTCGCTGCTGACAATCATGCCATTGGTGGGCGTGCCAGGATTTCCACAGGACACAGCTATGGGGCAAGGACACAGAGAGAGTGAGCTGCTACCAAAATGACAAATGTCAGAGACCAAAGGTGATCAGTGTAGCAGATGACATATTTGCCTTTTTTAATAGACTCTATTACTATGGAACATGTGTGATATGCATTTTACTTTATGATTCCTGCCATTACTTTCTCCGTGAGTTACAAATGTGAAAGTTATATTGTCCTACTATTCCTCCTGAAGTACATTATTCAAAACAAATTAAAAGGTGAATTAAAGCACTGAAAATCCAACGCCTTGCTATGTTTGAGATTTAGCATGTTTAGAACACACACAAAAAAAGAGGATTGTTTTAGAGGATCTATATGGTATGAGCAACTCAGAAGGGCCTCCTTCATGTAGGAGCAGATGTATTTGCTTTAATTCTGGACACATGAGGTCATACTGCACAACGGTTGGATAATTCCTGTTGGAACATGAGGGATGCCTGAGGAATATGAATTATGCCTAAACTGCCAGGCAGGTGATCTCCTCGTCGCTCCCCCTCTAACGGCCGCTGTGCTAGTTGGTGTTGGCATGGCTCCGCTCTCCGCTTCTCTCGAGATGAATTAATGCCACGTACGGGCAGCGAGACGCCGGCCGACGACAGGCAGGCTAACAGCTCCAAACTCCACACATGTCCCTCGCACATACCTCAATCAGCAAAGCAAACTCAGCAGCTTGGGGGCATGTATCAAGGTGATGATTTTAACCCAGAACAAGGGTATTTTTTTTTTTTTACCTTTTGTACATGAGTCTATTTATCCCAGAATGTTAAGTTTTTCTCCCACACAATGTGCAGCCAGCAGTCAGAGAAAGAATGTGACCTTTGGCTGGATTTTAATAACGGGAATGTATCCTGAGACCATTTCTGAGAATGACCAAATATTTACAAATGCTGTGGCCTCTCTCATGGTTCCACTCTCAAACTTAGCCTTGAGAACAAAGATAGACTCTTCTTAGAAGTATGGAAGGAAACAGACTATGAAATGTGCATAGCATAGAACTGTCATGTAACAGACATTTAGGGACTCGCCCACCATACGACACCGACCCTCAGCTTGGACTAGATCCTGTCTGATGAGCACAAAGCATGTGTGCTGGGGCTTCTCCACCTGCACCCACAGCAGACAGAGCTACTCCAAGACAGCCCTTTCTCCTTGAGGGACCTGCTATGAACTTACAACCCTTCCTCACACAGATCTCTCCGCAGTTTCCTGGCTGCCATTGAAATGAGATCTATTTACCAATCATGAAGCAGATGATACTTAACATTCTCCAAAGCTCAAAAGTTCTGCTATGGCTGTAAAATCAATTGAAATGTCATATTGCAAACACACCAAGAGGTTGGACTCTCCAAGACAATTATTCATTCAACAAACACTGATTTATCATTTAGTACATGATAGTTATTGGGTAGATGTACTAACAGAAAGCCTGGCATGGAAGAGAATTGTATTAATCTAAATCATAATTTAGCAAACCAACAAGACAATCATGTTCTTGTACTTTATTCTAATCATATCTGCTATTAAAATCTCTGTAGCAATTTTTAAAAGTCACCTGTAAAGGATAATGCTAAAATGAGACAAGAGATTGGTGGACATATTCAACTTAATTTATAGATACGTACATTGTCAGTAAGAGAATACCCATCATGATGATGCCATCTTAATATTTAGAAAGTCCCTCAAATACTGTATTCTACAAAATCAAAATTCATGGTTAACTTTTTTTTCCTCCCTGATAGGGACACTTTCACTTATGGTTATGCCCATGAAGATGAAGACTAGAAATTACCCTCAATATGTCTGTGTTCATATTAATGCCATCATGATATAGGAGGATCTCTTAAAGGAAAACGGCAACTTACATTTATAGTCAGCAGAAGGGAAACAAGATTTTTTTATAAGTAAAAAGTTAAAACTCTTTAAATACTTCCTTTCTTTCCAAGTACATTTGGTTAACATGACTCCTTCCAGTAAAAGATAATTTTCTTTTACTTGATTTATAATAAAAGGCCACTACACTTATGCCGAATCCACTTCCTGTCTACAGACACCAACACTTCATATAGCATGCTGTATTTCGATCATGGCTGTTAAGTTGAGCTAAAGAGCTTTGGTATGAGTCTTGGCTCACACAACTTAAGTGAATGTGAATGACCAAGCTCTTGACATGTAGCGTCTTCACTTTAAAATGGGTATAATAAAGGTGATTGCTCTCAGTTGTTGTAAGATTAAACACACACTGTGCAAAATGCCTTGAACGCAATCTGGCATCTTAGCAGAAGTATGGGTACACATGGTAGCTGATGTGTTGTCATTTTCGTTATAATCACTGTCATCACACATCTATTACCTGTATGAGATGTAGGCCTTATCATAGTCTCATGGGAAAGAGGATTAAGAGTTGCATAAGGCAGCTAAAACCAATGATATATTTAAGCGGTTTCCTAAGATCTATTCATTTGGAAAATTCAGTCAATGAATCTATAATTAAAAGACTGGATTGCTAACAAAGAAAACATCTTTGACATCATGGAAATATATTAGAAATACATTTGTACACTCTGAGGAGCAGAAAGACAAAAGAATGAACAAATGTGAAGATACCCAGTGGTATAACTGGCTCATCATTAAGTAGAACAATATATATATTACAGAAATCCCAGAGGAGATTAAAGTGAAAGAGACTGAGAGATCATTTGAATAAAAAATGGCTAAATCTTTTCAAAATTGATGAAAGACACAAATATACAATCCAAGAAACTCAACAAACTCCATGTAGGATAACGTCAAAGAGATCAACAAAAACACAATCAAATTATCAAAAGATAGAGAAAATATATTGAAAGCAGCAAGAAAGAAGTAACTTGTTATGTACAAGGGAGTGTCTAAGATTATCGTCTGAGTTCTCAGAAAAAAATTGATAACAAACACAATGAGAAATATATTCAAAGTTATGATAGGGGGCACCTAGGTGGCTCAGTCATTAAGCATCTGCCTTTAGCACAGGTCCTGATCCCAGGGTCCTGGGATCAAGGCCTGCATTGGGCTCCCTGCTCAGTGGGGAGCCTGTTTCTCCCTCTCCTACTCCCCCTGCTTGTATTCCCTCTCTCACTGTTTCTCTCTGTGTCAGATAAATGAAAAAAACATTTTTATAAAGTTATTTTATAAGAAAAAAAAGAAATACAAGTTCTTTGATGATTAAATTTTTAGAATATTTTTATTTTGTGTTTTATGAAAGTTTCTTTTCTTTTTACCATTTATTCAAGTGTCCCATCAGGCTCTAAGGCTTTTGGTAGATTCAGAAAAGGTGATCCATTAGGAGAGAGTTGCTCTCTGTGGGCTGAATACATGGTCATGGCTATCATTAAGTGGAAATGAAAAAGTCACGGATAACCCCTTTTCTATAAGTAATAATATGTGCCCCCCAAATCCAGACCTATGATAACAAGTGAGGAAAAAAAAAACAAAACCAGAAAGCTACAGATTGTCCAAAATTTTTTAAAGATGTGTGTTGGGGGGTGTGTAGGATCATGTACTTATCCCTTCCTGTCATTTGTTGTTATGGTGAGAGTCAATTACACTATTATTTACTCAGCCTCCCATGATTTCTATACAGTGCAGGTTTGGAGGGAGTCAGTTTTGTGAGGAATAGCATAACTATTTGAGAAATGCTTGCCATATTGAAACATTTCTACTTCTTTCTGTACACAGATTTTAATGGCCAAATTTCTAAGGATTTTATAAGAAACACTTGAATTTCTAACTTTAGATAAACCAAATGTTACTCTAAAAATACTTGTATAGTCTGATTCAGGTGTATTATGAAGTGAAATCCAATTAAGCTTTCCTAATCAAATAAATGAATTCACTTGTTTTGCTGGAGTAGAACTCAAGGTGTTATATCACAGCACCAAAGTGAGATTTCTGCAGAAAGACATCACTCCCTCTCAGCTGTTCTAATTTTTTTCACCTTTTAAATGTGCAAAGTAAAGGGCTTTTTATATCAGTAAACCTGACATAGAATGTACAGACCCATGCCCTCTCCAATACCCACCACCTGCATGGAGCACTGGGTGTGGTGCACAAACAATGACTACTGTTACACTGAAAATAAATTTAAAAATTTTTTTAAAAATTTAAAAAATTTAAGTTAAAAAAAAAAAGAATGTACAGACCCAAGTGAGTGACCATTCTTAATAGAATATCAATGTATTTAAATGAGGTTTGTTCTATTTTTAGGAGCTATATTTTCCCAACAAATTTAGTAAACTTTGTTTGTGGGGGGGCAGGTGTGGAGGGGTAGAGGGAGAGGTAGAGAGAGAATCCTAAGCAGGCTCCCAAGATGGAGCCCAACATGGGGCTCGAGCTCACAGACTTGAGCTCATGACCTGAGCTGAAATCAAGAGTTGGTTGCTTAACCAACTGAGCCACACAGACACCCTAATTTGGTTAACTTTTAACTAATAATTTTTCAAACATCCTTCTGCTCCATTCTTTTTTTTTTCTTCTAGAACCTCAATTAAAAGTATGTTGAACTATTTGATATTATCCCATAGGATATCATTGTTCTTTCTCCTTCTTCCTTTCTGTTTTCAAATTGAATAATTTTCATTGATCTGTCTTCATGTTAACTGACCCTTCTGCCATTTTTAATCTGCTAAGCTCATCTACAAAAGTTTTTATATCAGATACTTTATTTTTTCAATTCCAGAGTTTCCATATGATTGTGGGTTTTTTTTTTATTATTTTCATTTTTTTTTGAGATTCCTTATCTGTTTACGACTCTAACTTCAGTGTATGAAGATATTTTAAATAGTCTCTTCAAGCCCTTGTGCATTATTTTCAACATTTGGTTCATCTGAGGATTGTATTCTCAGCATAAGATTCTAATTTTATTGTCTGTTTTGTTTGCTTGTTTGTCTGACTATGGGTAATATCGTTATGAGGTCTGCATATGTAGTAATTTTTTATTGTATGCCAGACATTGTGAACAAAACGTTGCCTGGATTATGTCATTCCTTCAAAAGATGTTGGGATTTGTTCTGGTGGACTTTTAAATTAGTTGTAGGTCTTTGGGGTCCTGCCATCAGTTTCATTCTCTGTTAGAGATCTATTCAGACTTAGTCCTAACATGTTTTTGCTCTTAGTTCTAGCATGTTCCACTTATTTTAGGGGAGTGGTACATATTCATAATGCATGAAGTTTTCTGGGCATCTGTGAAATGTCCTAAGCACACAGTGAGAGCTCTGACTGGCCAGATGTCCAGTGTTTCTCAGTAGGGTATGACTTCTAATATCATGGGTCCACTCTCAACTCTGCAGCAAAAGTCACTGCATCACTGGGTCTCACTCATGCTTGTCCGTCTGACCCTCAGACAGTGAATGCTCACCAGACTTATGGGGCTGTCCCATTCTCAGCTGGCCCTTCTCAGATTCCCTGTTCTGCAAGTTTTATTTCAGTATCCTAGAATAATTTCTAGGATACTGATACCTAGAATAATTTCTACTGCATCACCTCACCAAGCTACCTGGGTTTCACTTTCCAACTGCACGATAAGAAAAAAATACAGAATAATGGGGGGATTATGGGCTCACCTCCCTGATTTGTCCTATGCACTGTCTGTTGTTTAATAAAATAATTGTCTCATATATTTTGTTGATTTATAGTTGTCCTTGGTAAGAAGGCTAGCCTATTGTCATTCAACATGTCATAGAGTTAAGTGGAGCTCTTATTTAGTTTTCATAATATTTAAATATATTCTGGACCAACAATTCCCAGGTATAGTATAGAGGGAAAAGGTTAGATGGGGTGTAAATGTAGGTTACAAAAGTCACGTATAACTTTGAGGTACCATATGATAGAATAGAAAACACTCTGTTTTTAGTGAGAAAGAGATTCTATCATGCAAATTTTAATATGCAAACTCTAAAAAAAGGGGAGGAAACTGAGAAAATTGTGTCTGAGTCAGAAAAAGTCTAACAATTTAGAATCCCATATTCCAGGCAATCAAAGGTATCATTCTGCAACTCACAGTGGCAGGTGCCATCCCACCACCACTATTCAGTCACTTTTGATTTCAGTCAACTTCTTTAGGGCCTAATATTAAGATTTATACTAACTTGATTGTCAGGAGGTGATTCAGAATCAAAAAGTATCCTGGATTATTACATATATGTATATCTCTATGTAGGTGTAGAGATCTCCATGATAATTTTCCACTCAGATGAGAATACAGACATACATATATATATAGGCCCAATGTGTATAAGATATGTATTTATTTTTTCATATATATGATTATATTATTTACATATGATTTTATGAGATTAAAAATGTAGTCTGGATACAATATAGATTATACGCATATATTATTTTCTATTGTTCTATATAATACATATAATAAAATGAGAGATAGGTACAAGAGAATAAAGAAAGTAAAGATTAAGAAAGTTGATTTATATTTCTGGTATTGATATTATGTGAGTTTATTCAAGTTGGTCAACTTACATAGAAAATGTTTCAGATATGTAAAAATGGATATTTATGTATGTGATATGGTGAGTGCTGTGAAATATGTAAGCCTAATGATTCACAGACCCATACCCTGGGGGAAATAATACATTGTATGTTAATAAAAATAATTAATAAAGTATAAAAATGAATATTTATCTTCTGTAAACATTTTGGACTCAAATAGTAATTGAGAAGTTTGTATGCTAAATATTTCTAACATTTAAGTCTTATGTATCTGCATTCTAAATCAGTTCCTTTTTGCATGCTAAACAAATTCATGGTATCTCATCACACCTTTGCTTAAGGTGAGCATTTCTAATCACAACACAGTAAGTTATTCATGGTCTTTTACTGTTATTACTGAGGTATCCCACCATGTCCTCTTATGCTTCTCAAATATTAAAATAAAATATATTTGGTCTAAAATATACAGAGAATCACCCTGGGATCTTTGATGATGCAGTGTTTTTGACAAGGGCCACCAACAGCCTGGAAATAACAGGGAAGCGAGGCATATTCCAGCCTGCAGAATTTCCCATCAGCAATTTACACTGCTTCTGCTCACTGTTCCTTCTTTTCAGCTATGCACTACCGGCAGCCACGAAACACCACCACACCACATAGAGGTTATTATTAGACCAAAAATCTCTTCTAGGTTATGAACGTTCAAAAAGCTAAGGATCTGTGTTAGATGATCTTTTGAATAGCGAGGCTATCTCCATGTACCCAGTCAGGAGTTGTGATGATTCTCTTAGACATTTCGGGGAAAAGTAGTTTAGTGATACAAAGGTTCAGTGTCTTGGATTTCTGTAGAACAGTACCCCTCATTTTAGAAAGAAATACATGGTTTCAACTGCAAAAGTTGACCTCGTGACTTGAAGGTACTCACCTTCACACACAGGCTGCAGTCCAGACCATGAGCCATTGAGCAAACACGTCCGCTCAGGAGAGCCCCTCAGCTGGTAGCCCATTTCACAGGAGAAGCGGAGAAGGCTCTTGGCCTTGAGTTCATCTCCAAGCCGGGACCCATGTGCTGGGGTCCCGGGATCGCCACAAAATCCAGGGTCGTTTCCTATTGAACAGAAACACAAATGGTGAAACACAATGTTGGTAGACAAGTTTGTAACAGAGCTGTTATGTTTAAAGAGAACGAGAAGTTATTTATTTATTTATATTTATTTATTTATTTGTGAGAGAGAGAACTCATGTGTGCCCAAGATGGGAGGGGGTGGTCTGGAGGCGCAGAGGGAGAGAATCTTCAAGCAGACTCCCTGCTAAGCATGGAGCCTAATGAGGGGCTTTTGGTGGGCCTTGATCCCATGACTTGTGAGATCACGACCCGAGGGGGAGCCCAGGGTCAGCCGCTCGGCCAACCGAGCCACACAGGTGCCCCAGAATGAAAAGTTATTTACATGTGTTACAGTCACACTGCATTCTGGAAATCTTGTGAGAAAGACTTTCTTTATCATAGCACAAAAGTGACAAACATGAAAAAATTGTTCCTGTATAACTAAATACAACCTAGCTTATCAAAATATGTCGATGACAGAAAACTGACCCTCTCTGGAAGAAACAAGACTCTGGGAATCATAAACACAGTTTTCCACTGCATCAGGATGGATAATAAAAGGGAAACAGGGTTGAAGTGTATTGGGGAGTAGAAAATCCCATGAGAAGTCTGATCCCTCTCAATTACGTCCAGGTTGCTGATTCACTGAGTTTAATTTAAGAACTATTCATGAAAAAATTAAGATTTTTTTTTTTTTTGAAGGGCGTTTCCAAGACAGGAAAGATGTGGAGGAAATGAGAGGAGGCACAGACAAGGGACCAAGAAGGGACAGGGAGAAACTGAGTGAAAGGAGGCCGGCCTCTCGGCCAGGGCGATGAAGAATTCCCAGGGCTCCCACAGGAGGGAGTGTGAAGCGACTGGAGCTCCACGGTGTTGATGACAATGAAGACGGCCACGGAGAACACTGGCGTATGTGGCTGGACACGGAAAAACAATTTCAAATAACTGTGATGCTCTACAGCCTGACAAGTCACTATCTACCGGCGTCACTCCTCACCCGTGCAGTGGGGAAGCGTTCCACTCCAGTGACTGTCCTCTTGACAAACCCGGGTGCTGTTGCCTACAAGGTCCCGGCTCCCTTTGCACGCGTAGTGAACTACGGCACCGTATGTGAACAGTTCTCCAGTCAGGATAGCATTGGCAGGAACCCCTGGGTGGCCGCATGATATGGCTGAAGGAAAAGTTACAACAAATGAGTACGTCAGGCTTATAGAACTGCTTTACCTTGTAGGTCTCGCACACAGACACCCATACACACATCACCTATTAATGAAAAGCAGCTGAACATACTGGTTAATTCCTGCAGTGCCCTGTGGATAACCAACATCATTTTCCAGGTGACTCTCCTCAGATGTTCTCCTTAAACAGTACATGTTACTGAGGACAAGACGAGGGTCTGTCAGGGATGTCTGCTTTTGTTTCATTTTCTTCTATCTCAAGGTGGTTTTGCTTAAGATAGAATCATACAGCTAGGCTTTCAAAGAAAAAGTCCCTCTACCTACATTTTTTCCATTTGTCCTTAACTGTAATCCAAAAAAGCAGTATGATATACAAAGTCAGAAATTGCATCGAGTCATGAAAACCATTTCCATTATCTCTTTAGCTAATACGACAATTATCCACTTGCTGGGCTCAAAACTCTTATCATATCTGCTTACTCTTCCGTTCATGGATCCATGATGACCCTTCTAACAATTTTGCTTTGAGCATATGGCAGTTTAAAATGTTTAAGTAATAATAATAAATAATAAATCAATGATTAAAATTTTCCTCGAGTTATCTCCATATTCCCATTCGTTTCTTTAAAACGATGCCCAATCAGGCCTATAATCTAATCATAAGTTATCTTTCAAAGAGGAAACTCTGGAGTCGAGATTAACGTAGGACAGTGAAGATTTGTCTCTCTTTTTCTATGAAGTCCCAAATTAGTGTTAACCATGGACAAATGTTGCTCTATGTGCAAACAGCTGACTGCATTCAGGCTACCAACAGATTATTCAAAGGCCACTGGTTTAACACCCAGACCACTTGTTTTGATCACTGTTAGCCCAAAAGTGATCTCACCAGAGAGGTACAGTAGAAGGTGGAAAGGCACTGAGAATCCCGGTGAGTCACATTAGCCCTTAGGTTGATCCAGTCCTACACGGACATCCACTCATCGGTGAACAAGATTTTACCTAGACAGAGTCCCAAAAGGAAGCTAACTAGAGCCAAGTCAATAAGCGATTGGTAAACGGCCAGCTCCAGCTCAAATTAACAGGGAAAAAAATCCGTGAAACCACAACCCCAAAACCGGAGGTGAGGCTTGGCTGCTCTAGAACACGTGGAAGCACAGGGCTCCTCTGAGAACCAGTATTCCCAGATGCGCGGTGATTCCAAGTATTAATGAGCCTGAGGGGCGGGAACCAGTCACCCAGGAGAACAAGAGTCACTTACAAACTCGTTCCTGGAGACGTGGAGCACACTGGGATCATTACAAAAACTAATGGGAGTCTCACATCAGCCTGGAACGATGCAAAAGAAATGTTTGGGGAGACAAAGAAAGAAAAACTAATTTCTCTGAAAAATTCCCACGTGTGAAGGCCTAGAAAACCAGAAAGCAGATAAAATTTGATGAACATTCTAATACATTTACAGATGAGTTTTTTGTCATATGAGGCTGTGCGTTTTCCTTTGAAAGCAGTCACTCTTTCTCCGTAGAAATTAATTATGTTGTTATAATTTGAGACAAGTGTCTGTGTAGATTGGGAGGGTTATGAGGGACACTGAATCACAGGGAAAAAAAGAGTCTCCGGGACTAATTTATTCTGAAATGTACCAATAATGCTGCAATTCCAAGAGGTAAGATAATCACATTTTTTTTTCAGCAAATTCAACTTAATAGGTAGTTGTCATTCCCCACATTCTTGATGCACACAAAATGAATACAAAGAAGATAACATTTCGTTTTTAGGGATTGTTTTGTTTCTGAATGATTTTTAAAAGGCCAGGGAGAGTCACCCCTTTCCCTAAACTGTCAGACGTTATAATAGGTGATGCCTTTAAGCTAAAGGACAAAGTGCTTTTTCAAGTTGAAAGAAGGCAAGACTAGAGCTAGTAGTTGCGGAGAAGTGTATTCTTGTTAATCTGCATGGTCTAAAAGAACGACGTGTTTTGAGGGGGGCCAGAATGATGATGCATAATTTGTCTGCCCACAGTAGAACCTCCATTCTTCACGGTAATCTGCCTTCCTCTGATGTAATCATGTGGATCAGGAGGAAGATACTGGCAAGATACTATCTTTTCTATTGTATTAACCCCTTGGTACCAGAACTGCTCACAAGACCTGGATGGGGTCCCTCAGGTTAACTGAACCCTTCTGGCCATAGATTCTAGGTCAATAGACAGACACTCCCTACCAGAGCCCTTTGCCAATATTTCTAAATCTGGGTCCAGACAAAGTGAAGCTGAGAGGGGCAAGGTGTTGAGGTCACTGGACGCTATGTTTGAGCCATGTAGGGTAAACATTTCTGCCAGGTTCGAGTAGAGGACGAGCTGTAACAAGCAGAGACAAAATCAGGAGAGGTCCGAGTGCTGCCCAATACACCCGGGTCCGTTTCTCTCTGAAGCCAGGTAAGAGAACATGCCAGTGTCCCCTCTCCTTTGTGACTCTTAAACTAGTTTGAGTTGTAATTTGTGATTTCTGGCTAGTCGATAAAGATACCATATAACTTATTTAACTTGTAAAGACTTAAAATGTTCTTGTCATTGCTCTCTTGGTAGTCTTATGGGCTCGGAGGCACAAGAATCCAAAATAACCCGCACTTACCCAGACACTTGGGTAGAGAACGATCCCATAGGCCGTTAGCCATGCAGGTTAAGGCAGAAGACCCCAACAGGTAAAACCCCTTCTTGCAATGGTACATGACACTCATCCCGTATTCAAAGCTCTCAGGGAAATTCTGTTGCCCATGACGAATGGCATTTTCCACAAATCCTGGATCCGAGCAGTTCACCACTAGAGGGAAAAAAGTAGACGTCATTTAGCTGCACTCAGAAACAAAAGAGATCTGCGGAAAGGGCCTATCCTCGCCCATCAGGGGAGACAGTTTGTAAGACGACAGCATCGGAGCGATGGCTGTCATCAGACTGTCCTCCCTGCTTCCTGCTTTGGGCCACCACGCTTCAAAAACTGTCCAGCAGTCTCTCTGCTACCCTGGCAATTTTAAGGATGCGAGGCTCATCTCCTCTACTTATTTCTTAAGCAGAGATGTCAATTCTAAAATTCGTTTAGAATTTTAAAAAGTCTAAAATTCGTTTCCCTGGTTCAGGTTTTATGCTATAAAAATGTTGAACTAGAACCCGTTCAAGTTCGTCTCCTTGCCGTATTTTTCATGGCGGGGGGGTGGGGGGAGTATTTAAGGCCTTCTGTAGCAGAGTCTTAATCACCCCATGGATTAATTAATGCTTCAGTATGTGTGCCTAGAGTCATTTCTTCTGCTTGAGGCATGCAAATAAAATGACAATTCTCCCATCCACCCTCAATAGAAATGGAAATCAAGCCAGCCTCAGATGGAAGCCTCTTCCTCCTTTAGAGAGGGCCCGCAGAGGAAGGGTCCGCTGTGGCACGGGGGACATGCTCTGGTTAATCTGAATGGCACTCTATAGCCTGAATGTGTCTTGGCTTCTGTGAGGGAATTAGCAATGCGCTTTTGCAGGTGCAGAGGAACAGAAAGAACCCCTGATTATCTCATGCTTCGACCCCCACACCAGTGAATGACACAGCTGCTGGGAAAGCTGCACTCTCTCCAGATATTTCTGGCTCAGAAAGGGGCCGTTCAGCTAATTCTCAGGCAGTCACAGCAAGTCACAGGGTTCCAGAGGCCTGGGGCAAACCCTTTACCCTATCTGTGCATTTGATTTCGTCTTTGTAGTGAGGAGGAAGGTGTGGGGCAGAAGGGAGGATTACAAAGACCGCTTTTAGCACTGGGAAACAGTATTCTGTGCTTTTCTGAACAACTCTGAGCTTATAGAAGAAAGACTCAAGTTCTTTTGAGCCAAAACAACAACAAAAAAATGTTTATGGAGCACAGACAGATAATTGTAAGGCTCCCCTATGCATTACATCCACAATAAAAACGATCACCAAACCCACTGAAATAGCAGGAATTCCCCACCTGAAGAACATCTAGTGCCCTTGAATGATTAATGATTTCTTATATTCTGAAAAACAACTGCCTGGGTGGGTTCTGGCACTTGGCCTTGTGCGTCCTGCCCAGGAGATGGAAACGGCTCCCTAGTGTTACACCTTCTGAGGCAGCAACGTGTCTCCTGGGCCTGCGTGCTGAAGACAGTGTCTGTTGTGTCTGTGCTTATGCTCCTCTTGGGACACTGTCCAGAACGCAGTATCAGAGCCTTCGGCCGTGAGGGCAGAGGTGACCTGCAGGGATGGTGCTGAGCTGGTTCTCAGATGCCTCTGCCCGGACACCCAGCAGAGTCCCAGCCCTGCGCAGGACTCTGCATGGCCCTGCTGAGCTCCTGCATTTCTTTCTTTGCACTTTAATGGTTTGGCCCAGGAATCCTGTGGTGGGCGAGAAGGAGGAGATGCACAAAGCAAGGGCCATAATGGGTTTGGAGCTTGAAAGAAGGATCCAGCTGGAGATGAGAGCACGGAGCAGAGGGAGTCCGCTGCACAGAGGTCCAGCCGCACCCTTCTCTCTGTGGGCTGCAGGAGGCAAGGTCTGAGCTCCTCTGTGGCCAGAGGAAGAGGGTTACAATAGTTGGTTTCCTGCCTGGCTGCTCGGAAACCCTGGGCTGGGGTCTCTCTGGTGGCCCCTCTTGCCCCTGGTGGAGGAGAGGTGCATCCCGGACAGGAACACCCTCATTGCCGGCGGCCCCTCCAGGATCGTAGGTCACACAGAACCTCCTGGAAGGAACGTTGGAGCGCTGAGTCCCAGGCATCTCCCCGTCCTTCACCTAGTCCAGCCCCTTAAATGAGTAAGCAGTGACGATGCTGGACAGTGATCAACAGCCCACGAGCGCCAATGAGGGAAACTGAACCCTTCCTCGGATCGAAAGACTGTGCCTACACAGTCCCTACATCTGCCTGTTTTTTTTTTTTTTTTTTTCAACCTTATCCTATCAGATCAGTCCCTCACAGCGGCAGTCAGACACGTCCACCTCAATCCCTTCCCTTTCACTGTGGAGGCTCTGCTAGGAGATCCGCTGTAGCTCTCTGCTGGGGGCGGGAGTAACCTGATTTATTTGTCCGTGACCACAGGCCCTCTGAGCATCTGTACTGTGTCGTGCGTGGGTGTGCCCGCCACTTTTTTTGGGGGGGAGGAGTGTGCCTCCTGCTGGAAGTCTTAGCCTCCAATTTTAATTTATGGGCAGTGTACGGAGCCTCTTCTCTACATACACTCCTTACTCTTGGAGAAGTTCTCTTTAAAAACACTCAAGCTAGGGGCACCTGGGTAGCTCAGTCGGTTAAGCATCTGCCTTGGGCTCAGGTCATGATCTCAGGGTCCTGGGACCTGCCCTGAATCAGGCTCCCTGCTCGTGGCAGCTGGTTTCTCCCTCTTCTCCCCTCTCCTGCTCTCTCTCTCTCTCAAATAAGCCAACAAAATCTTTGAAAAAAATACTCATGCTGACAAATAGAGATAAAAACATTTTACACCCTCTGACTTACACTTTTAAAAACATATTCCTTGTTAAACTTTCCTGAGTACTAATTGTCCTTTTTATCTCATATTGGCCTAAATCTGCTCGTGCATGTTTTGGCGCTGTCCTGTCGAATTATTCTTACACAGCTGCAGTCGGACACAGCTTATCCACAAATGCTCTAGTCTGATTATCGAGTGTGTAGATAATCTGACTAATTAAACAGTTTTTGAAATGTGATTTGCTAATTATTGGATCTGATTTACTCTGCACTTAGTCTCTAGGAGGGATTCTCTTTCCCTTGGCATGGTGCACCCCGTGGGGAGCTGCCAAACACTCTGACTCCAGGCCCAGTTCCACCCCGTCCAGCTCGGTCACCGGCCGCACACCATCTCGTTAGATACCAGCGACGTTCACTGGCTCTAGCTTGCCCCGCTCTGCTCCCTCATCAGGCCCTGGGTTCAGCACCTGACCCAGGTCCTCGGTTCTGTGAATGACTCAAAGCAACAACCATGTTTTCATGGAAAAGCTCTTTGACGACGAGGGGAAATGACAGATCTCAGTCCCAGGCACTCTCTCCAGCTCTTGAAAAATAGAAATGAGGCCACTCATTTCTGACGGGTTGTGGAAATGTAAAGTAAAAAGCAGTAACAGAGTATGCAGGCGAGCTGGCCTCAGCCATGAAGAGCATGGACCCGGGGTCGTCTGGACAGTGAAACTCCTACGGTACTTCCCTAGGATTGTTGTGGATTTGGTCCCAGACTGTTGTTTGGCTGGGACAATCTGAAAATCCCAATTGCTTCTGAGCTGACTAAAGCTGTTCTGAGCTCCATCTCCTGGTTCTCAGAAACAATTTTCATAATAAATTCTTACGTTACACACATTTCCTTACATGTTTTTTACATCATTTATCTACTCATCAAAATGTATTAATTCATCATTAATAAAAATTTATAAAAGTTTATAAGGTAGGACTGGGCAAGGAGACAAACCAGAAGAGACTCTTATTATCAGGAAACAAACTGAAGGTTGCTGGGGGGATTGGGGGCAGGAGGGCTGGGCTGGCTGGGGGATGGACACTGGGGAGGGTACGTGCTATGGTGAGTGCTGTGAATTGTGTAAGCCTGATGATTCACAGACCTGTACCCCTGAAACAAATAATACATTGTATGTTAATAAAAAATAATAAAAATAAATTAAAATAACACCAAAAGAAGTTTGTAAGGTTTTACTTAGCAGGTGTCTGAGATGATGATAACAGACTCTGGTGATTTTACTTGTATATCCAGAATCTGGTTGGAAATCGGAAACCCAGAACAGAATCCAAAGTGCCTCTCAGTCTTTGGTGTCAACGCTAATTCCTACAAACTTAGTGCTCTTATTCTCAGCCAGTTCCCGGAAGGACAGCTGGCATGGAGGAGGCTGCACATCTCTAACTTAAAACCGTGTGACTGGGGATAAGTGTACATCCAGGAAACCATCACCACCAAATGGGCCGTGAACATCCATCTCCTCCCAAAGTTTAGTTTTTGAAAACTAGAAATGAGTAGCCCTGGCTTCTTAGATGACAGCTTCCTTTTGTGGAAGATATATATATTTTTTTAACTTCAACATAATTCCTCTGAATATCTGTGTTTCTATTTGGTCTTTGCTCCTGCTTCTTCTGTTATCTCTTACAGCTCATAAAAACCTGTTTGTGAACAGGAAAATAAGAAAATGATGCTTCATAACCGAAGAATAGCTATTTAATTTCAGTGGTGGTGGGAAAAGGGAGTAAGAGTGAGTTTATTAATTTTTTAAAGCACTCATAATTGATTAGAGTTCTGCATAGTATGTTTTTAAAATGTTTATAATAGGGACGCCTGGGTGGCTCAGTCGACTGAGCATCCTGCTCTTGGTTTCGGCTCAGGTCGGGATCTCACGATTGTGGGATGGAGCCCAGAGTCAGGCTCTGCCCTCAGCGGGGAATCAGCTTGAGGGTCTCTCTCCCTCTGCCCCTCCTCCCTCCCTCCCTCTCTCTCTTTCTCTCTCTCAAATAAATAAGTCTTTAAAAAAATAAAATGTTTTCAACAGAAAGAATGGGACAAGGACAAAATATGCACTATTCAGTGCCCAGCACAGAATAAACATTTTTGGACTCGATTACTAACTGGATGAAACGACAGCTTTAAAACGGGATCACTGGTCACAGAGAAAAAAAATGCAAAAAAAGCAACAGCCTTTGAGGACTGTTGTCCAAATACATGAGAGTTACATTTTCATTTTAATTGGTACCTGATAAAGTAAGTTTTAGCTGCAATTCAGACGCTCAGGTGTGATAAAAGATAAGCACTAATTATCATGGATTATAATTGATTGCCTGACTTTCCTGAGCGAATAGAAATTCCTGAGGGATGTGGACATGGAGGGAGGACTGAGGACCTACTGTGCGCCAGGCACTTTGTGGAGAATTTCACAAATACCGGTTTCTCTAGAACTCAGGAACACGTGAGGACTGTATTGAATAAAGCCACAAACATGGAACTGGTTCTTATGTTTCCCTTAATTTGAAAACTTCACCCTTTTAAGTTTTGGAAAATATGAGATTATATGATATGACATAATAATATAGTACATATAGTTTTTTTTAGACATATAAATGCAATCATATGCATAGTGGTTCACTAGTAAGTTTTTTTTTTTTTTTACTGCTTCCTTTTTTTATTCCTCTCTAACCACAACTGAAACTCCACTAACTCTGTATTTTCTTAATTTTCTTTATCTTCATGTGTGTAATCACACAGGGACATATATTTTATCATATATATTTAAACTTAAATACCCAATCCTATAAAACCACAGGTAGAAAGGAAAAAATGTCTAAGGTTTGTATGCAATATGAAAATGATTTCATTAAGAAAGGAAACACTAAGTGAACTACCCTGAAACTGTCAAACTCGGCGTTCTCACTGAATCGACGGAACCTTTTAGCTTACTGACGCCTGTTTTGGAATTGAGGACTTGAAGGCACAAAGAAGCTTGTGTACAGAAACAGGGGTCATTCTTAAATCGTCTGATTCTTAAAATGGATGGAAGACACCTGTTTTCACGCCTTCTCATGAAATCTGCAGCCATATCCTGTATTATGTATTTCTCCCAGAGAGCTAGAACTACTAACACAAAACATCCCTTCTTTCACTTTCCTAGTCCTCTTGGCAGAGATAGCGTCAGTGGCTGAGTATTAAGCATCATAGCTAGCGTCCTGGGTGTGAGCCTCCTGACTGACCCCAGATGCTGCAGGCTCAGGCACAGCTTGTCCCTGTGAAGGGCTGAGTCTGAAAACAATGACAGGGCCCCAGAGTGGACACAGACACTATAGCAATATCTATGTCTCTGTAATGTGGCCTCACGCCAGCACAGATTTACTCGTAGTTCCCCTCCAAAGTTCTGGGTGGAATTTCTCTTTCACATCAGGAACTAACTAAATGTTGTAGGATGACCCCAAATTCCACAATTCACTGACCCACAATCAGACACTTGAGAACTAGATATCATCCGGAACTTGGGAGAAGAAATCAAGCCCAAGAGCAGGCTTGCATGAGCGAAGACATCCTAAAACTTCCATGGACTTACTCCAGAGGAACCATGTAAGAGAAGAATCAGGTTGTATTGCAATATACAGTACAAATCCCTGGAAATTTTTTTTAAAAAGTAGCTATTTTTGTTACCTTCAACTTTTTGAGCTTTATGCTATTTTTTTTTCCCTAAGGCTTCACTACCTTTATGAGCCCGTCCTCTTTGAAATTAGGCTTTTTCCTGGTTTTATACTAAACATGTAAATTCTGTACCTTAGATCCTATCTCTTAGCTTGGAAAGGAAGAAAACAAAACAATAGAGAACAAGGAGCAGTAAGCAAGGCATCTTGGAGGTGTTCTAGTGACTCCCAGTCCACTCCCCACCCAGAGGACAGCATCTACCAGCCAACACTCTCCTCGCCCTGCCTTCCTCAAAGGCCGTGGATGTAGCAGCCTTCTGAATGGACCACACATTTAACAGTTCTATGCTGTAAAAGGCAGTGGGAAGAGAATGAGAAAACAAGCCACAGCGTAGGAGAAAATATTAGCAAAGGAGGTAATGAATGAAGATGATTAATCAGAAATACACAAAGAACTCTTAAAACTCAGTGATAAGACAGTAATCAAGCATAAACTGGACCACAGACCATAACAGACACCTGCCTAAGGAAAGGTGCCAGCAGGCAGGGAAGCACAGGGCACAGGCCCTACAACCTAGGTCATCAGGGAAATGCAAATTAAAATTACAAGGAGAGCCATACACACCTATGAGAAGGGCCAAAGTCCAGGAGACTGACAATACCCAGAGCTGACTAGGAAGGGAGCCATGGGGACCCTCCCCCATCACTGGCAGGAATGCAACATGGTGCGGCTACATTGGAAGACCCTTGGTGATTTCTCACAAAATTAAGCATGCTCTTACCCACAGTCTTGTAGTCATGCTTCTGGGTATTTACCCAAAGGAGTTGAAAACTCATGTCCGCACAAAAACCACTATGTTTCCTCTATTTACCAAAACTTGAAGCAACCAAGATGCCTTTCGGTAGGTGATGGGTAAATAAACCGTTGTCCGTCCAGACAATGGAGGGTCATTCAGCACGAGAAAGAAATGAGCTACCCAGCACGGAGAGGTATGTCGGACGCTTCAGTGCATATCGCTAAGTGAAATAAGCCCATCTAATCTAATCGATTCCAGCCTAATTTCAACCCTATGACCTTCTCAATTAGGCCAAACTATGGAGACGGTAGAAAGACCGGTAGTTGCCAGCAGTTAACTGGGGAGAGAGGGATGAACAGGTAGGGTGGTGCAGATTTTTAGGGTGGTCAGTCTACGTTGTATGATACTCTCAGAGGGGATACAGGTTATTATGTACTGGTCCAAATCTATACAGTGAATGACACCAACAGTGACCCCGCTGTACACTGTGGGCTCTGGACGAAGATGACGTGTCCCTAGGGGTTCATGGACTGTAGCACACACCGTTGGTGGGGACACCGATAGTGGGGGAGGCTGTGCACCTGCGTGGGGAGGGGAAATCCGCTTCTTCTGCTTAATTTTTCTATTAGTTTATCGCATTTATTTTCTGTGCTCTGAAAAATAAAGTCTGCTAAAAAATTAAGTAGCTTCCTATTTGTTGAAAAAAGGGAGAAAGGTAAGAAAAGGCAAAACGAAGACTGAAGAGGTGACTGTCCATTCCAGCATTGTGCTGTGCCCAAGGCAGCTACAGGGCAGCATCTGAAACCCTGAAAACAATTAATAAATGATAGCATTTAATTTCTAGTCCTCTCCATTGGTATAGGTTAGAGGAAAACAGAATCTAGATCTCAATAAAGGTCTGATCGTGAAAAGTCCCCACTTGGAGTTCATTCTGTCTTTCGTCCAGCAGGAAGATGTCACGTGTCCCATGGATAATGTCTCGCATCGGTGGATGACATTCCCCCCCGCCCCAACTAGCTCACTGCCCTGGTCCTCTTCACCGTGTCTCATTAAAGCTGTGAAATCCCGTCACCTGTCTCGGTACTGACAGTGTGCAGAACAGCATTTCGAACATAGCACAAGCTTCACAGACGTTATAGTCAGCTGCATAGGAGGGCTTTGGGGAGCAGACGGAGAGTCTGATGGACCTACGCCCTCAGCGGACGCTCCATCTGTACCCCCACATGAGGATAAGTTGGGCCCACACTTATGGGCATTCATCTTTTTTTTTTTTTTTTTTTTAAGATTTTTATTTATTTGACAGACAGATCACAAGTAGGCAGAGAGGCAGGCAGAGAGAGAGAGGAGGAAGCAGGTTCCCGCCGAGCAGAGAGCCCGACACAAGGTTCGATCCCAGGACCCCGGGACCATGACCTGAGCCGAAGGCAGAGGCTTTAACCACTGAGCCACCCAGGCGCCCCTGGGCATTCATCTTTAACCCTTGTTTCAGTTGTGCTATATTTTTCCTGCTAGAGGTGGAGAAAACGGACTGATTCAAACTGGTTAATCTTTTTCTAAATCCCTACAGCCACGCGAACACACGGCCAGCGTCACAGCTCTGTCTTCCCGCTGCTGCTCGCGTCCTCGCCAGTTCTTTCCCACATGTGTGAGTCTTGCTTCCCTGGGAGAGGCGAGAGGTGAGGGCGCTCTTTCCGCTATTGGGATGTTCAGAACTGAGAGGCGAGACGCCACACAGAAGCCAGCCTTAGGGGACAAAGGTGTCCCCTAACCCCACTCACCCTTCACCCTGGCACCTGGCTCATACGGTTGGTTGATGGTAAGAGTGATGAAGGGAACCTTGCTAGTTTTCCAGCCGACTATACCAACCACACTGTCAGCAGACTAGCGAGGGGCTCTCCTGTAAGAACCTCAGCGAGAAAGTGCACCCCACGCCCAACCATGTCACAGACCGAAGCCTGCTTTCTGGGGAAAGTGGGGACAAGGGGACCAAGGGGGCTCTCTCTTTCCTCTACACTGAAATAGGGTGAATCGAACACTAGGGTTTAGAGGGAAGTGAAATTAGGAGACTTCGTTTCGTTTAGACTTCAAGCCCAGCACTTTACCCGAAACTTGTACCAGGACCCCACTGCTTGTTATCAAGCTCATGTAACGATTTTTATAAAAATGGCTTAGATCCTTTGTGCTGCCGTCTTATCTGGATGTAGCCTCCTTGGGAGCCCGGTGGGCAGGAGGGTGCTGTCAGCGAGAGGAAAACGCGTTAAGTATCTGGCTCTCATACCACAGCTGCCATAAACACCCCCTCACCTTCACCCTTGAGTCTGACTGACTCCCCGTCAGCGCACGAGACATTTTAATGGAAAGCACCGAAGCAGAAACTTATATATTATGAGCTCAAGCATCTAGAAATACAGAAGCTCCAAAATAGCATTTTCTTGAAAATTCAGGTTTTAGCCTAGATCTATGTGGCAATTAAAAAAAAAATTTTAAAAGAACGAAGAAAAAAAAAAAGAGAGAGAGAGATTTGAAAGCAATGAGAACTTTTTAGTGGATCTGTCCGTCCAGAAGCTCCAAATGCAGAGGTGCCGTCTGGATGAGTGGACGGTCAAAGAGAAGCTGAGGGAAGACAGGCGTGCCTGAGTCAGCATCCTTGGCTGTCCTACTCGAGCCCTGGCCAGAGCCAGCAAAGACCATGGAGGGATTTTTGCTTTATTGTCACAAATGTCCCCCGACCCCAGCAGTGAAAGCATCTGCGGCATCTTGTGCCTTGATGTGAAGTCTCATGCCCGCGGGTACCTTCGTCGGCCGCTACCCTCAGCTTACAGGCTCGTTCTAGGAGCCTCTCCTACCTCGACAGGTGGGCAGAGCGCTGCTCCACTGGCCGTTGCTCCGACACTGGGCTCGGGCGGCGCCCTGCAGCAGGTAGCCGGCGCTACAGGTGAAGTTCACCACGTCGTTCAGGTTGAACTCGCTGCCGTTGGTGAACCCGTGAGCGGGGTTCCCGGGGTGGCCACAGGTGATGGCTGCAGAGGAACACAGGCCCTCGTCAGGGTCAGAAAACACCCAGGCCGTCGCCCTCCCCTGGAATTCCTCCTCCTTAGACACACAAGTACGTTACAAATCCCACGTCTGTCTGGAAGGGGAAACCATGAGGAAGAACTGTATGGGGACCCACCGGTTTATAACGTAATTGTGGAAAACCACCAACACTGGCAAATGAGTGCACTTTCTTCAGCGTGACAATTATTCTCACGTCAGGACAGAGTGCTGAATGACTCAGTGAAAGCCGTGAAAAATGAGAGGCACTAAAATTCTTGAATTAATGACAAATTTTGTACACCTCTTTTTAGAACACACGAGCCAATTTTGTGGAGCCCTTGTTTTGAAACATTATAGGGGCTTGGCTGATGATTTAAGTTGCATATGCATAAGTTATGCCAATGTCAACTGAAACACCATGAAATTAGCAAAATATGTGTGTGTGTTCAAACAGCATTTCCTTTGACAGTCCCAAACCTAGGATGTTTTGACATGTAGTGAACGGTCATTAATGCCATGCCCTAAAGAACAGCCATACAAACCCCAAGCATATCCTTCTGTGGCCCTTTCAAAAGAAGCACATCACGGTCATAAAACTGGTGATTTCCTCGTCATTTATCTTGTCAACAGCTCTTTCTCCTAAGCCAAGCTTTCTCCCTTGAACTCTGCACAGTCCCCACTGCACCATCCCAGAGAATTTCTGTCATTATCCGGGAACTATACCAACATTTTCCTTGTTTAATTCACGGGAAAATAAAGAATATACTGGAGGAAAAAAAAAAAACAATTGGCTTAAAATAAATTTTGCAATAGAGCGTACACCATCTTCTAAAAATGCAGGTCCATATTTACCTTGGATGGTATCAAATTTGAAGACAGTCATTAAATAGTTTTACCTCTTCCTTTAAAGGAGGGCCTGCTTACAAACTCTGTGTTCTTGATGAAACAATGACAAAAATGGAAAAGAACACAGAAGAGGAAGGCTGTGAGGCTATTCTGGGGACTCAGCCAAGCCAGCCTGCAGACAGACTCAGCGTCTCTGCCTCCTATAATTAGCTTCTGTTTCCACCTTGTTGATCCTGGGATAAAATCAGGAAAAGGAGTGCATGACATCACTCGTCCTGGGACCTGTTTGCGAAGAGTTAGGGAGCACAACCACTGTGCACAGCCATCTGGAGACACAAAAAGGAAACCGAACTGGGAAGTGGATGGGACAGAAGAGGGAAGCCCTGCCCACAGCATGTCTCTCAGCACCGGTGAGAGGGACGCTTCTCCACTCTTGTTCCCTCCAGAGGTTGCACATGTGTGTGCTAAGACTTCATACTGAGAGAAAATGCCACCGAAGGAAGCACCTGCTGAACTGGTTCCAGCATACTTACGGACACAGACTGGGGTCTGTCCCGACCACTTGTGGTCCTGCAGGCATATCCGAACCGACGTCCCCACCAGCCTGAAGCCAGGATTGCACTGGTAAACCACAGTGTCCCTGTAACTGAAGCCGTCCCCACTGATGTGACCATTCACAATTGGATCCGGGGAGCCGCAGTGGCCGGCTACAACACAAGTGAAACCAATAAACACATTTTCGGGATTTTTTTCTCTTATAAAAGTACTGCAGTCACAATTTGTTTACCTTTATTGATAAGTGAATAACATCACTGAGCGCCTAACTTATTGGAATTTCTTCCATTTACATTTATTTTTGTTTGATATAATTTTTTTTCTTTGTAACTTGTATCAATTTTTTTTCTGAACAATCATGGGTAATGACTAATATTTCAAATAATGAAATTGCTAACAAATATGAGTTGCTAATGAAATTATTTCCCAATTATGGTTTCCCCATGCACTTATTTTACTTCTTTTTCTTACTGAGATTTTATGTCATTTGCCCAGTTATGGTATTTCCAAATAAAAGCCATAAAAGGGGAAGAGACCTTTGGGGTGAGTAGGGATCGGTCTCATAGCCTATTAAATGTGGAAGGTCAGGAGAAGGATGCTAAGGACTTCAGTGTCCAACGGTGGATGGTTAAACTACTTGTGAAATTTCAAAGGCAAGATGAACACTGGAAACTATCCTTGGTTTCAAACATGTGCTCCTGCTCAGGTTAGAACCAGCGTCGAGGTGGAACGGGCCTGCGAGGGGTTGAAAGAAGAGTCTAGCACACAGGGAAGGGAGCCTGAAGACAGAGTAGATTTAGGGGAAGCAGGACTGTAGATGTTACCAAAGCCCAAGATGCCTAGGCATGAGGATGAACTGTGCACAGACTGGGAACAGAGAAGGTGGGACGATGAGATGGGGTGGATGTTCACACTTAAAGGGAGGAGAAAAGCATGGAGGGGAAGGAATCTGAACTCTAAGAAGATGATCACTTGGCGAACCTGGTGTTAGATAAGCTTCAATAACAGACAGCAGCCATGTGGAGAAGGAAGTAAAGGGATAGAAGTTCTTTGTGAGAGAAGGTTGAAATGGTGATGGAGATTCTTGGCTTGACTCAACTTTTGCCCAGGTCCTGAGCCTTCTCATAGGACCACCCGTGCCCCATCCTGGAAAATCCAGTTGTAGCAAACACTCTGCTGAGTCAGGTTACTAAGAAGCCCCCACCCTCCATATCTGATGGGCTTCCTCCCCCTCCACCTCCAACCCCCAGGTGAGGTCTGCTCACTTGCCCTGACTTCAGCAAGGTCCTGCTAGGTCACGTTAGCCAGGACCCTTACCCCTGACATTCCTTGCTGGAGATTTCCCAGCCAGGACCCCAGCTCTCCTTGGCTGTAACCCTCACTCCCCAGGCAACATTCAGAGCTGAGGTGCGTTTCTCCCCTCCACTGGAAAATCCACTGTAACTCTGACCCTATGGCAGTGGTCCAGAACACAGTCTGCCTTCCCATTCTCATCTAGTGTCCTTCACCATTTTTTTCCCCTTGAAAAACCATAAGGTGCCACATGGCACAGAGGAAACATGGATGGGCAGGGCTAGGTGTTTCTGTCAGTCTCTCTATTCCCCTTTCCAAGTTCTTTCCTTTCCTTCTGTTCTGTCCTCTTTCCTCTTCACCTGTCTCCCTTCCCTCCCCTTTCCCTCCTAATGTCTCCCTTCCTCTCCTATGGAGAGAGTATCTTACTAATCAACAAAATATGAAGCGTTGGGAGTACCCAACATTACCCATGTTACCCATGGGCTTAGGACAGACAAGAGGAGAAAGTCATTCACCACCAGTTCCTAATGATCCATTCAAACCTCAAAGTTTACATGGGCAGGGCATGATACAGGTTGGAGTACATGGAGAGTAGTTTGCTGTAGACTTCCCTTGGCCATTTACTTCCCAAATAGAGCACGCAGCTGTCAAAGGTTTACACAGAACAATCTACTCCCCCACCCCAAGACTGAGAAAGTTGGAAGTTGTTGCCACACAACAATTGGAGTTAACTTCACCATTCTGGAAGAATTCAAAATAATAATCTATATTTCTGCTTAAGACAGTGTTCAGTAGCACTGTGTTCTCCTGGGCTTTGAGCTAAGTTTATTATCGGCAAGGTGACTTTGCAGAGCAGAGAGGGAGAAAACCAGGTCGATGGCTAGGCTTTCCTGCTTGAACGACGTTTGTAAGAGGTTGGGTCAAAGAAGTCATGCTAACTTCCGTTCATTCTTTGTAGCCTTGACAGGCTCTTCCCACTTGGCCAGATCTATTGAGTCGATTCTGGCAAGGGTCCAGATCACCTCTTCCAAACAGAGACTTGATGCATGCAGAGAACTCAGAGGAGGAAGCATATGCTCTGTGGGTTGGAGAATGAGACTCTGGCGTGGTGAGGGTACCACAGAACACTGGCCTTGGCTCCAAAGCCCTCCCCCATCCAGAGCAGTCACACGCACAGCATGCACACTGTTGGGTAGAGGGATGGAGCTGACTTCCAGCCCCAGTGACAGTGATGAGAAAGGCAGCCAGAGGGGCAGCACGTAGGCTTGCACAGACTCGGAGGAACGCAGTCATGGTGGGGTGACCAGTAAAAGATCTGCTTTCTAGAAATGTGCACCAAAAAATGCAGTTCAGTCTTCAAGAGAGAGTCTTCAAGAAAGAGTGGATCACCGGACTCCCAGCTATTGCTCTAGATTATGTATGTACTCTGGGGTCACCTCTGAAGCCGGCCACCACTCCAGCAGAAGCGGGCGTGGGCCCCATGGCGACTGGATGGTGAAAAGGGTACATTGCGATGTAAAGCCCACATCATTCATAATATCTGCCCACCTTGATTTGGACAATACCCCTGGTTACACTCACCTTCAAACCTTCAAAAACATTTCCTTTTCTATTGTGTTTTTTTAGCAAGACCACATAGTTGAGGCTGCACTGTCTTTTGAAAGCCTGGCACAGAGCTACTCTTAGAAGTCAGGGAGGTGCCCGTCTTCTTTTGAAATCAAAGGGTTGACAGCCATGTGGGGAAATAGCAATTCCTAACAGCAACTCTTCCCGGACACCTGGTCATTTCAGTTCTCTGAGGAACTGGGCTTCAATACCAAAAGAAAAGAGAGGATGCCTTCCGAAACTCTTCATTTCAGCTCAGGGCCTGAGAGGAGAATCAACAACCTCTCCTGCTAATTCTGCCTTCTGACTTGAATGAACGTAGACCATGTGACAGTCTGATTCGAAGCTAAGACAGACCAATCTGATTTTCCCTTCTATGATATCCCAGCCCTCTACCGAGTTCCATTTTAAAACATTCAAAGTCATGAACCAATTGTAGGCTATCCACAAGTATACAATATTCACACAATTTCACTTAGAATATTTAACAAGAAATGTCAACATTATGTAAAAATGTTGTATGGGAAAAAAAAAAGTATAGGTAGAATTTGAACTCAGAATACTCAGAAGTCTCTTTTAAGTATAAGAATATGATTTTATGATAATATTGCGCTAAATCCTTTGTGAGTTCTTTTAACCTTGATGCAGCTCCAGTTTTGTTCTACACACTCTGTGGAAAGTGTGTTTCTGTACCCATCATGGAATGCTTTGTAACTGCCTTCATGCTCTGTCCAGTGGCTTCAAGGTATAAGTCACTCATTGAATACTTGCACCAGCGACTAGAAACGAAGCAACCTCACAGTTGATAGTGATGCCCTTTCCACTGTCAAAGTGTATCCAAAAATGTTGTCTGCTAGGCGATTTCCACTTACTGGACAATAATTTCACAACCATTTCCTACCAGCCAGCAAGGTTCTTGGGCTTGAGATTACACAGAGGATAAGATACAACCACAGACAGTAAGAGTGAAAAAGAGAGCGGGGCAGACTACGGAAAGGCCCAAGGTCATGAGCACTTTGCGGGCTGCGGGGCAGAAAGGGACACAGTACCGTTAGTGTGCATGTGAAGGAAAGCCTGAAGCAGTCAATATTTAAGGCCCAACGATGTCCACTCGTTAGCCAGGTAAAGATGATGGAAAGGCAGTCTAGGTGCTGAAATGAGAAATTTTATTTACATTTCAGTCTCTGTTCAAGTATGAAGCATATGGAGTTATACAGCCAAATGGTCCGTTTACCACAAGGGTATCCTCTTTCGCCCTTCTCAGCTTATGAGCCGTGTGCACCGTGCTTGACTCCATGTGCCTGCCACGATTTGGATGGGTTTAGCTGTTGCAGGTCAATGAAGTACAAACAAGAGCAAAGGATAAGAAAATCTATCAACAGCAAAATATAACATGTAATTGGAATGAGGGCAGCCCTACGTATTTCAGAACGAAATATCGACTCATTAAGACAATGTGATCATATAGGAAGCCCCATGCCATGGCCCCAAGGTTTCATGTTTTTGGTGTTTTTCTTCACCTCTTTGTATTTTGTTTCATTTGTCTTCAGTTTAAACACGGATCACGGAACTTTTTTTTTTTTTTTTAACAGACAATTCCGTGGCTGGTATAATCACACCAGGACGTCAGTTCTTGAGAAGTGCCGCTCGGAAGTGCTTTCAGTGACGTGTAGACAGGAGACGCTGGGAGAGACGAGCCTGAGCTGGCTTTGTTTTTAGGTCAGTCCTACTAATGAGCCTCGTCACCCGGCCCCTAAGCCGAGCCCGATGCGGCTGACTGGCCGCAGGCTGAGGAGGGAGGCACAGTGCTAAGAAAACGGCAATTCCATATGATTTTTAATTCAGAAGAGAGATAAGTTTAGAGACACAGCCTAAAGGAACGGCCAGATTTGCTTCTGCTTCGAATGTGGAGTAGCGGTTCCACTTCTCCCGTGTTTCTGGCCGTCTGCCTTTTCCCCACGTGCACCCTAGGTACGACTCTGCACGGGGGATTCACCAACTCTGAAAACAGATTCTGAATCATCGGTAGAATCAAGAATTCAGGGCCAGACTGGCTGTTGCCCAGCTCTGTGGTCGGGTGTGTCTCCATGACACAAAAGAGGTCATTCAAATTGTCCTATAAAGACAAACGGAACGATGGACAAGGAAGTCCACGAAACCCCAACACTGGTGAGACTCCATTTCTTCTGTCGAAGAATGAGCCGGGTCAGAGCAATCTGGACGTGTCCCCTTGTTTGCCAGCCGGCTGCTTCTTACCACGCGCTCAGACAATCACTCCCTCAGAAGTGCACGCTGCTCTCCGTAGAATGAGAGCTGCGTTGCTGTTTTCATGTATACACTGTTACCATAGATACATATTTTGGTTAGATGCCCTAATATCAAGAGAATTGCTTTTCATAATCTTTCTCTGAAGTTGGATTAGGAGGGATAAAAATCTACCAAACAAATTTAACTAAAACAGACTGAGAGCAAAGTTGACTGAAGCCGCCCAGCTGACGTCAGAGCACACAAGGCAGGGACAGGAGTGCCTTGTCATCAGAGGGGCTGGCTTTGCTTCCTGGTGTCTCCCTGGGTCAGCATTCCCTACAAACTGGGCCGGAGGTAGGACTCCATGGCTGGGAAGTGGCCACACTCCCCGGGAGCCCAGGTTGCTGTCTGACATCTCAGGTATCAGCACGTGGGGACCATGCAGGTCAGTAAGGGAGGTTCTACACACTACCCCAGAGCCTGCAGCAGGAACCCCCCCCAAACAGGTATTTCAAGTCCATCTAAATTCTACATTTTAGCAGGTCTTGTCCAAGATTTCTGAGAGGATGGAGGTGGTTTGCTGATCTTGTTCCTGGCAGAGTGGATCTTCTGAACATGCACTGGTGAACAAACCGGGTCCCTTCCACGTGGGCAAGGATTCCATCCCTACTCTCTGAAATGTGGATGCGGAGCTCTATGTTGAGGCGGGAGCCATATCCAGATGGAGGCTGTGAGCACTGCTTAGCTTCTCACCATGTGTCATGATCCGTTTCTCATCCTGTAACCTCCTGAAAACAACCTCCCGGAAACACACCGGGCTCCTCTGACTGACGGACCCTGGGCTTCAGGTGTCAGAGGGCAGATTGACCTTAATATCACGACACAGGCAGAAGCTGAACACTTCCAACTTTGGGGTCCTTTCAAGTGATGTATATTGGATCTTCCACAATTACTACATGCTCGTGAGATTGTAGAATTGGATTCTGGGATTTGGAAATTTAACAAAGTTCTGTGTTTTCTTTTATTCTGTAGAAACCCACTCTACCAGTAGAAATATTGGACACCAGGGGCACCTGGGTGGCTCAGGTGGTTAAAGGTCCGGCTCCCGATTTCGGTTCTGGTTGTGATCTCAGGGTTGTGAGATTGAGCCCCAGGTTAGGCTCTGTGCTGGGCATGGAGTCTGTTTGGAAATCTCTCTCTCCCTCTCCTTCTGTCCCTCCACCCTGACCCCACTCTTTCTGTTTTTCTCTCTATATAAAAACAGAAAAGGAAAAAGAAATGTTGGACATGATATCTTCCATGGTACAGGCGTGCCCTACAGGTGTGCCATGCACAGACCTGGAGCCCTGCATCCTTTGGTGTGGAATCATGCGTTAGCAGGAACTAAGCTGGATCACTCTCCTCCCGTGGGGTCACACACACACACCCACACACAACCCCCCTGCCCCCCATACTTAGAGCTCATTACTATAAGGTCACCTTTTCTCTGTGTCGGCTTATATCTGCACTAATGCTAATATTGATCTGGGGATTAAAACAGAATACAGGTATACATTTTTTGAAAATCTACAAACCAAATATTCAACCTTTGCATTTGCTTTGTGATTACTGGTACTCATTGCTGAAAATAAAATAATCATTATAAATGGCCAGGACCTAATCTAATTCTATAAGAATTAGACACGTAATTTGTTTCATTCTGTCCATTCCATGTACTAACACTGGCTTTGGGCTAAGGGCAAGGTTATTTGACGGTGGATTCCAAAGCCCATTTACAAGCTCTTCTTGAGTATTAGCAGTCACGAAATGTCAGACGGCTCCGATTCACTTAAATGCAGGGAAAAGCAGCTGGCATTAAACATCACTGGATGGATGCATTTAAATCTTCAGATCTGTACATATTAAAGGAACACATCTGAATATTGGCAGATGCAATTCTTATCTTCTGCAAGTGTGACTTCTAGGGGCAGTGCTCAGCAGCTTTGCCTGAGTCAGAGAACATGTGGCACCTGGGACAGCAGACACGTATTTCCGGTGGTAACCCAGTATGGCACTTGAATGGGCCAAAGAGAACTTTGTGCATTAGTACATCAAAGGAGGGTCCGCCACGGACCACAAGATACACGTGCATCAAATCTTTGTTGACACATCTTAGTCAAGGGCAATCATTTTAAGCCATATGTAATGTAAATAAAATTTCAGGATTTGGGTAGGCTCTGGGGCTTTCAGAAATTCTTCATCCATCCCTATTTGTGTATTCCCCAAATAACCACTCTATCACTTCTCACTATGCCTTAAATTTCCTTCCCAAACTTGTCTGCCTATAATACATACATGCCCTCCTCCCAACTTAGCCCAAATCTGCCCTCTGCTTCTAAACCCTAAAGGAATTACTGCCCATTTGTGTGCAGCTCAAAGATATCCCTTACTTTAAATCTTTGACAAAGCAGGAAAAAATATACAGTGGAAAAATATAGTTTCGTCAATAAGTGGTGCTGGGAGAATTGGACAGCTATACGTAGAAGAATGAAACTCAACCATTCTCTTACACCATTCACAAAGATAAATTCAAAATGGATAGAAGACCTCAATGTGAGACAGGAATCCATCAGATTCCTAGAGGAGAACATAGGCAGTAACCTCTTTGATATCAGCCACAGCAACTTCTTTCAAGATATGTCTCCAAAGGCAAAGGAAACAAAAGTGAAAATGAATTTTTGGGACTTCATCAAGATCAAAAGCTTCTGCACAGCAAAGGAAATAGTCAACAAAACAAAGAGGCAACCCATGGAATGGGAGAAGATATTCACAAATGGCAATACAGACAAAAGGCTTATATCCAGTATCTATAAAGAAGTCCTCAAACTCAACACACACAAAACAGATAATCATGTTGAAAAAATGGGCAGAAGACATAAACAGACACTTCTCCAATAAAGACATACTAATGGCTATCAGACACATGAAAAAATGTTCGTCATCATTAGCCACCAGAGAGATTAAAATCAAAACCACATTGAGAGACCACCTTACACCAGTTAGAATGGCCAAAATTAACAAGACAGTAAACAACATGTGTTGGAGGAAATGCAAGTTAGTACAGCCACTTTGGAAACAGTGTGGAGCTTCTTTAAGAAATTAAAAATAGAGCTACCCTATGACCCTGCAATTGCACTACTGGGTATTTACCCCAAAGATACAGACGTAGTGAAAAGAAGGCCCATCTGTACCCCAATGTTCATAGCAGCAATGGCCATGGTTGCCAAACTGTGGAAAGAACCAAGATGCCCTTCAACGGATGAATGGATAAGGAAGATGTGGTCCATATACACTATGGAGTATTATGCCTCCATCAGAGAGGATGAGTACCCAACTTTTGTAGCAACATAGATGGGACTGGAGGAGATTATGCTGAGTGAAATAAGTCAAGCAGAGAAAGTCAATTATCATATGGTTTCACTGATTTGTGGAGCATAAGGAATAACACGGAGGACATGGGGAGATGGAGAAGAGAAGGGAGTTGAGGGAAATCGGAAGGGGAGATGAACCATGAGGGACTATGGACTCTGAAAAACAATCTGAGTGTTTTGGAGGGGTGGGGGTGGGAAGCTGGGTGAGCCTGGTGGTGGGTATTATGGAGGGCATGGATTGCATGGAGCACTGGGTGTGGTACATAAACAATGAATTCTGGTACACTGAAAAGAAATTTTAAAAATTTTTAAAAAAGATCTCCCTTGGGGCGCCTGGGTGGCTCAGTGGGTTGGAGCCTCTGTCTTCGGCTTGGGTCATGATCCCCGCATCGGGCTCTCTGCTCGGCGGGGAGCCTGCTTCCTCCTCTCTCTCTCTGCCTGCCTCTCTGCCTACTTGTGATCTCTGTCAAATACACAAATAAAATCTTAAAAAAAAAAAAAAAAGATCTCCCTTATTTTAGGTTTGCCTGAAATAGGAGAGTCTATTTCTATTACCATGCATTTACAATATCCATACTTCTGGATTTTTTGCTGTTTCATGGTGTTGTGAAGTCAGCAAGCAAAAACATGATTTCGCCCATTTAGCAGCACTGTTAGATCATGAGTTCTGAGAGCAGTGTCTTGCTCCACACACCAGCATCCCCTAGAGGCAGTGTCTGTGTGAGCAGATGGCCTCGTTTCCTTGACTGTGCTGCCATATGAGGGCAGACCCTCATCGCCCTGTGACCACAAAGACTGCTTCCCATGATATGGTCTGTGCCGGTAGACCAAGCGTCCTGTGGCATCTAGGTCACCTCCTGCACTGCTCTGCATCTCCGTTCCTTGGATGAATCAACTCCCCTCTGCAATGTGGAAACTCCTCCTGTCCCTCAGTGTGGCTTCCTCCATGGCACTGCCTCTACCAGCCCCTCCCGTTCCTGCCCTAACGTTCTCTCTGCTGCCACTCATTCATCTCAGATTTTATCAAAGGTATTTGGTATTTATCTTATTTATTCCTCTGATTATAAATTCCTGAAAAAAGAAGACTTGCATCCTATTAACCTTTACATCCTATGGCGTATTTCCTGAGGAATTAAGTGAGTATCGTTAAATATTCAGAAATATAGACAGCAGTGCGTGTGCCTAGGGAGGGTATCGGGACATTTCTCCCCCAGCCACTGATGGTGCATACGTAACACGTGAAGATTAGCACAGGCTGTTTACAACACTTTCCCTTCCCTGGTGTCCTACAGCCTACATTTTACATTGGAGATAGTATAGCCAAGATCATGGACAGGGGGCATGAACTTTCTGCTCTGACACCATCTTTGTGCTATAATGGAACTAGGCATTCCCATAATCAGCTGTAAAAATATGTTACATGGATCTATCACAAAATACCAGGCATTTGAAGAATACTTTCCCATTTTGTTCTCTAAGAACTGAAAAAAAAAAAACCGTGATCTAACAATATTATTTTGAATCATGTCATCTAGTCATTTTACCCATATGAATGTCACCATAACATTATACGTACAAAGAACTCATCTCCTCACAGGTCACTCTAATATAGCAAGGCAAACGTATTTCAAATACTAGCAAAACAATCTAATTCAAAAAACAGATCACACACTTCTGTGTGAGAGACATCTCCATCTATCACTGACATCTCACATGCTACACATTAAAACGGTGGCAAAGTGGGGGAGATGATGCGTTATGATGTGTGAAATAATCTAAATGATGTAAATGTTATCAGAAGATTAATGTCGGTTTCTACCACAGGAGACCTGTATTACAAACGCACCACCTCATCTAGTCTGTGTGCTCTCTGCTGGGTTCAGTGCAAACTACCACAGGGAAGATAAACAGAAGAAAATAATTAAGGGAGGATGGGGATCATCAGGCTTCCCTGATGGATTATGAGGCATGTGATGAGTAGACATGGGGTCAGCATTCTCGGTGCTGAATTCTCCAGCCCAGGGAGATGTGTAGTGTCTCGCAGCACAGATGGTGAATTAGAACAAGTCCTTGGTAATTTGTGGAGCCTGGGGAGACGCCAGTAGTAATATAACAATGGTAATTAAGTGTGGGCTAAACTTTATAAAAAAAATACTCTGGTGCACAGGGGCCTCCGTTCGCCTGGAGTCTAGCTGCCATGATGTCTGCACACAGAGTCGTCCAGCTCCCCTCACGGGATCCTGTCTCAAGGGTTCTGGCAGAGAATTCAGACCAGCAGGCTCCAACACAGCATGGTTCAGGCCGGGGATGTTTGGCAAAGAAAATCACCCTTCATCTCCTTAAACACAGCTCTCGTGTAGGTGGAGTCTCAGGCCTCACGCTGTGGAAGTGCTGCCCATCCATGTGCTTAGCATTTCTGCTGCAAGGATCATCAGGGCAATCTGGCACGGGCTTCCCTGCTGGAAATCCCTGGAAGTAACCACAGGGCTACAACTGGAAATATGGTCCATGGTCCATAGGAAATAGAAGCAACATCTCATTTCTAGTAACCATGAAAATCAATGAGCTACCTCACCCCCAGATTGGAAAAAAGCTCTCATCAAAGTATTCTGCATTATAATAACAAGCACCAGCCACAGGGACTCAGGTAAGCTCAGAGGCTACAGGATCCCATGTAAAAACCTACCAGGCTGGCAACGCCCCAACTCTTCTTTGCATTCTGGGGCAGAACTAACACATCAACAAATAATTAAAGGGAAGGTATTTCTTATATTGGGTCTGAAAACTATTTTTCTGCACAGTGTTGGCTATTACAAACAAATTATGGAACTAGACATCACTAATGGCATTAGCAAGCCTAGTCCCTGCTTTTGGTAGATGCATTTAATTAATTTTATTATTGTTTCTTTCCTTTCTTTTTTTTTTTTCTCCTGTCCCTACCAACTGAAGCCTGATTAAAACTTAGAGATCTCAGTTCAGGTCCTTATGGCTGGCGTCAATCAGGGCTGACGTTTGTGTGTGTGTGTGTGTGTGTGTGTGTGTGTGTGTGTGTATACAGAGAGAGAGAGAGAGAGAAAGAAAGAAAATGACCAAAATTTGTTTACTCTGTCTTCATTCAATAGCATTTAAAATAGTTGAAAATAGCTGTTATTTACTTCCTAACTTTTCTCTCTGCCACACTGATGATTATGAGTCTTTCAAACATTTGTCAACTCTTAGGGTTACCAGACCCTTTACCTCGGGACCATGCCAACTGCTTGTCCCCACTTAAATTATTTCACTGAAGTGAAACCATCATTCTGGACGTGGGCTTCCTAGACACACAGAGAAGGAGGTGGATCCTGTTCATGAGACCTGGTCATCTGCCTCTGGGACACCTGGGTGCCTATGAACCTTCTGTTATCCAAAACACCAAGTCCTTCCCTGTGTGCCAAGATTTCCTAATTTTCTTGCCATCATGTACATCAGAAGGTACCTATTTTTCACTTTGACTGAAATCTTCCATTAATTACATTATTTCTGTATGTGAATTATCTATCATTCAAATTGAAAAGATCCTGAATATGCTGTTAATTATGTATTTTCACTCTCACAGCTAGTGAGTAATAATACTAGAGAGTATTATTATGCCCCTAGATCTGACCCAAGATATGAACAAAAGTCTTAGAATGGTCCAAAATAAGGGAGAAAACCAGACTACCAGAAACTTTCCAATGACTTCAACCCAGTGATCAACACCGTTGTGGCTCGCCCCACCAGCAATTGTGAAAAGACAAGGTGCAGCCCATGTTACACTTTCTCAACTGTAAGAGCCATCGTAGAAAATCTTGATCTACACCTCACTGAGAATTTAGAAGCACCATTTCTAAAGAGTATTTCTAAGAGCGATGTTGGACCGGGATGGACCCAGGCTTGAACATTATTTTGTGAAACTGTATTAGCTCTTCATAAACGCATCACCAAAGATCTTACGAACAGTAGAGTGGATGATCAGCTCGGTGCGTCATCCAGTTAACAGAGCCACAGTTTCTGCCAGCTTGCTTCCTTCCTTTTCCCGTGAACACCACAGAGACATTCCTCTAACTAGAGTACTTCCTTTTACTAACGTCCCACAGGGGCACTGCCAGTGACTCAGCCACCACCCCGGGTCCTCTCAGCCACTTCCCTGAAGCTCTCATGTGCTCTTGGACAGACTGCTTTCTCTGCTTGCATCCTGATTTCCAATATAAGTGCATGCTCTAACCTTTGTGCACCAAAACAATTCTTGACACGGAAAACGGACGGAAGAGTTGGCTGAACTTTCTACCTTATGTGGGCCATCCGCTATTTTGATAGCAACCACAATGAGTAACTTCAGTTCTTATTTCAAACCTAACCTGCCCATGGTCCTTCTATTTTCATGGTCCTGGATCTTTTCAGAGTTCCCTGCTCATGGTAGACTGTCTTTCACAACCGTGACCTTCATCTTGCTGCATCTGCTCACTGCCATGGGGTGTTGCATGGCCAGCACACTGAGCTCCTTGGAGGACGTCTCCTGCAACCACCTGTGCTTCTGTGGGCAGTTTCCTATTTTCTCCTCATTGGAGCGATTTGTTTCTCAAAGTCAGAGTTTTGGGGGTTGTTTCGTTTAGGGGATGTCTCTTTTTTAAAGTTGAAGCCATTATTTTCTGGATGTTTTGGAAAATATTCTTATTGGTTGCCTTCATTGTCATTATAAGTCATTTCCCCTGTCCAATTTACCCTTATAGGGTCCAGAGGAACCTCAAGGTCATGTAAGGTCATTCTGCTTGGTAAAAAGCCAGATCCATCACCATAGGAAGGGACAAAGGAATAATTGAAATGACAAGAAATGGGAGAAAATACTGGCAAGACTGGTAATCAAGAGGTATGGGAGCATCAGAGAATGGACAATGTTAGCCGTGTGTAACAATTAAGGCAGAAAACCCCCTTTGATGGCGTGTGCTTTGGGGTGAGGTCTCTTCTAGTCCGGGGGCTCATTTAACTTCTAGTTGACCAGACAGTTCTACCTCAGTGGTCAGAATTATCCCATAGCCCATGGCCTCTTTTATTTCTTCTTGATTTTGAGGAATATAATTATTGGCAAAATAATATATCATATTTGCTGAAATATACTAGCTATATTCCCTAATGTTCAGAAGTCTGTGTTCTATGGTCGAACTGCCTAGGTTTAAATTCCATTTGTGATACTATTGATTTTACAATGTTGGACAAATTCCTCATTGTTCTAAGCTATTTCTTATCTATAAATAGGAGTGATAAGCACTCCCCATACCTTCAGTTGAAGATTCAATAAAACTGAAAAATGCATTGTACATTTTTCATCATCAATAAACAATATCATTGAAACTATTATATCCAAGTGAAGCATCTAGGTAATTTTTAGACTATGGTGGTATCCACTAGCTAGTTTATCTCGTTCCTGTGCCAGAGTAAGGATTGGCGCCTGGACTCCCTTGATCCGTCTGACCATTGCAGAATTTCCTCCAGCGCTGACTTTACGTCTGTTCTCCTATCTGTTTACCTCAGCTGTGTTTCTGTGGGTCCCAGGGACATACATTCTTCCTGAGTTACACTATGTTATCTACACATCGACAGTCTATGACTCGGGAAAGGAGACACGCTGCATGGCCGTGTTCCACGCACAGCCACCTCTCCTTCCATTGCGCTTTGCAGATACTGCATGATTACAGAAGGAAGGTTTGTGATGACCCGACATTGCTACTCACTTCAGGCATCTGGTTAAGTGTCTGCCTCCAGCTCAGGTCATGATCCCAGGGTCCTGGTATCGAGCCCCGCATCAGGCTCAGGCTCCTTGCTCAGCAGGGAGTCTGCTTCTCCCCTCCTTCTGCTGCTCCCCCTGCTTGTGGTCTCCCTCCCTCCCTCCCTCCCTCCCTCTCTCTCAAATAAATAAATAAAAGCTTAAAAAAAAAGAAATTGCTCACTTCATGTCTCCAAGTCTCATTTTTAACAATTCTGACAATATTTCAAAGCTTTTCGTTCGGGTTCTGTTTGTTAGGCGGTTCTGTGACCAGTGCTCTTGGCTGTTAGTACTGTCATTGGTTTGCGGCACAATGAACCATGCCCACGTGAGACGGTGAACTTCACTGACATGGGTGTGTTCTGACCGCTCTACTGACCAGCCATCTTCCCGTCGTTCTCCCTCTCCTCCAGCCGCCCTGCTCCCTCAGGCACAGCAATATTAAAACCAGACTAATAATAACTCTGCAATGAGCTCCAAGAGTGTGAGTGAAAGAGTCACATGTCTCTCACTTTGAATCAAAACCTAGAAATGATTACGCTTACTGAGGAAGACGTGAGGAAAGCCTTGATGGGCCAAAAGTGAGGCCTCTTGTGCTGAAGAGTTGGCCAAATTGTGAATGCAAATGAAAATCCTTGAAGAAAATTAAAAATGCTACTCCAATGAGCATGCAAGTAATAATAATAAAGTGAAACAGCCTTATTATTGTTTTTAAGGAAAAGGTTGAGTGATCTGGACAGAAGAATAAAGCAGCCACAATGTTCCCTTAAGCCAAAGCCTGATCCAGAACAAGGCCCGAATTCTCAGTTCTGTGAAGGCTGAGGCAGGCGGGGAAGCTGCAGAGGGAAAGTCTGAAGCCTGTGGAGCTTGGCTGGTGGGATTAAGGGAAGCAGCCTTCGCCCTGACATGAAGGACCAGATGAGGCCGCAGGTGCCCACGGAGACGCTGCAGCAAGTCACCCAGGAGATCCAGCTCAGAGAACTCAGGAAGGCGGCCACACTTACAACCGACTGCCAGTGTAGACCAAACAGCCTTCTGTCGGGAGACGACGCCATCTAGGACTTTCACAGCCAGAGACAAGTCGATGCCCGGCTTCAGAGCTGCGAAGGACAGGCTGGCTCCCCTGTGAGGGGCTGATGCAGCCGGTGACTCTATGTGGAAGCCAGTGCCCTTGTCCCATTCTGAAAATCTACAACACGGTTCACTGAATACGGTAAACCCACCGTTGGGGCCAAATGCTCAGAGAACAAGATTTCTTTCAAGACACTGCTGCTCGCTGACAGTGCACCCGTCACCAAGAGCTCTGATGGAGACGGACCATGAGAGTAACGTGGTTTTCATGCTGCTAATGCAGCGTCCATCCTGCAGCCCAAGATCAAGGAGTCATTTCAACTTTCAAGTCTTCTTACTGAAGGAATGCATTTCGTAAGGTTACAGCTGCCATAGATGGTGATTCCTCTTGGATCTGGGCAAAGTAAAAACCTTCCAGAAACGATTCACCATTCTAGATGCTACTGAGAACATCTGTGGTTCATGGGAAGAGATCAGAACATCAGCACAAAGAGGAGGTTGGAAGAAGGGAGTCCAACCCACACGGATGACTTTGAGGGTCCGAGACTTGGTGGAGGAGGGAACCACAGATGGGGCAGAAGGGGCCAGAGAATGGGCATCAGAAGAGGAGCCTGCAGACGGGACTGCACCGCCGTGCTCTCGGGGTCACACTCGAACAGACGAGGAGCTGCTTCTTGCGCAGGAGCACAGAAAGTGGGTTCTTGAGGTGGAATCCATTCCTGGTGAAGATGCTGGGAAGACTGTTGAAATGACGACCAAGGATTTAGAACATTCTGCAAACGTAGCTGATAAAGCAGCAGCAGGGTTTGAAGGTCTAACTCCAGTCTGAATGAAGTTCTATGGGGGGTAAAGGCTATCAAACAGCATTTTATGCTACAGACAAACTGTGAAAGGAAGAGTCCCTCAATGCAGCAAACTTCAATGTCCTTATTTTAAGAAACTGCCACAGCCATCCCAACTTAAGCATCCATACCCTGATCAGCCAGCAGCCACCAACACCGAGGCAAGACCCTCCGTGGGCAAAAGATGACAAGTCACTGAAAGCTCAGGTGGTAGTTAGCGTTTTTGAGCAGGTAAGTTTTTTTTTTTTTAAGATTTTATTTATTTATTTTACAGACAGATCACAAGTAGCAGACAGGTAGGCAGAGGGGGCGGGGGTAAGCAGGCTCCCCACCTAGCAGAGAGCCGGATGCGGGGCCCCATCTCAGGACCCTGAGATCATGACCTGAGCCGAAGGTAGAGGCTTTAATACACTGAGCCACCCAGGTGCCCCAGATAAGTATTTTTAAATTCAGGTATATGCTTTTTTTAGACAATGCTATTGTACATTAATAGACTATGGTACAGTGTAAACACAACTTCTATATGCACTGGGAAACCAAAACAATCATTAGGTCACTTTATTGTGATATTTGCTTTATTGTGGCGGTCTGGAACCAAATCCACAATATCTCCAAGGCAGGCCTATATTATGAATTAAACTTTCAAGTCCCAGTGGTAATTGTGAAAGCATATATACTGATTTTTTAAACATCTTTACACTAAGTTTATTACCCATTCTACAATCACTGCTTCATAGAAAGACATGACGGTGTCATATCTAATACTGTTTTAGTAGTTTTTCTTTAAGATTCTCTGCCTCTTCCAATTTCAATATTCCTTATATTCTGATCCAGGTTCTAGAATGCTAATTTTATACACTATTTTATATAGTATATATTTGCTCTTCATTTCCAGTTTAAATTCCTTCCGAACACTCCCTCTCCCAGAAGCTTCTAAGACATACTGCATCACACTAAAGCCACACTTTTGGGCACCCTGTCCTGGCCAACCATGCAGTATGTGCCCAACCTTTCTACCTCAAAGTCTATAGTCAGAAGATCCCACAGGAAAGGTGAAGGCTTGTTTGGGATCAGACTCCAGCAGATCCCCTAATAGAACAGTTCCAAAAATTGGACGTGCCACTCAAACTCCCCAAGGCCACAATAACCCTCTTACTTAATGAGATTTTAGTGAGTAATCCAGCCCTAATCAAATGTAAATTGTCATTTCTTTCCATCATCACAATCATAGCAGGAATGTAAAATTTTTAGATTACCTGCTTCCGCTCTACGGTGTTGATGTCACAGACAAGAACTGAGAAGACCTACCCCAGCGCAAGCTGCCTTGAAGAGGGTGGTATTCAATGAACAGACACCCCATAAAAATGTTTAGGGAGACAGACAATTTCAGAAGCATTAGCAACTCTGAACACAAAGCATCACACATAGTCCAAGGGGGTTCTGCAGTCCACAGAAAGCCACACTGACCACACCAACAAGAATATATGTGCATACACACGGAGGAATGCTAGTAGCTTCCATGGAGGGGTGACAGTGATTTCAAGAAAGCAGGTGCCATTTTTTGGATAACAGTGAGAAACTCCCTTTCCTGGTTTTCTCTGTAATTACTACTTTAGTTTCATTACCTCTGTTTTTTTTTTTCTCCCCAATTTTCCTGAGTATTTCTTCAAATCACCTCAAGTAAAAAGAACAGATCTTTACTATTCAAAATTTACTGGTCCTTGCTTTGGTCCTGAAGTGATTTCCAGCCCACAGAGAGTCAGAAGCTTAAACTTTCCAGCTTCTATAGCTTTTGAGTGAGTACAAAATTACTGAGATCCCAGAAAGAAGTCGAAAGGGCGAAATGCAGTTAACATGTTTTACAAATTACTTGGAGACCTACAGGAGCATTATAAATTAGTATACTTGAAGCTGCCTATTCAACAATTTCCTTATGTTTATTCACAAAAGATTTTTCCAGTGAATAAAATTTTCAACTCAATTTTTAAAAACAAGCATGCATAAAATTTTCATCTTGGGGGAAAGGAAGAACCAGTTACTGTACACACGTTCCATTTGAAATAATTCATTGTACTTACGTTGACTGATCTTACTTTCACTTACTGACATAATTTTAAAAGTTTTAAAAGATAAAGTGCCTCGTATTTCTGAGTATCGTGTTTGTGTGTCCTAAAATCCTGGTGACATTAAGGGCAGTGATGCCCTCTGCACTTTGTAAAATAGTGTTTAAGGCACTTAAGGCAATATGTGACCTTCATTTATTGGTTGGATTAAAAAAAAAAAAAATCCCTTTAGCTCCTTACAGAGGAAGTCCCGGGGTGAAGTGGAGTGTTAACACCAGAGGGAGGATTTAGTAGCTCAGTGGGAACATTTACAGCAAGAAGTATCATGCTTTGCCCAACTGTACTGAATTTTTAAGGCCTATGTGAATGAAAGACGTGCCAGAGGATAGATGAATTTACCCAGACATCGTGTTTCCGTGCCACTCCAGAGTCCGTTGGCTAAGCACTCTCTGACATGAGACCCCACAAGGGTGTAGCCCGTGTTGCACGTAAATATGGCCGTGGCCCCGTAAACCGTCAGTGTGCCAATCTTGTTACCGTTCGGCGGGAAGGAGAGGCTTCCACAGGAGATCACTGGAAGGAAAACAAAAAGTGAAAATTGTTTCAAGTCCACAGATTATTCTTTTGCTTAAAAATGACAAAATCAGGGGTGTGTGGGTGGTTCAGTCATAAAGCTGCTGCCTTCGGCTCCAGTCATGGTCCCAGGGTCCTGGGATCGAGCCCCACATCGGGCTCTGCCCATCAGGAAGGCTGCTTCTCCCTCCCCTACTCCCCTTGCTTCTGTTCCCTCTCTCACTGTGTCTCTCTCTGTCAAATAAATACATAAAACCTTATAAATAAATAAATAAGACTGAATCTTTGGTAAAAGTATTTATTAGGGACGGGGATATCTGCTTAGGGATGGTAGGTCAACCACATAGAAAGCTTAATTTTCCTTCTTACACCCTTGCAATGAAAATGTGAGCATTTAGAGCAGATTCTAAAACCGTGCGGTGTATAAACATCATTTCACAAGGAGGCTAGTCAGATGCGTGGGTTGCCCACCCGCCCTCCTGTGTGCCCCAGGCGGGAGAACCGCCCAACAGTCAATGGACATGGGTGTGAAGGAATGAAGGAAGGAGAGTGGGCTTCCACAGGCCAGCTAGCTGCTGCACAAAACTGAGTTTGCTTGCTCCAATGGAAGGCCTCCTCCGTTTCTTTCATTGACTCACATGATTCACTGGGATGGAGAGCTCCATAAAAATACGGACTGTGGGGACGCCTGGGTGGCTCAGTGGGTTAAAGCCTCTGCCTTCTGATAGGCTCATGATCCTGGGGTCCTTGGATGGAGCCCTGCATTAGGCTCTCTGCTCAGCGGGGAGCCTGCTTCCTCCTCTCTCTGCCTGCCTCTCTGCCTACTTGTGATCTCTGTCTGTCAAATACATAAAATAAAATCTTTAAAAAAATACTGACTTTGTGGCCATGTGGAGTCTCTCTTTATTTCTTTCTTTCTTTTTTTAAAAATGATTTTATTTATTTATTTGACAGAGAGAGAGAAAAACCACGAGAAGTGGGGGGTGGGAGGAGAGGGAGAAACTGGGTCCCTGCTGAGCAGGGAGCCCAATGTGGGACTCGATCCCAGGGCTCTGGGATCATGACCTGAGCCGAAGGCATGGGCTGAACTGATTGAGCCACCCAGATGCCCCTGAGCCTTCCTGAAAATTAAAAAATACAAAATCCAGGCCTGCAGGAGTTGTAGCTGGGGGACCATGAGCCCCCGATGAACACCTGTTTTCCCAGCAGGATCATTAACGGTCTACTTTCAAGCACAGGGTGATTGGGGTTGGGGAGGTACAGTCAATGGTCACCTTCATTGTTGATCCTCATGGCACCACCCAGCTCCCTGTACTCGGAACCCTGAAACGTTTGAGCACAAAAGGTCAGTGGAATCTCAGCGAAAGAAGAAACCACAAGGTCATCAAGGCCAACGGTTCTTCAGGGGCTTACGTGTGTCCCACACACCAAGAACCAAGGCATTGAAGGCCACTCTCAGAGGAGCACGGGGAGCTCCCACGGCACTCAGTGAGTCACGTGCACAAGGGGCTCAGGGCAATGGTCACGCGTGGCCAACAATCCTGAGTCCCTGTGAACAGCACAGATCAGAGAAGGTAAGATGGTGATTACGAACAGATTCTGCCTTCAGGCTACTGAGGTTCAACGCCAGCTTTGCCAGGATCTCCTCCAACTTCTGGGCTCTCATCAGCTCTTCTCCCCAGGGCTGACAGCAGCCCCTGCTGCCCAGAACCGGGCACCGGATTCGAAGAGAGGACACCGGCAAATAGCAAAGCAACGCCGTGCATGGGACCAGGGCTCGGTCAAAGTTAGCCAGGGCAACGCAGACCTGGGACCCATCCTGTGAGCTGCATCAGTAGACCCTTTACTGACGGTTCAAGTGAAGACGAGTTTGCGGGTGTGGCCTTCAGACCCGTCTCCTGCACGGGGGCCGACCTCACTCTGAGGCGTCATAACCGGACTTCCACTTCACACAGACACAGCCTGGTGGTGTGTGCTCCAGGGGGAGTGCTCATCGGGATTTCTGACTGTTCAGCTCCAGAGTAGGTCATGATCAGAATGTTGCTGACTTACTGGTTTCTGGGGTCCCTGAACTCTTACAGGGTTACGTCTCATGCATTTATTAACGTTGTTAACATGTGTGCTGTACCAGATGTTAACGAATTCCTATATAATTTATTCTTTTACATTTATTATGAACTTTTCATTAAGCCTTTCCCAAACACGCTATGAACTTCACCTTATTATGGTATTTAAAGATCCAAGTGCAGTTACTTAGTATAACCGGACTGTGTTTAGAAACTTCTGCAAGGGTCAGGAAAGTGTTGGCCGACAATGAGGTCTGAGCACATGCCCTCAGAGGTCTCCACGCGCCTTCCGCGGACGCCTAGCAGCAAGGCTCACTCTGCCCCGCTTCTGCACCATTCTTTCTGCCTCTGTTAAAAATATCCCGGAAATCACATATTTTAGGTCTATCCTCCACTAAGGTTCACTAGACTGTAAAGAAGCACTAACGGAGCAAACTTGTAGCTTTTCAGCAGCTGGATAATGGGGCTTCAGATGGAGCAGTTTCCACTGGCAGCAAACCCGATACATTAATGAGGACGGCAGCACTAATTTGGAAAAGCTACCCTAATTGAACCGGCGAACTCCCTAACACACACACACACACACACACACACACACGTTTGTTAAACACCCAAGGTAATGCCTCATTTCCATGTTCTTTTCTTCCCACCAGTTTTCAAAAGGAATCGTTTGCCTTTTTCCTTTCCATTAAAAAAATATTCACGCACACAGTCTAAAGCCCATCCTCTGAGCTGTCAGAGTACGAATCGCACACAGAGGGAATCCCGCTGGAGAGCCCCGCCTGCCCCCTGATATGCTGTCCATGCAGTGTTCCCTCACTTTCTCAGGAATGAAAAGCCACCTGTCTCCCCTTCCCCCACCCAGGGAAACCTCCTTCCCCTTGACTTCAGTTCCAAAAGTACCTTCATATCGAAATCCCCAACTCTGAAAAAAAAAAATCATATTGTGACACAAGGTTTTTCATGCCTGCAAGGCCAGCAGTCCTATCAGAAGTATGGATATTATTAGCGAGTGGGGCAAAAAGCATAAGGTCAAGAGAAGGGACTTTCAACTACCTTCTCTCTGGAAAAGGCCTACACGCAGATGGACAGCAGACACAGGAGGTAGCGTGCATATGAATGGGGGCTGCTTATCATGCAGAAAGGTCAAAGGATACGTGATCCTTTGTAAGTGTGTGAAGGCAGGCTGTGTAGACCACAGTCTGCGTTCACTGTATTAGGCCTGGAGAAAGGAAGCCAAGAAGCCTGGCTATGAGTCAACAAGAAGGCCTTGCTCGGAGTGAAAATATTCACACATGCCATCCCCTGCTCCTGGGCTCAAGCGTGCCCCGAGAGTTATTTAATGTCAATCAGACAAGTACTTGTGAGTCCTTTATGGGAAAATTCAACTTTAGGTTGCTCTGAATGGTCAACGTCTGCTCCAACATGGAAGGGAGGGAGAACGTTCTTTCTGTAGTTTCCTAGGACAGATGGAGCAGGCTGATGGACACATACTCCCTTGTGCTTGCTGTATGCATGAATCCACTGGTAATGGAGGGGAAAAAGGCCAATAAAGAATTTATTTTAGAAACTTAATGATCACCCAGGTGCACCCCCAGTTACAAATGGGAGGTTATCAAAGACCCACCCGCCTACATCTTCATTTGATCTGGGTCTAATTTAACTCTTTAAATTAGCAGTTAGGAAGGAGCCACAGTCCAGAGTTCAGGCTGTGTTTTCTGAATATCTACAATATAATGAACTCCCAGTGTAAGGCTCTTTGTCTGTGAGTTGTGTGTAAAATTAAAAATGCAAAGATGGTTTCTTCTTGTTTCACAGATTTCTGTGATAAATATTTTTCTTTCTTTTCTTGGATTTTTTTTTTTTAAAGCAATAAGTCAAACAGAGAAACGCAACAAGAAGAAGTCAATAACCTCCCGCTTTGATGTGGTCCTTGTGTTAGGGAGATACACAGAAAGTCTGGAGAAGGAACTTTAATCTGGTGATCTTATCTCTTTAGGGGTAACCACTGGAAGTTGGTTCTCCTGAGAGAGTGACTGCAAAGCTCACAGTTTCAAGGTGGGACTAGGTCTCCTGACCTCTTCACCTGGGTTCGGTGTCAGGTAGCCTCGAGTTACAATTACACATCCCCTTCAAAAAGTGGTGACTAAATACTGCTTTCGTACTTATTATGGATATTCTTAGAAGGCAGCGAAGGATTCCTTCATCTGGAGCTAATTGGGCAAGCAGAAGAGGACATCTCCAAGCCCTTAAGCAAGGGGGTAACTGAGACAGTTAGGTCCAGGTGATCCTGTGGACAGCAACATTCTAAGACGGACCACAGGCTAACAACATCACACATAAATACAATGGTAGCTCCTTAGTTACAGCAGAGATTGGAAAAATGACACACTTGAAAATTCTCTTGGTCTAGTTCCATTAGAATGTAGAGAGTGACTTGGTATTTCTTTTGTGACCAAGCTACTATAGAATGGCAAATCGGCCTTACAAATGTGTCATTTTAAATTAATTTTAAGTCCGAACTTAAGTAGCATTTGAATTTCTTGGGGCTTGTCAAGCACTTACTTAATTGCAAAGTGTTCTATTTCCAGGATTCATATCAGGTTTTTCTGAGTGTACACTGGTAAGGCAGGGAAACAGGAGATAAATGTAACTTATATGTATTTTAAATATAAAATAAAATTAAAATGTATTATGCCAAGAATGAACTAAAACATACCTTTACTTTTATTTTTTTATAGAACCCAGAAAATATTGCGTACATGTTAAGACTCTAAATTTTTTTCCTTTATTTTGGATAATAATTAGTCATTACTATTTATAGAAATATGGTACATGGTAAGGTGTAATTATATCATTGTTATTTTAAACAAATGAACAATGATGTTTTCCATTTAAATTTGAATGAATTAATATAAACACATTAAAATAATTCTTGATTTGAATTTATGTTAAAAATTTTACAAAGGTCTTTGGGGTCTAATGTGAAGCACAGTTCAAAGATGGTACCCTGAGATTTCTGTCCCCTGGTGTAAAATCCTCTCCCTTTGATGTAGGCAGAACCATGATGAGGTTATGAGTTTTCTTTGAGCTAATCAACATGGGATTGTCTGCGGGGACTCACCCAGTGAAGGAGACCTGAAAGGAACGGAGTCCTTCCTGGAGCCAGAGATTTGAATCACAGGAGGGCCTGGAGGGACGGGCAGTGCATTGGACAGAGCTACACATGGCCCCCGGGAGCTGAGGGCATTTCCTAGTCTACAATCAGCAACAGCGTGAGGACTCCGCTGTAAATTGCATGGACATGAATTCTATCAACAAACAAGTATGGCCCATCTTCCTCCAGTTCTGTCTCCAAATAAGGACACAGCCAACACCTTGATCTCAACCTTTAGCAGAAGACCCAGAAACTGTGACATAACAAATCTGTGTTGTTTTACATTGTGTTTGTAATGATTCCATGGCAACAGAGAATGAAGATAGGCCCTCAACAACATTTAACATTATGAGGTGCTTGGGATGAAGGCTCTTGAGAACCACTACTGTCCAAGAGGCTGGGGTATATATTCCATAGAGGCCTATAGAATGATGTTGTTGATGGAGTTTCTAGGCTTGTGTTCTCTGGAATCACTTCCAAAATATTTCAACCAAAGAGAGAACTGGGGAGGGGGAGGGAAAACTATTGAGATTTCAGATCACACCACAATTTGAACACAATGTTGGGCATTGTGATATCTCACTGACACATCAATGTTTTGGAAAAGAGAAGAACATCTTTGATCACCTCTTTGGGTAGTGTAAAACTTTAAAAAAATCAGTAGAGATAGAAATTAATTTAAAATATTCATATCAAGTATTTTTGGTGGGAAGAAAACAAAAAAAATTCAGTTTGGTCACAAAAATGAAGATAGGCTTGGTGTTCAGCTTTCCCTACCCACCGATAATATGAACAACACGATGAATACCCTTGGGCACACAAGTGGGTCTCTAACACCATTTTCCACCAAAAGGGCTCCTTGGAGAATGATTGATTCCATGCTTAGGCAAAGAAAAAAAATCAGGATGAGCATGAAACATCCTGTCTTTATGCGACAACAGGGACAAATTTAAAGATATCAGAAGGCCAAGATAGAGTCAAGTAGAAGGGACTCAATCTGGCCACACTGTGATGATGTGATCTACCAACCTTGATAAAAAATAAATAAAATAAATAAATAAAATAAAAACACACACAGATAGCAAGCAATGACTTCATGGACCCCACTGACTCTGAACAAGGTCACATGATCATGATGACACTCAAGAGAGACAAGTCACGATGTACAGTACAACAAGTCATGACAAGCAAGGTCAGTCAATGAACAGCTGACGGTGTATGAAATCCATCTGCGTGCTGAGTCAGTGGGAGATATCCCCGCATACATGGATTTCTGGCTGCTGGTCCTGGACCAAACTCAGTGTTAGAATCACCAGATTGAAGTCTAGTAGAGTCAGGAGGACAGATTTCCTAAAATTTCAGAAGGATGGAGACAAAAATATAATTTGTGGATGGTAGAACCCCAGTGCTGCTTTCTTCCCCGCAAAAGGAGGTGGAAACTTGCTGCTAAGGAGTTTGGTTCAGCAATCAGGAAGGCCTGGTTTTGTAAACACTGTTCTAAACATGAGTCTCCTTCAGTGTCAGTTCTCCCAGAATGGAGATCTGAGCCTTTAATGTAAAGTGTAGGGTGTAGCGAATACCTAGCAGACACCACCCTACCCCGGTGCCCCAGACAGCTAGAGAGACCAGGCAAAACTACACTGACTGTTGCATTGGCAGAAGCCCTGCATGTGCTCCCCACTCCCATTAAGTTCACAGGTGTCTATTTTTAACACTGATTCTGGTTTAAAACTGACAGAAAGGGTGTTGGCTAGCAAAGTCTGAGATAGGAAAAGGTAGAGGCTCCGAAATCTCTCTCCTCCACTCTTCTTGCTGACCTTAAGGACTGAGTCTCTGAATCACAATCCTGAGCTTTGAGGGGGGTTAGGGGTATGGATGTGGAAAGGAGGGGATCCGCTAACTCAGATGGGGGGAGACCCAGAGGAAATGCATTATGAGCCCAGTAAGCAGATAATGAGTCAAACCAGGACCCTTGTGAGAATGACAAGGGAACCATGAATAATATACGTGGAAAACAGGCTTCTGGCAGGGTTGTCTGGGCACCTGGGGTACTGTCCACCTTGACTCTGAGTGAGCTTCTGAAGTTCACTAACCCTCCGTAATTTACCTTCATGTTCTTGGTGAAGCGCTTAATATGTGTTTAATTGCCATTGGTTCTATTAAAGGTGAATTAGAATGGCCATGACAAAGACAGCAAAGCATTAATTCTTTGGTCCTTTTTGTTTTTATGCTGGTTTATTCTTGCAAAGGTGTGTGTTTTATACATTTGACACTGGTCTAACTATTTGGTTTGTGCATGGTAATCCCCTGTGAACAACTTGCTAACAACTCTGTGTTAAACATATCAGAATCAAATAGTGCTCTGAACAACACTAATATTGTCTTATTTTTCTATGTATTCATTTTTATTATGAGACCCACTCAAAAGCTTAACCGCTTATCTTGTACCTTTGAGAATAATAATCGCCCTTTTCAAGACAGTCATTATTTAAGCATACAATATCTTCAGCATAAATACTATTTCCCACAATCTTAATTAGGTTTGAATAGTCAGTGCATGGAATAAGAGATATCTTTTCTAAACATAGGCCTGGATTTGTTTTTGAGCTGATTTGAAGTATTTGAATAGTCTATTATTTTACATATATAAAGTGCGATCATTAAGAAAAAGACAACATTCAACATTTAATCCAGCAGTCATATGTTTTAAGCATGTCACAAGAAAATCCATATTCATCACTATAATGACAAGAAATACCATTTGGTTGTATTATTAATCTATAGACTCAATCACCTACAGGGTGGGTTAAAGGTGGCTGCCAGTGACGTCAATAATTCAGAATGGCTGCACCATCCGGGAAGGGCACCCGTCACTCACCTCGACATCTGGGCCTCTCTTCGCCAATGCTCCACGTTCCATTCGCCTGGCACTGTACCAGCCTCTGGCTCTCCAGGAAATACCCAGGGCTGCAGCTGAGCACAACCTGAGCTCCATACTCATTCAGGGATCCCGAAACCAGTCTCCAGGTGACGTGATCTGAGAGCTGAGCCTCAATGCTGGGACAAGTTACCGCTACAAGAGAAACATAACAACACCATTTTTTTCTCAAAGGATCAGATCCTGTTTGTTTTTAATGTTAAGGCCCTTCTATATGAAACTGATCTTTCTGTGCAAAACAGAAGCCATTATCTACAATTTCAGGTACTTTTCTCTACCACCCACATAGTCACAGGGGGACGATCGTGCATATAAAATGTACTTGACAGCCTCCACTGCAGGGCCATAGGGGACCTTGCAGTGACATTGTGATATAAAGGGGGAAAATCACCCACACAACGTTGCATAGCTCATTTGGATGGAAAATCTTCTTCAGGTAAACGAGCACATGTATAAAAAAATCTTGCATATAATTTGTCTCCATTTCCTCTGAGGAACTTGAAATAGAATTGAGTAATTAAAAACCAGCTTGGACACAAGTTATCAGAAAAGCAGATGTCCTCATTCCCTTCCTCCTTATGAAACACACCTATATTTTACATATATATACACCTATATTTTATACACCTATACACACCTATATTTTACATATATATACACACATATATGTGTGTGTGTGTGTGTATATATATATATATACATACTGTAAGTTATTGGATTTATATGCACACTGCATTAATACTGGGCAGACAAATGTTCAATATATCTCAGAGAAGACAATCTTTTCCTGCTCTTAGGAGAAGGCCTAGAATTACAGTAACTACTTAATAAAGAGCAGTAGCTACAAATACGACAACAGTGATGATATCAGGAAAGGTAGTAGGCTTCCCATTCTGGAGTGGGCTTCAAGGGATCTGCAAAGATGCTGAAAATACATGCAAAAGTTAATGTATGTGAGTATATACATTTTCTGAAAGGTACAATAATATTTCAAATGAATTTTACAAAGTTGGGACTCCACTTCCTCAAATATGAATACCCAGCACAGTAAATTACTTTCAGAATTGACCCCACAGATTAATTTGTTGAGCCTGGATGAGGCAGCTAGAAAAACCATAGCTTTCTCAGAATGATATTAATAAATAATTTTACTTATTTAAAAGTAAATTAAATTGAAAAGTAAATTCTGTACAAGTTTAATATAATTTAATTAGGCATATTCAAATGTTACAAAAATCTCATCAAATCTTCTATCAGTAATTTAGCAATACTATGTGCAAATAAACTGAAAAAAAGGACTTTTTGATATTATTATGATAATGTTTCAATGAGGTTTAAAAAGTGGAAAGGACTTGTTAATTAAAAAGTAACCCTAGATCTATTTTTCTTAAACATTTTTAAATAAAATGATTACCTAAATTTTATATGCATTCAAAATGGCTATTCAAAAGTCCTACATGTGAGACTTGAAACCATAAAAGTCCTAGAAGAAAAGACAGGCAATAATTTTTTGACATTGGCTGTGGAAACATTTTCCTAGATATGTCTCCTTTGGCAAGAGAAGCAAAAGCAAAATTAAACTATTGGGACTGCACCAAAATAAAAAAGTTCTGCACAGCAGAGGAAACCATCCACAAGATAGAAAGACAATCTCCTGAACGCAAGAATATATTTGCAAATGATACACCCAATAAGGCTATAATATCAAAACCATATAAAGCACCTGTATGACTAAACACCCAATAACCCAATTAAAAAATGGGCAAATGACCTGAGTAGACACTTTTCCAATGAAAATTACAGAGGGCCGACAGACACATGAAAAGAGGCTCAACATCACTTACTAGCAGGGAAGTACAACTCGAAACCACAATGAGACACCATGTCACACCTGCCAGAATGGAAAAACTCATGAAACACCAAATGTCGGTCGGGCGGTCAAAGAAAGGGACCCTCACACGCCATTGATGGGAATGCAGAGGGCAGCCGCTGTGATAGACAGCATGGAGTTTCCTCAAACAATTAATAGAATTACCATTTGCTCCAGTAATTCCACTACTGGCTATTAACCCAAAGAGAACAAAAACACTCATTTGAAAAGATGCAGGCTCCCTGACGTCTGTTGCAGAATTATTTACTACAGCCAAGAATCCGGAAGCAGCTGAAGTATCCACAGAAAGATGAATGAACAAAGATGTGGGGTACGTGTACACACACACACACACACACACACACACACAGACAGGAATATTACTGAGCCATAAAAAGAATAAAATATTGCCATTTGCAATGACATGGAAGGAGCTAGAGTATGATGCTAAGTGAAATGAGTCAGTCAGAGAAAGAGATGCCATCGGATTTCATGCATATGTGGGATTTAAGAAACAAAACAAATGAACAACAAGAACAACAAGACACAGACTCTTACACATAGAAGCAAAGCAGGTGGTCGTCAGAGGGCAGGTGGGTGGGAGAATGGGGGATGGGTTGAGGGGATTAAGAGCACATTTACTGTGATAAGCACTGAGTAGGGTACAGAGCTGTGGAATCACTGTATTGTACACCTGAAACTAATATAACACTGTATGTTCATTGTAACTGAATAAGAAAACCACAGAACTTGCAAGGATATTCAAGCATTTTACCTAAGGATACAAGTAAAAGTTTTCTCTAAATGGGATACCTTTAGAATTCCAGGCAAGATGACGATTTCTGAAAAGTCTCCGGTGCCTTTAACCTTGTAAATCCGTAACTCGGCTTCAATCTCACTACCGTTTCAAATAAAATTCATTTCATTTCACCAAGAAGGGTGATTCTAAAACGAACCTGACCATTTTCAGTTGCTTGGACTAACTTTTCCAAGCTCTACTTCTCCCAGGAAGGAGGCGATGTGGGCGTGCCCAGGGGAACTGGTCATTTTCTTGGAGCTAATACTACCTACAGTGGTGATCTCCACATTCTGGATGATTACCTCTCCCTTTGTGAAAATGCTATTTGCTTTGCTTTGTAATTATCCGACTCTGGTTTAATTGTTTGCTTGGATCTCTTCCTCCCTGGTAGGCCATAAGCTCTTTCACTGTGAACACTATGTCTTATCCCCTTTTTTCTTGAGCATTCTCCCTGCCCTTAAACAGGTGCTGGTGATGTATTTATACGCATGTGTGTGTGCATGTGCAACTGCTTTGGAAAATAATGTACTAAGAAGATGTAGCAGAAAAACAAAAAACAACAAACAACAAACAAACAAAACCCCCTAAAAGTGGAGGTGAGAAGTGGAGCAAGGGGTGGGGGATGGAAAGCTGAGGAAAGAAAGAAGGGAGACTTGAATAGATATTTAATGTGGAAGTTCACCCGTCCTTCTGTTCTCCAAAGAGGGGGCAGGGGAAGTTTCTTGGAAACTGTCGCCATTTTGATTCTGTTTAATGTTTTCCAAGATGCTCCGAGAGAGCAAGAGTAGCCCATGTGTGAGTGTGAGCGAGGACACGATCTGGGGGCTGCAATCCCAAGGCAGGTAAACCACGTTGGTGGGAGACAACAGTTTCCTCCAGGCAGGGGGAAAGGGACCGCTGGACAGTCTGTTCTAGGTGCATGTCGGCATCCGTGTGCAAACCACACCCGCTGCCCCAGGTACCAGGGAGCCTTGAGCAGGTGCGGCCAGTAAAGGGTAGGGGAGGGTGCCACAGGAGGCTGTGCCCATGGGGGCCCCGGCCTGCTGGCAGGGCAAACAGCAATCCTGTGCCTGAATTCGGGGCCTTGTGCAAGGAAACGGGATGCTATGCAGGCCCCAAATATAGCTTCCATTCTCCCCTTGGTGTTTCTGTGAATTGAGCAGCCCCAGTCTCCCAGGTCCGAAACCTGACTCTGGTTTCCTCAGTTCTTCTCCCCAAACCTGCCTGGAAGGGACAGATCTGCTGACCCTCCCACATGCCACCCTGTCTCCTGCGAAAGCTCATCCCCCGCCTCACACCTGTCCACAAGCAAGCTCTTACTTTCAGTGTAAAACTCTACCTGTGTGCCTTTCAAGGAATTAAAAATATGTATTTCTCTTTCCACTTTTTCATTAAAGACTTAAAAGTTGTCCTTGTAAGTTTAAATAATTGACAGCATATGACAAGCGAATTATGGTAACTACTTACACCTCAAATAAAACAAAATAAAACAAAACAAAAACACTTTTCCTCAGATCCAAGACAATAAAAAAACCAGCAATCTGACACTTCCAAATATTCATTTTTATAGAATACATGTCTACCCCCAAATTCATTTCATTCTGTATTCCCTTGAACTGTCCTATTCCATAATCCCCACAGAAACACATTCTAATGTGATTTAGGTTTGAAACCTTTATAACCAGTCCCGTCACATTCGACAACAGCAAAGCTCTGTTGTCATTCTATTAATAATATATAATTGATCACATTAAAGATATAATAATTTTTATGATTATTTTAAAAGAAGAAAGTGGCATTTCATTGACAATATGCTCCGCTATTCATTTTGACATTTACGACAAATTACTGAGCGTTTTTGACTTATGCATTACTGATCTTTAGAAAGAGACAAACTTTACTTTCAATTTTATTGCTAATTTTTACTTTTTACAAGTGTTTTTGTTATAACTATTTTATTCCCGTTAAGAAAACTAGGCATAAATCGGAAGGTAAAGGAAATAGTTTCTCAGCGCTTTCTCTCTCAATGCTTCACCCTCCTCTCTGGCTGTTAACACCAGATACCAGCATTACCAGAAGCCGATGGATAGAAAACTCCTTAAACGCCACTGGGAACAAAAAGCCCCACAAAGGAAGCCCCTCATTTCCCTGCACTCGAGCCAGCGTTCTGTGTTTTCACCCCCGTTTGCTGCTTGGAAGGTTTTTAGTCTGTTTGCTTATTTCTCCTTGTTGTCATTCAGATTGTTGGTTTCTTTCTGCTCCTTAGGTTTCCAGGTAAATTTGTATGGAAACACCCAGAGAGAAAATGCACAAATTACTATTGCACAGTTCAACGGGTTTTTACATTGTAAACACCCCTCATGTGGTCGGCGCCAACCTAAAGAATCCGAACGTTAGCGGCACCCGGGAAGCTCAGCCGGACCGCCATCAGCACCACCTGCACAGGCTTCAGGGACAGAAGGGATGTCATCCGACCGCTAAGGACAGACACGTGCCCTCTAACAGTACACAACCTTTGTGCATGTCCTCGGATGAGCGCACTCAGGAGCACTGGGGCATGTTTCTGAGCGGTATTTTCAGCATTCACACCTGCTACTGAGTCTTCTCTCAAAACAATATATCTGCTCCCAAGTTCATCCGCAACATATTAGCCCACCAGTTGCTTCACGTTCTTGTCAGCACCGGGTCTGCAGTCGTTTGTATTCTATAAACCTGTCAGTCCCGACGTGGGAGGCTAGTGGCGGCCATCAGGTACTCTGCATTCTTCTTACTGAAGTTCTCTAAATTGTCTGTGTTCCATACACATCCTTCAAGTATCTTCACCCTTTCTGGGTTTGTCTTGACCAGGCTTGTAAACATGTGCTTTGAGAGACAGAATATGAAAATTTAATGGAGTCCCATGTATCTTCTTTTTCCTTTGGCGCCGGGAATGCGCATGTCGTTTTGACGTCCTTCCTTAAGCCAAGCTCATGCAGGGGGGACAACAGAATCCGTGAGGCTATAGTTTGACAGAAGCTTTAGGTCTGACCTTTCTCACTTATGCCTGTGATCACCTTGCATCAATTTTGTACACGCGGGAATGTAGGGGCCCAAAATTCGTCTTTTCCATATGTGTTTCCAGTGAACCACTTGCTCCCTAACCCACCTTTTCCCACATTGTGCCTTTGTTGGAATTCAACCCAGTGTGTCCTGGACTCTGCATTCTCTGCCCCAGCTCTGGTTGTGCTCCCCTGTCCGGTATCTCCCTGTCTTAATTCCAGTGCCTGCATGATGACCAGACATCGGGAGCTCTAAGACTATTCCACATGACCTCTGCTTTGCGTGTGGACACAGGAGAAAGTGCCGTGCGCACAGCAGGGCTGCTCTGATGAGTGCAGTTTGGGGAACCCCTGGAAGGTGGGCCTTGAACCTCCAGAAAAGGGGTGGAAGGGAAATAAGGTGGGAGGCATGCAGCGAGTGTGGACGTGGTTGTTGCTGGACGATGAGACTGCACATGGCTTTGCCTCCTTCTGTCACTTCTTCTGTGGGCCCCAGGCTACCCACACAGGAGCCACACCAGAGAAAAGCCCATCAGCTGATCGGAGGATTTAGGACTACGAGCCTGATGGCCATAAGAGTACGTTTATTTAAGAAAAATAAATAAATTTTAATGAAAAATAGGCTGGAAAAAAATGAAAACTGAAACAAGTTTTGTTTTGTTTGTTTTTTGTTTTTTAGAAAAAAACTCAAAACAGTTAAACTAAGAGCCCATGAAAGAATATGCTGTATTGTGGTATAAAAATACATGTTTACACACAGATGTGTCACACACACCTGTGCACACACACATGCATATATACTGATATAAGCTATGCATGTACACAATATTTATCATGTAAATATGACCTACACTGTGCAGTTAAATAAGTCAATGTGTAATTATTTAACAAGGGGTTACTTAGAGAAACAGAATGTTTTTGTTATATTCTTAATTTTTTATTTGTCCCCACGACATCCCAACCTGGTGGGTAAAAAAGAAAGGAAAACAAAAATGTAAGCTACAGGAGGAAGGCAAATGCACGCTGCGTTAGGGCAGGTGCAGAAAATGACGCGTGCGCCACTGGTTGTTTTGCTCCATGGGGACGTTCCATTCTGGGACCTAATGCATAACAGAAGAATGGGGTAAGTGTGACTGAGTATCTACGGGACGGCAGAGTCGGGGGAGCGGAGCTAAGGGCTCGAGCAAGGAGCCCAGGAAGGGAGGAGGAGCGTACCGAGGTCCCGGGGGTCAGTTTCTGTGGTTTCCCATTCTGGCCGCGGGCCGGCCCCCCAGTCAGAAGCCAGCTGTGCGGGAACGTGTGTCTCTCCTGAGACTTACAGAGACAACGTGGAATTACAGTCACAGGTCAACACAGAGCACTGTGAACGCCATTGCGCTGAGAGTTTGAAAGAAAACACTTCATTCTTCCTTCGGAGACTCTTAGACTGGAGCTCACTGGGGTTTGGCCCGTGCCCCTGCCCGTCCTCCCCGATTACCTGCAGCACAGACGGCTGCTAAGGACGGCTGCCGCTTCTGCAGACTTGCAGTCATGTCGTGTTTTCCACCAAGTCCCCCTCCCGTGGCATATGGAATCGTATATACAACCTCACACTAAGCTCATCTTAGCAGCATCACTGCAGCAGGGACAACGTGTTTTCATTGTGATAAGGCAGTCAGCTCAGGCTCACCCAAACCAGGCCAGAATCTCAACCGCTGTCCTGCCTTTTATTTCTCTGACCCGGTCATTTCCTCCACTACTAGAAACAACGCAAGAACGTTGCGTTTATTCCACATGACTAAAACAAGCGATGCTGGACGTGGTCTTCAGAATTAATTCAATGAGGACTCCGGGCACACTAGCCTAGGAATGTTGTATAAATAATAACATAATTAAAAAAAAAAGTTTTAAAAGGCTAGTTCATCTGGAAAATGTAGCGAGAGAAAGCATCCTCTTTACATAAATCTTATAAATCAGTTTTTATGACAATTATAAGTAAATAAGTTGCCGGGTCTACTTTAGGGAAATTAAATATTTTCAATAAATATAGGTTTAAAAAATAAATTTTAAAATGCAGACTTGGCTGGCTTGGTAGAAAGTACACAGTCGGCCAGTTGACCTTATATTCTTTCCTTTATAAAAGAGGAAATACGGGGGTGCCTGGGTAGCTCAGTCAGTGACGCATCTGCCTTTGGCTTAGGTCATGATCCTGGGGTCCTGGGATCGAGTCCTGCATTGGGCTCCTTGCTGGCAGGAAGTCTGCTTCTCCCTCTTCCGCTCCCTCTTCTCGTGCTCTATCTCACTTGATCAAATAAATAAATAAAAATCTTCAAAAATAGGAAAATACAGATTCTCTTCTGTCACCTTAAAGAAAACAACTCTCACGGAACCATTTTCCTGTATTTCGACAAGTTCCAGAGAACACGTGTTCCCAACCATTCCCAAGTATTTGAACCAGCTCATAGCATTAAGTGTTGATGAGCTTGACAAAGTAAACATCCCAAAATGATGCTTCTCAGATCAGCTCAGCTGAAAGTGCAGACCATGCAAAGCTCCTGTGCACAAAAAGGGGAAACACATTTCTCTATCTTGTGAACATTTCCGCGACCACACAAAATATTTTGCATTGTACTTGAGAAATCCTAGCTTTATTCTTACCATGAGTGATTCTGATTTATGATAGACTCATTTAGCCAGTGCCAAAGCAGGAAGACTAACAGTTGTTTTTGTTTAAGATATTCAGGCAATGACAGTATTCCACTGTAAATAAAAGCCCTTCAGCCTCCCCACCCCCATAAATTACAGACACGTATCATAAATCTTCTGGAATATTCCAATCAGCCCATGCATGCCAGGATGCAATTGTCATTTCTCATTTAACAACAGATTCTCCCCCATGATACTCAATGTGGGTAAGTGCTTCTTATTACCAAGTTTAGTTCAAGCACATTTAATTAGATTTGTAAAATTACAATTAGATGCCATTGGAGCAAAATGATTTAAGCAGCCTCATAATGTTCTTCCTACTCACAACTTAAGTGAGTTTTCAGCATGTCCACATCAATCTGGACTCTCTGGACAGGGGAGGGAGAAGTCGGTTTCTGTTCTGGAGCATTAGAAACTGAGGAACATGCCTGCTTTGGTGTAGGTAAATAATGAAGATATGGTCTATGGGGGGAAGGACCATACAGAGGCAATGGAAATGCATTCCACACCCTCCAATTTTAACATCACTGTGGTCTACGGGGGGAAGGACCATACAGAGGCAATGGAAATGCATTCCACACCCTCCAATTTCAACATCAACTTGACAAAGACTGGATTGAGACTATGGGATTCTTAAGGAAATAACTTGGTTTTGGATTTTTGTTATATCAGATTTTAACCAAATGCTTAGTGTGTGTTATTTAGAATAAGAATAGTGAGGGGCGCCTGGGTGGCTCAGTCAGTTATGCATTGCCTTGTGCTCAAGTCATGATCCAGGGTCCTGGGATCAAGTCCCACATCAGGCTCTCTGCTCAGGCGGGAGTCCCCTTCTCTCTCCCCCTCTTCCCTCCCCCTGCTTGTGCTCTTGCTCTCTCTCAATAAATAAATAAATCTTTTAAAATAGAATAAGAGTAGCAAATTAATAAAGAGCGAAATCATGGAGTTTTAAAAGCAAACTTCTAGCAGGTAATTTATGGGTCACCTGAGAGCAATCAACTTTTCACCCTCAGACTAAAAACGTCCAAACACTTCAGAGCTCCTACCCACCCCCTCTCCAAGGTTCCCGACTAAATCTAAAACCTCTGAACATTCTTACATTCTGGCCCTGAAATTGCCGGACTTCTCATTCTGGTGACTACTGCCTTTTTCAGTTATGAACTTCATCCAAAAGCCTCTTGAGATCAGACATTTTCTGTCTCGGTCTTCTTGTGATTTTGCTGCTATGTTAGTCCTAATAAATATATCTTAGTCAAGTCGGACCCTAGAGCATTTACATAACTGACTGTAGCTATGCCAAAAAACTAATATTCCAACTCTATTGTAGCATAAACACCTTCCAGGAAATCTGTTCTCAATAAGAAAACAAGACCAGTGTTGAATTAACCTCATCCATGTAGTGATAATGGGAAATATGGTTCAGAATTTTTTTTGTAATTCTATAATCTAGGTTTGCCAGTAGAGCTATTTTTTTAATTACTGAATGGCTTATTTTTAATTATACTAAATGAGTCTAAACCTCCCCCTGGACAGGATGAAATGGTGCTGCTAATCTAAGTGTAGATTAAAAGTACAAAATCTCGGTGTTTCACAATGTCATTGACTGCGCTTCCAACAAAGGAATCCACAACACTGACGTCACCGTTTTATTAGCCCCGCTTTCTAAGGTCATGGTTTCAGTAGGCACTGACAGTCAACACTGAGCCAGCTACTAGTCAGTTCCTGTAATTAGGAACATCTTTAGAGTTTTGGGGGAAAGAAAATTGTTTGCTCAAAAATATTTAATGCACTTGCTTAAATATTCTTTCCCATTTCCCCTAGTGAGAACTGCCTCCTTGCATTGTTTTAAATAAGAGTCTAACAATGTCTCCTGGGTAATTGTAGGTTATGATGAATGTGACCCTAAATCTTAAAATTATTGTATATATAGCACAGTTAGTGCCATGAGAGCAGGGCCAGGACCCTGCCCAAAGATCCATGAGCTCTATTATGGAGATAAACCGTACAAACTAGGGATTGGTGTCTATGTCCATGGTCATTCAACTAATGTAAGCCATGAGGAAATGCTGTATGAATGGTTGAAGACCCCTGCTTTATTGGTCAGATCCTCAACCATTAATGCTCTGGATACAGGCTGGCAGAGACCTGAAGGAGAAGATAAAAGAAGAGTGGGAAGCCATGGTTGCTTCCAGAATGTTGGTGGTGCTTTGCTGTAGAAAGGATGAGGGAGGCGTCTGGGAAGCTGGTGTGTAAGAAGGCATGGCCCTAGAGTCAGTGGGAGTAAAGGGTTGGCTACGTCCTCTGACTCTGGCACTATGATGATGTCAGTATGGAACAAATTACGATGTCAGTACAACAAAGGTTGCACGTACATGCTTTCCTTCCATGAAGACTCCACACACAAAGGATCACGTGTTGCATCATGACCACGCTTGAGAAGGGGCTCAACTGGAAAACGTGAGACCTGAAAACTGCCTTCTAGCAATTCTTAAATTGTTTCTAAATTCTTATAACTCAACGCATGATATTGCACATGGCATCCAGTTACGTTCTTCTTCAAAAAACTTCAGTATGGGTGACAGATGAATGGAAATATTATTTTTGGTGATTAAACATTCAGAAGAACCAGTATCACATCGTTTTGTGGGGAGATTTAGTTCAAGAGCTCAGAGAGCTAGGAATCTGTGTTATGCTTCCTATCCTCCCATACTTTAGGGTTAGAGTCATCATATGAAAGTTAAAGGGTCCATATACCTATATTTAGTAAAATTAATAAACTTCATCATTCAATGGAATAGAATAGAATATTAGTTATGTACAGAATATGCAGAATGACCTTTAAAGTATTGTGTTCAATACATTAATTCCTCAAAATATATATATATATATGTGTGTGTGTGTGTGTGTATAACACACATGCAAAAAATCAATGTTTCAGGATTATTTTGCATTTCAATAAGTGCATGCTCTCTCTGTGCCTGAACCAGGTGTAGAAGCATTTTGGAGCAAGACACAAGGAGCAGAGCCCTGGTCAGCCAAGAGCAGCCTGCCTTGCCGGGCACACATCTCAGGCTACTTGGCTGGGAAAAGACTCAACTATCCAGCCTGAAAGAGTGAAAACCTCTCCTGCTCATGAGTCGCTCTGGTTACACAGTAGCAACTTAAAAAACAGTCATACACTTCCATTGACCATCTCCACAGGGTGGAATCTACCATATTTCAAGACTAGTGGCAGGAATTAATTTTATTTAATCCTGACCAAAGTCTCTTGAGGTTGAGACAACCATCAATATGACTACAGAGAGTTGCTGATGATAAATCAAGTTTCAGAGATTTAAGGATTTCCTGTCTTTGGATTTCCTGTCTTAACATAGATGGTAAATAGATGTAGGTATTTAGATATTAAATTTGTATTTAAAAAGAATCTTATCTTAACACTAAATATTTTAGACAACAATTATGCAATAAAAATGGTTATTTTTAACTACTCAAAACTAAATAGAAATTAAAAGAAATATATAAAAGTTATGAATTAAAATGTACTAGAGAGGAAACAGAGTCGAGGGTGTATACAAGTTATTTATGCCTCAATAAATTGGTTTAGTTCTTCTAAAAAAACAGTCATAAAAACAAAAACAAGAACAAATAGTTTCCTCACACCTTGTTTGACGGGGGCGATGAGAATCATTCCACAAGTCATGATAAAGATACAGCCATGAGCCAAACAGACAAACGCACCTGCTGTGCAGTGTTCATGTTTCTTAAAGATGAAACAAAGTAACTAACATAGCCCAGTTCCTAGAGAAGATAAATGACCTGCACAAAATGAGACCCAGATTTACCACTGAGCATTAAAGGGCAAATTTTTCTTTCTCGTGTTTACCAAGGAGCCAAGGGGAACCTGTTCACAACTCCAGTTAAAACACAAAAAGCTGGTCTAAGTCATGTCCAATCTTTGCAAATAAAAGAAGCAGAAAAGTCATAGAGTAAAACCCAGCTTGTTCTAAAGAAAAGGACTGAATTTAATCTGAAATGATATCTGATCTCCAACAGAGCTTCAAGATCTCAGAACATGTTCAGCAATAGGGTCAAGTGCACACGGCCTGCCGTACACCCTGAAAACATTTCATCCCAGCAGAAGGCGCAGTAGCTGAGGTGGGCACTACTTGACGGCCCCCAGGAAGAGGCTTCACAGGCGGGACGCCATGCCTCCTTGCCTCGCACAGAGCTGCACAACCCGCCCCACAAAGCGATGCGTCCCGACATCAAGGAGCAGAAACCGGCCAAGCTTCTAGAAGACGTTTCTCAACTGTGTGTAGGCTCACCTAACACGTGCACCTGCCGGCTCTGTTCCCCTGTGGCAGACCCGGGCCCGACCAGGGCGGGCTGGACGTGGGGCAGTGCAGCACTACGAGGCGCTGCAGGGGTGTCTGGCTCTGATCCGACCTCCTGGTCCAGCCATCTTTCCGAATCTGGTAACAAACACACTTGGAAGATAAGGATAGATTCACGCCTCCCAACTCATACATAGAGCTTTCCTTTCCTTTTCCTTTTAGCTTTGTATGTATTTTTTAAATACACATGCACATGAAGCTTATGTATTTAGATTCGGTGGGAACTGGACTGTTCTTCATCAAGTTTGCTAAGATCTTAACCAAAGTCCCTTGTAAACACACAGTGTAGGCAGGACGGGCTCGTCATGGCAGCCACATGTGCAGACCTGGCCCGGGGACAAGCATGGGAGGGCCGATGCCAGACGGACGCCCTCACCCTCAGTCCCTACTCCGCCAAGGTCCAACTGTGCAACCCTGGGGAGGTCTCCACTTCTCGGGGTCCCCAGTTCCCATCTGCGTAATGGGGATAATAGTGCTTCGAATGTCTGTTAAATTTAGGACTCAAAGATCAAAGGCATATTAAATGCTTATGACAGGGCCTGACACACAGTGGAAACTCAATGATGCCAGACGGAGAATTGATTACATAACACAGGGCTTCAGGGACATGATTTAGGATAACATGATGTTTGTCAAGGTGTAATATGTGAAGTATAACATGTATTCTGCTCTGAAAATGGGGGTAATCAATATAGACAACATGTAAGCAATTTTTAGTCCATTTTTTAAGGGACTAAGTGGATAAATATACATTCCCCAAAACATTTTATATAAAATATTATTTTATATTTATAAGCATTACAGATATATACACATATACATTTATTTAATATAAATATATACATATAAAATATGCACATATATTACATACCTCTATTTCTAAGTATGTGATACACATGCATGAATATACGTGCTTGCATTTATGCATGTACACACAGGTGTATATTTTTATAATTTTTACACAGGTTTATGTTTGATTATATGTGCACATATAGTTATAAAATGTATTAAATACAGATGGATGCATTTACCTATGTATATGCTGATGCATACCCAGCTAACTAGCCAAGTAACTAGATAATTTGTTTATATCTAATCTTAGTTTTTCTATGTTTGAGCTATTTACAGGTCATATAAAGCTATTTGGTATGACTTTAACTTATTCTTCCTTTCCCAAAACACACAGGCATTGCATTTGATCAGGTAACATGCTCATGGTGCCTGGTGCATAGTAGGTCTCTGACAAATTATCCATGACGAAATTGTTTCACTGACTAACACAAGTGGTTAAAAAAAGAAAACCTATACATTGGGACTAGGACTTTGAATTCATTTCTCCTTAGAAGGCAGTTTTAATGGTTTTGCTTTCTCCTAAATGCAGAGTATATTATGCACGCCTATTCATCATTCCGCCAAACTGTTAAACCCACACATTAATACCAAGAGCCTCCCTCGTTCTATTATTGCCACTGGCATGAATCATATCTTCAATGATACAAATTCAGTGTCAGTAAATAATTAAAATGAAAAGAAATGAGCCTCAGGCTCTTACCTGGGAGATCTGCCTAATAGGGAGATGTGCAAACTAAAAAAGTTATTTATTACAGCCTTCCCTTCAGTAAACCTGTGGGCCACACCAACTCATTTTATTTACCATTTACATTTACTATGTATCAAAGCAGAAGTGTTTCCTTTCTCCTTAGAGTCCGGTAGTGATCTATATGCCACTGCAGACCGTAAAGAAACAAAATCCTGTCATGTCAACAAAGTACACAGAGGAACTGGCCTGGGGGAAATCTGCATTTCAGAGCTCCATAGTAACCAAATTTTCTGACCCCGAGACAAAATTTTATGCTTACTCTGTGCAATTTCTTTAGTTTAAATTAAGTGGAGTAAACACCACCCCACCAAGATTAAATAGGTTTTCCAATCTCTGAATACCAAAGAACTTAAATAAAATAACTATGTCTCCCTTTTGTAAAATCTAATGGAGAATAAGGAGACAAGAAATACTTGAAAGTTTCAATTAATATTTGGAAAATTTGGGGCTGATTTTCCATTTTATCACAAAAACTCTGTGTATTGTCTGTGTCCCCAGACAGGTTCTGGGAATGTCACACAATTGCTGTGTTTTCAAAATGCCCAAAACATCCCTACCTACCCATCAGTGTCACCATATAGCTTTGCCTGGGGCAGCAGGGGACCTCCAACAGGGCAGTTTCGGTGCAATGAAATACTGCCCTCGATGTTTTTATAATGACCAATCACATTTACCTGGTTGCAAACTGCAGACTTGGGCTATCTGTTATTTATTTTTTTTAAATCAGTAAGATAAGGAAAGCAATAGTTTCTCCACAGGATTGTTATTGTAACTGAATGATGTAGCACAGATACATTTGACATGGAAAGCTATATCGTGCCTCTTTTCCTCCTCATCTGACATAGTTGGCTCTTTATGTTGCAGTTTTATGATGGTGACTTGTTCATTGCCAAATAGAAACCACTTGCACTGGCATTCTCCATTGGAGACCAAGCTGTAAAGCAGGGTTAAAAATCTTGGTGTGCGTAATTGCTTAACCCAATGAGGTATGGCCTTAACACTTAAATATGGCTCATACATAAAAAAGAGTTTGGCTTGTACAGAAGGCATTCTGTCCAGCATGTGTTCAGGATGAAATAATTCAACACTACAGTGACACACTAAGGGTTCTTGCTCATTGCTTCAATCTGAAGTAACAGCCTTTAATTAATCCAAAGATAATGTTTTATTGGTTAAAATAAAATGCCATAAAAACACCCCTGAGACTATATGTCTGTGATCCCCAATAAGCTGGATTATCGTTAGGAAAAATGATGGCTTTAAAGCCTTTCCTATAGCTTTACAAATCATGGAAGTATCTGTGTTCATCAGGGCATTTTTAGTAAAATCAATTATGTCCCTAGAAATATTGACAACCAAAAAGAAGATTGATTTTGTAGGAAAATGGGAAATATTTTTTCAATTAAGTTTCCAAATTTTTGCATTCATTAAAAAATGTTTTGGAAAAAAGTGTCATTTTGTATTCTGTTTTAACCAAATAAAAACAAAAGTGAGAAGTCATTGTGATACTGGAAATAAAAAAGACACATAGATAGATGGAGCAGAAAATTAAATCTCCCAAACACATAGTAAATTGATTATTGGCAAAGGAGCAAAAAGTAATATAAATGCAGCACATCTAGATTTTCGATATATAGTGTTGGAACAACCAGACATCCTCATGCCAAGGTGTAGGTACAGACCTTACACCTGCCCCCAAAATTACTTTGAAATGGATCAAGACCCAAATGTGAAGTAGAAAACTCCTAGAAGGTAACACAAGGGATAATCTAAGTGATCCTTTATTGGGGGATAACTCTTTAAGGGCAACACCAAAGGCATGTTCCATGAAAGAAAGAATTGATAACCTGTACTCCATTAAAATTGAAAACTCCTGCTCTGAAAGACACCATCAAGAGGATGAGAAGACAAGCCAGAGCCTGGGAAGAGACACTTAAAGAAAGCATCTCTGATAAAGGACTGGTAGCCAGAATTTTCAAAGAACTCTTACAGCTCAACGATAAAGCAAACATCTTGATTAAAAGCAAGCAAAAGCCCTACATATAAATCTCACCAAAGAAGGTAGACCAATGACAAATAAGCACATGAAGACATGTTTCCCAGCATATGTCACCAGGGAAATGCAAGTTAGCACAACAAGGAGATATCTCTCTACACACATATTTGACGGCTAACGTCCAGAACACTGATAAGACTGAATGCTGATGAGGGCATGGAGCACCAGGAACTCTCACCCATTGTTGGGGGGGAAGGTATAAAACGGTGCAGCCAGTTTGGAAAACTCAACATACTCTTACCATATGACCCAACAATCATACTTCTTGGTATTTATTCAAAAGAGTTGAAAATTTGTGTCCACAGAAAACCTGCACCTGAATATTTATGCCAGCTTTATTCATAAGAGCCTACACCTGGAAGTAAGCAAGCTCTCCTTCAGCTGGGAGAAATGGATAAGCTGTGGTTCACCCAGACAACAAAATATTGTGCACCAAAAAGAAATTAGCTATCAAGCCATGCAAAGACATAGAGGAACCCTCAATAAATGTCACTAAGTGAAAAGAACTATTCTGAAAAGGCTACATAGTGTATGATTCTAACTGTAGGACATTCTGGAAGAGGCGAAACTATGGAGACAGGAAAAAAGATTAATGGTTACCAGGTATTGAGGGGAGGGGAGTAGGGTGGGGCAGATAGCAGGCAGAATACGAAGATTTTTAGGGCACTGAAAATACAGGTAGACACCGTAATGGTTGATATATATATTTACCCATCTGCCCAAACCCACAGAATGTATGATGCCCAGAGTGAACCCTTCTGTAAGCCAAGCTTTGGGTGATAATGGGGTATCAAAACAGGTTCATCACTTGTAAGAATGAACCTCTCCACTTGTTGGGGGGTACTGGTGATAATGGGGAGGAGGGAGTATACGGGAAATCTCTGTACTTCCAGCTTATTTTTCCTATAAGCCTAAAGTTGTTCTAAGAGACAAAGTCTATTTTTAAAATAGGATGTAAGAATAAAAATTGCATTTACGTCATTTGCACAGTTACCTTGTCACTTATCGTATCTTTCTCAGATGCTATACAAATTTTAAATGGCTTTCCCTTTAAGACCTAGCACATACCTGACATTTTAAGCATAATACCCAGAGCACTTAAAACAAAAACACTGATGCCTGTTTTCCATCCAAGACTAGTTGACTCAGGATCTCTGAGAGTCAGATCTGGACACTAGTAATGATTACACACATGATTTTATGTGTAACCAGAGTGCCAAACCATGGCATTAGGGAAAGGGTACACAGGATTAAGAACTAGAGACAATGGAATTCAACCCAAACTCTGCCGACAAGTGGCTTTTACTTCATTGGGAAGGTGGTGAGTGTCCTCCTTCTAGAGCTGTCAGGAGATTAAGAGATAAACTGTTTGAAACATGTGGCACGAGGTAGACACCTTACATTGACAAGGACTATTCATAACAACCTCTAGGCTGTGTGCAAAGAGAGCAGTGTCTTAAATGCCTAGGAAATTGTTTTCATTATAAAGAGCCAAAACATACAATGTTATTGACATCTGTGGGGTTAGGCTCTCATTTTGAGAGAAAAAAATTTATCTAGGATTGAACTTAAAAACCTACCAATATATCTTATTACTCTAGTTTCCTATACTATTTTTAATTATAATAAAATAGTTCTTTATTAAATAAAAAAGTGAGAAATATTACTATTGTCTCAACAGTGTCTCACTGTTGAGAGGCCTCACTGCCTCTCAGGAAAAGCAATAATTATCTGCAAAATTAAAAAAAAAATAGATGAAAATGATGACAAGGAAAATAAGAACTATGGAGAGAAGTCAACCATGTTCTGTAAATATTTATGTATTCATAGCTAAGCAGTTCAAATAATTTTAACATAACCAAAATGCTACACACAAAAAGAGGTCAGTAAACTAGTTTTATAACTAGTTTTATAAGACCATGTGGAAGCACTTTTCAAATATCATAAGAGCAAATATACTGTTTATGTAGAAATATATAGTTCTCAAATTTTAGAAATTAAATAGTTAGATTACTTCTAGTTTGAAGCTAGTTTTAATGTAGATACAAAGATATTTTGGTGTACATTTTATGTGCATGTGTGTGTGTGTGTGTGTGTGAACTTTTGCTCTCTTTGGCTCTGCGTTATGGAGTTTATTATTATTTTTTAAGACTACAGTATAAGCATGAGCCCAAATTTCTGATCCTTTTAAGAATACTATATACCATATATATAGTATATATCTACATATACTATATATATACACATGTATATATACATGTGTGTGTATATATGTATATATGTATATATATACACACACATTTATATACCATAAAGAACTTTCCAGAAAACTTACTCTTCACAAATCAGTGACTCATTTACTAAACACCCATGTATTATGTAGAGTAGCTGATACACTAAGAAGCAAAGCACTGCTTTAACCTCAAGGAATGTATAAAGAGGTGGGAGGCAGATAGGAAACTCATGTTGAGTTATGTCTTAATATTTTGCATAGAATACTATCGCCAAGCTATATGTCTCAATCTCCTCTCAAGGTCATCTAACCAAACTGAAAGTGACAGCATGGCCAAGGTTTGCTGCATAAATCATAGGGTCTAGATCTTGACGGAACCGACATGATTCTATCTGACCAATTTTCAAGAAGACTGAGCTTATCTTTTATGGTTGCAGCACTTTCTGGGGAATAGACTGGTTTTATTTTTTTTATCTTATTGTTTATTTATCTATCTATTTTTAGCAATTTCAAATTTAGACTGGCTCTAATATCACCACAATGCAAGAGACCAGGGCCTCACTTGCTGTAGAAGAGGGTCACTGTACTTCGTAATCTGGAGCTCTCACCCATGAATCTCACTCCAAATTAAATCTGCCAGGATATGCAAAGGCCCCAGACACTCACGTTTACACATGGGGGGCTTCCCTGTGTTGTTCCATAATCCGTCTTCCCGACACACAGCGGCTGCTTGCTGGCCGGCTTCCAGCTGAAAGCCCTCGTTACATTCATAGGTCACTTTACTATCCAATGTGAACTCGTTGCCCGTAAATGAACCGTTTCCTGGGGACTCAGGGATTCCACAGGACACAGCTGGAAAGAAATGGCAGAAACACAGTTATTCTTACAAGATGTTATGACACTTCGTTGCTCTGTTGCTATGGTTCATGGCCAGTGCATAGACGAGCAGAGAGATTTTTATATTTCTAATGTGTGGGATAAGTGGACACATTTTCAACGTTTTAACAATCTTGAGGGTTGATGAGAAGCCATGGAAAACTTCTCAGAATAGAGCATCTGTGTGATTAGGATCCCAGAAGGTAAGTCTGACTGCTGTGAAACCATTGAAACACACTGAGGTGTTTTCTCGGACGACCACGCTCAGGATTCCAAAGGGTCAGGCTTTCTACTTCATCTAATACTGCAAAGAAAGGAGGGGACAGCACCTCTACCATCGCAAAATCTACTGATGCCTCGGTGCCGAGATCTCTCAGGAATCAGAACTGAAGCCGACAGTCTAACCTCCCCTTATGTGCACCTTCCCCTCCCTCCATGACTCCTCTTCCTTAAAGCCCCAGGCATTTCTAATAAAACACAAATCACTGAGCCAAGATGACTGATGCATCTACAAATATAGTATTTGTCATTTTATAAATTACCTGTCAGAACACAAGCCCTTGAGGAGGAAGAAGGAGGAGGAAGGTGGGAGGAGAATGGGAAGGTACCTAGAGCAGAGAGCGCAGTGCTAAGCAGGCTGCTCTCAGTGTGAGGCCACACAAGAGAGTGGGATGAGGGAAGCGGACATGTTTTAAAGACAAGGAAGATGGTGGGAGAGTTCAGGGTAAACACTGTCTTCTTCAATTTCCTAGCTCTGATCCAGACTCATCTAGTATGAGATACAAGGAAACAAAACAAAACAAACCATCATAAAATACATCTCAAGTGACGTGACTATAAGTTGCAGTAAAGAAAACAGTAAGACAGGACAAAGAGACGGAGAGTCACTCCCTACAACACAAACCGAGTCCAGGTGTTCTTGTCAAAGAGAACTTTTCCAATAACTAGAGTACTGGCCTCCGTGTATGCGATCGCTATTTAACATATTATTCATCTCATGGATTCTAAGTTTGAGTCATTTAAAATGTTTCCACATTATTCTAATAAAAAAACACATGTAGCTTGTTAGAGCTGAAAGGATAGGTTGAATGACTTTATATAAACTTATAGTTTTACAGATAAAGAAAACTGAGGGTCAGAAGGAAAAAACGACTCGCCCACGGAATCAGAGGGACTCTGTGTAGAACCTGGGCCACAGAGCAGACCTGTGACTCCTGAGGCCACCTTCGAATCCTACGAGAGCCCTATGAACTACCCGAGGTTCACTCTGAGTCTTCTGGCTGTTCTGTTATTTCTTTAGCACAACCTTCAATAAATACAATGGAAAATTATGAGAGAGCTAAAATAATGTTTACATGTAGAGGCTGATAAAGATGAAACTTCTGGAAAGTCCAAGTACTCAAGTTTCTCTTGCGCTTAAATGTCTAATCAGCTATTTCAACCATCTAAAACATACATATGTATAATACATATGTAATATATATTACTCTAATAAACATTTGCAATAGATAGGGCATAAAAATTCAGACATATACACATGATTTTGGACAAAGTATTTAAAATAATTATTAACCTCTGGCTTTCCAAAGCCATTGCTTTATTGAGGCAATGTATTGAGCATCTGCAAAATGTTAATCTTAATTTATTGAATGCAGTGAATGTCCTTTGTGACTGGATCTCTTGGCATCACCCATCCCTTGTTTCCTCACCAGTTCCTCTCAGATTTCACTCAAACAATCATTTGTTCATTCTCACGAACCTAAATTTCTCTCCTTGCTGAAGCATGCTCAGTGCCCAGCTACCTTCTAGCTCTCATTTGGGGTTAGTGTCAAATGAAATGATGTTTCTTTGGCAGGTAACATTCTGCAAATATACATGAAACCCTACCTTAAAGGGATTCATACCCTGGAGGCCAAAACAGAAAAGCTTTCTAACAACTTCTGCTAAATCTGGAAGCTTATTTCACACATGAACCCTGATTCCAAGGACTTAAGGAGACCCACTTTCTGTCATCCGATCATCAGCAGGGAATCTTTGTTTGGCCTTGAGCTATGGTTTTGGCCTCTCTAGACTGTCTTAACAGTAGGCTGTTTGGCAGGGCTTGAAAAAAGGTTGGCAATCAATCAACCATGACATTCTCACACTTCTGATTCAATGAAGATAGATGGCATAACCCTTACAAACTTAGAAATTTAGTTTCATGGGATAAAGGAGACTCCCATTAATGTCTAGTATCGTCTCATCTATGCATTCCTTCCAAAAATTTTGTATGATCACTAAGTGGCAGATATTCTTAAGTTCACTTTTTAAATGTCATTGACCTAAATGCATATGACTTTCAAAATACGCAGAAGGTTCTTACTTTTATTATAGCTGAAGGGAGCAAATCTTCTTCATTTTTTTTGACCATACGAATACATTATAGTTCCCGCCAACCTAAGTGAACAATCACCTACTCATCCCTTAAAATCTGACTTTAAAGTCAGATTTCTATATTAGCTTGTGTCTCTGACATTTGCCAGCTCTATGATTTCAGTTAAAAGGCTTAATGAAAGTTATCTCATTGCTTTCAGGTCAATAAAAGCCACCTCGGAGAAAATAGTGTGGAGTAAATGACATAATGTATACAGAGAAACTACCACTGAGTTCATACAATGTAGGCATCCAATAAATAAGAATGCATTATTAGTATTAGCAGTAGTAGTTACATACATGATCATCATTTATACTTATTTGTTTTGTAAAGAAAAACATGAGTTGACAGGATAAACTCCTTGTAATCTCTTTATTAAAGAGAACAAAGAGGCAGAGGAAATCAGTAGTAAATCACCTTACTTCCATTACATATCATGAGATATTTAACATTTGGTTTCAAATACATAAGTGGAAGAGCTACTCCACTGCCCAGTGTCCCCATTGCTCTTTTAGAATATGAAGCCTATTTGGGATTTTTTTTCTTATGTATTTAAGACCAAATGGTAGCCATTCTTGTCTTTGTAGGGTTAAATGCTTCTCTGATTTTTTCCCCACTTTAAATGATTGTTCCTGTAACTAACAAGGATTCTTTTCTTTCTACTGCCCATCAAGTTTCAACATGGTACTATTCGCTTTGCTTTCTTTTTCTTTTTTTTTTTTTTTTCTTTCTTTCTCCATTTTTTCCCTTCAAAAAGCTCAGTGATTCTTGGGCTTTGACTATCACCTTAGACTTGTGATTCTCATGCCCTGATATCCTCCTAGTCCCCTTGAGCAACGCCCACATCTCAAGGTAAATGTGTGTAGGTTCTGGGTGAGAAGCCCAGGAGAACTGACCTTCCCTGTAGCTGTCCTGACAAACTTTCTCCAGTCTGTCTGGTCAGATCCCTTCATTCACTTCTTTCTCTACACAGCCCTTATCTGATTGGCGGCTAAGCATTGTCCCCTTATTTGAACATCTGCTTCATACTCTCAATACCTTAGCTCACACACCCATTATCTCACAATGGAATGTCTACCTTTTCATTATCTGGACCCCACTCATAAGGCTAGGCAAACCTGGAGGGAGATCAATCCCCACACCATAAATCCTAGAGTAAAAATAGTATCCCGCAGTAGGGATTCCTATGGCCTGGTTAAGGTAAGAGATATGTTTAAATAAAAACATCTGAAACCGAACATGTAGGAAATCTGATAGGCACCTGGTTTATAACCAAAAAAACTAGCTGAGCATCAAATACAAAAGGAGCATAAACAAAAATGAAGGACACTGATAAGCTCAGGGACAAGTGCTCACGAAATGCTCTATAAAGAACAGGATGTGCTAAGAGGTACAGAAGAGGACCTGCGTTGCGAGAGAACATTGCAAATCCCTCTGCCGAGAGCATGATGAAGAAGAATGCAGTGATGTAGCCAAGCCCTCAAATGCAGATAATGGATTTCTGAGGGGTTTTAAGTATACAATTTAAGCATATAAGAATTTCCTATCAATTAAAATTTATAGGGGTGCCTGGGTGGCTCCGTGGGTTAAAGCTTCTGCCTTCGGCTCAGGTCATGATCCCAGGGTCCTGGGATTGAGCCCCACATCGGGCTCTCTGCTCAGCGGGGAGCCTGCTTCCCTTCCTCTCTCTTTCTGTCTCTCTGTCTACTTGTAATATCTGTCAAATAAATAAATAAAATCTTAAAAAATTATGTATATGCATGTCACTATATATATATACACACAAAGATATATATATATATATATATACACACACACACATACACGCACAAACATATATATGCATATATAAATCTAAATATTAATTATGAATTCTAATAGAAGAGGGACATCTGGGCAGCTCAGTTAGTTCAGATCTGCCTTCGACTCAGGTCATTATCTCAGGCTCCTGGGATTGAGCCCCCGTGTTGGGCTCCCAGATCAGCTTTTCCCTCTCACTATCCCTCTGTAGTCTGCCTCTCTCTCTCTCCCAAATACATAAATAAAATCTTCCTTAAAAAGAATTCTAATAGAAGAATATTTCAAATTGCCATCTATAATTTGGTTCTACTCTGTAATATTTGTGCCTGTGTTTGATTTCTGTTTATAATCATGTTGTAGCCCAAGTAACAGTGAATTTTTTATAGCCAATAAGCATTAGGGGCAGATAATATAGAGATCATGTCACTTATTCACTACCAGCCTATTAGATAAAAGACCTTAATATTTTTGCTGACTATAAAATTCTGGGTTGTTTTCTTTCAGCCCTTAAAAAATGCTGTTCCACTTCCTTCTACCCACCAGGGTTTCTGATGAGAAATCTACTGTCACTAGAATCCTTATTTCCCTATATGTGATCCATTGTTTCTGCCTGACTTCTTTTAGGCTTTTTTTTTTTTTTCCTTTTTTGCCTTTAGTCTTCTGAGAAAATTCTGCCACAATGTGCCTTGTTGTGCATTTCTTTGGGTTTCTGGTATTTAGGATTCACTTAACATTTTGAATCTGTTAGGTTTACATCTATTTCCAAATTTGGGAGGCTTTCAGCCATATCTCTCCAAATACTTTGTCAGCCTCTCCATCTTCCTGCTCTTCTTCTGAGACTCTGATGACACACATCAGGTCATTTGTTAAGTCCCCTGGTCTGGGAGGCTGAGTTCATGTCTTTTTAAGCGCATTGTCTCCCTGTTTTTCAAAGTAAGTAATTTCAATCATTCTATCTTAGATTCAGAGGAAAGAGGAACTTTCCTCTGTCCTCCTATTCTGCTGTTGACGCCATCTACTGAGAGTTTTTCCTCTTTGTTTCAATTATTGTACTTTTTAGTTCTAATCATCCCATTTGGTTATTCTTTATACCTGCTATTTCTTTGCTGAGACTTCCTTTTTTCTTAATTATTTATGTAGACTCATAGGCATAATATAATAAAATGCTCATCTACATTATAATTGTTGATGATGGCTGCTTTAGAATCTTAGAGCATTCTAACATCTGTGTCATCTTGGCTTTGGCTTCTATTGATTGCCTCATCTCATTTAGTTTGATATCTTCCCATTTCTTGGTATGACAGGTGATACTGCATTAACACCTGGACATTGTGAACATTATGTCATTCATAAGATTCTGGCTTTTATTTAAGTCTTGTGTTTTTCTAAGCCTTATCTAACATCACTCTAATAGGTGAAGGGAGGTACCACTTCTACCTTCAGGTTGTGGGTGGAAGTGCAGGTGAGTGGGGTCTTTGCTGCATAAGGTGGGAATTCCAGCTTGTTTCCAGGTCTCCGCTGATACTTCCCTAGCTGGGAGAGTAGGGGGCACTTCTTTACTGGTTCCCATATGGCATCCACTGACATGTAGAGGGATAATGGATTTCTCCTGGTTGAGGAATGGTCACATTTCTGACTTCCAAATATGTGTCCTATAATACCACCCCAGCAAGAGAAGTGAAGGGGAGCTCATTACCAACAGGTGAGCTGGGGTCCAGTGTTCCAAGTGCTATCACTGATGCTGCTTCACAGCCTTCTTACCACCACCCAATGGGGAGGGTTGGAGCATCTAAGATAGCCTTAAAAACTCTCCATTTGGTCTTTGCAGTTGGTGGTAGGGTATGGCCACTGATTTTTCTGTAGGATTTGGATGGAGAGTGATTATTGACTAACTATTTCCTGTCTTATCTGGCTGCCCATTCCCTGTTCTTTGGGCAGGTAGAGCAGACTTTCCTCTTGGGAATTTTTTTGTTGCCTGTGACCATTGGTGTTTCAAGGTGACCAGCTTCCCCAGCATCCTGTTAGGGACTTGAACCAGTAAAGAGAACCCAAAAATCCCACCACTAGGTCATTCCTTCTATCCTGAGGTCCTAAGCCAGTTTACCATCTTCTTTCTATCTTTCAGAGTTCTCTTACAATTGTTTAATATACTTTCCAGGGATTTTAGTTGTACTTAGGGAGTAAAATAGAGAAAAGAACATCAACTTCATGTTTCTAGAAGTGGAAGTTGGAATATCTCTTTAAGTAGCTTCTTGATCTAAGGCTGAGCAAGAAAGGCTCTATGATAGATTGGTAACATCTGCCATGGCAAAGAAGTTAAGAGGCACATGGACCATGGACCCTGTAATATCTGATCACCTCAGCACTTGCTGTCTGCTCCCCCTACATGCTTACCTCTTACCTGAATGGTGCCCATTACCACTCCTTAATGGCATGAAAATCCTTACAGGGCAGAACATCCATACACATTTTCATCCTTCATGCTGCCTTGAATATCATAGCTCTCAATAAATATATGTTAACTTTATCTATTTAGGGAAAATGGAAAAATATTATACTACCAAAGGTATAATTTTAAAGTTTTTTTTTTTTTTTAATTACCATGGCACTAAATCTCAGTATATGGATAATAGTTCATAATTGGAGCAACCAACAGTAAGAAAATGTTTCACCTTAAGTTTATGATGTATAAGTACTATATTTTATTTTATTAAGATTTTAATTATTTTACAGAGAGAGACAGCGAGAGAGGAACACAAGCAGGGGGAAATGGAGAGGGAGAAGCTGACATGGGACTGGATCCCGGGATGCTGGTATCACAACCTGAGCTGAAGGCAGATGCTTAATGACTGAGCCACACAGGTGTCCCAGCACTATATTTTAATTATGAATATTTTAACTGACCATGTTATTTTTATGAAAATTATTAATTAGAAAATTTTAGGTATGTAACCGCCTATGAAATTCTTTGTACATATTTTTGTTATTTTCAAGGATTTGTAGAATTTCATTTTAATGAAAATTTTCTTTAGACCCATTAATATAAATACTTATAAAAGAGTTATATTTAGATGAGGAATTATCCTATGATTTCTATGTGTTTTCCAAAAGATCAGCTAACTAAACTTATATGCATGTCCTAATAACATATATGGTTACTCAAACACGCATTCTTACAAACTATATCTGTAAAGTTCTAATTCCTCAGATTGTTCATGTTCTGAATAAATTCAGCCACATTTTGTGATGAGCTTTAGGTTATCCCAAGTGGCCATTTTGTTAGTGACAAATGTTGGATCTCTTCCAAGAAGAAATATCTCTTAATTTGATAGTATTCAATTTTATCTATCTTGAGCATTACTGAATTTCTGTGAAGTAGATAAAATAAATGTAAGTATTCTTAATATCTTCTTCATACTGATGAATAGGATAAACTTCTTGGAGAAATGGATTTGGGGACCAGTAGTGGTGCCCCCTTTTACATAATGTTTAGTGGAGTGGATTATTTTCACTCTAGGCAAATAGATCTATAGAAATGATCTAACATTGTCCAATGGGAGAACAGGGAGCATATCTACGACATATTTCATACATCCTGCCAATCAACGAATGAGAACAACCCATTCCTACACTCCCTTGACAATGTTCATTATCTACTATGTGCCAGGATGGGTACAAAGTATGGGGTCATCAGTAGTGGATAAAACTGAGCTTTTCCTTTACCTCTTAAACCTTAGAAGCTAGTCGTGAGATTTTACTACGACTTGATGAGACAAACTGGCTCAGAAACAAATATACAATTACGGCCTGTAAAAAACTGTAATTAGTGTTAACAAAGAGACAGAACAAGGTACTGAAAGAAATGGGAAAAGTGAAGAAAGTTATTTAAATTAAGACAGAGGGACCTCAGTTAATGCTTCAGTACTGAAGCACCCACCACACTTCAGGCCAGAGGTCCTAGAAGGCACCTTCAGGAGAGGAGGAGGCCCTGCCTGAGTCAGGAGAACACTGATCAAAGGCCAGGGTGGTGCTGACCGGGGCACCATGTAAAGCAAAGACTGAGAGGTGATTAGAGAAGGTGTTATTCAGAAATACGGTGTAGAGCCTGGATTTTATGTTTTATATTTCAGAACCCCTTCAGAGGATTTCAGCTGTGTCGTGACAAACATCTATCTGTGTTTTGGTGAGGCCATTCTGACCTCTGCCTGAAGGAGGAACTGTGAAGCCCCAGGCCCCCTACCATTCCATAGCTCAGGATGGCGCAGACACCATTTTATCTTCCTTTCTTTGAACTTCTCATGCAGGTAGGGTTCTTGTATATACAAAATTACACTTGATTTTTTCCTGTTAATCTGTCTCATGTCAATTCAATTCTTAGACCAGTTGGAAGAACCTTTAAAAAGTACAGAAAATGTTCTCCCCCACACCCCAACAAAGTGAATGGATGGGGACACCCTCAGAGGCCACGATCGGCAGGACCTGGCAGCTACAGGCAGAAAGAACTTCAGGTAGAACAAGAGAGAGAAGTGCGTTAAGCAAGTGTGTGGACTGGAGGAGGCTCATCTTCTGACACAGGACGGAGAGTTCTGTCATGGCATTGAGACCTGGAGGTGCAAAAGATGTTTCAGCGGGGCAGGTGGACCTTTGTGCTTGGAGCTGAGAAGAAAGGACGGGGACAAGCATAGAGAAAGCGGTATTTCCGGTACTTACTGCAATCTCCGTAACACACTTTCTGAATCATCCTAGACTCGGTTCAAACCACAGACTGCATGACCAGACCATAAACTGAACTCAGTATCCTCTAATCTACAAGCAATGTTTAAGGAATAACAAATTCTTATCTTTCACTCGGTCTTTCTGGTGAAGAGACTTGTCACTGTTTATTTACAGACTCATGATTGATTAAAGCATGTACCACGGAGCTAATTTGTTGGAAGAATAAAACATATCAGCACATTATAGATGCAGGCCTTCAAAAAGAAAACAGAATACCTTTCCTCAGATATCTGGAGAATTGATGTTTCCCGCAAAGATAACTTCATAAATTTATGTTTGGTTCCACTTTAAAGTTTTATCAGAAGTATATATATTGTAAATAAAAAATATATATAGTAAATAAACACATATATATGCATATATATATTCTTATCCTATGAATTATTTAATCTGAGTTATAAAATTATCATATCATTTGGGGAAGGCAAAACATTATTATTCACATTTTATAGATCATGGTGCTACAGTCCAAGTTAAGCACTGAAAGTAACATTGGTGGTTAGTTAGTGGGAAATGACAGGAAATAGGTAGATAAATGCCTCATCTTTCTTGAAAAAGAGCCAATAAGCCCTCAATCACATAAATACTTAGCATTCTAATATAACTTTCAAGGGGAATTTTAAAAATGACTCCTTTTGTCACATTGGAAAAGATAGATTTCAGGTCACCTGTCATGTCATGTCCTTTCCAATATGATATACATGTTAATAAATACAAAGCAGAATTGGGAAGGAAGTAATAACAATTAACAGTTTAATGATTCAATCAGCACTGATTCTTCTTTCTAAAACAAGAATTTTCTGCTAATACTTTAATTCTATTTCAAAGAGTAGAAAATGTTCCTGAGCTAAATGGACACAGCATCTCTACTTTTTCCCTCATTTTGAGCAGAACCCTAGTTAGATACTAAAATTAAAAGGGTGAATTGATTATTTAAAGTCATTTTCTTCCTGAATGTCATAGGTATTTAGGATACCGGGTCAGAGCCATGATTTTCTTTTGCAAGAAGATTCCTTTAGAAATAAAATCTTAAGCGACATCTAAACCTGAAGTGTGTCAGAGAGGAATTGTCCCCTGCAGAGACGCAAGACTGGGGCATTGGCGTAAACAATGACATTCGTGGCTTCAGTGGCTATTCATTTCTATCCTGAAATCTGTTTAATTTGGCAAATGCTTTTAAATACACTTTTTAAGATTTTTATTTGTTTATTTGAGAGAGAGAGAGAAAGCATGAGCAGAGAGAGGGGCAGAGGGACAAGCAGGCTCCCCGCTGAGCAGGGAATCCAATACAGGACTTGATTCCAGGACCCTGAGATCATGGCCTGAGCTGAAGGCAGATGTTTAACCCACTGAGCCATCCAGACGCCCCAAGGAAAATATTTTCATAGTTATTCAGTCTTGGCTTAAGAACTCTCATCTGTAAATAAGGAAGTTTTCCTTGGTCATCTGTATAGTCTCATCTCTAAAAGTTTACAATCCTACCCAAAAGCATCCTTATTGTATTTAAGAGAAATGTGCCTGCCAGGTCACCCACTTCCTCCTGCCACACTGTTGTAAAGTGTCTTTTCCCAAATTATTTCTACATGAAATATGGAAGAGGAAAGTAAAGGCAGATCCCTAACTCCCCTTATAGGCACACTTAGGAACCTCCCTGGATGGCTCTAGGCATGACAGAGCAGCCAGCATGGTCTCTGACTCCTAAAACTCCACTACTTGATTTTTAAAAGTCAATACAAAATTATTTTATTTAATACATAATTTAAAACACTTTGAAATGTCCACATAACTGTTAACAGTTTCTGTAATCTTGCCCTGGGGTGTAGGTCTCCAGTAGCTTACAATGGTCAAGCACCTCTTTAGCTTTCCCGGGGAAAATGCAGTTTTTGTTTGGCTGGGCTCTTCGAACTCTGGACATTCCAGTAATCACTCCAGCAAACTCATGATGACTTTTTCACGACAGGCTTGATGAGGACCGCCAGCCAAAAATGGCATTTGAGTATGTTTCATCTGGAGAGTGTGTCTCTGTAATAAACCCTTGACCACCCAGCAGTTTCATCAGGACCTCGCATGTGACCCACACCAGCCAGGGACAGCGTTGGGTTTAATCAGGGAGCCTTGGGTACCTTTGTTGATGGATGAGAGGAGATCCCATCCTCAGCCATACGAGCTTACAGGCACAGAGCTGCAAGCTGGCATATGGGCATTTCGAGTTTCAAGTTTGATTAATTAACTTTCTCCATCAACTCGTTCCATACAACCAGTGATTTTAAGTAGACATACAGGTGATACACAAAATGAATAAATGAATTCGCCTTTAAAACAATATTTAACAAGGAGTAAAATATGGCTCAAGAATTCCTGCATTAAAATGTATCAATCAACAGGGCCAATATCTTCTAAATGAAATGTCACCACCATCTTCAGTGTGCTAGAAAATGTGACATGATGAGACTGTAAGAAGGAGAAGATGGCACCCATCTACTATTAACTTTTGTTTTAGGCCATAAGTCTGGAAACCTTTCAGTGCAAGCTGAACACTGCTAGGTTTGGGGGCATATTTTCGGAACACAAAGCAAATCTAGGTGTCCTGTGTTGCCCGAGCCGTGTCTGGTTCATGCCTGCCAGCCAAACACATGTGTGGTGAGGGCACATTATCACAAGTTTACATACAAAAGTAAAGTTAAAGCTTTGTGTGATGATTTCACATTGACTTCTCACTAAAAGTCTATAGGAAAAAGGATGGAATATTTGAGAACATGGATTCAGAGATAGGGAAGTCTGAGTCTGTTGTTTATTTATGACTCAGAAAATTCACCTAATTCATAGGAGCTTTTGATTCCTTATCTGTAAAATAAGAATCATCATGCCTCCTCACCAAGGTAACCTCAGTAGAATGTATAATCTAATGCACAGAGCAAAACCTCTGGTACACATTAGACTCTAAGCAAATGGCCAATTTTATTATTGTCTCATAAAAATAATCATTCTTCAGATTTAATAAAAAGGAAAGCATTCCTCCAACGCTACAGAGTCAACTAAAAACGAAACAGGTTTGGAAGAATATTTTTCCTTCCATCTTGGGGACCGAGGAAACCAGGGACGGTTAACCGCTCAGAGGTAGTACGCTCCTGTCAGCAGAGACGAGGCAGTACTGGGCTGAGAGTGGAGACGTAGGTTTAGTGCTGGCCATGCTAGCAGCCATCACTGTTTCCCCAAGAGAACTAGGACAGAGCCAGATACACTAAAAGCTGAGCACAGGGGGCACCCTGTCCCTCAGTCGGTGAAGTGTCTGCCTTCAGCTCAGGTCATGATCCCAGGGTCCTGGGATCAAGTTCCACATTGGGTTCCCTGCTCAGCGGGGAGTCTGCTTCTCCCTCTCCCTTTGCCCCTCCCCGGCTCCTGCACACACACACTCTTTCTCTCTCAAATAAATAAATAAAATCTTTAAAGACAAAAAACAGCACTGAGCACAGGATGCAGATGAACCCAGGCACAGGGAGGTGGTAGAGATGGATGACATCATTAAGAAATCTCTAACCTCAAAGCACAGCATCTCCTGCTTCAGTATAGTATCTGGCATCACCCACTCCCGAGGGCCTGAACGGAATGGAAAGGCAGAGGAAGAGTGAATTTGTGCTCTTTGCTAAAGCCTTCTCCTGCCCTGGGACAGCAGTCCTCCTGGTTCTCCCGCCTTCAGATTCTGACCAGGACTTAAACCCCACTGCCCTCCCTCCCACGTCCACTGTTTTCCATGGTTTTAGGTCTTCCTACTGGGCTGAATTACACCCCAGGTTTTCCTGGTTCTCCAACTTGCAGATAGCAGATCCTGGGGTTCCTCGCCTCCATCATCAACCAAGCCAATGCATCTATGAAACCCCTGTGAATGATATCTATCTGTGTTCTGTCCATCCTGCTCCCCTAGAGAACCCTGCGGCGAAGTGAGCACTGGCCATATTTGATAACCAGCCAATGGCTGGGTTGGGGCTGGGATCTCAGAGTGGTTGAGACCAAATTATGCCTCTTAGTGATGGTTCTATTGTCTCTGAGGGGCTACCTGCTGTATTTCACTGCAGTCACATTTTCTATTTCGCGTTGGACCACTAGCAATGAATAATCATATGCATAAATTGTTAGAAATATAGTTTCAAAATATAATTTTGAAAATATAAAGGCCATATTGAATTTCAGCACTGTTGGTCCTATTTTGGACCCTGTGTTATTATTATTGTTGTTGTTATTTTAATTCTCCCTGTCTTCTCCGATTTCCCAAGTACTTCTCAGCGTAACTGGATACAAAGCAGTACCCACTTGCTGCTTACTTTGCCATCACCCAATATGTCATTGACACCGTGCTGGAGGCTGAGACAGACAATGATGGTAAGAGCAGGTAAACTACTAGAATAATCGCAAGGCCCTGGGACTTAACACATCACGCTGCCTTCATCCATTCCCCAGGGACAGGGACGATGTCAGACACTTAAGAAAGAGCAATGTTAGCATCAAAAAAATCCTTCCCTTTGTTTTGAAGGACAAAGAAGAGTCTCTGAAAATGAAGACAGACAGAGGGAAGGGATTCCTTGTATTTGCAGACCTTGAAAGCAAACAGATGGACAAAGATAAAAAAAATAAGTAAGTAAATAAATAAATAGACAGAACGGAGAAATGAACCGAGAAATGCAGGATAGCAGGACTCAGCTGAGAACTATATTGAGGTGTTCTAAATCTCTTGAACATATTTAGCACCCCATGGCACAAGGAAGGAAGGAAAAAAGCACTTACTAATTTGAAGGAAACAAAAAAAAGCTGTGGAAGGAAGGTGAACCAGTAGCTCAGCATATAAATGACTAATTACAAGGAAAGGCTCTGACTTGGCAAGCAAGGTTGTCTTTGGGGCAAACCCTCACCTTATGGCTTACACCAGGATATAGAAAAGTAAGTGACTTCTGTCCATCTGCTTCTAGAATCCTGTAGGAAGCCACAGACGCAAATGTTATAAAGAACCCTAAAGGTGGGGATCATTTCTTAGGAACATAAAACAAAATTTCATGCAATGGAGAGCAAGTCCATACAGAGAGAAAGCTAAAAGAAAGGAAAGCACCATTCAGGTGTGTTACAAGCCTAGTCTGACCACCTCCTGCCACTGCACCACAGCACTCAGTCTCCCACGTTTACAAGTGACCTTACCAAGCTTTCAGTCTGACATCAGAGGAAACCACGCAAGGACCAGATGCACTTTACTTAGGGCTAGTTTTCATGGGAATTGGCATTTTGGGGGCCAGCTTTCTCTAGTCTGGTGAGTGGGAGGGTCGTGAGAGCATCATGTTGTAACACTATCAACACAGACACATGTGCTGGTTCTGATCATGGACAATTCACTTCACTGATCTCAGCCTGAGATTCACAGCCTGCCAATAAGATAGTAAAATCTCCTCCGTGGTTGCCTGGCCATTGGGTAAGGTTGGTTAGGGAATGTTAACCGTGGCTGCAAACGAATCAGTCAGCACGGTCGGTTGTCCTTGTTCCTTCCCAAGTGAGAGATGGAGCGGCAGAGAGAGACCGAGTTGCCTCCTGAAAGACACAGTTAATGCCGTGTTGACTAATAAATTCTCAAAACTGCTGACCTGAGATGTTGGCTATGCTTTATTTAAAAAGATTTTGAAAAACACGGAAATTAAAGAAGAAATAAACCTGGGATGTAAACAGGGAAGGCTGTTAGGAGCAACAGGACATAGCTAAGGAAAGAGTGAGCTCAGAGCAAGATGTCACCCTTCCTTTCCCACTGTTGGAAATTCAAAACCATCCCACGTTTCTGTAAGAAAAGCTTTATTGGTTCTTTCAGAAAATTTAATTACAATTCTTTAGAAATATCCAACATGAATTTAAGCAATTGCTAATTTAAAATCTCAATAAAGTAGGCACCACAGGCAAATCAGGGTCTTCATCTTAGAATCAAGGACCAGAAAAATGTTCTTCTCTCTCTCTCTCTCTTTTTTTTTTTTCTTTTATGCCCAGGATATAAGCATGTAGAAGGGCAAAAAGGTAAGAACAAAACCTTAAAAACAAAAATCTATTGTATCTATGCTAGAAAACATTACTATAGATGTCTGCTCATGGTTTTTTCCCTCCAGTGACATACATTAACCTTTTATTTAGTGGGAGAGTAAATAAATCAATGTGTCTAGGGCCAGAAGAATTTCCCTAGCACATCTAAAGAGGTAACCAGCTTGGAATTTCTCAGTTCATAAACCAAGCAAATAGTGTGTTTACCATTTCATGGGGAAAAAGAAAAAGAGAAATATAGACAGATATATAGATATATGGATATAAGTGATAAAGAGATGGAGAAAGATATTGATAGATGATAGATAGATAGATAGATAGATAGATAGCCTACAAAATATCTCATAAGGGTTTTTCTCAAAATATGAAAGGAAAATCAAGAGTAAACTAAAATTCATCAATAAATCACAAGTATTAATAAAGCTGAGAAACTAGATTCCTTGGTAATAGTAGGAAAGCAACAGAGATAATAAAATGAGTCTAAGGGACAATCATAAAGGAAAATGATTGAAGATTATAGTTTCTATGGGTTTAGAGGTTATCACCCACTACCTGACCAAATTGTTTCTTCCAACACTAAATGAACTATGTGAACATTGGCAAATGACTGCTCAGCAATTTAAATTAAATTTTAATAATATTATGCAGATTTTCTAACCATATTCTTGAAGGCTGATTACTAAAATTGGCCATAGGCAATGCAAAGTGCATTGGATTGTAGAAAATTGCCTCTTTTTCCAAGGGCTCCTGGTTCTAACTCTCCCATACAGCTCTTGGTGCTTAAACTTTATTTTCATTAACGGCACTACTACAACGGGTAATGAAATGAAGCATACTAATGTTTAGAAACTACCAATTACTTAAAAACTGGAATTTGAATATATTCCAATAAACAACTCCATGACAATCCAGACTTGTGGTTCACTTGAAGCTCAGCCTTGGTCAGAGGGAGAATTGAGGTGACACATAAAAAGGTATAATGAATCAGTGACAAAACTAAAATTTAAATTCAGGTTTTGCTGACTTTTCCATAGGGAACTGAACCAAGTAAGCAGCCAGTGCAGTTATTCCTTAAGTAGGTGGGTTATAAATTAATCAACTAACCTTATAAGTTAGTCTCTGGGGCACTCTAGTCCTTGGTTAATTGTGGCTCTCTCCTGTTATTTTGTTCTAATTTCCGGAGAAGCTCAAATAAAAACATCCAAGAACAGCTTTAGTAAAACAATAGCCATCATTTTTGTTTTTGTTTTGTTTTTGAATAGGACACCATGGTATCTGTCCTATGGTTCTGCAGATGGCATATGGATGGAAACCTGATCACAATTCCAGTAGACTCCTTTGACTTCAGTTTCCATGATGAAGGGGAGGACAGTACCACTCTGATAACTGCTTGGTAATGGAGGCTCCAGAGAGAACAGAAAACTCAGCTACACAACTGAAAATTCACATTTACATTCATTTCCCCCAAATGCCTAGAATGAAGAGCCAGTCATTTGCAGTTGATGTGAAATCATAACCTTCAATTTCTGCTGTCAACCTCAGAAGGAGATTCCACCTGGGATGATTTGGGGTGTCATTAGTCATTAGCAAAGAGGTACAGACCAACAAAAATCCACAAAGGTTTTCAGAGGTTGACTAATGTATCCCATCTCCTTCAATTTCTCCTTTCATGCTCACTGTGTGTCCAGTGGTAAGTCTGGTGCCCAGCATGGAAAGAGTGCAATAAAAATCATCCAAGGAATGAATGGACCCTGTCCTTCTCTACAAGATCTGTTCAAGCCTTAGCTAGTCGACCAGCAAACAAGTATTTCCCCTTCTTGAGCACATATAAGAAAGGAAACATAATTGTTCTCATCTTCAAGTTGGGAGAATTTTTGCCCAAACCCTTCAGCCCCTGTGCCCCCTCAAATTCCCATCTTTTGACCTCAGTGACGCCCATTCTAAGGCTAGCTATGTACTATAGGTCACCCGGGCTTCCTCTTGGGCTCACAGATCTTTCAGTTTGAAAGAGATAATGTAGGTCACTGAAGCAATCCTTATTTTCCAAGTGAAATCAAGACCCAGAGACACTGAATAAAGTTTTTAACAGGTTCACACAAATACTGAAGAATAAATTGAGAATCAGAATTTAAAGCTCAATATATCACTTTAAAATTAGTTCAAACATCCTCTCTTATATGTGTAAATACATACACTAAATTATATTTGCAATGTGTATGTATGCAATATACTAGCAATGTTCTATTACAGATTTTATTAAATACTATTACTACAGTGAGGAGAACTAGTTCATACTCTCACTTTAATAATATTAATGTAAAAATGTCAACCAACATTCTTCACTTTGTATTACATCATAATACATTATCATTTTGTATATATTATATGACATATAATAATATACTACAATAAACATATTGTTTCAATAATTATATAATAATATTAAAAGCCAATGGTTGATCATATTTTTATATCACTTTGAATACTTTTTCTCCTTCATTCCATAGATTAAAGAACTACCTAAATCCTCTCATTGAATCCTCAGACTAAGAAATTGTGTCCATGTTATCTTCATTTTAAGTGGGGACTTGGATGTCCAAACATAGTAAAGACTTACTCAAAGTTCAGTGGGTAAGGAGCCAAGCCAGCCTCCAGTGTCAAATGCCTCACTCTGAAGTTTATACTCCTTAAACTGCAGTGCAATGGCCTTTTTCGCTGTGATAAATAACACAAAATATTTGGGACTCCCTTTTCCCCAATATTTCTTTCCAGGAAGAAAATAACAGGGCCTGTGCCACTAACATCTCCAGATTTTCATAATTTGAAAATGACTTTCCCATTTTTTTATGCCATTGGCTTCAAAAAAAATCTCTCACTTTGCTGCCTATAAATATGCTTACTCACTTTTTATAGAAAACGATAAGACCTTCGAGAAAGCCATAAGTCTCTCCAAGACCTGCAGGATTCATAAAAGAGTATCCCCACTATTTTCATCCTGAGAGGTACAGAGTAACCCATCATGGGGTGATTCCCATTTATAATCAATAGTGCTGATGTACACAGACAAACAGATGCATGTATGTCCATAACTCCCTGTGTGAAGATCATTAAAATATATTTCTAACAAATTTCTGAAAATAATCAGGCTAAATGTACAACAGTAATCTTCTATGGGAGATGGTATGATTTCTCAAAAATCCAAATTTAGAAACAATAATAATAATAATAAACTGATAGTGCCCCCTTCCCTGTCTGAGCAGCTACATCTCCTTACAAAATGAATGCTCACGTGCATTCAGTCGTATTGTGGGCACAGATGCTGATGATACCAAAACCACCTCCATCTGAAGTCCCCTACATGCGGTTCATTGGTTCATTGCAAATATGCTATTTCTTATCTTTATAATTGCCTATCAGATGTGCTTTATCATGGAGGCAGCATCTAACTCAAAATACAGCACCATCTGCACAAGATCATGGGGTCCAGTTTCCCTTTCATTTGATTTCTTCACATGACATTTGGAAGTTAACTACTCCAACAAATGAAATGCCATTGGGTGAGCTAATAGTCTGTTAGAAATTGGCACAGTAATTACTCTCCAGACGATGCATTCTTTGGCCAATGCTCTTATAAATTATTTTTAAAAAAATATTACCAATGATACCTAACAGCAAAGTCAAGAAACCAAGTGAATTTCAGAGTCAAGGACCTGATGCATCAAAGACCCATCCTTCCCCATTCTATGTCAGCAAAACCGAGATCAAGTTTTGCTGAGTCTGTTCCTGCAAATCTGAGCTGTTGTAATTAGAGGTGAGAGAGTTTGCTTCTAAGCTTTTCCATAGACGAGTCCAACTTAATAATGTTCTCTATTAATCTGATCCAACTAGGAATATGGAACCAGGGAATATATCAAACTAATCCCCAAAACAAACACCCTGCACTAAAATCAACAAAAGATATTCGACAGTTAATTACAACTCCCTAAAAAGGGAAAGCTAAGAATGAGCTTTTTACCATTAGAAAATCAATCATAGCATAAATTCATATGCCAAGAATGCATTACTTTAAAGAAAAATGCATTACTATCGACTAGAGAATGGTCAGCCAACTTCCTTTGCCACGGCCAAAACGCATTTGGAGAACACAGTTCCTGGGGGTCCTTATGTACGTGTGCCCAGAATTTTTCAGGTCAAATTGAAGAACTACTGGAATGACCTCAAGTGTTTCCTCTGTGAGTCTCTCTCTAACAGTGCCCTAGTTTTGATTGGGATCAGAAAGGCAGATGTGGCAGAGAAAGGCAGCCAAGAATCTGACCTTTTATCTCCAGTTTTAGTGAAGCCCTGAGGTTCTTCAGTTTCAATCCACATAATGTCACTGTGGGCACAACTTTCTGAAGAGCAGTTACTTTCTATTTCTTTTTTTATAGTAAAATAAAAGGGACAGAGGGTGGAATTGACAGGTTTGGATTATAGACTTGAAGGGTGGGAGGAGCCAGCGTCTGAGGGGTTGTGCAATGAAAAAGGAAAGGGAGGGGATATTCAGGGAGTAAGAGATGGCCATGCCTGTGGGTTTCCTTGGGCTGCCCTAGCGGAGTGTCCTGCACTTGGGGGTTTAAATAACAGAAATGTACGACATCAAGGTTCTAGAGGACAGAGCTAGAGGTCAAGGTATTGTAAGCGTTGGTTCCCTCTGTGGGGCATGAGGAAGCACCTACTCCAGGCCAGTCCCTTTGGCTTGCATGTGGCCAGTTTCTACCTATGTCTTTTTCACACGGTCTTCCCTCTGTCCCAATCTCCTCTTCATAAAGGACAACAGTCATATTGGATTAAGAGCCCACCCTAATGACCTCACTCTAACTTGCTTACCTCTGTAAACAGCCTCTATCAAGTTTGGTCACATCAGAAGGTACTGGGGATTAAGACTCCAATATATCTTTTTTTGGCGGGGGTGGTTTCAGGCCATAATACCATGTGGCATAACACCCCTGAAATCCCACTGTCTAGCATCACACACCTAATCACAGAACACTACAGCCTACGTCTGCCATGCACACAGATGCTCTGATTTGTAGAAGCTATGCCTATAACCTCTTTATTGCTGTATTTGAAAGTTGAAGATAGCATCACCAGTGCCCTAATTTTGATAATTTTGATCTGGGTTTCACCCAACAACAGCATGTATGATAGAAATCTTATTAAAGAAGGTTATCGATGGGATGGTGAAACCATATTTATTTATACATAAGTTTGTATCAATGACAATTATCATCCAGGATTGTGAAAAATGCCGAGGATTCCAATATAAAACACCTCTCTCTTTAGAATGGAGATTTATAACACACGGTCTTCAGATCCCTGCACCAACGTCATCTAGCATGTTCCTGAAACTGCAGGTTCCAGACTCTGTAGGACCTGCTCATTCAGAGCCAGAGAACCAGAGAACAGGGAGGCTGGAAGTTAGGGTCTCCCTCTTTAACAAGAACTCCTGATGACTCTTGTGACCTGTGGAAGTTGAGAAGCATGGGTCCAGGAGAAGAAGCTGACAGACATCTGGACAAAACAAAGTGGGAAGTGCTGATATGTGGATACAGAAAGATGCTCTGGGACCCAGGGTAGGGCCCCTAAGTCCCCCTGGAGACAGAAAGTGGCCTGCCCCAGAGAAGTCATAAGTAGCAGCACAAAGGTGACTTCGGACACCATATACTGGCACAGCCACAGCTGAGGCAGAGACAGCAGGTGCACGAGTGTGTGGATGCGAAACGCCCATTCCTATCTTCAGTCTCAGCAAGGTCACTCATTCCACCTGTCATGGTCTGTGGTAAGATGGCTCATCCTGTCCATCACCCTGAGACTCTCCAGCACTTACCACCCCTCTTTTTGAGCTGTTGACTCTGCTTCCACTTTTCAGCTCTCTCTACTTGCGGAATTTAGAAAGCCAGCTGCTTTGGGAACCTGAATCTCATCCCTGTGAGCCCCTGGGGGTCTCCCGGGCAGTACCCCTGCATGGGCTCAATGTCCACTTTCCTGCCTGGGCAGCTCTGCCCCCTTCCAGGGATGGACACTTTCATACTGTTGATTTTGCTGGTGCAGCCTGTCACCTCATCATGGCTCATGAGAGACCATGGCCTACTCTTCAATGTCAGTCAGTAACTTAAACATCGTGCAGTGTGTTTTACAGTCTCCACTCCTCTTTGCCTTTAACTGGTTCAGGAGCCATCATTTTCAAGGTGCCTCACACTGCAGTGGAAAGTTCTGCATGGACCCTTCCCTCTTTGCTGCCTAGGGCAGGTCCTCCCCAGCACGATGCTCCAGGTGTGAGGGCACCCACATGGTCCTCAGGAAATATTTCTGGGGAAATATTCCATGTCAGAAGCACTGCCCAGGGTTAAGTGCAAAAACTGCATCAGAGGCATTTCCTTGAATGCAAGGTAACCTCGATTAGGTGCCCTCATCCATACAACTCTGGAGTTTCTCAGAAAAAATTCCTGCTTGTGCATTTGGTAGTTCCTGGCCCAGGAAAGTTAAGAGCCTCAAATAACAAGTACTATTATACAAAATTACCTTATATGTGCATTTGCACTCACTACTGCTTTATTATGAACACATCCCAGACTCAGACAGAAAACAGGGAACTGTGGGGTAGACAGCATGTGCCAGGCATGAGCAGGGAAGATGTATTCTTTAATTCAGTGAATAAACGTGCTGGCCTTTGTACATGATAGAGGATAATCCTATGTGATCGATAAAATGTTCGTGGTACACTTTGTAAACTCTAGAAGACAACTGGTCTTGGTTGAATTAAGATCTTCATTCTGGTCTGATCCTGCCACATCATTTAGGTCAGAGGTCGGCAGACCATGACCCGAGGGTCCACACCAGCGGCCAAGTTTTCGTAGAGCTCACCCACTAGAGATGGCTCAACCGGAAGGCTTGTGAAAATTTTACAAATGAAGGCTACATGATGGAAACTCTAAGTGACTCATGAAGACTAAAATATTTATTACGTGGCCTGTACAGAAGAAGTTTGCTGCTGCCTCATTTCAATTATCATGAAAAAATAAGAGAAATCTATCCCCAGCTTAATGACTTCAATATTACTGACTTTAATTGGCCGTTCATAAAGTTTCTGCATGAATGCAAGTTGACATACTTACTAAAACACTCATGGATGGAAATATGTTTGTATCGTGAAAGAGTCCTTTTTTATTGGGTATCTCTTAGTACATGGTTCTATGGTAAAGGTTTCATGTCAAATTTTTCACTTATGCCTTCAAATAAGGCAGTAGTGGGGTCTTCCTGTCCCCATGGCCAGAAGAGGAGGCTGAACCTCATGGAAACCCAATTTCCTGCTCGGTGTTGCATCGGTCAGTGAATGGTGGGGACAGCCGGGATCCACATCTAAATTTCGGAGATTGGCTGAAATATCCAAAATCCAATCACTCAAATCCCATAAGGAGACCAGGGGTAAATGCACAGTAATTCGCAGATTTTGGCTACATGAACTACATGGCTTCATACCTAAGAACTTAGAATATGCTGGCATAATGACCACAACCTACATGCGTATATACACATATTTTCTTATATAACGTAACATGTGATTTGGTATTTTTAAAAAACATCTTATTGAATTTCTAGAAGCCTTACATTATCGCCATGACACATAGAAGCTCGACCATTTCATAGAAGCAAATAACGATGCGCGTGAAAAACATCAAGCCAAGAGTCACGATGACCTATGCATTTTATGCTCCTAAGCAAGTTATCAAGATTTACAAAAATCTTAAAAAGTTGTTAAAATGTATAAAGTAACTCACATTTAATTTACAAAATAACTCACCAAACATATCCTCCTAATTTTTTATGATGTTGTTATTTTTTAAAAATAAAAATAAATAAATAAAGCAAATAGTTTCCTAAAGATGGTCTTTCAGGAGGAAGCAACAATGTGTACGGGGTACATGTATGATACAGTGGAGATACCTAGATTTTTGCATCTGAAACACATGAGTTCGAATCCCGTCTCAGGGGGTCAGTCTTTGTGCTGCTTGGGAATGTCACCTTTAAGCGCTGGAATCTATACCAGTTAAAGAGTGAGGAGACAGACATGCAGGCCACACCTGACTTCCAGAAGAGCCCCACACCCCATTTTCGTCATCTACCCACCCCCCGCTGCACTATGACCTTCACATCCCTGGCTACAGCTTTATTAGGCATCTACATGCCTCTAGGCTTCCAGATCTCTCCATCTTCAAGGTCTGACTTGATAAACAGAAGCTTAATCACCTAATTTGTATGAAAGATCATGTTTCCTACTCTTCTTTGCCTACACAATGCAAGCAGAGCCTACACAGTAGTCAGTGTCGGCACCAGGCTAAAGCCACAGGTGACAAAAGGCTGAGAATCCAAGCTTGAGAAGGAAAGAGGGAGAGAGAGAGAGAGAGAGAAGCAAACCAGGAAACAGACTCCAAAGGATGGAGAACAAGCTGAGGGTTGCTGGGCGGGGGGGGGGGGTGGGGGGGGGGGGGGGGGGAATGGGGGGGTGGTCATCAAGGCCAGCGCTCAGGATGCACACTGGGTGAAATGACACATCACTAAATTCTACTCGTGAAACTAATGCTATACTATGTGTTAACTAACTAGAATTTAAATAAAACCTGGAAACAACGAGTGAAATAAGTCAAGCAGAGAGAGTCAATTATCATATGGTTTCACTTAATTGTGGAGCATAACAAATAGCATGGAGGACATGGGGAGTTAGGAGAAGGGAGTTGAGGGAAATTGGAAGGGGAGGTGACCCATGAGAGACTGTGGACTCTGAAAAAAACAATCTGAAGGGTTTGAAGAAGTGGGGGGTGGGAGGTTGGGGGAACCAGGTGGTGGGTATTGGAGAGGGCACGGATTGTATGGAGCACTGGGTGTGTTTCAAAAACAATGAATACTGTTATGATGAAAATAAATTTTAAAAAATGATTAAAAAAGAAAGAATTACAATAAAATTTACACTTTTTAAAAAGAAAGAGAAGACAGATGGTTTCTGGGAGCTGCTGTCTCTTTAACACGGGAAGGTGGAAAGCCCTGTTCTGTGTTGCCTGGGTTTACCTGGGTCTTTGAGATAATAGAGAAAATCTCGGTTCTAACTCAGGCGTCTCTTCAAGATGAATGAGATCAGGTATTGATAATGGAAACAGCTGCTTGCCAGAGTTTCTTGCTTTAAGGCAGGAAATGAAGCCTGAAGGTCAGAAGATATGCTTGGCTTTATCGGGGAGGATATGAACCAATACAGATTTCTGAGAAAAATAATTTAAAAGGTCAAGCAAAGGGAGAAAAACAACCTGAAGTTCCCTGAAACCAGTAGCTACATCTCTCTTCCTGAAGTTTTTTCACTCAAAGATGACCGGACTGTTTGTTTAATCCCACCCAGAATTTTCTTACTGCTAATTACAAGCTCTGAGTCTTGGGAGACACTGGCCCATTGCTAAGTCTGGGGGAAGCCTCACAAACCCGCCCCCAGACCTCACAGGAAGCACTAGCACTCAGGTTTAAGTCTTGAAGAGTGATTCTAGGTTGTTTCTTCTGTCCTCTCAACAATTCGGAGAGCGAGGCATCAAAATGCCCCGGTCAAAGAGATGAGGACTCCCTTACCATCAGCCCCTAAGTTTCTCTCAAAATTCTATGCTTCTGACTCATCACTGGGGAAAAGTCCATGAAAACAAGAGAAAAATGTCCAAGAAAACAAGAGAAATTGAAAGATTCTGGCAGAAGATGATGACCATTTTTAAAAAAAAAAGAAAAAAAAGCATTCTCAAATATGTGTCTCATAAGGTTCATAGATTTATGGAGTTTTTGCATTTAAAATATTTACCAGATGTCATAGGTGACAGGGTGTCTGGCTGGGTGTCCTGGGGACGCAGACAGACACAATGTGTGAGCAGTTAGAAAAGGTGTAACTTGTATTCGTTCTTCTGTAAGATTAAAAGGAGCAGTGCTCAAATCACTGAGAAAACACAATCGCAGCTCAAGAAGGGTCCCTGAAATCTTACATAATACATTCAAATATTAACTACACATCAAAAATGTTAAGTATTAGCCTGCCAGCACCTTCAAGAGAAATGTGTTTATCTATTTATTCATTCATTCATTCATTCCAATTTTCAAGACTTCTATTTTCAGATATAAATAATTATAATAACTACGGTGATCTCTGAGTTTGCTAAAAGTCTTAGAATATTTCAACACTTGGCATCAGGAATGAAATTCCCAATTACCCCCAAGGCCTCGGAGAGAATGGACTACAGGACCTACCGACCGCTTTGGAGCATGTGTGCTCTGCGGTCCCGCGTCTCAGAGAGCCCCATTCTGTGGGGGGGACATTCAGCCTCAAGTTTGTCCTGGCACATGCTTTGTTTAATCATAACTTTATTCACTGGATTTGGTCCTTACGGAACCTACAAGGGCACATCTCCTCTCACGAGACACAAACAACAACGCACCCAGTACCTTGAACACATTCAGCAGTGGCGCCCCGAGAAGTCTGAGACAATGACCTCTCTGAGCACCAGTGTCTGCGGGACACAGCCTGCCCACAGCGACCTGGGGGGCCGCACATCGGCCTGGCCTGGGAGCCTCTCCCCACACACAGTGGGACTGTCCGTCACCCTGCCAGCAAGGGAAACTAAAGTGAACATCCTCACTGACCGCGTTCCCATCCTGACCCTCCACAGCTGTCACAAGGTCTTCTGATGCTACTTCCTAAGTGTGTCCCATATCTGTTTTCTCACAGACCTATGTCCCCTGTGTTTTCAAGGACCCAGCGCACCCTTCTGAGCATCTAAGTACCGTTGTGTTCCAGGCAATACTGTGGCCCGCCATTGGCCGTACCTCCGAGAGATCTTCCTAAAATGTAAGGCACCATCATAGCCCACAGCTTGTTGATACACGGGCACCAGTCACAGGATGAGAGGCGGAAGCCACGGACACTGGCAGTTAAGGTCTCCCACGAGAGGCCCGTATCCTCCACAAGCCCATCTTTCATGACCCTTCCCCTCCCTGCAGATTCTAGCCCCAGTGTTCCATGACAGCGAAAGTATCCCTGACCTTCTCTGCTACTTCTACTCAATGTGTACCTACTGTCACTGAACGTCACGCTGAACTGTACCCACCACCTCCGACATCTGTTGCTCCCACTGGACCTTCAGAGGTTTAAGGGTTGGAAAGATGTCTTGCCACCTGCCGTGCCTAATTCAGAGGTAAGTTTGGGTTGAAGTCAAAGTAGACATATGGTCTTTAACACCTGTCATTAGGTTTTACACCTACAACAATGACCCTGATCTACAAACACTATCATCATGATTAATGTCACTCTGCCTCTCTATGAAAATAAACAGGTCAGGAATTGCATAGCGTACACCCTCTCTGTAAATTTTATTATAGCCTCATATATGATGAAAATATTTTGTATCTTATTATAACTAAAATGCTATTTTATACAAATTGTAAATACCTACGACGGAAAGACAAAAGACTTTTCCACAGGAAATGAATTTAAATACTGAAAATTCAGATTCTTTCTAGAGTTGGTGCCTACAAGATGTTTTATGAGGAGAATTGCTTTTGGCAGAAAAAATTTGATTCAGACACAGAAGTGTGGGCAGAAGGTCTGGATTCTGGGTCAATGTGTTTAGTGATTATTGGTAAGTCACTTTAACTTTTACAGGCTTCAGTTCTAGATACTCGAAAGCAAGTAAATTGAATCAGGTGATTCTCAAGTGCCCCCCTGGTTTTGTAAGTTGTAGTTTATAAAGAAAGCACACGGTCCTACAGGCTGCCTGGTTCTCAGAACAGTTAACAAAACGGGTTAAACATGGCAGGTTTGCTGTGGGAAGAGGGTGCTTCTGGGGCGTGTGATTGTCGGAGAACACAGTCCTGTGGGTCTTTATCTCCCAGAAGAAATCTGAAGGAAGGTAGCCTAATTTTCCATGCCAAGTGTGCTGCGTGCTTGTGTTATTCTCAGTTACGCTCAACACAACCGACAGACACACGCGTCACACTCACTCGGTTCTCAGCCCACACTGCACGGGCTCCTTGAGGACCTGGGATTTGGTGCACTGTTTCTGAGTCATCAACTGCAGCCCTAAATAGTTCTGCTAAGGGAGGGAATGGGAGAGGAGAGAGAGAGGGTACAGGTATCGGAAAAACACCTGCAGACCTCGTCTTATTCCTTTCAGCCTTTCGTAGGAAGAGCAAGTTGTGTCTCCAGCTCTGTCGGGATTTCCAGAATTCCTCCTCGAGCAGGGAGACACAAGGAATGTGCCTGGATTGTGGGTCCCCCGTGTCCCTCCCGTCACCCCAGGGTCTTTCCCCCAGCCTTCTAGTGTCTTCTGTTCTGAGAGCACCTTCCACCTGAGCTCTCCTTTGTGACTCAGGCTCTAGAGATCCCGACTCTGGAATTTCTGCCAATGTTGCTCGACCCCCAGCCCCGCACCCCACCCTTGTCCACTTTGGGGTTTTGTCATGATTACTGCGGTCGGCATTCTGTCCCCAGGGCACAGGACACACAGTTCCCAGAGCTACTCTCTGAGCAACAGAGTCTCTGTTGTAGAGTAACAGAACATTAAAAGAAAATGAGAATTATTTCTTCTTGTAAAGAATGAAATCATCATTCTAAATGAAAGAAGCTTTGGGATCTTCATGTTTGTCTTATATTTAAAAAGAATTTCCAGAGCTGGAACATAAATAATGCAAGCTACGTGTCTGATTGACTTCTGCTGGTTAAAGACACATACAGTCACTGTGATAAATATCCATTATTGTCTCAGAGAGAAATACCAGAAAATCTAATATCTATGAAAAAAGGAAAAATGGAAACCAATATGAGGCTCCACTCATAAATCATAATTAGCTTTCAAAGACCAATATATTTTATTATGAATATAAATCCCGATAAGGCAAAACTATGAAAATTTCATGAATCCAAAGTCTTCAATTAAAATTAAAAAGCCTTATTTGAAAATTTGATTTTTATGCATATGACAGATAAAGTCACCAAAAAGCATGGAATATTGAAATCAACTTTAACAAGTCCTAGATTTAAATGACCAAAGGAAAATGAAATATATGACGTATGGCTCAAAGAATGAGTTTTTAATCTAAATTATGAAAAGGGGGTTTTAGTAAATTGATTTTTTAATTATTACAACTGTCGAGAAAAATTCCTTTGAATCTACATCGAATAACACATTTTTTCCTTCAAAATGAAATACAAGTAAGTATTAGGGTAACCACCGGCTTCCAGTGAACATGCAACCATTCTCTGAATGCTGGCTGTAAAGCTGCATCAAGCCCAGTGTAAATGTCAGAAGTGTTTGCGTGGCTGGTGGAAAGTTTAATTTGCACTTCTATAAACCCACATTCAATTTTTCCTTACCTTTCATCCGTCGCCACCGCTGCAGTAATTCTCAATATGTGATTCAAATAAGAACAATGAATTTAATTCAAGTTTGGGGATGAAAAAGCACCTTTCTTACCCTGGCAGAGGGGAGCGAGGGAATCCCACTGATACATGCCTCCTGGACTCCTTCGGCAGGTCGCGTTGCTGTGGCCAATCATCCGATGCCCAGGCTTGCAGAAATAATGCACTTTACTCCCCAGTGCTCCTGTGGTCCTATTGAAAACACCTCCGTTTTTCGGGGTGTGGGTCAGGCTGCAGTAGGGCGCTGCGGACACACGAGCACATCCAGATGTAAATAAATAAACAGGGAGAGACCAGGGGTTTCCCTTGGTTAAAGGGATATAAATGAAGTATCTTTCTTGTTCAAACAGTGGGAAATCAGCACCAATATGTCAACGTGTTCTAACAAGCATCCCCACACACCACAGTCTGGCATGGGGCCTCCGGCTCACTGCTGCTGACAATGCAACGTGGCGTCGCCACATTAGAAGACAGTGGCAATTTCCCATAAAACAAACATGTTCTCACCCTACGGTCCAGCAGTCAGCCTCCTTGGTGTTTGCTCAAAGACTTAAAAATGTAGGTCCCCAAGAAGAAAAAGAAAACGTGCACGTGAATGTTTACAGGAGCTCTACTCATGACCGCTCAAGCTTGAAGCTTGCACGACGCCCTTCAGTGGGTGATGGACCGACCGTGGCCCATCTGAACAGTGGAATATTCTTAGGCACAAAAAAGAAGTGAGTCATCAAGCCATGAAAAGAAATGGAGGAACCTTATGTGCTTTTTACTAACTGAAAGAAGTCAGTCTGGAAAGGCGGCCGACTGGGTGATGCCAGTGGTTGAGTATGGGATTCCAGAAAAGGCAACACTATAGGGTCCTAAAAATAGCAGTGGTTGCTAAGGGTCGTAGGGAGGGATGCACGAGTGCAGCGCCCAGGGTTTTTAGGGCAGTGAGGCTGCTCTGTGATAATGTAACAATCGGTTTATGTCATTACCCCATGTCCAATCCACAGAGTACATGAGACCAAGAGTCACACTGAGGTAGACCCTGGGCTCCAGGTGATGATGACAAGTCTGTGCAGGCTCACCGAGTCCAACAAACGCACCATCTGTAGGGGACATTGACGGGGGATGGGGGGGCTGCATCCGCAGCGGCAGGGGATACATGGGAACTCTCTGTATCTTTTCCTCAACTTTGCTATGAACCTAAAACTGCTCTGAAAAAATAAAGTCTAAAACCAAACAAAACTAAACCAAAACTCATCCGAAAAGCCTAGAGCCAAGGTCCAATCTCTTATTTTGAAGTTGGGACTATAGGCAATTATTGCTCTGTGTGAAGGAGGATCTCAACTTTCTGAACATTGTAAGGAAATACACGGAAGAATCATGCTGAATTCCCTCACTCACTCCCTTAAGGCCGACCCACTTAAGTAAGCTGACTGGCCACCAGAATAAGAACAAGGAGGTGCGGCTCTGAGCACCTTACTTGAAACAAAACAATTCTCAATGTTGGAAAAGAAAAGCATCATTAATATGGAGAAAATAGAAAAATAGAACATTTTATCGTTAAAGCCATTAACTCTTTCTTTGTCGCTGTTGTTCAGTGGGTCTTGTGAGTTGCACCATGATGGAGACATGAAGCTACTTTTTAACATGTGGGATTTGATTAAAATCTCTGAAGAAAATGCACTACTCCAGGTCAACACAAATCTTCCAATAGCTTTAGTCATTGCCTGTGTAGGAACTTTCTAAAATTGGGGACAGGCGTTTGTTAGAGTAAGTCTCACCTACATAGAATACAGCATCCTGATGGCTAAAAGCTCTGCGTCTTATTTACACATTTAGAGAAAGAAACTCATTTCACTCTTACAAGATCAGTTTCATTACAGCAAACACTCCTATCACTCCCTTCCAATGCATTAAAACAATAAAATAAAGAAAGTTGTGAAGGACTAGAAATGCTGTTTCCTTTGGAAAGAAGAGGTTTAAATGTACCACCAGCCCCATGGGGGCTCCGTAGATGAAACACTTACAAGTCTGAGTGCTTAATGTGGAACCCATCCTTAGAAGTCAATGCAGAAGAAACTTTTTGAAGGCTCCCTATCATAGCATTGCCTAGAAGCAGTGTCTGAGTGTCTGGCCTGGGTTGTCAACCATGCCGCTGTAAGGAGCATCCTCAGAGAATGTCTTCAGCTGGATGATCTTCAGAAATCCCATTTCATTTTCTTTTTAATGGATTGATTTTTCTTAACAGAAATCCCATTTCATTTTCTTTTTAATGGATTGATTTTTCTTAAGTGAAATTTCACTAAGTATTGCAAGAAACTTTTGATTTGCTGCCCCATGGGCCAAGCCATTTTTTTATGTCCTCATTCCAGTCCCAATTTTGTAAGTTTTGAATGAATGAAAGTATTTATTTTAGGGAAGGAATGAGTATAATCAGGCACCTTGGCTAACAACGGCAAAAACAAAAACAAAACAGAAAGATAATTTATAGGAAGAAGGAGCAGACTGTAGGTCTTACTTTAAAGGGAGAGAGAAGATTAAGTCTGAAATGGCCCTGAAGGGACAAAGAGACCACATTATTCATTGCATGTCACCCATGATTTTTGTCACAGTTTAATCTGTTAAGGGATATAATGTGTGGGATCTTCCAACTCTGTACAGTCTGATAATTGTCAATTTTCTCTCCTATTTACTATGTTTTTCCTATCACCAGGCTTTCAAGATACCTCTTCTTTCCTAACTCACCTAGAATGAGAGAGATAGAGAGGGGCCCAGGGGAGAAAAGAGAGCCCTGAGAACAAAAGGGACAGATCAGAGCACGCACCCCACCTGTTTAATTCTTGGCTATAGTAAGACACAGAGGACCGATGCCCACCTCAAAACTGCTGGTAGAGCGTTGGAAGAGCAGGGAGGCATCCACTATGGGAGAAGACTGGGCAAGTCAGAGACTCTGGAATTTCTGGATGTATGTCTGACCCACCTCTATCTTTAACTGTCCCCATCTGGAAGCTCGCACGGTTCACTTAGTATGGAAGGACCATTATTAACTCTGCATGCCCTTAGCACAGTACAGTGCACCAACTAGAACCACCTTTGGACAGCCCTGGCTTTGTCTTTCTTGCTTTCAAATTATGTTGCTCAGTTGTATCAATCCTAGTCTGGATGACCAGAATTTCATAAATGTGGGGCAAACAGAGATGTCAGATATGCTGTGTGGTCAGACAACAGGCTAGAGCTCCCTGGCCCATTCCACTACATCTCGGAGACATGCTCATCTCATCACCGTGCTAAAACCACAGGTGATGAACTCCTAGCAGAGGTCACTAAAGCACTGAATTTAAAATGAAAACCTGCTAAAAGATAGAGGTATTCACTGACCTCCAAAAAAAAAAAAAATTACAGCTTTCTCTGAAATTCTCCAATTTCTTACTCTCCCAACACAGTTTAACAAAGAGAATCTTCTTGTTCTATAATGAATTAAAATGTGCCTTGAAAGGCAGAACTCCAGGTATAATCACATCACCAGGGTACTAAGTGACCTAACTGCAGGTAGAAGGAAATCAATTAGGTTCACCATGATTTCCCCTGCAATGTCCGTTTTGCACCTTGGAAATAAATTCAAACGATTCTAAAGGTCTCAATATTTATTTTTCAAAACTAGGAATGTAATGAACACAAATCCGATCATCACCCTAATACTCTCCTAACTCCGTCTAATGGAAACAACCTCAACTTTGAGCCCTCTCTCAATAAGCATTGTGAATAACTACTTTGAGAGAAGGAGAGAGGCACGAAGGTCTGGGTGTGTTTGATTAAACTTTATCAAGAAAGAATGACTGAATTTCATGCCCCCCTTCTGCACATCTAAAGCCTTTTTTTTTTTTTAAACCCTTGATACTTTGTAATGTTCCACGATGTCTACCAACCAGAGAGAGCTGAAATCTTATCCATTAAACTACTGTGCCTTTTTGCTGTTCCTCTTCAGGACGCTCCTCAGCAGTGACCAAGGCAAAGACCAAGAAAGGACTTCCCAGCCCTCCGGGAAGCCACTGCTCAATTAAACGTAGCCGGTGGGCACCTTCCTTAGGAAAACCAGTTCAGTAATCACCACGGGAAATCATTGAGTGAGATACTGAGAAAAGTGTGGATTTTTTTTGGTCAGTAATTAAAATATATAAGGAATTTAAGTTGTCTATTTTTTCTGTAGGACAGTAAAACATTAGGTGTGGGTCAGGTCATACTGACAGATGGACAGAGGATTTAAAGAACATAAATATATTGGCTGCCTCAATTAGTACAAATAGCACTGGCTGAGCATAATTGAAGCATACAGGAAAGGACAAAGGAAAATGTTGAGGAGGAAATATATACATCTGTAATCTGTATTAATTTTGTGTTTTACATTATGTGTTTATACATGTGTGTTTATATGTAATCTGCAAATATGAAGAGACACACAGATAATCAATAAAAAGATAAACTACTAATAGTACGAGATTATCACTTGTAAAATTAACATCAACAGGAATATCCCTTCCTGTTTGTTTCCTTAGCATTTAAGCCTAATTTAAAATTAGCTTTATATTATATTACTTTATCTTTTAGAGGCAATGCCCTTGTTTTCCCTATGTGAATTTGAAGCTTGATGATTTTAGCAACCATTATTAAAATATCAATCAATAAATTGCTTCTTTTCTCTGCTATAGGTTAGAGACCTCTTACTCAGAGTAATTTCCCATCATATTATTTCTATGGGACTTAATTCTCATCCTTGGATATTAGGTTTACGTTACAAATTTCTATCTCCATTTTCTTTATTTACTGCAGATCCCTTGTATTAAAAACGCATTTACGCTGACTGTAAGCTTCACTTACGAACCTGTATACCGAATCTTGAACCCTTTTTTACTGGTTGCGTGATCAGTGGACCAGCGAAGGTATAACTGATTGCTCCTGCTTGTAAAATTTGACTGTTCAGTGTGGTTCCCACTTAAGACCACCAACAGAGGACTCTGACCGGAAGAACCTAAATAAAAAGGAAAACCAAAAGAAGTTCAGTTATGAGCTCATACCTACCATATGCAGAGTACTTTTAGCTTTTAATCACATTTAGGAGTCTAAATGTACAATAGATATTTCCACTTATTTCCACAGTAGACCGAGTTCCAAATGAATAAAGCAACAAGTAAATTCCCTGATTAAAAAACAAACAAAAGAAAATAGCCGATCAAAATCAATTCACATTAACACATAAGACATAGATCATAGGAACCTTACTATAAGATAGGAACAAGTAAGATACATGAAATTAATTTTTATCCCCATTAGTACGGACAATACTGTAAGTACAGGAGAAATGCAGACTTTCATGTGATACTGGTAGCGGGACGAAGTAGTACAGTCAGTCAGCAGAGCAGTCCGTGACACGCAGCACAACTGGGGCTGCCTAGTTCTTCAAACTTCAGCCCATGGGCGCCAGCGTTATTCATAGAGTCAAATGTTTGCTCCAGCATTGCTGTGGCACGGCAAAACCTAGATCCTAACTAGTATTTTGGCATTTTAGAAAAGAATAGAAAGTGCCATGGAAAGCAACCTTATATACATCTAGAATGAACAAGCTCCATAAACACTGACAGGCATAGGTGATTCTTAAAACAGCATGTTGACAGCTAAGGAAGTCTAACTGCAGATAAATATGATAGCAGTTATGTAAAAATGCAAAGTGTACCATATTAAATTGTGTGTGTGTGTGTGTGTGTGTGTGTGTGTGGATAGATAGGACATGATGCAGATAGAGATGCATAGTTACATGATAGAGACAGACGGATGTTCAGACAGAGATCAAGTAGGAACCACAGAATGTGTGCAAGTGGGACCCACCGACCCCATCCTCTTCGGTACTGTTTCCTCCTGGGAGAGGTGTCCATGATATTGGATACGCATGGAACCCCCAAGTGTCTCTGTAGTCCTTGCCTCTTTAAAAAATCAGACCCTAAGGTAAATTGGACCAAATCCTAAAATTCATTACATCCAGTAATGAGCCCACATCTGTATCTTAAATTTTTTTTTTTACCTTTTGGTACATTTGAAATTTTTAAAAAACTCAAGACACAAAGTCAGTGTCTAGGAGGTAGTCAGAAGAAGCAGGTGCAGCATGCGATGAAGTAAAATGGCCCCAGGGGCCGTCACATGATGGCTCAGACAGACAGGAGCTGCTTTCTCGAGACAGAAGCTGCATTCTCACTTCCTGGGTGTCCCATACAGTCCCACTCCACTGGTGAACTCAGCGCCACCTCCTAGTCTGATGGCTCTGTGGATTTTGGCATCGTGCAGCTCCCTCCCAGGAAGCACATTACGGGAGGGAGAACGCAGTTATCCCTGCGAGGGCCAGTGCCCGTCTCATCAGCGTATGGGACTTGCTCTGAGAGTTGTACATAGGATTTGTATTCAAGCAAAGTGACCGAGAAACCACAACCTCACTTATTGTGTAACCCCAATTGGGGCAGTTAAAATTATTTCTTCCAAAAGCAAACAAACAAAACATCATGGAATTGTGTTCCCTCAAATAAATACATAGTGAGGTCATACCTGTCCGGACCTCGGAGTGTGACCGTCTTTGGAGATAAGATCTTTAAACAGATAATTCAAGTTAAGGGAGGACCTTGGAATGAGCCCTAATCCGGTAGGACTAGAGTCCCTGTGCAAAGAAGAGATCAGGACAGGGAGGCACTGGGTGGGGGGGTGGCCAAGTGAGGACATGAGGAGAGATAAGACCTTGGAGAAACCAGCCCTGCTCACACCTGCATCCCAGTCCTGGGAGGAAATACATTCCTATTGTCGAAGACCCCCACACCCGTACCTCGAGATGGCAGCCCTAGTCACCAAATACAAAAACTAGTACATTCGAGATGATTCAGGCGATGTCCGGTTTCGCTGGAGCAAAGTCAGAACAGATGAAATGCTACCGCTCAGTTTCCTGGAAGGCGTCCCATAAAAGGATGACCATACTTGATACTTAAAGAAGACTGTGTGTTTTGGGGACTGGTTTTCTTGCTGTTGTCTAAAGAGATAATATATATTCTAAAATAAAATATCCCTGGGAAATTAACCTGCACTTGTAAAGTTTTAAAATGTCACTTTTCATGACAGAACCCAAGAGTAAAGCTTCAGGTATTTTTAATTCAGCAACTAATTCTTCATCACTTTCCATCTGTTCTTTTTGCCTGATGCATAACGAGCTTCCTCAAGGACTCGCCTTTAAAAATACACATCCAGTCAGCATGGATCAAAGACCATGAGCCATAATGGAAGGCAGCTGTTCCTACCACCAACATGGAAACCATGAAGTATTTTACAAGTGGACACCACAGTCTTTATGTTGACATCTTTCTTAGTTGAGTTGTGTAATGATTCAAGCTCTTTGTTCATTTATTTTTTTAATCGAGGATTAGCCACTACTAGAACCGCAGACAAGAATACACTCCTGGGATAATAAAGTTTAAAATCAATATTTTCCACATGTTTTTTGGCAACTCATGAGCCATAAAGGAACCAGTGTTTTACAGAAGACAGAGAGAGAGGTGCGTTAGACATGACCCTTAATGCAACAGAAATGCTAACACTTAAAAAATATTCCTATAAAATGGTTCCCTTTCATTTTATAGACAAATCTTTGAGGTTAGAACAAAGCTAACTATGGATCTATGGTAATTTTAACAGCAAGTGTTTTGATATTACCTCTATCATCTACTTTTGTAATGGGTATGATCCACCCCTATTTTGGGGAGATCCAGTTGTAAGCCCATAAGAATAAATACTGCTGTGACTGTGCTCCTGTAACTGGAAGCAGGAGAAGCACTGTCAGCTGAACTCCCATCCATCTGAGGTGAACCGAGGAGCCATGGACACATTTACAGTAATTATGTGAACACATTTAATTGCATACAATGTGTATAAGAATACACACACACACACACACACACACACACACCTGGAAATGGGCTGCTCACTTACCTGGGTGTGCATGCCATCTAATTGATCTCAGAACCGTGTCTACCTGCTTCCTCACTGACATAAGAATCCCATTTCGGTACGTGGCTAATATATGACTTTTCTCTATCATAAACACTACAGGATAGTCTTCAGCAGTCCACATCTGCTTCAACATACACTTAGACAAAACACTCTGAAAATGGAAATAATGCTCCTCAACCCTCTGCTTCCATGTATATAAGTGTGAGTTCAATTTCCAGGTTAGTGGCTCATCATCTTAGGAAATACATAAATTGATTCATGCAGCATCTATCCATGTGATCGACTCGACTATGACAATTCATCGAGGACGTAGGAGGCTTGTAGACACTCAGAATCAACTACAGTCATTTTTATTTTACTGAGTTGTGATTTTACTCAACTCAATGGCAAGTCCCTCAAAACATGCAAAAGCCTTATTATTATGTACAGCCATAATTGTATCTTGGTCTAATTTTCTGGGCTATGATAATGCTTCTATACAAAGAAAAATATTAACATCATCTCCATTACAAACTGACAATTCAACCACATATTACTTGTAAGCATGGCATTATTCTCTTAATGAATTTGTTAGAAATGTATAAAAACATACAAGACTAGAGTTCAAAACAGTATTAACACCTGGTAAGTGCGTTGTATGATTTTTTCAAAGATTGCACATTAAAGGCTTCTGTAGCATTTATCATCTAGAAATCTCTGTTACCCATTATTTTATGTAGTTCTAGTAAAATAATTGTCTCAATGGATTAAAGTACCTTTACCTCTCTTAAATTTCCTAAAATATCTTCTGCATCAATAGAATACTTGAAAGAGAGAAAGGAAGAGCTGTATGGGGTCATCTACTCTAAATCTCTACAGAAAAAAAATTAAATAATAGTTCAAGTAAATTCAGGACATTATCACAGTGCACTGTTAGCATATCAGTTGCTTAAAAGTTGAAACATTAACAAAAGTAGGTTCATGTTCCAGACTCTTGAGACTCTACCAGGGTGGAATAATTTATTTTCTGTTCGGGGGAGATACAGTTCAACTCAAGAATATATGAAAGCCCTCGTGTAGTAAAAGCGTCATGGTGGTGTTTTTATTACACTCCATAGAGATCACTGGTCGGTTAAAAAAAAAAAAAAATCAAAGAAACTTACCATCAAATACTTCCAGGGTATCAAATTGCTTTTCACTTTGAAATGTGTCCACGAAGATGGTGATGTTGTAGTGTGGTTCCACTTTAATACTCCACGAGCATGTCTGGGAGTTAAAGTAGTTGCCCGGGTAACCAGGACTGAGGATGACTCCAGAGGACTCTGTCCGGACTTCATTTGCAGGGCATTGTGCTAATGAGAAACATGCCGGTAAGAGTCTTCCTTAACAAAGTGAACCCAGTGTCAGTGGGAGAGTCTCTATCTCTGTATTTATAAGCCAATGGTGGTGGAGGGGGAATGACCCTACTGAACTATGACCAGATTTAATACAGGGTAGAAACACAGAAGAACAGCACTAAATGATAACAAGTCACACTTTACTAGCACTCTGTAATTTAAATGAGAATTACATACATATAGAAATGTTGTTGGGACATAGGGTGACTAGACAGATAGATAGATAGATTGATTGATTGATTTCATTTACTATTAAGGAAATGTAGTATCAAAGACATTATGTCACTGACACAACTCTAGGGTAGCCCAATCTGACAAAGCTGAAAAGGAGCCTGGAACCTGAAAGCTTTGTTTATCTGGAAAAGGTCATGAAGCAATGCTGATCTGCCCATTGTGAGTGAAGTGGGAAGTACGGGTACAGGAATGCTTAAAACCATCCTATACCTTCCATCCGTAGTAACCTTCTAGGACGGAATTGCCCACACACCTTATTTTGGGGCAGGTGCTTTGCAGATTTGATCTTAGGGTCCCATGTTTTCTCAACTCAACTAAAAAAACAAGATCTCGCCTTTTCAATGCAATATTACAAAAACGTTGTGCAATTATATACAGTAGTAGAAAAATGCATTTATTTATGCCTTTAATTATACTTGTGATTATATTTACAACAGTAAATTTTAAAAATTTGACTTGATTTCTTGACACTATGATAAGAGATGAGTCAGAAAGTCCTGGGCTGAAAGCCATATCGGGTATCTGGGTTGTAATGATGTGATTTCTAAAGGATGAATTTATCAAAATGAATCACTTATGAGTTTATCATTATGAATGAATCATTAAGATAGTGTGGACACACTGACATACTTTTTTCCCTCCTGCTTTCCTTTTTTACTTTATTCAACTACTTTTAAGGTAATCAAAATAAAACTGATCTGCTAAGGTATGAACATGCAAAAGAAAATCACCAGACTCCTAATTAGTAATTTATCTAATTGATAATTTAATTGTCTTTCAGAAGTAATTTATTTATACAACTATTAAGAAAAAATTATATCATTTATTGATAATGATTCAAATTTAACAGAAATATAGCAAAACAATTTATAAATTTTAAAGTTAAATGATCAGCTTTTCCTTCATGAGAAAGGATTTTCATTACAGGAAATGTATCTTATTTGTTGAATTATCTCCTTTTAATTAATTAAAATTATATTATTAAATTTAATTAATTTCATTTTATTTTAATTAATTAAATTTATATTAGTAATACATAAATTTTGAAATGATTTCCCCAAAAGATGAGTGAAGTTTATGTAATATGTTTTGATTCAAGTAACTGTTAAAAGGAAATTTTTTCCTTTTAAAATTTAAAAAATTTTTTTTAAATTTTTTAAAATTTAAAAATTTTTTAAAAATTTACCTTAGTGTTCTTATTCAGATGTAACTTAAATTTACAAAATGTTTACGCATAAGATCGCTAATGATGAAACATTTCTTAGAACCTTTTTGATAAAGAAGTATTTTAGGTAGATTTTTAAGAATATTTACAATGTTGGGGCACCTGGGTGGCTCAGTGGGTTAAAGCCTCTGCCTTCAGCTCAGGTCATGATCCCAGGGTTCTGGGATCGAGCCCCGCATCAGGCTCTCTGCTTGCCCCTCTCTCTGCGTGCCTCTCTGACTACTTGTGATCTCTTTCTGTCACATAAATAAATAAAATATTAAAAAAAAAGAGTATTTACAATGTTAAATTGGGTAGCCCTTGTGATTGCCTACTTGTGATCTCTGTCTGTCAAATAAAACCAAAACACTCAGACGAAAGCAATTTTGTTTAGAAAATAATTTTTATATACGGTAGGGTGGTGAGGTCACTCAGTGAAATATATTATGCCCTTTCAAAAATGAACACATTGGCATTTTTTAAGAGAACACAGTAGAAGACAACTAGGCTTTCATCCACATGCATATGTATAGGGCCTGGAGCTTTAGAATGTCCACCGACCCGCTTGACTTCACCGTGAGACTATGAGCGTTTCTCAGCCGTGACGTAAGCAGACAGCAGCAAAGCTACTTGTCAGGGTCGTGATCAGAGAGATACACGCAAATCCTTTCCTTCCGTCTGAAGCACTTCACGGGCAGAAGGCATTTCCACATCCGCGAGGCACAGACCACCTCCTGCCTCCTCCTGACTAAAGCTGCTGCAGCCCCAGCACAGTTCGTTCTGTGCTATGATGCCCGAAAACATTTAGCCCAAATCGCGACCTTCTGATTGCATCACCGCCACTATTGTTATTAGGCAACACTGGAAGTTCCGAGCATCTAGAAACTGGAAACCGACTGCCACGTTGCAGAAATCCACCTGCAGAGCCGGAGTCCATGCCAGGCTGGGAAAGGAGTGAGTGGTGATGACTCAGAAGCGGAATCTCAAGCCTATTCTCACTCCCTCCAGTTTCCCCAAAATGCTGCTTCTATTGCTGGGAGAAGAAGGAATGAAAATACAACTGCAAGGATGTGCTTCCTTTTTCTTATTTTTTTCCATTATTTTTTCCAGACGTACGTATTGGTTTAAAATGCACTTGAGTATGTCTCCCTGGGAGTGAACATGGTTTTGATTCATTTGTGTCTCGTGCTCCTTCATATGTGCCTAGACCTTCCTGGGCCTTGCTATGAAGTGTTGCTAGGAGCAGTGCCAAGCGAGGGTGGGAAGTTTCAGAGACCAGAGGCTCTCCCCGGGCCAGGCTGTTCACTCTCTACCAGCCCTCACACTTAGAACACAGCCCTGTGTTTTAGTATAGCAGGGGACCCTGACTACCTCCTGCCCGGGGAAGCATCTGTTGGAGGTTCCCATCAAAGGCACCTCTGAAGGCACGTGCCTCTCTGAGACAGGCACCTGAATGTTGAGTCACTACACCTCCACAAGAAGTTATTCTCTCAGCTTGTTTTTGAAGAAAAAAGAAATGTGAGGCTTAAAACCAAACCATATTATTTGAAGCATCTTTCAGGGCTTCAGCAAAAGTCATGCAATCAAATTAGGATTTACAAACAAAGGAAACTAATTCTTAAAAGCACCTGTAGGTCCCAGAGAATTGTGAAAAGAGAACCCTATAGACCAGTGGCAAAGGTGTCTCTGGGAGCCCTTGATCTGTGTCTTATGGTCATCCTTGAGCTCTCCAAGAAGTGCTCATTATTCGAAGGGCACTGGCTGTCTTTAGCGTTCACTGAAAATACATGTTTCTTAATTAAAAAAAAAAGTGATGATTAGCTCTATAAAAATTCTTAGACCCCAATCCAGGGCACAGAAGCTCCTGTGCAGAGACCCCTCCAGACCCTGCACCGTGTACCTGTTCCTCTGACTCTTCACCTGTCCCTTTCTATAGTGAAGGATACAGATTGGAATTCTTCACAATACTATAATTGCAATGCTAAATCTAAGTAAATATTTCCCTGGTTACATAAGCTCTTCTAGCATAGGATAAAATCCAAAGAGGGGATTATGAGTGATTGTGATCTATAGCAGTTGCGTCAGAAACACAGATGACAAGTTGGCTTTGTGACGGGCCTCCGAAGTGGGAGCAGTCTTTTAGGACTGAGCCCTTAACCTGTGGGGTCAGGCACTGTCTCCAGGCAGGAAGTGTCAGAAATGATTTCAACTGTAGGGCACTCAGCTCGTGTTCGGAGAGACTGGGAGAATAGCTTGGTGGTTCTGGAAAACATTTCAGACCCTCATTCAATGTTTCCTAAATTAAGATGGGCATCCAACAAGGTGTATCTGCATGGGATGCTAATTTTCAAGGAACAATTTGCTCCCACTGTACCCAAGGAACAATCAATCACCCTCAAAGTGGTGATAATTTTCATTTTTTTAGATCTCTTTTAAAGACTTTATTTATTTATTTGATGGAGACAGAAAACAAGCACAAGCAGGGAGCGCTGCAGAGGGAAAGGGAAAGCAGGCTTCCTGCTGAGCAAGGTGGTAAACCTTCACATTTTTAGGGCACATCTTAATGTGATGCGGGACTCAATCCTGGGACCCTGAGATCATGACCTGAGCCGAAGGCAGAGGCTTAACCCACTGAGCCACCCAGGCGCCTCTGGAGACAATTTTCAAAGCAAAACTTAGTAGGACTCATAACTCACACAATTTTCCACCTATAATTTATCACAGGATTACCCACTCCCTCCCCTTGAGACCAACCAAATAATTTTAGAAAGTGCTGGAAGAAAGGTTATCATTAAATGATTATTTGATAAAAGACATCTGAGCCCCTTGTTCTTTTTCTTACAGAATGCATTTAGATAACTCTTGTTTTAATATCTCTTAACTTGTTATAATATCTCTTTTTTTTTTAGGATTTTATTTATTTATTTGGCAGAGAGAGAGAGAGAGCTCAAGCAGGGGGAGCAGCAGGCTAAGGGAGAGAGAATCAGGCTCCCCATGGAGCAGGGAGCCCGATGTGGGGCTTGATCCCAGGACCCTGGGATCAGGACCTGAAGTGAAGGCAGACGCTTAACTGACTGACCACCCAGGTGCCCCTTGTTTTAATATCTCTTAATAACTCTTGTTAAAATATCTTGTTTTAAAGGTATTTACTCCTGAATGGAAACAGTAGAGAACTACATTGTCCTCTGCAGTAACTGCTGGGTGTTCAGTAGGACACGGAAACTCGGTCTGAGCAGAGAGAACGTGTCTTGTTAGCAGAATCCTTCCTGCAACCGTGTGTGAGAGCCAAGAAATTTAGAGAACGATGCTCATGTTGTGCCGATTTACTCGGTTCCTGGACTGTCATGAATTAATTTCATTTAAATAAAAATGAGGTTAATCTTGGGGATAGCCAACATAATAATTTTCCCTCTTTTTGAAGTAGCATATTAAATAAATATGTATGCCTTTCTTCACTCATCAACTAAGACCACCCTTGTTTGAAATCATCTATGCTGAGAAATTTTAGGCTGTTTGTTGGAATTAAGATGTGCCCTAAAAATGTGAAGGTTTACCTCAGGTAATTTCTATGTAAAATGGAAAAGGATGAATATTTTATATCCCCTTGCACCTTGAGGGAAAAAAAAAAAAAAAACACTGTAGGTGGTCGTTGCTGATGTAATATGGTACGGACACACTGATTTGTACCTAAAAAGTAATGACTCAGTCTCCTGACTTAATACCCCGAGCGGTGCCCCAATTTTAAATAAGGCAGGGGTGAGGCAAAGTGCCAGTGACTTCCAGAACCGTGTGGGTCCTCCGAGTGGCTAAAGCATCCCATGGACCAAAAAGGGTGTACTTCTGAGGGGATGGTCTTTGCCCACACCCCCCTGTGCTCCTCGAGGTACAATCTGAAAGCAATATTTCTTAGAATTAGTCTGAGCTGTCATGGTTGTTTAAGACCACGGCATTCCGGATTTTCTTCAGATGCTGAGAATCGCCTCCTTCTCCCCAGGTGGCTAGGATTCCGCCTCACACAGAAGGAGGACGCAGGAAGTGAGCGCACAATCTAGGAGACTCCATTCAAGTGTGGGGGCACGTGCAAAATCAATACTACCACAGTGCAAAGGAAGTTACCTCTTAGTGGGGCTGACAATCCACATTAGAACTCCTGCAATGACCCACTTAATGTTCTCTGCATCTTCACAAAAATCTCACAAATAAGGCCGATCGACCATCCTCCTTACACTCGATGCCCAAGGGATTAATGATTCACCTGCGGTCACTTGTTGGGGGTCTACGCTGAGTCACTGGGTCTTCTCTTCCTAAATTTTGGGGCCTTTTAGGTGCTTATATCATATGATAATGTTCAAATTCCTTGAAACGGGGGTGGTCCCATTCTTTAAATGAATTGAATGTTTATTGTGATTTTGAAGTCACAAACTCAAAACTATTCTAATTTGGAAAGATTTCTGATTGGCCAAATCATGACACTTCTGACTTATATTGAGATATTTTAGTGTACTTATATTTTTTCAAGTGTTTATTGCCCCAATACTACTTGGGAGTAGAGACTTTCAAATAGATTAAAGTGATCTACTTAAGTAATCTCCACACTGTTCTCCAAAGTGGCTGCACCAACTTGCATTCCCACCAACAGTGTAACAGTGTGGAGATTCCTCAAGAAATTAAAAACAGAGCTTCCCTAGAACCCTGCAATTGCACTACTGGGTATTTACCCCAAAGATACAGATGTAGTGAAAAGAAGAGCCATCTGTACCCCAATGTTTATAGCAGCAATGGCCACGGTCGCCAAACTGTGGAAAGAACCAAGATGCCCTTCAGCGGACGAATGGATAAGGAAGATGTGGTCCATATACACTATGGAGTATTATGCCTCCATCAGAAAGGATGAGTACCCAACTTTTGTATTAACATGGAGGGGACTGGAAGAGATTATGCTGAGTGAAATAAGTCAAGCAGAGAGAGTCAATTATCATATGGTTTCACTGATTTGTGGAGCATAAGGAATAACACGGAGGACATGGGGAGATGGAGAGGAGAAGGGAATTGAGGGAAATTGGAAGGGGAGGTGAACCATGAGAGACTACGGACTCTGAAAAACAATCTGAGAGTTTTGAAGGGGCGGGGGTGGGAGGTTGGGGGAACTAGGTGGTGGGTATTAGAGAGGGCACGGATTGCATGGAGCACTGGGTGTGGTGCAAAAACAATGAATACCGTTAACGCTGAAAATGAATTTTTAAAAAAAGTGACGTACTTAAATACTTCAATCAGTTAAATCAATAGATTCAGCCTCAAATCTTGCACTATTGTGTATTTTGTTATTGCATGTGCTCTATGTGTTTTACAGATGTGTGAATGTATGTTATATGTGCACTTTATCGTATGCAACCCACGTGCATTTCAATGCTTATAAATCTTACAGAAAAAATAGTAAGTACTATAATTTTATGGATACTAATGTAGTTAGAGGTAAGTATCGTGATGCCTGTAATTTGCCTTGAAACGCATGAAAAGCAACATTAATGGATGGATAGAAAGATAACAGACACATGACTAAGGATATATAGAGTACATTGATGGTGGAACCTCGGTGGTAGGTATTCAGACCGTTATTTCTAAATTTTTTTTAAGATTTTATTTATTTACTTGACAGACAGACATCACAAGTAGGCAGAGAGGCAGGCAGAGAGAGAGGGGGAAGCAGGTTCCCTGCCGAGCAGAGAGCCTGATGCGGGGCTCGATCCCAGGACCCTGAGATCATGACTTGAGCCGAAGGCAGAGGCTTAACCCACTGAGCCTCCCAGATGTCCCTATTTCTAAATTATTTTAACTTAGCCATATATTTGAAAATCTTCTGGTAAGCTACTGGGGAAGAAAAGACCTCTTATTTGACATGCTTTGATTTGTATTTTACACGTAGCTAAAGGAGAAAGGTAATTAGGTATTTGTTGGCAAGTGATCTGATTTGCAAGGAGATCGTGCCACAGAGATCCAGTTCACAACTCTATGGTAAAGGTGCAGGCCGCCGCGAGCTGTGCATACCTTCACACGTTGGGAGAGCACCTTCAAACTGCAGCTGGGCACTGAGCTTACAGGTCAGGGTGTCTGTCCCAGACAGGGTGTACCCAGGGTGGCACTGGTACTTCACGAAGTCCCCTGCAAGAGCCAACAGAGCACACGTGGGACTAAGTTTCCATGACACACCCTGTGAGTGAGGGCAGGAAAGGTCGAGATGGCCACCTACTGAATGACGTCAGTGAGCAAACCACTTCTAGACCCACATTGGGATTAATTTCTAGTTTGTTTAATCAAAGGGGACTGTTGTCACTTCTTGACTTATAAAAATGCTGTCTTCCCAGATACCAGACAGCGTATGGGGCAAGTTTTGTCACAGACTAATGTGTCTGTGGTCCCGCCCCTTCCCCCACGATTACTATTCAAAAAAAGAAGGCGGATTGGGATTGCTTGGGATTTACAAATGTAGCACAGAATGGCTTCAATGCATCCAGAGAGGGCTAACCTGCGACCTTGGCCTAATTAGCACAATGTTCCCATTAACTGAGCCATTAGGAGGAGAGCAGAAACTGGGTCACGTGGTTTGATCAGCGGTCTGAAACTCAGGGGGAGAACACAGTGTTGTGTTTGTAGTCGAGACAGAGAAATCCTGGGTCACAGTAATTACACCACAGACATATGCCGCAGCGGGTCACCTAATGTGACCTGATGGTTATTTAATGAAACTTGCCATTAATATGGAATGATAAAGCAGAATTTCTAAATATTACCATTAAATACACTCACCAATTACATTCCGGTTTCAATGAAAGGTCAAAGTCATAGTCATCATTGTTTTAGCTACAAATGATTAAGTCTTTCTTCTGCGTGAACATCCTTTCCTAACTAAACGCAAATATCCATTTAAGTCTGTCTCGGAAAACTTTTTTTAAAAGAAAAATACAAGCTAGCAAATGCTGGTGGGCCTGGTGAGGTGAGGATATGCTCAGATGACAGAAGCAAAGTTCAAATAGCTAAAAACACACACCATGGCAGTGGAGGAAGAAAAGCATATTTCTTCGATGTATGAACCCCCTAGCAATGCTTTAGGACATTCTGACAAATACTCACTTACTCACGTGAGTAATTATCGCAGTGAGGGTGAGTGTTAAAGAAGTTGGGCTGAGCTAATGGTGTTGCAACAAAGAACACATTACCTATTTCAAAATCCTCATCCTCCGTAAGCATTTCTGCCTGTGGAACCGAGGGGGGAGGTTGGCATTTCTTGAGCTGAAATGCTAAAGGGTTTATAGAAAAAACAAACAAACAAAAAAAAAAAAAACTGCAATTACATTTGCTGAATAAACAAAATTATTACAAAAAGCATTCTGCTTCCATTGTTTTAATGCCCAGGTACACTGCGAGGTCTATGTTTGTAAATCATCGTTTTAGAACATTCCCAAGCTTACAGGATTATTTCATGCCAGGAATATGTAAAGTCAAAGGGGAAAAGGGTACAGTTTTAAAAATTCGGGCATTTAAATAAAGACAATTTACATAATTTGGGGGATTCTGGAAGGAAATGGTTCACCCATGGCCTGGTGCCAGGTCCACATTTACATTTGCTAAGGTCCCTCTCGGAACCCCACACTGACGACTTCCATGGGTGCAGTCCTCATGAGATATAAGGGATTGATACGCTTTTCTCCAAATTATTGGTTTTCAAAATCACTTAATTCCCTGTTGCCTCATCCGTAACTCTGTGGCATTTGCTACCTTGACTCCTCTGCAGGCAGACACAGGAAATCTAGGAAAGGTACTAAATTGATTTCAAGGGTCTCCATATCTGAGTCTCACCAGAAATATGATTCTCTTGGAATGAGTCCAAGCTTACCACACACCAGATGTGCCATCCACAAACAACATTAAGCAAAAGAGGGTCACAGGGACCTCTGGCACTGAAAGCAAAAAAGTCCCAGAAGGCTGTCGCTTGGCAAGATCAAGGAACTCTAGCTGGAAAGGAGCCATATGTCAACACTACCAGGAGAACCAAATGGAATTCTTTGCCTTAATCGACAAGGTGAGAATGTACTGACCGTGAAAATTGAGGACAAAGAAGCCTCCGTTGGAAAAGTCGCTGTGGAACTTGAGCAGGACCTGGTTGGTAGAGCTGTATGCCGTTTCCAGGGCTGTGTTGCCACTGAAAACTCCCAGCTGAGGTGAGTTCTGGTCAGGCCCATCCCTAGGAAAGAGAGAAGTTTGAGGAGAAAGCTCCTAATCACAGCTGAAACCAACAACCATTTTCTTCCAACATGTGGCTTCCATCCTGGCCCAAGCAGCTTGGTCTGAGCCTGGGCTCCAGGGGATGGAGCTGGTGCTCACACCTGGAGATCTTGGGGCTGACTTTACTCACCCCACTGCAGACCTTTTCAGAGCCCTAACAGAAACACGTTACTGCCTCTAGTGACTATAATACCATGTATCAGCTGCCTTTCAAACGTCCATGTTTGAAAGTCTCAATTCCATGGTGTCTCTTTAACAATGGGTGAAATTTATGGAGATCTTGCTACTGAAGTACAAAGTTGTTAAGACTTCGTTAAAAAGGAAATGACAGTGTGAAGGTCCAGTTTCTTGCCCCAGGATAGCAAAGCAACACTTAATTGTACTTTCTGCTACTCTTGGAGTCAATGTTTAAGTCAATCATTCAGAAATGTTTAGCATCAATAAGGTCACATGGAAGATCTCCATCAGTGCCCAGCCGCCCCCCCCCACCAAGATGAGGTAAACTGCATGATGAGACCGCCAGCCCCTCCCCCTCAGGGAAGGTGACCTTGCCTGAAACAATCCTTTCTCCTGCTAACAATGTTTTGCCCCACCCTCTTCCTGTAAGAATATTCCATTGTATACACCTAACTCCTCAGAGCGCCTCTCTCCTGCCCAACGGAGTGTTAACCTGAGTCAGGAATTGATAAATAAAACCAATTAGATCTTCAAATTTACTCAGTTGAATTTTTGTGTTTTTAACAAACTGAATAAAATACTACCGTCTTGTGGACACAGTGTTTAGAAACAGCAAGTGTTTAATGTCACAAAGTTGACCAGCCTCCTTGGTCTCTTTCTCATTAGGGCTCTGACAATCAACATTGCACTTGGTTGACTATGAGGACCTTTTGCTTCTACCTGCTGAATCTATAGGTTAATCCAGGTGAAACGGCTGGTGGTATAATGTTGTGGTTCTTGTTTTGCCAGGCTTTTGAAAGAGCAGCTTCATAAAACCAATTTAATATTTCAGGTTCCCCATTCCTCCTCACCCCTCAGCCGCTGGTTCTGCAAATCTCTCCTCCCTGCAAGAGTTATTTCTAGAGCCTCAGAAGCCGGTCTCCCTTCTTGCCCTCAGTTGATACACTTCCCACAAAACAAGACTGGGAATTCTGAAGCCAGTGACTCCCCTTCCTAAAACCCTAGTGAATCCTCATCACTCTTAGAACTAAGCCTGGGATCTTTCACGTGATTTATAAGTTCCTATACTCTCTGTCCTGCTTACTTGGACCCCATAAAACACATCCCAGACACCTTCCAATATCCTGAAGTCACCTGTTCCCTCCCTGTACAGGCTTTCCAATATCACAATAACCCATACCATTTACACCAACTTTCTACACCAACTTCCGAGGCACACACACACATGCATACCACATTGCTACCTCCCATAAATCCGTAGTTTTCAGGGAAATATTTTCTGGCAGCACATGCTGCTTTTCAAGCCTGGGTCGAGCTCACCTTGTCACACCCCACTGGTCCTCCCTCCTTCTCCCATCAAAGTATCAGAGGACTTGTCAATCTTTGTGTCCCCTATAACCTCTCACTTCCAAAAGCAAAGGTAGGGTAGTCATTCCCAAGGACATGAAAATGTAGCCAAGGTTCACGTAAGTAATTACCCAAGGCCACATGACTCCTTGGAAAGAGAACCAGAACCCAAATCCCCAGGCCTGAGCTGGCTCAGTGTCACTTCCTGCACATCATATGGAAGGGCAGTCCTGCCGTGTGTACAAAGGATGGCTGGAGGGCTGTGTGTAATTATCTCGTCAATACTTCCAGGAGCACCAAATTCTTATCATGGCAAAGATTCCTAACCAACTTTTCTTTTATAAAAAAAGAAAAATCGCACTTACAAAAAGATGTATAATCCAATTATGTTGGGGTAATCTCTATTCAGAGGAATCCTGAATTAACAAAATGCAAACATGTCACATGACATTTATTCTCCATATCACTTGATTTCCTTGGTAAATATCCTTTCCAATATCTACCTAAAAACTTCACTTCTTAATGTGTAAACTGACATCAAAGCCCCATGTCCGTGGTTGCGAGAAGGGTTTGACACAATCACAGATGAGTTCACACAGAAAGGCTCCCCTACCAGACAGCAATGTAATCATTCACGGCTTCCGTCTGTAGCAATGTGAAGTTGATGTAGACCCCGTGGCCGGGAGGGACGGTGATCAGCCAAATGCAGTCCTTCAGGATTGGGTACTCGTCTGGAAATCCAGGGGAATAAATGGTACCATTCTGAGATGTTACATTATATCCACAAGGAGCTGAAAAGGAAGCAAAGAAAATTAAGCCCCAATACAGTCAACTTTAGAAAGGACACAGTTAAACATTTTTAAGTCTCTAAAATCCCTTTGCCAAAATTTTCCTTATGAGAAATAATGGTGAACTATTTCTCAGTAGCTACTTTGTCAAAGTAATTCCCCTAGAGTCTTAAAACCTTAGAAGAATAATACTTCTAAACTAAGTTATCTAAGTTCCATTTAATATATTCTCCAAACACCCAAAATCCTTTCAGGATAAAGTCATTTCCATGTAATTTAAAAAAAAAAAAAAAAAAAAGCCCTTACTCAGTCACTCAGTTATCTTCTGTGACGGAGCTGACAATCCACTGTGCTATGTGATATGAGGAATTACATGGAAATGATGCATAAATAAATCATGGAAATTGTGTTGTTGTTTTAAGTGAGATTTCTAAAACATATTTAACTGCCTAAAAGGGTGGTATCCAAGTCTATCTGCCTAAATAAAAAAAAAAAATTATCAATTCTTGGCAGATCTATACCTGAAGAAATGAGAGAAAATGATATACGTGGTTTTTTCTTGAAGCTTTTCCTCCTCTCACCAGCTTTCATCTCTTCCAAGACTCACAATCCCTAATCAGCCTATTTTATTTTACTTAATGAATTGTTATTTTCTGTTGCCATGGCAATTATTTTGTTTTATCTAGGGGAAAATGAAGTGACTACATATTAGCAGCATAATCTGAGACACATTACGACACTCAGAGAGCAGTATGATACATCAAATTCACAAATAAAGTAGACTTTTTAATCAACCAAACTCTGATAGAGGGGTCGGAGTGCCTGCCACTAGCATGAATCTTCTGGAGCTTTCGAAGACTTATTATGAAAAGTGTCAAATTTAGGTGGCAAAACTGGTGAAACTACATCGTAAAACAAGAGAAACGAACCTTCAGTAGAAAACAGTGAGCGATGACATGGCACGAGGCGGTACATGGTACGCTGCTGTGTTCATCACACAGAGGCATAGGTATGTCTAAGGGGGTGGGGAATGTTCCAGTGGAAAATGCATTGAATCCGGCCCAAGTTTTGGACAGAGTCATTAGGAGAAGGCGCCGTGGAGAACATTTTAGAAATGTTAAGGCATGAATATTGATAAGTGGGTTTGGAGGCAGGCCCCAAACCTTGAATTGTAAACTAATAAAGCAAAGCACAGGGACAGCTATAATTTGTGAAATGGGGCCATGATCCAGTCTGGGGTCATCAGGATCTAGTCAGTGTCCCCAGAAGATGTCATACTTTGTCTCACCTCCAAACTTCATGCAAATGTTCACTCTGTATGAAAAGTTCAAAGGCTTTCCTCCTACTCTGCTTCCAGGCTGAGCTGGTCCATTTCTTCTCAGCTCAACTCAAATGTCCTTCCACCTTGAAGGCAGCTGGGCTCTGGCCGGCCACGTTTGTTCCCCTGTCATGGGGCTATCTGCTCTCACCACTGTGGGTCAGCGGCTAGAAGTCAGGGACGGTGCTCCTTTACACCCTTACCCACAGTCCACTCCCACGACGCCCCAGGGCCGAGCTCACATCACAATAAACAAGAGACACTAAAGAGCAGATTGGCCAACACCGAGTAAGACAGTCACCGCAAAGTATTTAGGTACCGAGTGCACTGAAGGGAGGGGCCGGCACACCTCCTGGGGACGTGAGGGTCTGCACCTGCTCCTGACCGATAAACTGTAATCTCCAAGCCTTCCCTAGTGCATTTTCACCTTTCAAGGTGAATCTTATACTCGTATAACCATATTAAACATAGGCCCACCCTTCCCAATGGGGAAAAAAACACGACAAAACAAACATAAAGGATAAAGCCTTTCCAAGGGCAAAAGAAACAATACGGTAATTTCCTTGGGACGACACATTTCTGGCTTCTAATGTTCTTTACGTCACTTAATAGCTGTAGGACGTTGAACAAAGATAGCCTTGCCATGATTTATGTGTGGTAGTCAAATCACAGGTCCACCATTTACGTATTTGAGGAGTGTTTGCTGAGAGTGTATCATGGACCAGGCCGTGTGGGGTTAGAGCGGGTGACAGAGCGGAGAAGGTAGTGATGGAGAAGCTACAGAGCAAAGGCTGAGTATAAAAGTCTACTTGTGCAAGTCCGATGAGGGAAAGAACAAACCCTACTTGTCACGTGAGCTAATAACATTCTATGAACGCACGTAACATTCCTCGAGGCAAATGCTGCTGTGGACTCTAGAGCAGAGAAAAGAGGATCCTAAGAAACATGAGGGGAAGTTTCCTTCTCTTCCCCTGAGCTGTCTGTGCTCACAGAGAAGGCTTCACCATCCCTTCCATGGCCCCAAAGTCATATTTAGATTTCCACATCTGGGCGGAAATTCACCCAAACTCCACAGGGACAGAGGATGTGGGATCTTAGGAGGGTGAATCCTGAGGTGATCAGTCATGAAAGCCGCTGTGAGGGGCACCTGGTCACCAGAGGATGGGCACATCCCTGCCAAGACGGGCACCTCAAAGCCCCTCACTGCCAGCCTGGGAGCCTGGCCACAGAGGGATAGGGAGGCCGCCAGCTGGCCGGACGAGCACATGGGCGTACTAGGCACTACACTTCACAATCGGACTGATGTGCATGTCAGACTGTCCCCCACTTCAGGAGCCCAAGAGTCACTAGACACACAGTCATTTTTGTATTTGGGAGTGCACACTGTGATGTGATTTCTAGCAAGAAACAAATATTCGGTCTTCCTCCCTGCTCTTGGCATAGGGCTCTGGAAACCTTGGATAAAAGCTAAGGGATGAAAGACATAAAGGCATCCTTCATTATCCATAACAAGACCCTTTTGATCACACCTGAGCTATTAATAAGGTGACTAGGAAAGCACCCAGGGATGGCGTTAGTTGCTGGGGAACCAGGCAAGTAATCAGAGAACGGGAAATCTCAGCTCCATCCTAACCTTCACAGAACTGAGGAGCTGGAGGTCGACTTAATCACCACTGGCCCGTGATTTAATCATCATACATCTGTAATGAAGACTCCATAAAAACCCCAAAGCATGGGGTCTGGAGAACTTCTGGGTTGGTGAACACTTGGGGAGCTGGGAGGATGGTTCTCCTGGAGAGAATACGATGTTCTGTTCACCTTCCAACCCACCTCGTCCTCTGCATCTCCTCCATCTGGCTGTTTCTGAGTTATAGCCTCTGTACTGATCTGTAAACTTTTTCTCTTTTTCCTTAAGATTTTATTTATTTATTTATTTGACAGAGAGAGACAGAGGGAAAAGAAGCAGGGAGAGTGGTAGAGGAAGAAGCAGGTTCCCCGCCCAGCAGGGAGCCCCACACAGGGCTCGATCCCAGGACCTTGGAATCATGACCCCAGCCGAAGGCAGGCACTTAACAACTGAGCCACCCAGGCACCCCGATCTTCAATCTTGTAAGTACAATGTTTTCCTGGGTTCTGTGAGTTGCTCTAGTAAACTCATCCAGGAGGAGGAGGGAGTCATGGAGACCTTCTGAATCGTAGCCAGTCAATGAGGGGCACCAGTGACAGTCTGGACTTGGGACTGGCATCCAAGCTGGGGCAGGGCAGGGGCAGCCTTGTGGGCCCAGGAGTTTCATCAGTGGGATCAGAAGCTCTCCTCGGGGAGACTATCCAGCGGTGTCATAGAATGGCTTGTTGTAGGATAAAGGCACCCACTGGTGGCCAGGAGGGCCAGAGGGAATGCTGTCTACAACTCTTGACGCGCACGTGTGTTAAGAATAGGTTGGGAGGAAGGACTGCTGTGTGAGGTATGGTTATGAGAAAGAGTTCTCAGGTTATTTCTGCATGTGATTCTCCAGAGAAAAATATGTACACGAAGATGACTGAGTTGTCCACTTGCAGCAAATTCTAGAGCCAGCATTAGGTACACTGACTATGATGGAGAGGATGTCTTACCTGAATGTGTCACTCAATGTGGAGTTTGTTCAGTGCCTACTTATATGTAAAATGTCCCCCACCTCATCCTCACTGCCTACCCCACTCCACTGGACAGGGCATCACTGCCGCATCACCGTGGATTCTGTTCACCTCACCGTGGTTTGAGGACGTGAGCTTTTAGGTGGTTTATACAAAAAGTGATGGGTGTGTCTCACCCGTTCCTGCCCATAGGAAACCAGGGCCAGAAGATATTGGAAGATGAGCTGGTGGCCAGGCTGGACCTCAGCACAGGGACGTGGAGACTCACCATCACTTCATTCCACCTGGGGATAGACTTGGGAAAAGTCAAGGGGCGCCAAGACATGTCTTTATTGGGCTTTTCCTCCACTTATATGTATACAAAGTGACTGTCTCTGAATTGAGATGGATAGAAAGAGCTTAAGTGATTTCAATCAGAAATTAAACTTTAAAAGCCCTAAATATCCACCAGGACAGTTACAGATTATTTACAGATGGTTTTCTCCAGGATTATATTAAGATTTCTGCCTACCCTCTAACAGGAGGCTGAAGAAAAGCCTACAGTAGTGAACAACAAGTACCTACATTTGGCATGAGTGTTTATGAATTTTAAACTCTTGACTGTTAACGTTAGCAGGACCTGAACGCCTGATCTCGCCGGATGTGTGGAACTCTACTGGTATTTTTGACCTATTTTTTTTTTCCTTCAATAACTTTGGTTTCCTTATGATGGTTTTAAGATAGAGAGACATAGAGTACTCTATCTTAGGGACTGTTTCATAATGGAAATATTTAAAATAATATTTATAAGATAAATATTATTTTATATACATATCATAAATAGTATATACAATATATAACATATTATAATATATAAATGCTATAAATATTTATAAATATAAGTAAAAAATGTATTCTTCAGGATGCCATTTTTATTCTAAACTATTAGAAAAGATTATTTATTCATCAATCAACTTGGTAAACCTTAATTTTAAAAATTATGTATATAATAACATCCTTTGGTTGAATTTCTCATGTCAATTATGTAATCAAATAGCGTTCTGCTTACAAAATCTGTCAGTCTGAAAGAAGTTGCTAACACGCTAATTGCAACGTATTAAGTTATCCTAATAATTATCTCTGTCCACATAGTTCCCACCAGTTATTACTGCATTTTAAGTTGAGCAACATTAGGACAGTGCTTAACTTAAAAAAAAAATCTTAAATGTATAGCTACATAAATATTTCAGTGATAAAAGATTAAGTCAACAAAAAATCTAAAATTTTTAAACTGTTAAGTAGAGATGAATATTTAATTGTCGAATTACATTTAGTAAACTAATAAGTCTTTTTAACCATATTTTAACAATTATAACCCATCTTTTAAACTGAGACTTCTATATAATTATGCTATTGGCAAAAATAATGTCTTAATTTCTCAAGTCATTTTGAGACCTATTTTTTCTTTTTTATTTTAATAGATAGCATACTTTTAGTCCAGATAGTTTTTGGATGAATTTAGAATACACAACTTTACATAATAAATCCTTACACAATAAACATATTAATACTGTCACATACCTATGAATTGGTTTAATAAATGCTTATGAAGATGGATGCCTTAAGATTCAGAATTATTGACTCTTAATTGTCTAAATTGTTCACTTTTTACTAAAGATGCCAGAAGCTATTCAAAGTTTCTATGTTTTGTTTTTTCCCAAGTATCTCTCACCTATTCTGAGATTCTTCGGAGGTTTACAGGGTTGGACCTTTGAAGACTGTTTCCAGTACATTTGTCCTACACACCAAGAATAAGTCTGAACTAGAAATCCAATGTGAATTAATAAAATACACTTGAGGGGAGCATCCCCGATCATCAGCAGTTTGCCCGTGTCTTGTGAGGAGCGTAACCAATGAATGGACATCTTACAGCCCATCATTGTCAGCGAACAAAGACACTGGGGAGGGTGTGTGCTATGGTGAGTGCTGTGAGTGTGTAAGCCTGGCGATTCACAGACCTTACCCCTGGGGCTACTAATACATTATAATGTTAAATATATATATATATATATATATATATATATATATATATATATATATGAAATAAAACAGATAAAATAACTTTTGTTATATAATAATACCTTCCGCTTATTTTGTGTGTGTGTTTTATCCAATATGGAGAAGATATTAAACACACATTGGCTGGTGCCTAGAAAATTCACTTTATGATATAATTTTATTTGAATTTAATGTTTTGTTTGTCTTTTATTTTGTCTATGACATTATAGATAGGAAGAGAGATATGATGGTAAAAATACTTGGGTAGTAAAGAATTTGACCTTGTCCACAGAGAGGTCTAGGCCTCTATTCTGGGGGCTGTGGGTTGGGAGGGGGGTTAAGAACACACCTGGTGGCCGTGTCTTTATCTCATGTGGGTACTGGCCATACCCGGTAGTTTCAGGATGGGCTGATTATACCAGAAAGACCAACCATGGACTCTAAGTTGCCGTCTTTGAGTTACAAGGTATCTGTTGGTCCGGAAGCTGACATCAACCACCAGGTCATCCATCCATCAGTCATACCTGCCTCAGGGAGCCCCAGTTAAAACCTCTGGGCACTAAGACCCGGGATGCTTCTCAGGTTTGCGATACTCAGGCACACTGTCACCCCTCAGTCCCTGAGATCACTGATGCAGCCTCCCGGACTGTAACCTGGGCTTCTTTCCCCAGGATTTTCACGTGCCCTTTCCTTCTTATAAACCACAAGCAGAGTCCACTAGCTTAGTGAGTTCTGTGAGCCATCTTAGTCGTCCAAGCTCAGGATGGTCTGGGGCGGCTCTCAGTCCTTCAGCTGGAGTCGGCAGGCCCTCAGCTTGTCTGGCCACCTCTGAGTAGTGTGACACATCACGACATCATTATACAAGGCACACCTCCTTTGGGCTACATCACAAACAATACACTTTGTTACTGTCACGCTCACAGAATAATTCTAAGCCAGCGGCTATTTCTATATTTGAAAACAGACCTTGACAAAGTGATGAAGCCTTTTTAAATGTTTAATTCTACTTTTTAATATCAAGCCAAGCCGTCTTCCATGTGCATATGAATACAAAGAACTCAGGTGAAAATTACAAATAAGAAAAGTGTTTAGTTGTGATAATTCAAAGTATTTTACAGACACGCAAATAAATGAATTTTTAAATGGAGAGTAGTAAAAAGAGGTTTTTAAGTGTTTTAATAAAAAGCACTAGATATACTGCTGCTATATTAGTTTTATAAAGTAATTTTTTAAATGTTGCTTTATATGTTATTAAATTTGCATTAGACTGAGGCAATTTAATTTTTATTTCTTTTTTTTAAGATAAGGAATTAAAAATACAGCTAAAGTTCTTTTTTCATAGTTTTTTATATAATAATATAGAATGGAATAATACAGGTGAAAAATATAATTTAAAAAGTCCAACAGTGGTTTGGTTTTGTTTTTACTTTTTCAGAAGAAATTCAAACACAGCCAAGTTGCTTTTCCTATATTCCTGGTGGGATATAAGTGTTTAGAATTTTAGAGGGCCATAGAGTTGATAATTTCATTATTTTTTTCTTTTTTTTAAAGATTTTATTTATTTATTTGATAGAGTTCACAAGGAGGCAGAGAAGCAGGCAGAGAGAGAGGGAGAAGCAGGCTCCCTGCTGAGCAGAGAGCCTAATGCAGGGCTCGATCCCAGGACCCTGGGATCATGACCTAAGACGAAGGCAGAGGCTTTAACCCACTGAGCCACCTAGGCGCCCCTTCATTATTTTTTCACTCAAAAGGTTTCTGTATTAAATGTTCTAATATTAGGTTTATAGGAACTTTTCTGTTTCATATGCTTGTCTCATAAACAAAGCACTTGTCTATTAATTTCAACTTGACATTACCAAAATTTCAAAATCATCTAAAATATCAGGTAGTCAAAGAGAAGCTTCAAAGAAGTGATTCCTGCTCAGACTAGGGATATTTGATGAATCCAGAGTTCCCTCCATCTCCACCTGATCCCCACGTCTCTCAAGAAACCCTGACTGACCATCACGCACTATGGAAATGCACTATTTTTTTCCTAAGACAGTGTCTACACCCTGTCTTTGCTTCCACTATTTTTTTCTACCCTGGATACCATCTCTGAGTAGAAAAATCATATATATATACTTCAAGGCCCACTACAAAAAAAAAAAAAATCACTTTTCTTAAATATAAAAGCAATATATGATTATTGTAAAAGTTTAACAATAAAAAATGGAAAAAACAGTCCCGGGTAAAATTTATAAGCATCCTTTCCTCCACTAATCCCATAATTTGGTGAGACAACTGTAATTCTAAGTACTACCCCATCATAAAAATGTCCCTGGTCACTTCGCAAACCAGCGCCATCCTTCTCCATGCAATTCATCCAAACACTGTCCTTGGGTCTGGTTTGTGTTATACATACTTGCATTTATTACATTGTTTTCTTTACAATTTCCATGAGGGCAAGGCCCGTTTATGCATATTAATTTACTGGTGTATGATATATTCCTGAAATACCAAGTAGAATGAGTTTAATGTAATAGGTTCCTAATCAATATTTGTTGAGTAAATGAAAGGATTTTTAAATATCTCCATTTAATAATTAACACACTACTATACACATGAAAAATTAAGTTGTTGCCAAGAACGATTAGCCTACCGTCACATCTTGGAAAGGGATAATTCCAGTTTCTGTTGATCCCGTGCTGACAGGTGAGGACTGGGTGGCCAAGCAAAATGTACCCAGGATAACACTCGAACGAGATGGACTGTCCCACGCTGTAGTCCGCGTTGACCATGTAACCATTCTGAAAAGGAGGTGGGTCCGGGCAGTTCTGGAGCTCGTATGCTGGAACGGACAGAATGAAGCTCGCGCGTGAGACGTTAAGGTAGTCTGGGATGCAGAAGGCTGTGATCACATACGGTTTCTTAAGACGAACATTTTCAGTAAGGGTTTTTTTTTTTTTTCTTAAGATTTTATTTATTTATTTGACAGACAGAGATCACAAGTAGGCAGAGAGACAGGCATAGACAGAGCAGGAAGCAGGCTCCCCACGGAGCAGAGAGCCCGATGCGGGGCTCGATTCCAGGACCCTGAGATCATGACCTGAGCGGAAGGCAGAGACTTTAACCCACTGAGCCACCCAGGCGTCCCTTCAATAAGTATTAAAACGTATCTTCTCCAAGTTGCCACTCACCATCCTAAGTAAAACATCTAATTATTAGCAGTAACAGAATTATAACAACTTCCAATTAATAAGTAGCTAACTGAATGCTTTAGAAGCTGGAACAATACAGTTGATGGTGGTTTACCTCGGAAGAAAAGTAGATGGTGTGAATTGACTTTTTTTAAAAAGTAAAACAAATAATAGTAAAAATTGCCTATAAAGAATGTCAGGCGAATGTGGACCTAATTTCCTTCTAATTTAAAAGAGAATTATACTAGCACTCCAGTCTAAGTGTTGTTGACTAAGAAATAATGTGGTTCTTGTGTTTTGATTTGTTAATTGTTCATCACAAATAAAATTTAAAAGATCTATTCCATTTTCTAATTTTTAAAAAAAATTCAAAAAATCTGTTTTCTATTGTGGAGGCGGAGAAAATTAAGGCCATCCCACCTCAAGTTTAGCTGATGTGGGAAACAGAGGCAGAAGAAAATCATTAAAATTCCTTACCTACTGACAAGCCCTTGAAACAGATAGAGTGACTCTCCCCTGGGGACTCAACTGCCCTCACCTTGAGGTTTTGACCCCCTACCCCGACAGGTCCGACCAGAATCCTGTAAGTCTACTTTAACAATTGCTTTAGGAAACTTTATCTCTAAACCTCCAAGATAGTGTCGAGAATCATTCCCAAGCATATGGCCCACTGATATATCTAAAGGGTCTCGCAGGAAGATTTTTATTATTGGTAATAAATCACCTTTCTCCCAACAATAGCTAGCTCCTCAAGGTCCTGGAGACCTCACTTCCAAAATTCCTTAGAGATTTACATCATCCATAATCTCCTTTGTCCTCACCCACCATGGAGTCAGTCCCTACTCTGCCTTTAAAAACTCTGACTGTAATCTGGTTCGGTCCAAGTCCCTACTCCGCTGTGTGGGGTATACTTGGGCCCAAGATTAAGCTTGTCATATAAACCCTCGTGTGATTGCATCGGTGCTCAGCTCCTTGGTGGTCTCTCAGACACGAAAACTCAGGCATAACACTATTTTTTTTTTAAAGTTCCTGTAGAACTTTTTAAAGTTCTGTGCTAGCAATTACTATCAGTACAATCTTTTTAATAAAATAGTTTATGCAATAAATCACATTTACATTTTCAATATAATGAATATCCTGTGAAGTTGACACACAGTGTCTTTGCAAATTCCAGAATCATGAAATACATTTTAAATTGTAACAGTATAGTTAAACAGTATAGTTAAACCCTCTCTGTAGTTTGCAGATTAAAAAATCCTTAATTTCATTTCAATACTTATTTTGATATTTGCAATTATGTGTGCCCAGACAAGAGTCAGATAAACAGCTCAGGCATGACTGCAAGCAGGAAGCAGAAATCAGGAGATGCATCAATGCAAAGGTCTTTCAGCAGCTGGAGATAATGCCCAGCACTGGCTCCCCCAGGGTGTGGAACAAGGAAGAACCTGGAGGGAGACAAAGTCCCCCCAGGGAGCCATGCAGGAATCCACCTGTCCCACAAGTCCACTCAGATGTCCCCTGGACTAGCACAGGAGGAGGGCGGGCTGTCTGCTCTACAAGGTCAGAGTGGAAATCTCATAGGGTGGTCCAGGCAGGGGAATTTATAAACTGCGGTGTGCTAAAAATCTATTCCATTTTATTTGTAGCACACCTGATTATTAATAGGGAATTACATGCACGATATAGCGATACTAAGAGGAAAGAAGTTGCTGGAGGATTCTTAACTCACCATCCTCTTTTGAATGGAGGTTTTTAGAACTCAGTATGGAGATAAAACTTTCCTTTATACAAAAATCAAAAATTTGCCAGTAATATGATGAGTTTTCTGGGGCTGCTTTTTGGTGAGGCTACATTATAACACAGAATTCCTAAGACCATGAGAAGGAGAAATTACCAAGTTAAGGACTTCTTCTGGCACTATAATCACAATTATTAATGAAATTCAAAGTTCTAATAATTGTTTGCAAAAGAAAAGGGGCTTTTAGCTCACAAATCTGGGATTTGCAATCTAGCATCAAGACAATATTCGCACAGCCTACAAAGGTGTTACCTAATTTTATTCTTCTTCATCTTATAAACTATAATATCTGACTGTGGAAATCTCCTACAAAGTACCAGACTTCAAGAGGAAAAAAAAAAAAATCTAGAGCTGTCCAAAAGAAAAGAGCATTCTAACCTATACCAAAAAAAAAAAAATTGCCTTGAAGGAACATACCTCACAGACTAATGGCACGTCTGTCATTATCAATTGCTTTATGAACTCACCACCTCCTGCTTGAAAACTAGAAGCTTAGAAAACTGTGCAGTGAGTATGAAGATAGGGACCGTTCGGACAGACAATCAACCCAAATCAGCGTGTCTCCCTCTCTTTCCCCTACATACGCATGAACACACAGAAGCACACACACGCGAGCGTGTGCACACGTACACACCTGCACATAAGCACCCCCCACACGTTCACACACACACACTGGCAGGTCCATACACGTTCACTCACGCACGTGCACACACACACACACACACACACACACACACACACTCCTTACTGTGCCCCCCCTCCCCGCAACAACTTGGCCAACACCCAGCAAGGCTGCCTGCCGCTCCCGAGAGCCACCCCACACTGAAAGCCGTGGCCGGACGGCTCAGCAAATACCCAGGGTGTGTGACGTGCCTGTTTGCACCCTTGTTCTTTGGGTCTAAATTTACTTTACGGACCCATGTTCACGAAAAGAACAGGATCCCACACCGTGTCTCCACGAGCAGCCGGTTTCCTTCTTTATCAGACTCTTTCAGAATGAGATCAGCAGTGTGTTCTCACTCTTGTTTTGCTTGAAATATAATAAATTCTGCTGGAGAAACGCGTCTTCTAACACATGGCACAGCTGCTAATAAACCCACAGACACGCACACACGTGTTCGATGGTCGGCGGGTACCGCGCGGGAAGGATCAAAGAAAACTTCGTCCCGCATGGCACCTCCTCCCTGGAAGATCCTGTGCACACTCAGCAGTGCCCCTGGGGCACCAACACCAGCTTCAATTATGACAATATGTTACCAATGAGGGAACAGATAATAGAGACTCCTAACGAGTCGTCACATGAAGTAGTGGTTAACCCACGTGCACTCAGACTCCCACGTGTCCGCTCGCAGCCACAGCGGTGCCATGAGGGAGGGTTGCAGACGCGCCCACCTCTACGCCAAGCGCGGCTCTGAAGCCGCCTCAGGTGTGCGACTTCCCGCCCTGAGAAAAAGCCCGGCTGGGGGCCCAGCAGCACCTAAGCCACATGGCAGCTGGTAGGATTTCCCGAGGGCACCGCACGTGAGCTCCCTGAGTCCTAGACCGGCTGTTAGGGCGGCTGGGATGGCAGATCTCTCTCCCCAAGTAACAAGGTAATGACCCTGGCTCTCACTTGGAAGTCAGATTACCCTCTCACCACCCCACTGCTCCTTCCCGGTTATATAAACTCCCTGACCCCAGCCCCTCCTGGTGAAGCCGGCCTCCACCTTCACTAAGGTTGCAGCCAATCCCTTGCTTTTCGGGCTGCCCGGAGCCCCAGCTGGGGTGGGAAGCCAAGCGGCCTGCTCCGGACAGCGACTATGATCGGGTCTCGTGCTTCGAGCGACCAAGGAGGAGGGCTCAGTCGACTTTTCTCGTGGAGAAATGTCTGATTTTAATCAACAGGAACTGTTGGGGGTCCCAGGGATGACACACTGCCCTGAGAATCCACTTCCTCGACCGCCTCAGAAGCTTGGGGAGGACAGACTGGGGAGCACGCAGCAAATCTCACCTGAGATGCGGGCTCCTGAAGGTGCCATCACCCAGGAGACACAGCTGACATGTACTGTCCAGTGCGTTTGGGTGCAGATGGACGGTCTCCTAAGGGAGGAGCTGACTGAGACCGTTACCTCTCCTTTCGGCCAACCCACAAAAGGAAAAGCAAATCCGCACTATCTGCAGGAGAAGGCGGGTCAGCTTTCAAGGCGGACCACCACTGCGGGGGGCACTTTCTGCCTCTTGAACTAGGATGCTCGAGAGGGGATGGGAATGGATGGAGCTACCAGCTGTCCACGGCTTTAAGCATTTTTTTTTTTTTTTAATGTGAGATAATCTTCCATAGAAAGAGCTGCCTGGGGGCGCCGGGGTGGCTCAGTGGGTTAGGCCTCTGCCTTTGACTCAGGTCATGATCTCAAAGTCCTGGGATCGAGTCCCACATCGGGCTCTGCTCTGCGGAGAGCCTGCTTCCTCCTCTCTCTCTCTGCCTGCCTCTCTGCCTACTTGTGATCTCTCTGTCAAATAAATAAATAAATTCTTATAAAAAAAAAAGAAAGAAAGAGCTGCCTGTTGAGAACTTGATTCCCACATGTAGATGGGGGAGAAGGACAGAGTAGACCCCAGCCTTGCTCTTCCTGTTAACCCAGGGCGGCTCAGAATGTCACGGTGAAAGCAAGGAGAGCAACTCCGTTTTAGAAGCCCAGGAGTTTCATGCAGAAAAGCACCGTGGTGTCGACCAGGGACAGTTGGTGTGCCTGCACAGACGGCTCGAAGGTACCGTCAGCTGCTCACTGAACATAGAGGCAGTTTGATTGCCTTTCCTCCTAAAGGGGAAAAAAACTGCTTCTACAAATCAACATCTCTTTTCTCCCAGAGTCAATTCACTCAAATCCACAGTTTTAGGATTCAATAAATGAATAAATTAAAAAAAATAAATAAAGGTGCTTAATACTTAGAGCAAAAGGAAAATGAAGAAGAGTAGATCTTTGAAGAAAGAAGGCGTTTTTACTCCCTAGTGCTAAAGTAATTAAAATTACCTAGTTCTTTTCTGGCATGACATTATTGCATGCTAATGTAAGAAAGAGACACACAGAGAGAGGAATATTCAACTTCTCCAAATGCTGACTTACAAAAACCGAAAGCAAAAGAGAGTCACTAAAATTCTTAATGACCCCACATTTCACAAACATTATGAAAACCTCAGTAACAATAAGCCCACACCCTTATGAAAAGAGGAAGAAAACACACTGGATTTTATCTTCCATAGGGAATCCTTTGTTTGGGTCTAGGAAAGTAACTATTATCTACATCTATCAATCTCAAGCAATGCGGTCTCGTGTGTCTAATCACAGGTGCGCAATGGGAGTGCCAGTGGAATCGTGCTGTGGTCTTCCCGATGACCGCTATATTTTCCAAAATCTAAAGAATTGATAAATATCTTCACGCTACCCTTCCGTTCTCAGCCTTTGACTTAGAAATAGGGCACATGAACTCAATTTTATTCAACACGGCTCCTCACCTTCCATATCTCAAGTTCTGTAAAAGTCATTTAACTTCTAGACAGCTACATCCAATGTACCATTTTTGACCTTTCCACGGTCATAAATAAATGACAGGGTTTCAGAACAAGGGATATGGCAGAGACATCGTTGAGAATGACAAGTTTTATCTGCATGCCTTATGCATCTTCATTCGAGTTATTAATTATAAGCTTAACTTTTAAATCTCAAGTAGGACCTAGGAATTTTGATGTGACGTACAAGTCAGAACGGTGTCATTTTGCCCATTTATAAATTTTATAAAATGAGAAACACTGATAAACTCCCAAATTGTCATCCCTGTCAGATATGATACCCTTCAAGAAATTGGAACACCTCAAATTCATGTTCCCATTCATTTTATTTAACTTATGTTTACAGCTCTACTTTATAGGAAATTAATTGCCTACAATAAAAGGATATCTTTCTTAGGAATTATTTATTTATTTATTTTTGGATGTGGATACTTAGAGTCAGGCGTCAAGTAAATAAAACATTCACTCAGGCAACCAGATGTTTGGCCTAGATGAGAATTCACCAAATAAAACATTTAAAGGCCACAGAGGCAGCATCAGTGATCAAAGCTTACAGGGACTAAAGGAAACTTTTGAAATCAATGCCTTTCCCCTCCGTGGGGGTCATCACTAGGACACCTGAGGGAGCTGTCCCTCTGTGTGAACACGGACCGAAAGTTTGCAGATTCTGACACTGCAAGATACAGGAAAGTGGATCTATGGATATTTTACAAATCATATGAAATCTGATTCTAAATATTTAAAAGTTAAATTTAAAAAATAATATTTGGGGGCGCCTGGGTGGTGCAGTCTTTTAGCATCTGCCTTCGGATCAGGTCATCGTCCCAGGGTCCTGGGATCGAGCTCTGCATCGGGCTCCCGGCTTAGCAGGAAGCCTGCTTCTCCCTCTGCTGCTCCCCCTGCTTGTGCTCTCTCTCGCTGTGTCTCTCTCATATAAATGAAATCTTTAGAGAAAATATATATAATAATATTGTGCCAGCCAACAGCAGCAACATATGACCTCTTGTCTAGATAATTTCTATTTAGACTCTGTGTGTGTGTGTGTGTATGTATTTATTTTAGATCATTCTTTTTGGATTCGAGTAATTGAAAGCTTTAAAAATGGGTAGATATGGCCTAAATCACCCTACCTGGAAAATATCAAAAGAAATAAAACAAAAAGTATTTTTGAACTCTAGAGTTTAGCATTATGTAAGATAAAATGTAGTTTCAAAACTATACTAAAGTATAGTTCCCAAACTTTCACGTAAATTCATGGGAATTTGTATTTGATTTTTGGAGGCCAAAAAGGAAAGAAAAGTTCAACTTTGAATTCAGTATTAAAAATATTTAAAATGGAGAAGACTTTTCAAAAGTTCTTGAGATCAGCGGAGATACATCACTTAATTGGAAGTTTATGGAAGACATTGTAATTATGCACATCTTGCTTGCTGACTCACACATCAAGATCATGCCAACTGAGTAACGGACGGCACCTCGTAAGAACTAGGTTTAAAATGATGATCATGAACGCAATGTTCATACTTCAACAGACTATGCTTCAGTAGAAATAGCTAGAGGGTCAAGAGACCAGATACATAAAAACAGGAAAGAGAGGCATGAATTCATCGTAAATATTGTTCACGTTTTAAGTTCAGCCACATGCACGGAGGAAGGGACACAGCAAAGGGAAGATGTGTTGAAGTGAAACGCACATCTCTCTCAGACACCTGCAGAAGCCTCACCAGGAAAGGGGAGAGAAGCCTCCCAAGACACACACACACACACACACACACACACACACACCCTCTCTCCCTTCTCTGTTCCCAGGAATGCCTTCATTCCACCACCTTCCGCTACCCTACAGCCTAGGTAAGACTCGGGAGCACCTGTGTTTGCCTAGGACCTGATGAGGCATACACCTTCCGAATTCTCATTCTTGCTCTGGGAAATCGTTAGCTGAGCTGCTTGTTTTCGCTGATGGGTCAGAACAAAGTGCATGCTAACTTGGCACGTGCCTCCCTCCACAGGTCCCCCTCCCTTGGCACCCTCCTCCAGAGCCAGTGGCCAGTGCTCTCGTGAGCAGGTCTGTCTCTGGGTAAGACCTTCTCCAGCCCACCACCCACCATGGCCTCTCGGGCTTCCCCACGCCCAGTGCCCATAGGCTTGTCCCTCTTCTCTGTAGAGGAAGACCCCTTTTGCCTAACCCTGAAGACCTGTGCTGATCTTATGGTTAGAGCATTGTTCTTTCTATTGCAATAGACCTCTTCCCCCAGGGTCATAAGCAATGCCTTCCAATAACATGTCTCCCTACTAAGTCTCAGGTTGCTTGGCATTTAATTGTAGATACCAGGGGTGTTCATGCCTTAGTCTCTGAAGTAAGAAGAATCAATGTGTTAAAGAGTTTTAAGTGTCTGACAGTTTTCTAGGAGAAAGATGAGGTTGGTTAGGAGGAGGTGTGTAATGTAGACAGAAGGACCTGCCAGGACCTAAGAGATAGAGCGGAGCTGGGGCAGGGATGATGGCGCAGCATCTGGGGCAGCAGAAGGGACAAGGAGTCATGAGAAGCCCCGGGTTTACAGCCCAAACAACCGTCTAAAATGGGCCCTCTTTACTCAGAGGGCTGGGGAAGACGGGAAGATGAGCCGACCTGGAAAAGTGAACCGTGTGCTCAGTGCTGCACACAGGGTTCCAACGCCGGCATGAAGCCGGGGGTCGGGGCAGCAGCAGACATCTGGTTCTAGGGCGCGTGGAACTTGAACGGGCGAGATTAGCAGGAGATCTATCCACTGCTCATCGCGGCTGCCGCCTCTGAATCCAGCAGTGTTGGGGACACTCAGGGGAAGTGAATGATGAAAATAGGGGCTCCAAGGGAGATCAGCATGGAAGTTGTGAGTCCGAGAGCAAAGGAGAAGGAAGCCGCTGGTGGACAGTGGAATCACCAAAAGAGATGTGTTGTCCCACAGAGCAGGGGAGGGGGCACCGAGCCAGCAGTGGGGGAGGCGGGGAACGCCACCGAGGAGCACAGGACAGGATGCGTGCCCATGGGGGTGAGCACGTGGGGGTGCCGCGGGGGCGCGACGGTGGCTGGAAGGCTGAATGAGCACAGGAAAGACAAGGTGGGAAGAGATGGAAATGGAGAAAGCCGCTGTCCACGATGGCTCAAGAGATCTCTCCCGGAAATGGGAAGCTGAAGAAACACGAGTCAAAGATACACTAAAAATTACATGTAAATAGATGTGTGTGGGCCCACCTGTGTGTGCGCTTCTGTATGTGTGTGGGTGTGTCTCTGTGTGCACCTGTGTGTGTGCCTGTGTACGTGTGCACGCCTATGTGTGTGTGTGTGGCCCTGTGTGTGCATGGGTCTGTGTGTACTTGTGTCTGTTCACACCTGTGTGTGTGCACATGCCTGTGTATGTGTGTGCAGCTGTGTGTCTCTGTGTGCACTTCTGTGTGTGTCCCTGTGAGTACACACATATGTTTGTTCGCTCCTATGTATATGCACACACCTGTGTATGTGCACCTGAGTGTGTGTGTGCACGTGTATCTCCCAAGGAGGAGGTGACACTTTCCTAAGGGGTGAGGGGAGGAGGCCGAGCTGGAAGCAATGAAGACCCTGTGCCCACCGAGGGTCGGTCACGCCTCCTGCCCTGTTCCTCCCTGGCCCCGCCTTCATTCCCCCGTTTTGGCCTCCTACCTGGACTTTGTATTTGAAGAAACCCCAAGTTTGGAAATATAAATGTATATTTTATATTTAAGTAACGACTTAAGTAACAATGTCTAAAACTTCAACATAAAATACCATCACCTTTTAGTAAGAAAATAGTAAAGCCCTTAATTTCAAAGTCAGTCTACGGAATTAAAGAAAGTGAGGATTTAACCACGTTGAAAAAGAAGAAAAAAAGCCCTATTGATATTCTCAGCTTCGTCTGACTTAACAATATTCAAGAAGGGCCTCCTAAATTATTGGGTACGAGAGGAAAATGTTGAGCTTTCTCCCATGTCAGAAATGGCTCGATAATGCTGGGTTCAGACTCGTCTAAGAGTCTTATATTTAGGTGGTTTGAGAAAAGAAGAAATCCAGGCACTGGACTGGTTCTCTGACGTCATGTGAAACGGCTTCAATAATACCTTTAGACACTCTTTTGAGTTGAGACAAGGTCCCAAGCATGAGGGACACTGCCAGTCCCACTGCCACTGGGAGCGGACTCTCCACTCCTTGGTCCGGAAGGGACACGAGGGACCCGCGGCTCAGAGGACAGTGACAAGTGGGAGGAGGTGTGATGCTGAGTGGGTGACTCAGGAGTGTGATGTCGGCCGTGGGGAGGCAGTGACCGCTGGCAAGGCTTGAGTGTGAGGCTGTGGTGACAGCCAGGCGGGCGGGCCGTGCTCCCCGTCCATACCTCCGTTTGTGCGGACACAGACAGCCTGGGCTCTGTGACGTGGAGGGAAGCCCCTGGGCCCAGCCGCACACAGGTTTCACCAAACACGGAGGTCTGTATTTCAGTACCATTTCAAGGGAGGAGGCATGTCCGCACGTCATGGATCCCTTACCTTGGTAAGCGAGCTTAAACCCTTGCCGGTTCTGGGAGTGGTCGCTGTAGAAGTGGATGCGCGTTTCGTGCGTCGTACTGAGCAGGGCGGAGGGGGGGTCTGGACCACTGAACTGCCCAATCATGGGGCTCGTGTGGTAGGGGCCGTTTTGTATTTCCAGGTAGTCGTGATTAGCTTCCGTAGAAAAATTCAGAAACTGAATATGCGCACCTGGGAAAAAAACATGCAAAATTAATGGAAGTGACTATCAAAATGTGTAAGATCAATGCTTATCCAAAGTGATTCAAGCGCTATTGGTCTCCCCACACGAATTCTCCAGGAGGCAAAACAGCTCAGTCTGGGTGCCAGACAGCTCCCAGCTCCCGCCACAACACACCTTGGTTCAGCGTCGCCTGTGCCACCCACTGGTGCTGTGACCTTCGTCCGCGTCATTAACGTCCCTAAAGTCAGCAGCTTGGTGCAGTGTGATTACCAGGAGTACATCACAGAGACATGCAGGTACAATACTTAGAATAATGACTGGCACTCGCACCTGGCAATGATTTTGTCCAGCTCTGTTACATTATTACAGCCGTAAACGCAAAGTTGTAATTCTGTGTCTGATCATCCTTGCGCTCATTTACAACTTTACCGAGAAAGAAGCCAAAATGGGTCTAAGAAAATGCCCTAGCCTTTCCAAGTGGCCTTTAAATGGATGGTCGTCCCGCCACACGAGAGACTTGCTAGTTTAACAAGTGATCATTTCAATTGTGTCATGCACACGAAGCACATTATGGATGTTTGCAAGAAACCCGATCCAAAAATCCCACTGTAATTTACACACTTCAGTCAAGAGCCTGGCACGGGTCGCACACCAAAGGACTGTCCAAATGACCACTGTCACTGGTATCATATTCATCTTAGAGGATAATTTAGAAGCATTTAGAGGAAATTCCTCTTGATAATTTAGAATAATTCAGATTTAGAGGAAATCAAAATCAGAATCATTTAGTTATTTGTTATAACTTCGTGGCATTTTTTGAAAATTTATTTGACTACTGTGACTGAAATATTTTAAGTCACTTAAATAGGTGACAGAGGGCTCAAAAGGCATTTGTTTTTACATAAATCCATGCAACTAATTTAGGTTTGTAAAGCTTAAACTGAGAATTCCAATAGCCATTACCAATTATTCTCCCAACCCATGAGAAAAGCGTTACTCTGTGTTATTCTCTCCCTTGATCACTAAAAGAAGCTTTATTTTTACTTCTCATCTAATATATTTGACACATGCTTGCTAGGTCTGGAAAACTGAAGATAATGCTTACATGGGTTGCCTCACATAAGTGTACGCAGAAGAAAAAGGATAATAAACGTTTCTACTCAGGTACTGATGGGGAATACAGTTATCACGAGCAGCATTCAGTGCAAAAGGAGGAAGGAAAGTCCAAGTAGAGTAGGAAAGAGAAACACAGGCACTCAGGACACAGATTGTGATCCCAGAAGAATGATTCTATCGATGATGGAGGGAACTTTGTGAGGAAGCATTGAGGGATAATCAGTGGCCGTTTGTGTCTGGGAGTAAATGTGAGGCCAACCGCCGAGCAAACACTTTTCTCACAATTACCCAGCAAAGTCCTTATCAGTACCATCACGATTTGACAGGCGAGCAAGCGAAGGCTCTGGGATACTGGGTGTTATGTCCAGGGCAGCAACGGCCACGCAGAGGTACATTCACACCTGAGTCCGGCTGGCGAAATGCTCATGTTCCTGGTTTGCAAATGGGCTGCGCGAGAGCTAACAACCTCAAGACGCCGGAAATATTCCAGTTCAGATTGGAGAGGACTGCTTGTGTTAAGTCTGTTCAACCGCGACAGCAAGAGGAAGGATGGAAGGAATAGAATGTGGGAAACCTCAGGCTGTTTGAGTGTTTCCTCAGTTGGAAAAGTGTGTGACTCTTGATCTCAGAGCCAAGAGTCCAAGCCTTACCTTGGTTGTAGAGATTCCTGAAAATAAGAAAAATAAAATAAAATAAAATAAAATAAAATAGACTTAAAAAATAAAAGAACATGGGAAACTTTAGGAAGGGAACCAGGAAGCAAGAAGCAGGAGAAAAACCTGGCCTCAGGGAAAGATCTTTAACCAGTCAATCAAAACTTAGAATCATTTTAGAATGAGTAATTAAATTCCTGTGACACTAGCAGCACCTGAGCCATCATGGAAGAGGGATCCTGGTCTGCCCTGGTCTTGGCCACCCCAGTGTTACATACAATATAGGTGTAGGCGGTAATACTACAACTTAAAACATGTCTGTAAATATTTTTAAAATGTTAAGTAATTCATTTTGTTGAAGAACCATCAATGAAGTGTTCATTTTTTCCCCTACATTTCAACAAATATGTTGGTCAAATTTGGAAGCAGAAGAAAGGGTGGGGGGATTGAGGGAGGAAGGAGAGAAGGAGAGAAGGACAGGACTGGAGGAGAGAGGAGGGGAGGAGGGAAGGCGGGTGGAAGGAGGAGGGGAAGAGGGAGGAGCGAAAGAGGGGAGGAAGGGAAGAGGGAAGGAGGGAGAAGAGGAGGAGGGAAGGAGGGAGGAGGGAAGAGGGGAGGAAGATACTTAATTTAAAGAGGGAGGAGGAGAGGGAGGACTAGTGGATCTCTGGACTCTGAAGGCCCCATCCATACTCAGGCAGCTGAGCTCCTGGACCACTTAGCAACCTGCACGTGCACTGGATTTATTCCCTCACTCACTGTTGAATTAGAAACAAGGTTTCCGTTTGTAGCAGGGCCCAGAGATCTGATAAGAGAGTTTATTACTAATAACCTGTCCTTTTTCTGAGTGAGTCTGTGCCTAGGTCAGGGCTGCTGAGCCCTGTGGTCTAGAATTTCAGGGACACCTGTCACATTCATCACCGTGAGGCCTAACGTGGACACGGGAGCAACCACAAACAACCCCAGAATTACTGACATTTCTGTCTATGTCCCAAAGTGCGGCGACCATGGGGAATTAGCGTGAGACCAGACACTCACAGAACACATTCACAATTTGGGGATCAAATCAAATCAAAGAGCAGGGAAATGGCTTCAAATCGGCTCATTTCAGATATGCACAAGCAGACCTCGGATGTATTTGTCCAGAGATACATTTTGAAATTCACGGAATGACATAGTCGGGGAAGAAACCAAAGGCGGCAAGCAGGTCAGGGGTGAAGCTGTCAAAGACGGACAAAATCTCAAAGTGACGGAAACAGTAAGAGTGGTCCTTACTGATTTGGGATTAAACTTGACATGGAAATAGAATAATGACAATTACAATTTTAGGAGAAAAATTAGCATTTTAAGCAGGATAAAGTACCCAGCCACATTTCAAACCTCCTAATACACACCAGGAAATGGAACAGAATAGAGCCCAGCGTTAATCTGGTTTAAAATGGAATTATTCAGCTATCATAATTTCAGTGACTTGTGTCGAGTTTGGCATCATGAAGCCAGAATGAAGGGATTGATAGAAGCATTACTTAGCTATCCTCTTATTATCTCTCCAAACGCTGTAAAAATGTGTCACCGCAACAAGAATCCATCTGAATGTCCACTTGGTGACTGACATAGCGCGTTATTGCTGTGCTCATCTGATCACCGTTCGCGCCGAAAACCAAGAGTCAGTAAAAGTCACCCGCACAAAGGTTTTTGACTTTGGATTTGACAAAACTTTAAACACTAATGTGGCTGTGACTTCTGAGTTAAACCTCGTGTTCTAGTCAATAGACCTTGTGAATACGACGTGCTCTAGTAAACAACTCCGGTGCGTCCTGAACTCCGGCAAAGCCGCTTCACAGCCTCCCTGCATATGCCCGAGATGGACAAAGACGTGGTCCGTTTGGACAGCGGGGCATGCAGAGCTGGAGGGGTGGTTTTTAAATATGACAGGCAGCGATAAAGCAAAAACAAACAAACAAAAAACGTGGTTGCATGCCTGCTGACTGTGACTTTAAAAAAATTCGAGAGAACAGAGACAGACATTCTGTGTCGATGAGGCTTGTGCCAAAGCAACACAAAACAGCAACCCAAATCTGCGAAAAGGAAAGAAAATTACATAAAAATCATTAGAGAGTCTGGTGTAGCAACAAAAAGCAGCCAACAACCCAACAGCCCCTTCCTCGCATCAGGCGTTACATTGTTTCAGAAGAGCCCCGTGAGAATCGTGCTTTATGATATTTATTTATTCTGCTTATTTTTGATTTATTATTATTTTTAAAGATTGTATTTATTCATTAGAGAGAGAGCGCACATGAGTGAGAGCAACAGAGCGAGAGGGAGGGAGAAGGAGCAGGGGCAGAGGCAGAGGGAGAAGCAGGCTCCCCGCTGAGCAGGGAGCCAGACACAGGGCTCCATCCCAGGACCCTGAGATCATGACCTGAGCCGAAGGCAGACGCTTCACCAAGAGAGCCACCCAGGCGCCCCAATGATATTTAATTTAAAGATAAGGAAATGAGTTTCCAAACTGTTGTGGTAATTCGTGCAAATCCATGGCACAGTGACTGATAGTGCTAAGCTTTCTACTCAACTCAGAGCCCCCAGACATGAGCACTCAGGACACCTGCTGTCCATCCCTTGGCTCGAAGTCCCCCCATCACTGGGAGAGCCGAGTTCTCTGCCTGAGACAGGATGCAGGAAATAGTTACCACTGGAACGAATAATTAGCAATGGGAGACAAAGGTGGTTTTCACATATTGCCAAAGCCACTATTCCTTTTGCCTGTTTAAACTATCGACTAACCTTGGGCATGGGAGAGAATGGGATAATCAAAAGATTATTTCTCTAAGCTTGTAGCGGCTTTACTAAGGAACTGGAGAAGCTCTCAGGCAGCCCCACACAATGCAGTTGCACGGAAAGACCCCAACGACCCTGAGGAAAATCCTCCATGACTGAAAAACATCAAGAAAGGCAGTGATACCATGTCCTGCATCAGCGTGTCGTTCAGGTAGCTGGGGGAGCTGAAGCATCTGGGCTCACCAGTACAATAGTCACCAATGCCCCAAACAACCAAAAACCACACCTGAAAATTAAGAACCCAGGAATGCATGTGCAGATCCCCAGCATTTGAAGAAATGGGGAAACTAACTGTAAAAATATTGAAATGGAATTTATTTTTAAGAAAACTCTGGATCCCCTTTCCCTCTCTGGCCAGCAGTGCTGAGAGAGAGCATGGAGGGGGCAGCCACAGGAATTTCATTGTAACTACTGGACCCCTTCCTGCTAATGATTCCTGTACGCAGCCCAATCTGAGAACCACTGGGCTAAGTGATCATTTCCCTTGGCACTTAGTATTGCAAGTTTAAGTACGTATTCACAATAACTGGTCTTCTCTCTGTGCCTTACGTAAGCAATATCCCCACCGCGCCCAGTTCTTGATGAACTTCCCAGAGATACTACAACATACATTGTTTAAAATCGTTTCCCAAACCTCAGACAGAGAAAGGGCTGTTAGGAGATCCCCGCCCCCACAGAGACACACGTGCACACACAAACACACACACACACACAAACACACACGTGCGGGCAAACTAGAATAGTGGCAGGCGGCGAGTAGCAACAGCAATGTATCAATGCCCATGTTCACTTGGAAGAGCTGATTAGCTCTACCACATTTTTATTGTAAAGTATCCATCACATTATGCATTGAAGGAGGAAATGCTTTCCAACTTGCTTACCAAAATCATCCTAACAGCAGGAATTTTCCAGGTTAAACATCTGCAGTGACATCTCTAGAAACATATCTTCCCAATCTCCTTATCTGTCCCACTAATAGGACACAATATGGGAGATCAGAGAGGGAAGAAATTATTATTAAGGCCCATGACGCTCATCTTTGCTATGCCGCTGTTTGTTTTTGTGATAAGAAACTTCTGGAGTGTTTAACTTAAACTTTCAGATTCCTGAGTTCCAAACCCAAACTTCCTTTCTCAAAATTTCCAGGGCAGTGATGTGATGTCTGCCTCTGATTTGGGTGGGTATAGGGGAACCTGTGGTCAAGATAAGGCTGAGGGAAAGGGAAGCCGTGAGGAGAACAGTAGTGCTGGAGATACAGAGATGGACTGAAATAGGAGAATCCATCGTGGGACAGACTGAAGAAAAGAGAAGAAGAAAGTGATGAATCTGAATTTGAACGGAATCTGTGACACCTTTGGGTGCCCCAGATGAAAAGACATCACAGACAGCTGAATAGGGGGAGCTCAAATGTGTGTGTTTGAGAGCAAGGCGAGCGGTGGTGTTTTGAGTCCTGTTATTATAAGGGAGCAATGGCAGACAGGGATAAAATAAACTGACTTAAGAGTTTCAAAAATCTCATGGGGGGTTGGAAGTTAGGATGTAAAGTTTTCTCGACATCAGCAAAATGCTCTGTAATTTTTAAACCTCAGACAGCTTTTTTAGCTGGGATGAAAAAACTCCAAATATTCACCGTGTCGAGGGACCTCTACCACTTACATGCCTTCTCCCTCATTTGTAACTTCATGTTTAGAAGGGTATTTATAGATAAAATTTATCACAAGCAAACCTGGGGCCTGACATTGAATCTGTAATATTACAGTTGATTCTTGAACAATGCAGATTTTTTACAGCTCAGAACTATAAATGTATTTTCTCTTCCTTAAGATTTTCTTATTAACATTTTCTTTTCTCTAGCTCGCTTTATTGTAAGAATACAGTACATAATGAAAATACAACATACAACGTGTGTTCATCGCCTGTTCATGTTATCGATAAGGCTTCTGATCAACAGTAGGTTATTATTAACTAAATTGTTTTGGAATCAAAAGTTATGCTTGAATCTTTGACTATACTGGGTCAGCACCCCAAACCCCAGGTTGTTCATGGCTCAACTGCATTCTGAAGCATAACTACATTTATTCTAAAGAGGTAGGGATAGTGATACTATTTTATACATATTTAGGATTTAAGACATAAAATTTCTTTTTGCCTTTTCTTCAAGATGCTTTCAAAACCCAACAGCATGCAATATCAAATATTTAAAGACTCAAATCATTTTAATTGTAACATTTCATAAATCTTTTCTTTCATTTTGGCATTTCTTCAAATAAATATTTTGTTTGAGTTCATAGATCATGACCCTAAGACAACTTGGCTGATTTTCCCCCCTGAAATATTATCTTTCATATTGGCTTATGGGTAAGCAACATGAGGAAAAATGCCAGACAATAACCTTCTCCATCACAGAATGGTTAAGTTGGAAAAACAAGATAATGAAATATTTATATCTACTTATGAATAATATATTTCTCATGAGATTTGAAAGGAAAGTGAGACATACTTGGAATAATAATAACAATAATAATAATAATAATAAACCTGCTGAGTTCTTTCTTCTCTGCTTTTGCTGTTTACAATGCCAAGCCCTGTGCTGAACGCCTCTGAATTGTTCTAGTTAGTCTTCGCCATAACACTATGTGGCTCTTTTGGTTTTTCAGATGAGAAAAGCACATACCCCGTTTCAGTAGATCGCACCCCAGCAGTCAGTGCTGCAGTGGGCCTGTGTTTCTCTGAATCTCTGCTTTTAACTACTGTGGTCATTTGTCTAATAAACCCATGACCCTCAACGGCCTTCAGATGCTGTTGGAATACAGGGGTCACAGGCATGTCCGATCCAAACCCACTGCCTGGTTCGACCATTGCATCCACCACATCCATATCTCAGATGCCCATGGAAGGGACACAGATTGCACTTGTGAGAAAAGCTGAGCTAATGTTGATTGAACATGGGGCAGAACTACTTCCCCACCGCTTGGAGCTGATGATTAAAAAACAAAACTACACAAAAAATCCTGGAAGAAGTAGAGAGCCTCTGTAGTCCTTTTGTGGTTGCTCACCTTCCTCTCTCCACTCACTCTCTGACTGGCCCCTTAAAGAGGTCAATGGACATGAACCTCCCATGAGGTTCCCCCTTCCACACTCCCCCGTTTTCCTGTGTAAAACTCCATGTCTGTCCACAGCATGTCCATGCTCGCACACCTGACTTACGTCCGTCAAGCCCTCCTGCCCACAATGCCTCTTAGTTGCTCTCTGCTGAGCAAGTAGATGCTCCTCTGCATCTGCACTCCTGGTGCTGCTGCCATTCCTGGTACAGGTTCTTAAGTCAAAGCTTTGAAAACCTAATGAACCATATGATCTTCTAGGGCAGGGGTTTCCACTTAGGTTTAAGTTCATTCATCATTCAACTGACATTTCACTTAGTAGGTGAGTTCTCAATCACCATCTCCTAGGACACTCATTGAGGAACTTATTTGGTACACCTACCAGTGGGGGCTTGGGAGAAATTCACAGGTGGGGAAAACCCAAATTAATGAACTCAAATATGAAGGAAATCATGATACAGACAAAGAAAGGCATGTTGGGAATCAAAATTTCACAAAGACTATGAATTTCTGGAAAAGGCCATAATGAAATTTTAGTGTTCATAATGATTTAAATTATCCATTATTTAAGGTAGAGAACCTGAAAGTTCCTAAGTAAATATTATAAAAAGCCATTTTTGTGAACCTAAATCAATGCAATATATAATTACAAAAATTTATAGAACAGTCCTAAAGTGTGTGATAACTTGAAAAAGCTTTCAAAATCATACCAAAGAAACAACAACCATTACTACATCCCAGAAATAGACTACAGAAGGTGGTATTACAAATAAAAAGATGGATAATTGAATTAGGGATGCTGCATTTTATACTCCATGTGCCTACTCTAGCATCATCCATCTAATTTAATTTGCCCTGAAAAGAGCTGCATGGCTGAACTGATTTTTTAATAACTGTCTGTTCTTGAAGTTATTCTACCAAAGCCTTATTTAAATTTCTAAGCCACTTTCCAATTAAAGACAGTTACGTCAACAGAATAAGGTGCATTTTTCATTCAGCTGAATTCTTTCCAAGACAGAAATTTAAAAGTTGAAGTTTTAGGAATTAAAAAAAAAAAAAAATGCTTTCACTTACCATAGCCAACGGGCAGCTCGATTTTCCACGTGCAGTCCAGGTTGTTGGGATAAGCGCCCGGAAACCCTGGGCTCAAGATCACGCCCCCCATGCTGCTCAGCGTCCCTCCGCAGGTTGCTGTGAAGTGGACAGGCATGCTTAGTGCTGGGGCCATCGCTTTCTAGCACGAGGATTTAACTCCACCTGCATCCCCAGGACTTTCAGGTAACCGGTGGCGATGTATTGAGTGGGAGTATTACCTACTATTTATTCCCTGGTAACCATGTGCTGCCTACCAGGCTGAGTAAACACATTGCATGACTTAATTCTTATAAAACCCTAAAACAGTTGGTGTTACTATTACCCCTTTTACAGATTAGGAAACTGACCCTGAACGGATGAAGTAATTTGCCTGAACAACACAACTAGAATATAGCACCAGCTCCATCAGTTTCTAGGACCGATCTTTTTAGCAGGATGGTTACCGTTGGAGTTCTTTTAGGCATTGGAGTTTAGCCCTCCAACACCTTCTTCCCCGGAAACCTACACTCACGGCTGTGACTGGGCTTGAACAAAGCCTCCACGAAGCCTGACCTGGGTTACTCATAATTTATGTCTATGGTAGCTGAGGTTTGGCTAGAAGGAAACAACCGAGTTTGTAACACACGTGTCAAATAATATATGTGGAAGCAGAGGAAATTCTGACCCTTGACCAGTTGTGACCTATTAAATGGCAGTTTCTGATATTTCAAAGTAATAATGCAAATGCTGTCACATCTTTGCAGGAAGTCACATTAAAAGGCTTTATTGCTATTCTAACAACGTTCTTATCAGGCAAACTCCGTTTTGGAAGGAACCTCTGTTAGAGACTCTGAAACTCCCCTCCAAGCCTACAGTGGACTCTTATTTTTTTCTTCTTTTTCTTCTTTTTAATCACCAACGTAGAAAAACTTTACCTGTCAAGGGCACATTTGATCGGGGGAAAAAAATCTAACTAGTCTTAAAAAAATCAAGTCTGGTGAATATGGTAATGGCCCAAACTAGGGAATCCTAATCTGGGCTTGACACTGTATACGTTATTAAAGATGTAGGTTTAAAAAAAAAAAAATTTAAAAAGGTACTTTTGTGGGATGAGTGAATAATTCCAGTAACACTCTGAATGTGAACTTTGTTGTTTGTGTATGACCTCCCGGGTGTCTTCTCTGTGGGGAAACCAGGAATGTGGAAACACTGGCTCTGGGATGCGCTTCATCCGTGAGTCTGTCCGTTCCACTGAGCGCAGCTGGTGGATTGAAGCGGCATTCCTAAGTAGGGTCAGCACTGTCCCCCCTCCCTGCAGAGCTCTCATCCCGCAGTGAGGGCAAATCCATCCAACCACAGGGCAGGTGGGCGTGAAAACGCCAGATGAGTGACAGCAGCATGACGACAAAAGTGAAGAAAAGGTGACATTTTTAAAGAGGGCCTTTTGATTTTGAACACGATTTTTATGAAAAAGAAGAGGAAAAGATTGGGAATTATAAAACAGAACCATCTATGTACTGCTTCAATCGAGGAGTGGGACCGTGTCGCATGAAGAGCTGGCTGCGTGGCTGGATCACGGAGTCCTCGTTGATAGTGACATCTCGGGTCACACGGGCCAAATGTGGGTGTCGTGAAGACAGAGGGAGGGCCTCGCCATGGGCTAGATCTCCTTTCACAGGGACAGTCATAACTTAATTCCTCCAGTACCCAGTCATCACGAGTGTAATCCTATTTTAATTTACCTAAAACACAAACGTCACTGGGTGGGCGTACCGACAGAGCTCCCAAAGGACGGGCATCCCTCTTTTTTTCCTTTGTGATACGTAAAATCTCTACCAAAGGACTTGTCTTATTGTATATTTGTTCAATGCTACAAGCAAGTTTCAGCCTCCTTCCCAGGCCTTACTGGGCCACCACCATCTGGTAAACTGCCCTCCTGATTCCTGCTGGACAAACTCCCTCCAACCCAGACCCCTTCTTGCAATGAGGTACCCCATACAGAGAGTTAATGAGGCATATGTTGTCTCTGAAAGACGAGGTACTGATTACTATCAAATAGCTGGGGATCTTACATCCTACTGGATTTATTTATCTTCTTTTGTGCAGATTTCCTGGGTTTTTTTGTTTGTTTGTTTGTTTTGTTTTGTTTTTTTTGTGACGATATGTGGAAATTTTACTCCAGGGCACAGGGCATGTCCTCTGGAGAGACCCCATGGTATAGGGAATGCCAGCTGGATGGACGGGTCTGGCAAACAGCTTGGCTGTTCTGGGGCTCGTTGTGATGTTGAAATGGTTAATATTGGTTTAAGCTCTGAGCATGGGCTTGATATTAAAACCTGCAGAGGAACATTTTGATATGAATTATCTTCCTTAGGACTTGAAATTTCTAAGAGCTAATAACAAAAATATTATCTCTCTATGCATTTCTAGTCTTAAAATCCCCCAGTTCATATTAATTTGCAGCCAACAGCTAAACAAACAAACAAACAAACAAACAAAAAGCGTTTCAATCTCTCAGATCAGACTTGGAGATTTTCGTGGGTTGTTTGTGAGTTTTCCAATGAAAAGCCTCTCTCTACAGCCTATAAAAAGTTAGGGGTGAGCCAGTGTTATGGAAGTTGATGTATCTTCGACATTTGCGAATATAGGAGGAGAGTCAAATAAATGATAAAAATCAATTATAACTGGCTACTATAGGTTAACTATTTGAGTAAAACATCCTCCCATAATACAGAGTGCCAGCAATGACACACCATTTGAGTGAACACCCATGGGGAGCTGATTTCATTTCAAAGTTAAAAATATCTCAATTCCCAAACTTTAGGGAAGGTTCTTCATTGAAAAAACAAACAGGAAGACGGAAGTTCTATAAGTAAAAGGCAGGGAGGGAGGAGGCAGTGCCCTGAGCTTGGCCCCCATAGCTCTGTGTCTCCCTTCCAGGTCACAGCTGGGATTTCAAATCTCTATCCCCAATGTTTTAGGGGACGGGGTAGCCTAGACACTTACTTTACCCAGAAATCACTTTCAGGAAAACAGATATTGGTCAGTAGGGACTTTCACTTGTAAGCAAATATACTATGATGAACATTACAGGGACGGCACTGTTCCTGCGTGAGACCAGCATGAAGGCGGCCGCTCTGTGTTAAAGGCTGGGATCGGGTTGATCGTCCTCGGTCTATAACTCCATCTGTTTCCCGATCAAGGTCATGAAGGTGCAGATTACTAAAAAACATCTGATACTTAGGATCTGTGGGAGGCGGGGGAAATCAGGCTTTCAGAGGAAGAGGCAGCAGCAAGTCAGTCTCTTGCTTCCCCATGGAGGCTCGCAGGGACCCTAAGCTCTCACCCTCCTCTGCAAATGGACCCGGCACAGTGTGGGAGTAGCTTAGAGGACACTTTCCGGGCTCTACTGTGGGCTTTAGAATCATGTGCTTTATTCCAGAAAGCTGACCACTTTGTCCTGAAATTCCTCGTGCGACACGGAGATGCTCAAAGGTAGTGTTCTAGAGATGGGGGTTTCCGAGTGCATCCCAGGCAGCGTCCACGTGCAGGAAGCAAGAAAGAGACTATGAACCGGGTGTCCGTGGTCCCTGCCACGACGACCCGTGTTGTCATCTGCTGGGCATTCTGGAATCGCACTGAGAGCCTACCACGTGCTCAAAGGGGAAAGCTGAGTAGCCCAGGCTCTGTCTTCAAGGTCCTGGGTGGATCAAGGAGACTAACCCAAGCTCCAGGACCTCACAGCTCCACGAGAGAAAGTAGAGCCATCCGCAGCGTCGAAATGACCCTCTGTCATCGCTGTGATCCAAGCTGAGGCTGGGAACCCGGTGAGGGTCAGACCAGCGAGGCACCTGCCCCAGGTGCACACTTCAGGAGGGTGCCTGGGCCCCCAAACAGCAAGTTGGTGTAAAATTTGGAAACATCCAAAGGCATGCAAGGGGAAAAAAAAATAAAAAAAATAAAACAAAACACAACACTGTGATGAACAAAATAGCAGCATTTCCCATAAAGACAGATTGCTGCCTTCTCCTCCTGCCTGGGGCCCTCACTGGGGGCCAGCACCGAGCTCGCGGCAGGTGGGGCACCAGGACGGGCTTCGGCTCCAGAGGCCAGGACTCGAGGGACGTGGCCTCGGGCATTTCAGGGAAGTGAGAGTGGGAGAGCAGGCCGTGCCAGGGCCAAGTTGCCAGCCAATGCTATTCTGAGGGGAGCGTGGGTGAGCGGGAGAGCCGAGGGCCAGGAGCAGCCACACACTCTCCCTCCCCCGATACAGTAGGAGGATCCCCGAAACTGGGGACTGGAGGTTAGGATCCTGACGGCGGTCAGTTAGGAGGGGTCCGTCGGGAGCTAGAAGGCTATGAGAACCTACGGTCGAGGACTTAACAGGCGACCATCGCAACGAGGAACCATTCGGGTGGGAGGCCAGCGGGGGGAGGAACTCTGTCTGTACTCGGTCGATGATATGGAAGCTGAGACAACATCCGGATGATGGGGTCACCCAGGAAGGGGGTTCAGGACGTGGGGCAGGGCTTGAGGAACGCAGGAAGTGTGCAGTGAAGGCTGACTGAGTTGCACAGGTCGGGGAGCCCCTGACGACGTTGTGGTCACCTGAGCTGTAAGTGAGGGTTTCCAGTCAGACGGACGGGCTGATGGCTGGTGGTGAAGCTTGAGGCCTGGGTGACCTGGGAGACCGGCCAAGGTTACGGGGCCTTACGCTTCAAGGTCGTCCCATAATGGAGGTAAACGAAAACCCCCTGCTCTGCCCGGGACTCACTCTGACTACGTCCTCGAGGCAAAACGTCAACTGGACCTCAGGGCATGAGATTTTCCTCCTGCTGTGCTGCGTTTGGAAGGTTTTTCCCTAAAGAGGTGGGCTGGATCCCCATCCTAACGAACATATCTCCCTGTTTCTCCTAAAAGAATACGCTCCCTCCAATTTCAGATCACTTATGTTTATTTCTGAATTTCGTTTCTGGAAACTTGATTTTCCTGAGGCCTAAAGTCCTACACAGACTTTCAGACCTGCTGTGTCCCTTCCTTCTCCTAATTAATCCACTGGCCCTCTGACAGGAAGTGATTTGAGTTTCGAGCCGCCAGCCAGCCGTCTTACATCTAATCCGTGTAGGCTGGACCTAAGACGATGAGAAAGCCGAGCCATTCCCTCCTGCGGGACAAGACGCAAGCTCAGGTTTTGCTACACTTCTACTGCATTATGATGTGATTATGAAGTAACGACCATTTGAAGGGAAATTAGAAGTGGGTCATTTGAAGCCCGGGCCAGTAGCTGTGGGAGCCGGCAGCCCTGTGACTGCTGGAGCACGTGCAGAGAGGACGCGTCGGGGCAGGCGGCCGTACCAATGCAGAGTGGGGACGGGTAGTTCCAGCGGCGGACGGTTCCCGGCATGCAGGAAATGTGGGATCGGCCCTGTTGGAGAGAAAAGGAAATAAAGCTCACATCACCAGAGACAGAGTTTTAAGGACTCAGTGTGAGGCTATCTGTACTTCCTTTGGTTTCCTTTTTAAATTACACACCACAGATTGTGAAATGTAGTACGCTAGTGTTTGTCAATGAACCACATATTCGGAATCAAGATGGGACAAAAAAAATCCGTAACCACTGTATTTCTTTTTACTAACACCAAAATGCTGCAGGGTCCCTCTCAAGGGTCTGTTTGCCACGTGCTCCTTCCCTGATGCTTAACAGGATGGCTTGGAAAAGACACATCTTTGTGCTTTTTTTCTTTGCTTAATCATCAGAAGTTATAGCTTTTGATCTGGGAGGCTGTGATTGATTGAAAAATGCTAGGTATCAGTTTGAAGAGCAGAAGGTCAATAATACGTAATCGGCTTCTGAGAAGGCACCGTCCTGGTCACCCTGTCTGCTCAGAGTTCACACACGGCTCACACACCCCTTCTGGTCCCGCAAAGCACTGGGTCAGTTCCTCCTTCATCGGAGAAAAAGGAGGCTTAACATCCGTTTTATTACCAGACAGGCTCACAAAGTGCCAAATAATTGTGGCCACAATCAAATTAATCCTCGTCACCCACAGTCTCTTTATCCTGTAAATATATGACGTTTTCAACGTTCGACCTTCGGAAAGGTGTGTCCTATTATTTCTGTTTTAAAACCACACGGCCACAGATTAAATTCTGAATGTGTGGAGCTGCAGTCTCTCTCACACTGAGAGAAGGCGGTAAGCGGGCACCACGGTGCAGACGGCTCTTCTTGATTTCTTTTCCTCCCTGTGACGCGGTGGTCTCATGAGCCGTGGTACTGATCTCGCGAGTTTCCATTTGCCGCCCACAGCTGGCACAGAGGCAACCCAAGACAAATCTTTAAACTCATGTTACATGATCCCAGCCACACGGGGGATGCACCACCCAGGAATCTGGACTAACGCAGTTATCAGCCACAAACCAATTCCCTAAACTCAGAAACGTTTCCTGCGCAATTCATCTTCCACAAAACTCGTTTTTGTGAGACACATCACACTGTCTGATGTGTCAAAAAGTCATTACACAAGAGGAGACACTGCTTATCCTTAAAGAAGACCTTCCGTTCCTGCCGAGGTCCATGCTCTGTGGTCACTCATTTTCTGATCCATAAATTATCTTTAATAAATTTCTTCCTGAGTTATGGCAAACGTAAAGTGCAAAGGCCTTTAAAGACACATATCGATGACTACCAATAAAACAGTCATTTATTACCAATCTGGGCCATATCCTGTTACTGATTTTGGCACAAACATTTGATATTAGAGATTCCAGCTGAAGTGTGTATCATGGACCCAAAACAATACAGGGCTCTATGTGTTCACTAGTTAAAATTATAAGAATTTTCTGTTTTCAGTTTTTCATCCTGTAAAAGGCTGGAGAAGATGGAAATTCCAAAGTGCACAAAGGTCTGGCCTTCCGTCTGTGTGTCGTGGGGACAGCACCTCTGTGCCGTGTCCAGGAGGCTCCCGTGCATGTCTGTGTGTGAACACGACAAGGAACGGGGCCCTTCATAAAGGATGTGTCATAACGCATGCTGCGATTATGTTAACGTGTTAGCAAACGTGTTGTCGCTTATCAGCAACTCAAAAAAAAAAAAAAAGTCAGGAACCTTTTTCACTCCTGTGAAGGACAAACACAGAAGCTTGTGAAGTCGAAGCTTGGCCCAGGCACTAAAGAAGACCCGGCAGCTGGTCTGCATTGGAAAACCGGAGCGAGTGAGAGGCCTGGCTGGGCTCTGCCCCTGTGTGCCAGCAGCTCTGTAAACAAGCCAACCTCACGAAGGTCCTTCCAGAACCCTCCTTCCTATTTTCTCCTCTGAGGGCTGCCAAGGTGTCATGTGTAAAAGGATTCTCACAGCAGCTGCAAAACGACATCACGGAGGGGTAGGGAGAAGGTGAAGGTCCCGGAGTGCAGCAAGTAGTCACGTGTGGGACACGTGCTCGGTTATAAACCAGACATAAAAGAAAAAAAAAGGATATAGTAAGGGCCTCTCAGTCTATACGGGGGTGTCCCTCTCCACGGAACCCGTGGGACGTGACTTGGTATTCTTCACACCATAACACGGTTACGTCTTGTCTGAAAGACTCTGCGAGCACATGGAGTGGGGCCGCTCTGCGCGGCGCCGTCCCTTCCCAGAAGCAACTTTGCATGCTTTTCTGAGGCTGCCTCAGGCTCATTTGTTTAAATCCCTTAAAGAGTAGAACTAATACAGTTTTCCTTAAAATATGATCAGCTTCAGTTTGGTAATAAGCAGACAGCCAAAAGTACTCTATTACCCAAAGTAACCCAAGAGGAGACACATAATTAGGTTTAAGTTTTCCTACTTGACTTGGTAATAAGCGTGCTTCGATTATTAATAGTCATTGTTGGCAGGGAGAATCCTGTAAGAATTATGCTAAGTGACAGAGAGAAACTATTTTGTGAGTAAGCTTATTTGTGTTTAGACCAGAAAAAATAACAGAAATAATGAATGCTGGTGCACATGAGGTTATGAAAGTGCATGAAAACTTTTATATAACATTAAAAATGATAAAGGTGCTTCAGTATTTCTTGGGAATGATCAAAAGCTATTATCTGAGCACCACAGTACCTGGCACAGAGCAGATACGGAATGATGATTTGCCCAACTGACCATGAGAACAGTGTGCAAAGGGGCTGTCAGGGTGACAGTTTGAAAGAGACTTCTGTCCCTACTTTGTCACTTAGAATTTTATCTGCAGTCATACAGGGAGAACTTACATTTTGAAACAAAATAATTACAAAAAACAAGATGCTCAACTTTGAAAGAGTGCATCCTCATTAGAAGCTATTTCCACATTATAATTAAGATTACCAGCATGCATGGCTTAATGTGACTACTTTGATTTACAAACGAAGTGTGAGAAACTAAATTAGCTCTCCAGGAGAGCAAATCTCAGGCACTGGCTGCTGGAGCTGGCCAGGGACTCCGAGGTTTAACCCTCTCTGCTCCCAACACTCAAAAGGAGGATACCTGCAAGGTGTAGCCTGGTTCACACTGGAAGGAGAGGACGTCATTCACCATGTACCGGTCTCCTATTTTGATGCCGTTGCTGGGAAGGGCTGGTTCTTGGCACGCGGCGAGACCCACAGCTGTCGAAATGCAGGGACAAATGCTTAGGAAATATGTAATATAAACAACATTCTTATTTTTGGAAGAACAAAATAGCTTTTTTCCCTTGTTGCTCTCCTTCTAAGGAAATGAACAAAGACATTGAGCCATTCTCTTATTACTCTACCAAGAAGACTTCGGGTAACTTTAAATCAGGTTTAGCTAATTCATCAATATATTTCATATTCAGTCTGCAGTGAATCAAGCTTTTCCTTAAATAATAAAATTTGCTACTTCCACGTTTCCTATTATACATTCCAATTCCAACACATACACATTTTAAAAGGTCCTTTAAAATTATGTTTCTTATAATATGCAAAACCCATGACAATCCTCTCTTGCTTTCTTGTTTTTCAAACATAGTTGGCCATCTTTATGAAAAAACTTAAGTGTGAATCTGGGAATTCTATCCTTCCAGACACACATAATATGAGAACAAATATTTTGTATTGTCTCTCTCATTTAAAGACAACAACAAAACTCACAAACAGTATGTTCGCAGATAAACAGGTCCACTACTTATGGGTCCCAAGACTATAATCAGGCACTTTTCTAGATGGAAATGCCTTCAGTTAGGACACTAACAATTTTTTTAATGCATCACATAACAGTGGCATTCAGCCTAAAATATAGAAAAATTAACTCTAAGTATTTAGTGCTGAAACCTCTCTCTATAAGCCCCATGGCACAGATAGACAAAATATGCAGCTCTGGTATTTTATAGAATAAAAAAAATGCCTCTGAAACGGTGCTAAAGACGTGGGGATTGTGAATAATCCTTTTCATCAGTGTGGTAGGTCTTCTCTCATCCCTGGTTACACAGGACCGACGGGTTTTACAGGGTAAGAGAGGGGGAAGGACATTAATTCGAGCAGCCCAGCTTAAAATTCTCCATGTGACCTTGGGCTTCACTCCAGGTCTTGGTTACCACACTAACGGACATGAACTCGTCAGATGAGTTAGCTGATTGGGACTGGGGACTCTTGAGTGATACGGCTGAGACGGGGAAGGTGGGTCGTCTGGTCTTTAATCAAACCTGAGGCAAAAACTGGCGGGAAACAGCTATGCAGGGGGTGGGTCCCAGTGCAGGGTAAGGACGCGCGCTGCTCCCCTGCGCACGGGACTGCATCCACGCGTGCGGGCTCTGGGTCAGGCACCCCTCCTCTGCGCACATGCACAGCCCCTCGGCCCGTCTGATTCCACTTAAAGAGCACAGGGTCAGTGGTAGAATTCCCGAGACTCCCAAGGTGGGCGACAACCCGCGCAGTCTGCACCCGCAAGCAGGGCTCAGTGCAACTCCACGGGGTGCCCACGCACCCCAGCAGCAGGTTCTGCACCCAGAGCCCGGGCCGGCGGCTCCTGGGGGAACCAGACACACTCACGACCGTATGTCATTAAACTAGACGCGTGACACTGCTCCAAGCCTCGCCACGCGCTAACAGCCACGACTGCTTGGAGCGGATATTAAAGAAAGGACGAAGTCGATCAAATGGCAGGTCGAGTTCTGCAGGTACAAGCGTGTACATAGGAAGCCCCTCTCTCAGCGTCAACAGACAAATTGTCCACCGGCCTGCCCTGACCTGCTCCCCTTCCCTGCTCTCCAAAGCCTGGCATGAGAGCCTGACAAGACTCACACCCGTGGCCCTAGCTCAGAATCAGAATGATCTTGCCAATGCCATCCTAAGGATTCTTGTGCATTAAAGTTGGAGAATCACCAGTTTGACTCACTTTCCCCCCAAAGCTGAGATGAAGCAAAGAGAGAAGCATCTTCGTTTTTTCATCAACGGTGTGATTGTTCATTTGAGAGCACCATGCTACAGAATCTGCATCAGAATGGACACCCCCGGTTCCTAAGCTCACTGAATAATTTCAATCCTTGGAACACCTTGATTTTTAACTGGGATGAGCAGGTTTGAAGTGTATTTAGAGTTTTTCTATTGGGATCATTTCTTTCCTAAATGGCTATTTATTTAAAAGTATAAAACACCATATGCATGAAGTGGCAATGTTTTTTTTTTTTATTCCCAGCACAAAATTTCAAGATAATTGAGTCTTTATATTTATATGATAAAATTGCTAAATATGGAAAAATACAACCCTTAGGACTTTATCTTGTTTTGTAGGCATAAGTCTAATGTATCTCTTTCTTAACTCTTGAATACATATTGCATTTAAACTTTACCCTTTCTCCTATCACAGTGTAGCAAGATCACTTGCCACCTGTCACTACATTTTTATCTGACCCTGAAAAAAATAGTTAAATTGTCTTTTGTATGAATTTAATTACAACCGGAAATACTAACAAGCTAATTTGTGGTGATATCACATCATCATTTTGGTATACGTCAAGTGCACACAGAGACCAAAGACTATCAATAACCCCCAAATGTTAAAAAAAAAAAAATGGTAACATATTTTGAAATTTTAAAAAATGCAACAAGTAATTCAAAACCATTCAAAACCATCCCTTTACAAATCAGATATAATAGGCTTTTACCTACTGTGTTTATTTACTACATGGTGATTGATATGTATGTATTGTATGTTAATTTATTTTAATTTTCTCCTTCCTTAAATTCTATGTATAAATCCCATTCATCCTCTGGAAAAAATAACTTGCATTTACTTGTACCTACAGGAATTATAATACAGTTTCTGAATAAATTAAAAGCATACATAAAGTCATTTTAATCAGTGTTTGATCTGATGACTCAGGAAGCCATTATATGCAGACCCAGATACTTGTGTAGAGAGAAACATCGGCCCCTCACTCTTCAGTGTCACTAGGAATCTGGTATATGGGAGGAGCTAACAGCACAAAGATATCTGGTGTCTCTAGGGACATTTTCTAGTAATAGTATCTACATATATTACCCAGAGATAAGTAATTATGTGATTGATGTGATCATCCAGGAATATTTATTGAGCTATCCTGGACCAGAGCCCAAGTATGTTCCAGACAACACATCTCTCTCCTAACCATGCAATGCCTCCAGCAACGCTGAGTCAAGTCACCGTGAAAATAGTGGATTTAGGCCATGAGTGGAAGATTTTTATTTTTGGGTTGAGAGAACCATGACTCTAGCAGAGGGGAGAATTAAAGGTGTGGCAGGTTCAGATCCCCAAACCAGCTGGGTTTGAAGTTCTGCCCCAGACGGACGTGTGCTAGCACCTCGGAGGCTCATCATCTCCTGTGATCTACATAATCCTGGTAGCACCCTCTAGAGAAACGGCAACCAAGTGCATTATGGACCCAACACAGGAAGACCGGGAAGGAGACAGGGCAGCCCCAGAAATGCCAGGAATGATGTAGGGTAACAAGTTCTACCTTAGAAGGTAGAACAATGAACTTTCTGACCGCCAGGGGACAGGAGGAGGTATACTGAAGAATTTTCAATACAGAGAATGTGCAGACTATTTGCATTTAATCATTATGGTAATCAAAGCATGAGATAAGGAAGATAGGAGAAGAAAAAGGCAGGGAAGTACACAGGAGCTGGAAACACAATTTAAGTCCATATGTGTGTCCATCACTTTTTAAAGCACCTAAAAAGAGAACAGTTTTAGAAGAATGTTGTTGGAACAAAACTGATTTTTAATGTTAAATCATGGGTGGTCTATCACCTAAGTGACAGGTATAGTTGTAAAGCCAGTCAACTAAAAGATAGTGATTTAGACACAAAATGAGACATGTTGGAAGACATACAGAAAAAAAAAAAAAAAGAAAGAAAGAAAAAGAAAGAGAGAACTTCTCTAAAATCAAGCTGTGACACAAAACCATTTGGCAGAAAAATTCAAAATTAATTTTCCAAAAGGACAGACATCTGGTAGAGTATATTGTCATATTGTAAGCAGAAGTTTTTAGAAGATTTAGAAGACTTCTAATTTTTTCAGAGTATGGCATATTTACATTCTGTACTATAGATGACAATATAGCAGATGCTATGCAGCGAGGGTTTTTTTTTTCCATTTTTTTTAAAAGATTTTATTTATTTATTTGACAGAGAGATCACAAGTAGGCAGAGAGGCAGGCAGAGAGAGGGAGGGATGCAGGCTCCCTGTCGAGCAGAGAGCCCAATACAGAGCTCGATCCCAGGACCCTGAGATCATGACCTGAGCCGAAGGCAGAGGCTTAACCCACTTAAGCCACCCAGGTGTCCCTAGCTAGGTTTCTTTAAAAGGTGACTCATAAGCCCCTTGATTCTGAACCATGAGGTATCCTGATTAAACATGATAATGAGAGGGTAATTGTTGAGTGTTCTGAAGATTTAGATCTATTGTTCTAAACAAGTAATGAAAGAGGGATAAATATTTTATGTAAAAATTTGGACATTTTGAAATGTATGGATTTATAAAGTTAAGATTAGATTTAGACAGTAGCTAAAAAAGTCTTTATTTCCCCACGAGTCTAGTCTGCAAAGGCAAAGAATATAAAACAAAGCCATTAAAAAGACAAGTAACCTAGTTTGACCAAACCCATAGCTTAATGGTTTTACCTGCCACTGAACGTCAAATGTGGACGTTATGAACCAGACTACGACAAGTAGCCTCATCGGTTCTCCAGAAGGTATTATAGTCAGTATCCTAAGTTCATTAAGTAAAATTCAGAGATGGTTTGCTTAAATCTTGAGAAAGAAAATAATATTGAGATCCATGATAGACATGCCATGTTGGGAGCAGAAAATGTGAGCCTGTGTAGATACCGATGAGACAACTCTGAGCAGTTGTTGTCAACTTAGCATTGTCCTCATTTTGACTAGCGTAATGTAGGCTTTTCAAAGACCACAAATTAAAAAAAAAGGGGGGGGCATGTCATTCTAGCCACACTGCTCAAAACAATGATCAAGATAAAAACTACAGAGAGAGGAAAGCGGAGCTGGATAGTGAGACCCCTAGAGCTGGGGTAACTCACAAGGGCACAGAGGTCAAAGAACACATGCAGATATATGAGCTTTATTAAATACATGGGGAGGTCATCATAAGCACTATATGGACACATAGGCTATTCCTTAATTTTGAAAAGAAAAAAGAAGGTGTTGAGCCCATTATTTTGTAACTAATTAATAATAACCATCCATTCACACAAAACTAGCAGATAAAAATCTTTCTTCCTGTGCAGACAGGTTTGGATACCTTAACACAGAAGTGTTGCTGAGTCTCTAAACCCATCAATCAAAACTTGCATTAAAGGTCAGACACTGTGTTGGAAAATAGGAGAATAAAGACATCCCAATTTCACTTAGGGAGACGCCATGGGAGGTTGACAATCCATGAACGAAATGTCAGATGTCATGATCACACAGGCATAAACATAACAAGTGTCAGCCTGTAACTCAGACTTCTAAATTACATTGTTTTATGAGTCCATACATCTCCATGACAACAATGTGTATAGAGAAACCTCCATAATTAATAACACAGCATCTGAAGTAAAGAAAAGAAACCACTTTTTAAATCATTGTGTGGGGATGCCCGGGTGGCTCAATCTGTTTAAAGTGCTTGCTTTCGGCTCAGGTCATGATTCCAGGGTCCTGGGATTGAGTCCATGGCAGGCTCCTTGCTCAGCAGGGAGCCTGCTTCTCTGTCTACCTGCTGCTCCCCCTACTTGTACTCTGTCTGACAAATAAATAAGAAAATCTTAAAAAAATAAATTAAATAAATCAGTGTCTAAGAATTCAGCATGTATGTGGAGCTAAAAATATTTTCTTTCATCTGTAAACTGTGGGCATGTTAAGTCCACGTAATAAATGCTTTCTTTATTCTTCCCACTTAGTAGATCTTAAGGAATCTTCAAAGCAAAAGGGATTGTGTGTCCAGTGTCAAGAGATGTCATAGCATAAATTTGGGGGAAATAGAATATTGTATCTCTTTTGGAGATCTGAAAGTATTATAGCATATAAAAGGCAAAGAGAAATCCTACAGAGATGAATCTGCTTCAACTTTATTTGAAGGATTTCTGAAATGTATTACAGGACCATTTTGGTCTGTATACTACCCATGGATAACACAGGACAGGAGGGTCCTGCAGAACACTCTGAGAAACACCGATCTTATCCAATATCTTCATTCATGGGGAGAGGGTACACAATTGCTCCAAGTTCACAAGACCAGGAAATGGCCGGGCTATACCCACTTTTCCTTCTGACTCTCAGTGAATTATGCATGCCACCACCACACAGCACATCTCTGTTAAAATTTTTCCTGGACTATCACGTTGCTCAGTTTCCCTAATTAAACTATAGGCTCCAGGAGAACGCAAAGTTGCTCCTTCTCTTTCATCAGTACTATAGGCAGGATGCCTGTGTGTCCCTCCTTCCCCAAAAATGTGTATATTGAAGCTCTAATCCCCAAGGTGGTTTTTGGAGGTAAGGTCTTTGGGAGATCATTAGATTTACATAAATTTATGAGGGTGAGACCCTCATGATGGGATTAGTGTCCTTATGAGAAGGGAAGGAGAGATCTCTCTCTCTCTAGACACATACACCAGGAAAGGCCATGTGAGCACACACTGAGAAGGTGCTGTCTACAAGCCAGGAAGCAGACTGTCACCAGGAACCAAATATGCAAGCACCTGGATCTTGGGCCTCACACCTTCTAGAACAGTGAGAAGCAAATGTCTGTTGCTTGAGCATCCAGAGCTAAGACAGTGTGTGCATCACACACATCTAGCACATGGCCTGGAAGAAGCATAGATACTTATGTCGAATTGATAAATGGATAAAAGGATAGTAAATTATCGCAAAATGACCACAATTAATAGCTAAAAATATTTTGGCTGCTAAATAACGTGTTCTCTTATTTCCTATTAATAAAGGATAAATGCTGTGAAACAGATTGCACTTCACCTGTCTCTCATAAATAAGAATGAACGGGGTAACTCTTCCTAGTGACATATTGCTAAACCTCCTCTCACTGGTGTAAAAAGAGAACCATCCTGTCTTATATAGGACCTCAGTAATTTACGGACACCTGAAATTTTATCCTTTCCTTCATGATGAGAACGATCACTGAAGCCATGACTGTATCAGGCTTCTTTGCCAGAGTGATATTTACTACAAATGAAAGAAAATTTTCCCACTTATAAATGTACCAGACACACATATACCTCAGAAAACTTAGAACATTAAATGTAGTTGAAATTTTTAAATGTCAAACCTTACACTTGAACAATTACACAAACATAATGTAATGGTATGTGCATTTATTAGCGTTCCCAGGTTTTCTGAATAAAAGGTCAATTATGTGTTTAAAATTATAACAATGATAATAATTTCTTAAAGTATCCTGGATTGTTTAATTTATATATCAGATAGACTAATGGTAATACTTATCAAATAAAACAGGCATTTGTACATGTGATTATATGTATACATATGTATATGTAACACATGTATTTATGCTCATGTGTTTTTGCTTTTCTTTATAAAAAAAGGAAATATAAAATACTCAGATTTAATTGAAATTCTTAAGATTTAATAGGCTAAATCATCACATTAGCTGATTGAATCAAGGAAATTTACAAAAAATATATTTTTAGTAAAATATACTGATAATTTTAATATCTTTTTCTTGGTTTGTTGTTTTATAACATGATTTAGCAAACAATTTCCCTTGAGCCAAACCTGGTCATGCTCATTTCTTTCTGTACTGACCCCTTTCTTTAGTCCTTAAGCTGAATATATTTTCTCTGGCCCTTTACAAAAAGATACTGCTAAACTATGTTTAATAGTATTCTATCATATCCTTAAGGTATAACACTAAACACTTTCATAAAGATATTTGATCATTGTAAACATAAATTTGTGGTATTTATTATTATAGAGACTTGAGGAAACATTAAAGACTAATATGAACATTCTTACATAATAAAATATCTGTACTGCCGGAAGTCTGCAAATAAACCATATTCATATAGTGACAAATGTGATATAATTTAATATGTTGGATTTTACTTTAGCATGGTTTCAAAAACTCAAATCTAAGTGTATCTTTGAAAACAAAACAAAACAAAAAAACTACAACTGTGTACAAACATTCAGGCCAAACATACTATTTGTTAGCTGACTAAGAAATTGGTAGCACAATAATAAAGTAAAGGAACATATTTTTAAAAGTATTCTCTGCTCTTTGAATGATGAGGGTTGATTTAACTAGTCCTTGAACTGTTTAACTCTTACTAAAAAAAAAAAAATGCATCAAGTCTAGGAGTGATGTCATAAGATGGCAAAATAGGAAACCCTAGACCTTCCTTCCCTGATGGAGATACCAACTTAACAAAAATACAGACAAATTGCCCTTGGAAGAAATATAGAAACCAATTAAAAGGTTCCTGAACCCTAGGGAATCAAAAGCCAACTGCATTGAAGTTGGTTGGAAAATTCATGGCCAGAGATTCTCTCCACAACATACTAGGAACTAATCTTGATTTCTTCCTGTGAAGGGAGAGAGAACAGTGGGATATATATCCAATGTTCTGACTTTTTAGAGAGCTGTCCAAGGGACTGGTCTCTCTCTTGCTTGAATACAAGGGCTGTTAGGAAGAGAAGCAAGGTTGGTGACTCAGAACAAAGGTAGTAAATGTGGTCTGACCCATACTGGAACCTACAATCTGGTGGATAGGACCAAAAGGGGGGCTCAACTACAAAGAGTCCACAGCAGCAGGCAGATCTAAGGGGAAGCTCCTGATTAGCAACCGGGAAATCTCTCCTGATGCAGGCACAAGCCCAGAGAAGTTTTAATCTCAGAAAAGGCTTGAGCATTCTACAGAATCTCTTGTTGGGCCAACTGGTGAAAGTCTCCCCTCTGTAAAACCAAACTGTAGAGACTGGGAGAGGCGGCTGATGCTTAAAAAGCCATTGTTGCAAAAGAAGGTAAAACAGCATACAAAGAAATAGGGGGAAATGTCCCAGTCAAAGGGTCAAATTAAATCTTTAGAAACTTACCCTAAGGAAATGGAAATATGAATTACCATAGAACTCAAAATTACTCTCATTGGACTGCTCAATGAATTATAGGAGAACAGATAAACCACTCACCTCAATCAAGAAAAGGATACATGAACAAAGTAAAAACATCAACAAAAAGACCATGAAGAAGGACCAAACAGAAATTTTAAACTAAAGAATCCAATAACTGAATTGACAAACCCATTAAAGAAGACCAACATTAGACTTAATCCAGCAGAAGAAAGAAATAGCAACCTTGAAGAAGATCAGTCATTTGAAATTATCAAGTCAGTAGAGAATAAAAGGCAAAAAAATGGATAAAGCTTAAGGGAATTGCAGAAGACCACCCAGCAGAACAATATATGCCTTATGGGTATCCCACAGGAAGAAAAAAAGAGAAAGGAAGGCAGAGGGCCTATTTGAAGAAACAGTGGCTGAAAACTGCCCTAGACTGAGGAAAGAAATGGACATACCAATTAAAGAAGCTCAAAGAAGTCCAACCAGGACAAATCTAAAGAAACCTATATTGAGGCACACCATAATCAAACCATCACAGATAAAAATGCAAAAAGAAAACATTTTTTTTTCTTGAAAATGGCAATAGAAAAAAAAAAAAAAAGTAATGTTCAAGGAACCTCTTATCAGACTACCAGTGGATTTCTCATCAGAAATCTTGTCAGTTAAATGGAATCAGATGGTATAGAAAACCATACAAAATTTTAAACTCTCTAATAAAAGTAAATATGTAAAAACTATAGAATCCTGGAGTACTGATATATAGTTACATAAATTACTTTTAAATCTCCATAAAAATTTTTAAAACAAAAAATAGAAAGTAATTTTAAATTTATGTTAATGGATATGAAATATAAAAGGGAAATTTGTGTCATCAATAAAGAGGGCAAAAAGAACAAACATAAAGGAATAGAATTTTTATATGTGATGGAAGTTACTATTAGTTGAAAATCATTATTTAAGAAGTTTTATGTAATTTCAATGGTATATTCAAAGAAAGTATCTTTATAATACACACAAATTGAAATGATAACATATCATTACAAAAATATCAGCAAAACACAAAAGCCAACAAGAAAGGAAAAGAAGGGCACAAAAAGTATAAGACATTTCAAAAAGAAATGAATAAAATAGCAAAAGCAAGCTGTTCCTAATCAGTGACTACTCTAAATGTAAATGAATTAAATAAATAATTAAAAGACACAGATTGGCAAAATGATAAAAAATAAACAAGACCCAGTTATATGCTGTCTACAAAACACTCACTTTAGATCTCAGAACATGCATAAGCTAAAAGTGAAAGGATGAGAAGATATCCCATAAAAATAGGAAACTAAAAAGATCAAAGTAGCCACACTTACAAGAGACAAGATAGATTTTGAGATAAAAATTGCATAAGAGACAAAGATAGGCATTATATAATGAGAAAAGGATCAATTCACTGAGATGTAATAATTATTATATGATAATAATTATTGTAATATATATTATATAAAATATATATTATATATAATGTTATATATAACATTAGGATTCCCAAATGTTTGAAGCAAGCATTGATAGAATGGAAGGAAGAAACAGACACAACAAAATAATACTGAAAGCTTTCAATACCCCATTTTAACTTAGGGATAAAACCACCAGGCAGATGATCAATAAGGAAGGAGAAGACCTGAACAACACTAAAGACCAAGTAGGCCTTACAGATATTTACAGAATACTCCACCCAAAAATTAAAAATTCAAATTCATCTCAAGTATATAAGGAACATTTTCAAAGGTAAGGCAAATGTTCTGTCACAAAATAAATCTTAACCATATTTAAAAAGACTGAAATTATACAAAGTATCTTCTCTGACCATAATTGAATGAAACTGGAAATCAATAGCAGAGGGAAAACAGAAATTTCCACAAATTTGTGAAAATTAATCAAAATCTTAAATTCAATAAGACAAAGGCCAAATAACAAGAGAATTTAAAAACTATCTGGATGCATGAAAACAAAAATGTGACAGACCAACAACTTCTGGGATGCAGTAAAAGCAGGACTAAGAGGGAAATTTATAGCAGTAAATGGTTACTTTAAAAAAGAAGGAAGATCTTGAATAAATAATCTTACTCTACACCTCAAGGAACTAGAAAAAGAGAGCAAACTGAGCTATATGGTCAAGCAACCTCACTTTCGGGTATATATCCAAAGTATTTCAAAGAAAAACTCAAATAAATATTTGTGCACTCACAGCATTATTCACAATACCCAGAAAGTGAAAACAACCAAACTGTCCACTGACGGGAGAAAGTGTAGTGTATACATAAAATGAAGTATCATTTAGCCTTAACAGAAGGAAATTATGTCACAGGCTAAAATATGGATGGAACCTTGAAGACAACAAGCCAGTCACAAAACAACAAATAATGTATGATGCCACTATATCTAAAACAGACAGAATCACAGAAACAGAAGATAGAAATGGGGTTGCCAAGGGCTGGAGGGAGGGGAGAAGGGGAATTAGTGTTTATCATATAAGATCTGCTAGATGACAAAGTCCTAGAGATCTGTTGCACAATAATGCGAATCTGTTTAACACTACTGAACCACACATTTAAAAATGGTGAATATTGTCAGTTTAAGGGTATGTGTTTTTTACCACAATAAAAAATAAGCAGGGGTGTGGATAAGTATGTCAGGTCTAGACTGAGATACACAACATGGTATGGACAATGCCCTCTAACTTGTGGCTTACCCTCCCGTAGCACTGGCTACACTGCATTTCAATACCCTTGTCTTCAACCCTCTCCTTCTTTGGGAAGACGCTTTACAGTGAGTGACCGTGTGTCTCCAAGAATCAGCAGGGCCTCACTCAATAGAATTTTTAACAAAACCATGCATCATGTGCATCTGTAGAAAATACAAAACCTTTCATAAATATGTAAAGATAAAAAAAATTGTTCATCCAGAAGAGTGAATTATATAATTTTCATTTCAAATGGACTATCAAAAACCAGATATGGCCACCAATCTATCCCTTATCTCTTTAAGTTTTTTCTCTTCCCCTAACTGGACATTATCACTTCATAATTAAATCACGTGAAAACAAACAAGTGAGCCAACACAATTTAGTAAGTCCTATACAGAGATTAAAGAAAGGAGGTGTGGAAGAAGAGTAATATTTCCTGGGATCCCAAAGAACTAACAGTCTAATTGGGTTTAAAGGCCATAAAGACCAATAACACGAAGAAAAAAGCATTGTAATTAAAGCATGTGGATAATCAATGCTGATAAAAAACAGAGGTCAGAGAGATGAACACGGATTGACACGGTGTGGGCAGCAGGCTGAGCGGCTCCTGAAGGACAGGTGGGATTCAGAAAGGCAGAGAGAAGTGGGGGGGGGGTCGTGGGGGAGGAGAAGTGGGGAAACACTCCCGGGAAAATGATAATTTATACAACGTGTTTGTTGGACTGTAACTGGCTGAATGAAATGGCTTGAGGGACAACAGTGGGTGATAAAACCAGCTGACGCATTAGGCAGAGATGCCTAGATAAGGAGTGAGGAAATGTCGAGCCACCGAAGGACTTTGGCAGGGGTGAAGTTTGATCAAAGAGACATTTGGGCGTAAACCTGAGCATGATGGCACTGGGCTTGAAAGGAAGAGAAACGGAAGGACCGGTGGAACGTGACCAATGTGAAGAATGAGAGGAAAGTCGAGATTGAGGGAAATGCATGTTTTTAACTGGAAAACACATCAGCGACCTGAGGAGGAAGGGCTGTAAGGGGCTTCCTTGCTGATTATGCATCTGGTATGAAGTCACGCATGACTCCACGGAGGAACGTGACGAAAGCCCGCTCGGAAAGGAAGCTGTGCTTCATTTTTATTTATTAAACAGGACATCAAGAATAGACAAATCTGGTGAACAGGTAGAGGGAATCTCATAGTTTGGGGAGTGAGAAACAGCCTCATGTCATTTCCCCTTCCAAAACTGCTTCTTTTTCTGACATTCAGAACTCTTCTCACTTCAGTCACTTACATGACTGAAGTCCACTCTCCTGTGTCTAGAACTTTGATGCAAAGATAGGACGGGGCTTCTCATGAATGATTAGCCAAGGGCTGGCTAAGACCCTGTCCCTGAATAAGTCATTACGTATTCAAATTCCAGCATCTTTCTTCCTCAGTTACTCAACATGGAAAATTTGCAATACTGGCAATAGAACAGAGAACTCTTTTAAGTTTTTACATCCAAGGGATGAGCTTGATAATGTAATAGCCTGAGTTTTAAGCTTTGAGTAAGAAGATCCTAAAACCAAATGAATGATTAAAAAATAGAATACTCAGAGTTTTCAAGTGGCCACAAGTTTTCAACAAAGCAATGCACGTTTGTAGGTGGGACTCTATTGAAATATCTGTTCTGTAAGGACGAAAAGTCTAGATTGACCCATTATGTGGGATAATGCTAGTTTGATATCTGATAACTGCTTCCCATATAATGTTCCTAGAGTTGGACTCAGAAACCCACTGTGGCTCAACCAATGTACTTTTCCGTAGCATTCACAGACTCCCTTCAACAGGACAGGACTTGATGAAAGTGATCACACTCCAACAGACCCCGCCATGACAGGTTCCTGTAACTGCGCTGCTTCTCCTTCAGCGTTCTTCTGTGGCTGACTCCTGCCCATTCTTCCATCTTTCCTTCAAGAAAGATTCTCAGTCTAGAGCAGCACTGAAGTCATCTTACACGGCAGAACTCTGTTTATTTACCCCAAGGAGCTTAGCACAGTCTGTAACCAGCACGGACTCTGGTTTTCTGGTGCACGACGCCCACCACTAGAATTCAAATTCTACCTGAGCACAGACGAAGTCTGCTAGCCTCCTCACGACTCTGTCTGCGATGCCTGGAGGACAGAGCAGAGGATCTAAGAGATGTTGGAGTAATTCATGTTGGATGCAGGGATGCACACTGTCTACTTTAGGAGGAACACGATTGGGGGGGAGGGGCAATTATCCCCTAGAGATGAAATTAAGGCAAATCTGCATGTTCTGTGAAAGCCACTCCATATGGAGAACCATCAAACCTAAGAGTAATCTCAAATGAGTCACAGGGGCAGATGCACCAAATGACAACTGTTAGTTTGAAACCAGGTTCCTTTCTGTGTGGGCAACTGTCTTAGTCATGAGCAGCAGGAGTGGCAGCCTCGTTGACTTAGTGACTGCTGAGTCTCAAGCAGCCACCAGCAGGCCCACTGACGAATGCACGTCATGCGAAGACACATGTCTTAGAGACGCATGGGAACAGCAGGCAACGCTCCCAGATGTAACTGCGGGATAAGCCTTCCATCCTAGCCGCCCACCCCGCCGCTTCGCAGATATCATGCCTGAGATTCCAAAGACTACAGGGAAACTTGCTTTCAAACACTTATGTGTCAACTGAAGAACCATGAGATTAAGTCATGTCTGTTGCACCTTTCACTTAAATGTAATACTCGTAAAAATGCTCACATGTCACAGGTGGGAAGAACTCGCTCACTTGTTATCCATTTTGTGTGTGTTACATTCAACTCCAAATAAAGCTGGAATTCTCCTGTCACCAAACCAAGTTACGGTAATGTTGCATGCCTGAAATAATCTCCTAAGAGAGATCTCAACTTTTTTTTTTTTTGGGGGGGGGGGGGGTCTCTGGAATTCTCTGTGATGTAAAATAAAAGCCAGGATTTATAACACAGTTGACCCTTGAACAACATGGGTTTGAACTGGGCGGGTCTACTTACATGAAGATTTATTTATTTATTTATTTAAGATTTTATTTATTCATTTGATAGACAGAGATCACAAGTTGACAGAGAGGCAGGCGGGGGCGGGGGGAAGCAGGCTCCCCGCTGAGCAGAGAGCCCGATGCAGGGCCTGATCCCAGGACTCTGAGATCATGACCTGAGCTGAAGGCAGAGGCTTTAACCCACTGAGCCACGCAGGCGCCCCTTACATGAAGATTAAAAACAAACAAACAAACAAACAAACAAATACAGCACAGTACTAGAAATATATATTTGTTTCCTGGTGAGTTTTTAAATGACATCTTCTATTCTCTAGCTTACTTTGCTTTAACAATGTAGCACATGATACATATGACAGGCAAAAGATGACTTAATCGACTGCGTATGCTACTGGTAAGGTTCCTGGTCAACGGTAGGCAATTAGTTAAGTGTTGGGGGAGTTGAAGGTGACACGAAAGTTTCAACTACTCAGGGGTTGGCACCCCCCCCACATTGCTCAAGGGTATACTGTACTTTGAATACTTCTGTGCTCCTTGGTCCAGTTAGAACTTAACAGAAAACAAGGAAGACAGGAGTAATTGTCAATTGCTGTGACTGAAAGCAGTTTTTACAGGATTCGGGGAGGCATTCTTTGTTTACCAAACTAAAAATTAGCTGAGGGTCTCAGGAGATTCTATGGAGTAAGAACATTTAGAAAAAAAATTATGGATCAACAAGTGATCGATATAGAAATAAACATAAAAGGGGGCTTAACATGAAGTAATTAAGAGGACAACTTCATTATACATTGAATGAGTACTGGTTTACACAACGTTCACTTGGTGGGAAGCAGTGAGCTCTAATCTCTGAGTATGCAGAAAGAAATCTCTGTAAACACACCCAGGGTAGAACTGACTCTCTGTCTTGTTCAATCTCTCATTTCTTGTAGTTTCACTCATGTCCATCACTCAAGTTGAGAAAACTTATTAGCATTAATGTAAGATTAAAGTGACATTAAAACAGTCATTGATACTTTTCACATATTTATAAGGATCTTTATAATCACAGAGGGCTAATCGAAGTTGTCAATATTCAATTGTAATAGTATCCAATTAAAAGCACGTAGTACTTTTGATTGCAAAAAGCTCAGTGCATGTTCCTGAATTTCAGTCTTTATTTAGATAGTTCTTTCTGAATTCCTGTTTTGAAAGGGATACAGAAAGAAAGAAAATATAGTACTTACTGAAAACAAGCATAAGCATGAAGGAAATTAATGCACTTAACTATATTATGTTCTTAACATTATATCAAAAACTGATATAGGACTGTGATGTGAATATCACTTCTGCATTGTCCAGTAAACCATTTTTAAAATTTTATATTTAACTTATTTTTATTAACCTATAATGTATTATTTGTTTGGGGGTACTAGTTTTGAAGACAACTTCCTTTGCAAATTTTAAGTACCTTTTAGAATACAGAACAATGAAGGAACTTATCTCTTTTAATTAATTAATATTTTCCTTTTTAAAAAGAAAATCAAGCCAATAAATTCTATTTCCTTTTTGCTTGTATTGTCACAAATTCAAAGCTACATTGAATGCTAGAATTATAGCTATTTTACTCTAGGTGGTCAGTACATTTATAACTTCCTCCCTAGTTTGGTTGCTGTTTAAAATTTTATTTCTTTATTAATTACCTTCTTGTATACATATTTTTAAGTTGCATCCAATATCCAAAAGGCAGATATGTCATTTAAAAAAACAGATAGTCTTATATTATTTGTCTGACTATGTATCTTTTGATGAGGTCTTATACATTAATGTATACTTTTTTTCACTATACACTTAATTACAATGATATAACACATGAGTCATCTATAATAAGTTTTGAACTTGTCACCCTTGAAATAATAATAATATATCAGAGTGCTCTAGAGAAAATACTGTTTCAAAACTATTGACCTATGAACCAAATCAAGTAAACAGTAAAATATTTTACATGTATTTTATAATGGTAAATAATCATTTCAGCTGACAATTGATACACTATATCAATTATGGTCACTTTGAATAGTGACAGCTATGGATGAGGTCCAATGTGGAAACCATTGTCCCAAGTCTAGGGCTCTGGCCCACAAACTGAGAAGTCCACGATGGACCAGAGCCAGGAAAATACACATTATGACAACGGCAGCCTCACATAAAAGGAGGGGGGAAGAGTAAGACAAAAAAGTTGCAGAAACGCATTCAGAATAAATTTATTCTGACAAAGACCGGAGTTTGAACCAGTTATTTGTAGTTATTATGAGGAAAAAAACATGCTAAAATTTGAGAAAAAGAAGAAATCTCCAATTAGTCCTGCCTTGTAAAGGAGACACATTCAACTCAAACAATGTAAGAGTTTGCAAATTTACTTCTCTAGAAATTTTCTCTTTTTCCTCATAGGTGGGTCACTGTTTAAAGAAGGCTGGCCTACTGTATGTGTTGTAAGATATCTAAAACATATACCGCACAGTAGCTTCCCTGTCTCCCCTGCCTCCTGGAGGCCAAGTGTCAGGTCTTACAGACTTCAGGAATGTTTTGTTAACTCCACTTGCTTCCCAATGGTGAGTTCTGATAAGAGAAACAAAAACAAACACAAAACAAAACAAAAATCAAAACCAAAAACCCCCACAAACTCCTGAGAAAAAGTGAAATAAATCCACTTCTACACAGGCAGTTATCTCGGTGCTATTCTGACTGAATGCCATGCATGAGCCCTGGGGATGCTTGCATAAGTGCGGTGACCTTGCACCAGAGGGCAAATTCACTCAGGGATTTATCGGGTTAACCTGGGATAGATGCATTCAATGGGGTGTCGTATGCAGAATTAGAATTAAAATATCTTCCATTTTGGCAAGACAAAGCTGAGACACAATAATAGTCTTATTTAATAGAGAAGATTTTTTTAAAGACTTACTTATTAGAGAAAGAGAATGCGCTTGCATTTGAGTGGGGGAGGGGCAGAGCAACAGAGAATCTTTAAGCAGACTCTATGCTCAATGTGCAGCCTGATGTGGCGCTCAATTTCAGACCCTGAGATCACAACCTGAGCTGAAATCAAGAGCCAGAGATTTAACTGACTGAGCCACTCAGGTGCCCCTTCATATAGATTTTAATCATCAAAACCAGGATTGTTAAGTAAACAGAGGTATACGTAAAAATCTGAATAAATAGTTTCTATGCAAGAAATTTCTAAATGGGGTAAACTTCTAAACTGGATGGACTTACACTGTTAATTTATCTGTAATGTAAGTAATTATATTAAATTTAATTGTATAATTTATCTGTAAATATCTCTTAATTTCTTCATAGTTAGGATGAATCCTTTATCACTATGTTACAATTATGTGTGTGCTGCATGGATGATAGATATAGATAGACAATTTCTTTTAAAAATGAGCATTCCAGAAAAGCTTCTCCATGGTCAACCTAAAGAAAATAATTTTGGTATTTATATATTTATCTTTGAACAAGGGGAAACCCCTAAAATGATTTCCACTTCCACGAGGATACCTGAACAGTAAACCACTGTTTTCAGTTTAACAATGAGAAAATCTAAACTGCAAAGTCATAACTTCCCTTGAACTCGTCCCAGAGCTGAGGTTGCAGGTAGCTAGCTGAAAGCAATTCCAAAGAAGAGAAGCCCGTTCCAGGGGACACAGGAAGTGGAAGCCGTCTCTGTGACAGAACACAGGACAAAGGCAGCCAACACTCACACTTTGGAAAGAACAAAACGAACCAGGTAACCTCTTGGCAAACCACCAAAGACCAACCCCGGGGCTAAAACAGCTCAAGGACCCAGATGGAGGGGAGTCTGCCATTCCTTCTACAGGTGATTTAAAGCAATGTTGGGGGCACGGCAAGAGCCTGGAGGGAGCCACCTGCACCCACCCCGCCACACAGTGTTTCTATGGAGAGAAAGGCATGAAGCATCACATGCTGCCCTGAGCCCATCACTTGCAGCCAGTGAGACAGGCACTGTAGCCAGAGAAGGGTGGATGGAAAAGATCTGTGTCCAGGGTGTGGCCAGAGAACCAGCATGGGCTTAAGGTCCTCTATGGATTCCAAGATTATGGTCCCCTAGCCCTGGGGACAAGCAGGAAGTGCCCCCTGGAAGAATGACAACATAAGTAAGACAAAGAACTGGAGGTCTTGGGAGGGAGGCTGGGGATGCTGAGCACATATCATCTCTAAAGGTAGACTCCTGGGGTCTAGCAGTGCCTGGAAGAGAACAGCAGCAGAGCCCTGAGGCTGGCATGCACCCAGCACAGAGTGACAGGTTATGGCAGTCTACTACTGGGGAGGGAGAGAGTTTGGAGGAAGACCACATCTCCTGAAAATCTGTTTAGAGATGACCGGAAACCAAGGTGGAGGACTAACGCTGAGAAAATCACCGGAACTCAGCACATGGTGCCTGGCGGCTCACCATCTGGGGAACTTGAAGGGAACCAAAAGCAAGCAGAGTAAGAGGACTCAAACCAGTTCACCTGGGGCCCAAAGGGACTCATTAGCAGTGGTGTGCCCATTCCCAGGCATACGTATTTTGAAAAGCGTTCTCCACCGTTCTACTCAAGGTGTCCATGTTTAGTAAAGGATTTTGAGATGCACAAAAGAGGCAAGAAAAAGCAACCCTTTGTCCAGAAATAAAGCAACAAAGCCAGATACAGAACATACTCCCAGAATGGAGATATTTATTTTTAAAGATTTTATTTATTTATTTGACAGACAGAGATCACAAGTAGGCAGAGAGGCAGGCAGAGAGAGAGGAGGAAGCAGGCTCCCCCTGAGCAGAGAGTCCTATGTGGGGCCCGATCCCAGGACCCTGGGATCATGACGTGAGCCGAAGACAGATGCTTAACCAACTGAGCCACCCAGGGGCCCCAAAAGGAGATATTAAATGGGAATATTAAAATAAGTATGAGAAATATGTTAAAAAATCTAGGGAGACAGGAGGCATGCATGAAGAGATGGAGTGATGATTGTAGAGAGATGATAAGGATAGAAAAAGTCAAGTGAAAATTTTAGTCGGGGAGTACCGACAATATCAGAGATGAAGAATGCATCTAATGGACTCGTTAGTAGATGTGACACGGCTGGGAAGGACTTAGTGAATCTGAAGAAAGGTTAAGAGCAATCACACAAACCAGGACACAGGGAGAAAATAGTGAATAAAGCAGAAGTGAGCACCAAGAAGTGTGAAAGAATGTCCGACAGCCTAATGCGCATGTAATGGAGTACCAGCAGAAGCCGAAAGAGACGGGCTGACGGCAATATTTGGGATGACAATGTGGCTGAGATTTGTTCGTGACCAACAGAAGATGTCAGAGCATAGATCAAGTACGTCAAGAACGTCAGGACAAATATTGAGAGTGCACTTACGCTCTGCCCTAGACACATAGTAATTAACGTGATGAAAATAGAACATAAAAGATAAAATGTTGCAGCAAGCCAGAGAGAAAGAACACATGCATGTCTACAGATGCAGGAAGTAAGAAGTTACTTCTCACCATCAACTAAGAGATGAGAAGACAAGGGAATGACATCTAACACACTGAAAACAAGAAACTTTCAACCCAGACTTCTGGATACTTTCAAAAATGAAGGTGAAATAATGACTTAAAAAAAAAAAAAAAGGCAAAAGCTGGGAGAATTCATCGTCAGTAGACCCGCACTACAAGAAAGATGAAGGAGCGGTCCTCAGACAGAAACTTGGGTTGACCCAGAGACATAGCGAGCTCCAGAGATGCTAAAAGCAAAGGTAAACATGAGATATTTATTTTTCTTATTTTCTATTTACTCTAAAAGATCACTGTTGTAGTAAAGTAGTAGAAACATAAAAACCAAAAGTAGTAAAAATATTTTGTGGGCTTTATAGCCTGTAAAAATAAAATGTAAGGCAATGAATAACATAACGGGAGGAAAGCAGATATTAGAAATGCACCCTTGTAAGTCTCTTTTACATGAAAGGGCATAATATCACTTGTAGGTAAGCTGTGCTAAAATAATAAAGATGTATCTTTTAAACTCTAGGCAGATCATTACATTTTTTAAGTTTTATCTAATCAGCCCATAGTGGAGATAAATTGAAGCAATAAAAATATTCAGTTAAACCAAAAGCTGGCAGGAAAAGAGGGGAGAATCAACAAAACATAAGTAAGACAAAGAGAAAGGTTCCAATATGGCTTATGGCTTCAATCTTACCATCTCTTCTGCCACCAAATCCCACTGAAATCAATCCCACTGGTTACTGACATACTGATATACATTGTGCACACACACACACACACACACACACACACTCATGCAGAAGAGATATTCTTATCTATAAAACATTCTCTGCTCTTTCGTGTTGAGTTTAAGAACAGCTGCCGCCATATTGTTCCTTAGGAGCGAGTTCATATGCTATACATACCCTTAGCACAGATTTTCTTATTTCCAGGATCCACCAGTATCACTATTGTCTATAAACATCTTTAAAGTTTCATGAAATCTATTTGTTTGGTTCTGTTTTAGTAGTTTTTCTGAAGAAAAGAGACCAGAGCAAGGGTGACACCTGTGTCCTACTGTGGAACTGTGTCAACATTCCCATCGAGGTCAGAAGGACGCTGACCTGGCGAACACAGGAAGAACTCAATGAGGCTGATCGTTCGAGTGTTATTCAGATCACGCGAGAGAACCCAGGTCATACATACGGGATCAGGCCTTCTTGGAATTGCTTCTGTGACTGGTAAAATTTGATAATTCATCCCTTCAAATAATAATGCTTGTTTTCTGTTTGGGACATTCCCGTCAGTGCCCATCTGGAACGACGGATTGTGATAATTACCCGGACCTCGTGCTTACTTCAAAGTCCTCATTCAGAAGCAGGTGTGGATCAGCCACGGTAGCTCTGGTTTTAGGGAAAGACAAACTGATTCAGAAGCGCCTCTACCTTCCTTGGGTCATCGACCTGCTCATGACCCTTGGGGTCGTCGTTTGTAAAACAGCAGTGCATGTTGTCTTTATGACGGGACAGTTGGGATCCTCGCACAGGGTTTAGTCAAGGGCCTTTGTGACGAAGTGTCTCACGTTCCGTGGGTTACTAGCAGTGCGACCACAGGCCATGTCCCTCCTTCTTTAAGTGCTGGGCATCCCTCAATCCAGGGCTTTTGGAGGACAAGTGAATAAGTAGCTGTAACATGTTCAGAGCAGGACCCACATAGAGTGTGTGTTTTCGTCGTTTTTCTTATAATTTCATGAATATCAATTTTAGTGACAAATCTGAATTTAGAGGCTTGCAGATCGACAGTACATATTTTAAGTAGATGGAAATATGTCAACGGATTAAAATATGCAACTATCTTTTGGCGGCTTAATTCAACAGTCCTTGTACTCTTCGAGGTTGGCCTCAATGAGATTAATTCTATAAACCCTTAAAATGACACATATTTTCAACTCTGGCCCAAGGAATCAGAAGGAAATGAGCGCCTATAAATAATACAGGAAGTTGGGAGGACACAAATGACCCGGGGGATGGGGGGACGGCGGGTGGTCAGAATGGTGTTAGCACAAGAAAACAATCCCTCAGAACAAAGGTTGGCAAATGAAAATGTAGCATTAGTCTGGGCAACCAAAAAATAAATATGGTAAGTATTTGAAAAAGGCCTTGGATATTTAAGCAAGATGTATTTGGTGGGAAATATCTCAGTCTTTCTCTTTTAATGAAGTATACTGGTTAGGAATAAAGTGGAAAGTAGATAATTATACTGTTGCCGTTGTAATTGTACATAATAGCAACAGAGGAGGAATTATTTTATGAGCACCTCTTTTTATAATAAGTGAGTGAAAAGCCCAAATCCACAAGATGAGTTTGAGAGAAAGACAGAAGAGCATTCCTGAGTTCTAACGTTGCTAAAAATATTAGTGAATTTATTAACACTATCATAAATAAGGTGATAGTTTCCTATCTACAGATGTTCACAAAATATATCACAGTAGCAGATTTTTTTCCCAGACATTTCCTACATAAATAACATCCACACCATCATTTTACACTGTCACCAAAGTAGTGCTATTCAAATAAATTGGAATAAACTTGCATACAAATGCCTGTAATAAGTAGGGGAATTTAACTGAAATGGGAAACAGCCCCGTGGTTTGTGTCTGGTTCAGAATATTTATCATCAGCTGGAAATCTGGCCTTTCAAAAACATGCATGCATTTACATCTCAGCAAACTGTTTATCTCGATTCAAAAGATCACTTATTAAAACTTATCCATGTATTTGCTTATTTGCAACTGCTTATTAAAGATGATGAATATCAACATTAAGCATTTTCAGTGCTTGAAAACATGTCCTAAAATAAACCTGACTCATTGAAAATTCTTATTTCATTTTTACAAGGTTTACCTGCATCATCAAACGCCAAAGAAGAGTTGCGAATTTGACCTTTGTCAACCCATTTATCAGACTCCTAACTCATCTGCCCATTCATTTTTAAAAGGTTAGCGTCTCCTTCGCAATACCTTCTTCCAATTAAAATGAATAATACACAAAGCAACCGGCTCGCTGGTGGTTCCGTGCTGGGCCTCTGCTAACAGCCTTGGAGGCTACAAGGGGAAAGGCCTTATGACCATAATCTGTGAGAAATTATGATTTGCTAGGTTTCAGGATATTAATAGGAACATCTGCTATCACTCACAAAGAAAAATCAGGAATCACACAGTGTCGCTTTGTGCTTTTCAACAATTACTCCAGATACTAACATCTGCATGTCCTCATTCCTTTGCTTTTTACAATATACATTGCACTGAGAAAGATTTTAAACGATGCACGTTCATGCAACTTGTAGTTTTGGAACAACACTATTCTCCTACGTAGTAAGGGCGTGGACTCCCATTTTGTTCAGAAAAGCGCTCAGTAAAACAAGGGAAGTTGGACGCAGAAAGAGTTGACCTTACTTTTGTACTCCAGGTGAAAGCCGGCAGCTGCTACACTGATATCGGACTGGAAATGCAGGTAGAGCTGGTGGGAGGTGCTGTTCAGAAGGGCGGGGACTGTGGTTCCTGCAGGAGACAGGGGGTAGAACAGTCATTTGACAAATGCATTCGCTTTTCCGTCTATACGACAGATGTGGTGTCTGCTTCAGTTTCCAAATCCCTATGGCCTGGTGGCTACCCGTGTAATCTGTGTACTGGCTCTAATCCTTCTGCACTTTGAGCCTTTCTCTTGTTCTCATACCATAAAGTGGCACATGTTCTCTGTTCTCCTCAAGCTGACATGACATCTATCGTCTCAGTGCACAAACTCACCAATTCTTACATTTTCCCATGCACTGGCTTTTTACATTGCATTCTTCTTCTTTTTTTAAGATTATATTTATTTATTTGGGAGAGAGAAAGAGTGCACGCACAAGCATGGCGGGGGGAGAGCAGAGGGAGAGTGAGAAGCAGACTCCCCACTGAGCAGGGATCCTGATGCAGGGCTCCCTCCGGGGTCCTCCAATCAAGACCTGAACCTGCGGCAGACGCTTAACCAGCCCAGCCACCCAGGTGCCCCTCACACTGCATTCCTTTAATGACACAATCATTTTGGTTTTTTATTTTGGCTTGAACAAAGAAGGGACAAAACTTAAATGAGCATGTCTTATGGAGGCCCAGGGGTGGGGGGAGGAGAGAGGGGGACAGTTAGCCTGGGGGACTGATCCAACATATTATTGCTAAAATGCTGCTTTTGACTACATTCTCATGCTAAATGATGTTCCCGTTGAGATTGGCACATGATTCCAACTAAACACGTGTGAAAAGGAAAAGGCAGGTTTATGACAAATAATGTCTTTACTTAAAATGTTCTGCCTGTGTTGTGATGACCGACAAATCAGTAGGAGATGTACAGACGTTGAGGACAAGAGTGACAAAGACTCTGTGATACTGGAGGGGGCTGAGGAGAAGAAGAATGTCCAACAATAGGAATTTTAAAGTATTCTGGTGGGAGGCATTCCATAGGGAAACGATAAGCCGATTTAAATTCCGTGTTCTATGAGTGCACACGCTTTGCCGCCTGCACGGCCTGGCTCTCTCAAATGCATACTCAGCACTGAGGAGAGTCAAGGAAACGCCTGCTGGGTCAAACTCACCGTGGTGTGAGCAAATTACTAGACCAAGCTACACTGAAAATGACCCTACTGTGTCAAGAAAGAAATACTATTTTAAATAATAGAATAAGGAGATAAGCTCATAATTATCCAAGACAGATGAACATTGTCATAGAGGGAAGCTCCTCCATCACCCTTCCCTCTCCAGCGACCCCGCTGTCCTCCACCAGCTCCAAGTCAACGGCTCCAGGTGGAGATTCCAGTGGGCCCCACGTCCCTGGGTGTCCAAAGGACAATTGAAGATGGCCTGTGCCAAGCCTAACTCTTAATCCAAGCCTGCAAACGCTGGCCAGCCTCCTGCGCCCCTCACGCCGGTCAACAACACTGTCAACACCTCCTCCCTCCTCCATCAGAGCCGCCCTTCTCTCTGTGACCCAGCGCTCCTCTGCAACCTGCCCACAGACCCCACCTCACTCGCCCCCCCACCCCTTCACCGCCATCACCCCTGTGCCCTCCACCTGCACCCATGAGCTTGAGGAGTGCAGCCCTCTCTTGGCCTGTTTTCTGAACCCACTGTTGTCCCCAGAGAGTTCATTCTCTGTTCAGGAGTTGGAAGAAAGGATTTTTTTAAAAAATGAAGTTATGATTATTTCATACTAAAATTCTCATGGATTTGTGATGATCTTAGAATGGAATTTCAGCCTCCTTGATTTGGCCTAAAGACCTTGCATGATCTAACCACTGCCTGTATTTCTAGCTGCTTTTTCACAACTGATTTTTCTGTTCGAGGTGTCCCCGAAATTGTAGCCTGTTTCTCTTCAACCCATTTTACCTTTTTATTAACATTCCATTATAATTAACATACAGTGTTACATTAGTTTCAGGTGCACGATATGACTCAACACTTCTACGCATTACTCAGTGCTTGTCCCTACAAGTGACAAGTGCACTCTTAATCCCCAACACCCATTTCCCCAGGCCACACCCCCGCCCCTGTGATGATGACCAGTGTGTTCTCTACATTTAAGAGTCTGCTTTTTGTCTCTCTTTTTTAATTTGCTCATCTGTTTTGTTTCTTAGAATCCACACATGAGTGAAATCATATGGTAAGTGTCTTTCTCGGACTGACTTGTTTCACTCAGCAAAGCACTTGCTAGCTCCATCCATGTTGTTGCAAATGGCGAGATGTCATTCTTTGTCATGGTGAGTGATATTCCATCGTATGTCTACACCACGTCTTCTTTATCCAGTCACCCATCCGTGGACGCACAGGCTGCTTCCGTATCTCGGCTGTTGTAAATCATGCTGCCATAAGCATGGATCGGCGAGGATGCAGAGAAAGGGGAACGAACCCTCTTACACTGTTGGTGGGAATCCAAACCAGCACAACCATTCTGGGAGACAGTATGGAGTTTCCTCAAAAGTTAAAAATTGAGCTAACACGATGCAATAATTATTCCTACCTCGTCCTACTCCTTCAACAATCTCCCCTCCCTTCTCACACCAAGTCACTCACTAGCGCATGCAGTAAATACATCTTCATCAGCTTGATAAACCCATAAGCCTCCTCACCAGACACACCAGTTACTTCCTGGGTACACACCAGACAGAACCTCCCCTGGTCAGCACAGAGCCTCAGAGCCCGGAGCGTCATTCAGCAGCTGACGACAAGAGACAGAGAGACCCACCCGTGAACCACAGAGCTGTGGAAGCGTCTACTCTGTGGCCCACAGCTGTCATCGCTCTCAGCTCCCGCCTGGGCTGCTGGAATGAGCATCCGTGGACCTCCCACACCCTCGTCCGCCTTCTCCTTGTTCTGCACACAAAACCAGCTCGTCACAAATGAAGAATGCTTGTAAATTTCACTTCTAGACATGGATGAAAGACACATGTTTCATTGACATTTTTAAACTCTTTTAATGTGCTCTGAGGGCTCATCCCGCAGGCCGGGGAAATTCAATCCCCATCCTGACTGGGGGTCCCTTCCCTGCTCAGAGTAAACAGCCCCAAACACTTGGGGCTTCCGCTCTTCACATCACATCTGCTCATTCCCTGAGCTCACAGGGGCCCTCGGTTTCCAGCAGCTCCAAGGTCCAGAGCCCGCCTTCGGCAGACTGCTCTCGGCCTCTGTCAGTGTGTCCGACCCACACGCCCTGGGCCCCGCCACCTCCCTGCAGCCCTGTGAGCGATCCCACCAAAACTTGAGTCCCCGGAGGGCTTGCAGGCCTGGGGAGCTCCTCACCCTCCTTCTGGGCCATGTCACCGTTTGCACCCTGAGACTTGCCATCCTCTCTGCTTTTGGGAGTTGTGGGTTTGGAAGTCCAGAGCCAGGAGAGGCTTGAATCCAGGTATGACAACTGCTGTCTTTAGACCACACCAAGTGCAAAACCAGGCTGTCTCCTGGCATGGGGTCAGGAAGAATGCCAGTGCAGGGAGACAGAAACAACATGCCCATAAGATATCCTGTCGTAAGTGCAGATGAGTGTGTTGCCTCCATTCTACAAATGCATTCTGGACTTTCTGTCGACCTTGGGTTAGCACTGAGAGCCCTTCCCTGCATTTACCAAGGGTCACACTCAGATGGAGCGTGTGCCTGGGCATCTCTGGCCCGTCAGAATCCAAACCGTTCCTCACCTGGACTGGAAGGAGGAGAGTGAGAAACGGGAAGAATACGAAACACTGTGTGCGCTGGTCTGACTGCGCGCTGGCACACTCACAAGTGTCTGTGCGCAGACATACTCACAAGTGTCTGACTGTGTGCGGGCACACTCACAACTATGTGTGCGGGTAAATTCCTCTGGAAATTGGAGTCCCTGACAGATGTGGGGTCTGTGTCCCAAACACCTTCCTGGCTGTCAAGACGGGCCGCTCTGAGAGGTGATGCCTTTTCAGGCCTGACGCGTGATAGCACGATTCACTGTAAGAGCACGTCGTCGTGTGTCGCGTGGGAGATACTTAAAAGAGGTTTGAAGGTTTGACCCAGGTGCTGTCTGACCTCAGTCTGAGACAGAGACAGGCAGACATATAAGTTGTTTTTCAACCGTAAGCCCATCCCGGCTGGTTAGCACAAACCTATAAAGAGAGACTCTTGTTGAAACTACCTAGTAACTGAGAGTTCGGATAGGGGGTGCTGCAAAGAGGGGTGACCCTATCATACAGTGTCACTCCCATGTGGAACGTGAGGACTAGCACGGAGGGCCAGAGTGGAGGGGAGGAAACCTGAAGGGCAGACATCAGAGAGCAGACGAGCCATGGGAGATTCTGGATCCTGGGAAACAAACTGAGGGTTGCAGAAGGGAGGGGGTGAGGGACAGGAGAAGTGGGTATTGAGGAAGACACGTGTGCTGGTGAGCACGGGGTGCTACACCAGCTGCAGAGTCGGGGACACCACATCGAAAGCCAGTGATGCCGGCTACACCGGGGCTAAATGAACATAATCAAAAAAAGGAGGGGTAGCCTGGCCTGCTCCCCAAAACAGAAGTAATTATTCTGAGAAACACTGTCTCTCCTCCCCCCAAAGAGGGCACACCCAGGGCCTCCGAGAGGAACCTGAGAGGAGGGAGGAAGGCCAGGAAGTTGGCCCAACTCGACACACCCGCCAAAATCCCTGATTTTTACCCACTTTTGTTGATTGTGTATGATGCTTGCTGTCTTCTCACTCTGGTATTATTTTTGTAATTTATTTATTTTTTCCAGTGGTTTTCCAACTTCTTACAATTATAAAGCCAGTGTAGTTACCAGAGAGTGTTGTGCTGGCTTCAGGTGCACAAGGTAGTGACTGAGCAACCCCGCACGGTCCTCAGCGCTCATCGCAGCAAGGGTCTTAGTACCCGGGCTGCCCACACAAGCAGTTTTTGTAGATTTAGGTAAAGTTTGCAGGAAGAATAATGTTGCAATAGATCTAACTCATCTAACCAAATTCGCTCTCACGACAGCCTCTGCACGACCGGTTGCCTGGCTTTACCCATACTGGGGTGATCAGTGACTGTTCCCATTACGTTACTTCGCTTCATTAACTAAAACTCCTTTCAAGCACAGCTGCCTCTCCTCGCTTCCCACCCATGGGTCTTCTACCCGAGACTAGAAAACGACCCAGCTCCCATGTCCTCCAAAAACTGCTCCCTGGCCACCCAGGGCTGTAGTGACACAGCTTTTCTCTGAAAGCACATGTAGGACGACATGTCCCAAGGGCTTCCTGCTAGTTCCGTGCCTCTCTTTGGGAGACGAGACTCTAACGTACACTTTCCAGAAGCTACTTCACTGCCTCTGGTCCCCACATCTGCACACACGGGACCCACTGCACATTGTTCGACGTTTTCGTCTGTTTGTCTGCAGTTGACCGGGTTACAGTGGGGTCAGAAAACTCACGTCCACCCACCCACCCACCCACTCTGATACAGATTTGTTCTGTCACTGAAAACATCTAATACGTTCCCATTCTAGAAGGTGAAGACGATATTAAGTCCCGGACCTGTGAGTCGTACGTGACTGTGTATGGAGAGATGCTTTGGGAGTCACTTTGCTTCTACGCGCTACTGCTAATTGTAGCAATTCCTGAACCATGCCCTGCCCCTGCTCGGACCTTGATCAGGAGAGATCGTCACCAGCTCTTCTGTAAAAACTGCTGGATTTTGATGCCTCAGGTGACACACAAAACACACATGTGCCAGTTAGCCGGAGAAGCTGGGAGGATGCTGGGCCGGGAGCACCAGGCCCCCGCACCTGCTGCATGGAGAGTGGCCCCTGGGGCTCCTCCAGAAGGACAGCAGGAGAAGACTTTCCCAAGTGCTGCCACAGGCAGTATATTTGTGATTACATTGTTTTAGTGTGACCTACATAGAGCAACACCCAACGAAGACAACGGAGAAAGGACGTTATTGCCTCTACTGATTCTACCATCACCACAGATATTTACTTCCCTTAATATGGATTGTCAGCTACAAATTGGTATGAATTTTGATGTACTCTATTCATTTATAATTTAAAACCTGCCTTCTCTCAAAAATAATTTTAGACGGCTTACAACATAAGCCTTACATATACAGAGCTGTTCAAACAGAAATAAAAATTCTAAAAAACATGAATTTATTCAAGAAGTCAGTCGATTCTTTTTCCTGAAGTATGTACCAACTTCTCATTCTTATTTGTTTGTACTCAACCACTAACTTCCAAAATGGGTTCGATATTCTTTCATAGATATTTTTAAAAGTACCATAGAAACAGAAAAAGTTTAAATACTGATTATGTTTTTTAAAATATTTAAATTTTATGGCCGATTTGTCATTTTTTTCCATAGAAAGTTTTATTAAAATCTCCTGTTAAAACCTTTCAAATCATCTCTGCCTTAAAAAAGGTGCCAACCTAGTACAAAAGCTTCCATATACCCACTGTCTCTCCACATAGCATATCATAATTGTGTCTATCTCTACCTCCATTCATTACGTGTACATGTAAAATTACCTTATCCTAAACCATTTGTGAGCAAGTCGCAAATGTGATGGCCTATTTCTTATAAAAATTCAGTATGGTTTCCTTACAACAGAACATGGCAAATTCTAAAAAATGAACAAACATGCGAGTTTATGTGGCAGAGATGTGACACACAGATCTCATTCGATTTCCAAGACTCTTCTTTCTGCTTGCAAAGGGATTTCGTCCGTGATCACTCAACCATCCCATCTTCCCTTCTCTTCGTCTTCTTCCATCAGGAAGACTTTCTTAGTCTTTCCCATGCCTTCTTCGGTTTGATACTTTTGAAAAATACAAGCACATTTTTTGTGTGTGGAATATTTTTCAATTTGAGTTTGTCTGACAGTCTGCATTTTGGACAAGAATGTCAGAAGGCGATGCTGTATTCTTGCTGGGTTGTCTCCTCTGCTCCCTGCTCGCTCTTGGGGTGTGAGGGAGCTGGCGCATTCAGGCTGAAAGGCTGCATGTCATCCCAGCCCTGCGTACACGGCATCATGTCGGCTCTTAAACCAGCCAGGATGGGAGTGTGTGCACTCCCGTGACTGCAAACTAACCCGTGGAGCTCTCCGGTTTGTCTGTCTGGACAGCAGGTGTACCAGCACACCAGTGCGAACCTTGCTGCGTTCTTGGTGACCTTCACATTCACGCTTGGCGAAGGTGGTGTCTGCCAGGCTCTTCCCCCTGAAGTTACCACTTCCCTGCTTTTGATGAGCACAGATCAGGTGGGGATGCACACGGTTACTGCGTACGTGCTACTTCTCGTTGGAACTTTACAAGTCAGTTTTAGCACCCACTGATGTTCCAGCCTGAATCATTAACGATCTTAAAGGTTGCCAAATGGTGATGCTGTAATTCTGCCTCCTTCTAGATTTATTAGTTTGCATTCTGTAAGGGAAATCTTTTCATTCATTTCATCGATGCACATATCCTCTTATAGCTGGATGGATTCATAGATTTCTATTTTATACAAAGTGGTTCATCGTGTATATTTTTTTTCTTCCTACCAGAGCCTTGAGAAATGAGTCCTCATTTATCCAAGAACACTTGGCTCCTCTAGGGAAGACGGTATTACATTGCGATTTGGGTACTAGATTGGGTACTAGAAGGGTTCACTGCTGCTGGGCTGCTGTTTTGTATTTGTCAAAAGACAGAGGTAAGAAATGTGCATGCGTGTACAGTAACTTTTTAATTTTCATCTATACATATTAAAACCACAAGTTCACCGTGATACCTCTCATTCAAATCCAGTTAGCTTTCCTCATTTCCATCTTTCTTACTCCTTTCTCCAACACTGAGAACCCTGCACTACTCTCAGTGTGACTTACATCTTCAGCTCCCGTGTATGTCCCCAGCCTTTCAATGTTCCCAGCTGCTGGCTTGTTCTGCCACTCTTTGCGTAGTCCCAGACTGTACCAAACACACCCAACAAGTATAGGGACAAAGAAAGTCAGCCAAAATGAAATCTTAAAATTCATGCCACCCCTCACAAAATTAGGTTCTACTATGAAGATGCCATGTTATGTCTCCTGGGTTTGAAACCACTCTTCCTTACAGCCTCGCGAGTCTGTCCAACCAGGAGTAAAGAGGAGATCCACAGCCAGAAATAAAATGAAGCTCTGTTTTTAAAATTTGGACAAATGTAGCATAAACCTCCAAAGAAGAGGGAGCAAGGCTTCCGAGAACCTGTGTGGGTTAAGGATGAGGGTCAAGGCCAAGGTTTGGCTGGGGACCCACACAGTGAAGCACACATGTAGAAAGACAGAGAAGGGGAGACACAGAGGGCTAGAAGCCAGAACCCAAGATAATTTACCCCAAAGCTTGCAGGGGTGAAAATAGGAGACCCCTCAGATACTTGGTCTCAGCCAAAACTTAGAGAAAGAAAGAGACAGACCCCAATGATCCATGAGTAGGAGAATGAGTTAAAAGAGACCAATGATGATGAATATAGTCACATTCCTTTCCTCAATGGGGGTCATCAGGTTCCCAACCCCAAGAGCAAGAGGCTCTCAACCATCAGAAAAGCCATCGCTTTTCCCTTGGGCGAGGGTAAGTAAAATGATATCAAAACCTCGATTTTCGATATCATTGTAGAACTATGTGCGAGGTGCAGGATGTAAAGCCTCCCTTCCCCTGCTGTCGCTGTATTACATACAGTGTCACACAGCACTCCCTTTGAACCACACGGGGTATATGCTAAGACCCCAGTGAGTGCCTGAAACCACAGATGCACCAGACCCTATATATGTTACCTGTATTTTCCTACATGTGCACACCTGTGATGAAGTGTAATTTATAAATTAGGCACAGTAAGAGATGAACATCTAAATACAACAGAATAATTACAAGTACCGTAATAAAAGTTTTGTGAACGTGGTCTCTCTCTTTCTCTCAAAATATGTTACTGTCCTGTCCTCAGCCTTCTTGGGATGATGTGAGAAGATGAAATGCCTGTGGGATAGCATGAAGGAAGGTGTGTGACCCCAGCATGTGACAGAGTGTCAGCTACCACTGACTTCAGACAACATGTCAGAAGGAGGGGCCTCTGCTTCCAGATGGGCCACAACGGTTGTATGTGGGTAATTCAGACCATGGAAAAGCAAAACTACAGGTAAGAGGGAACTAATATATGTATGTAGAGCATAAATTAGCAATTTTCTTGGTTATTTTTTCAGTTGGACATATACAAGAACCATGAATCCGTTCTTCAATTGAACATACCTTTGGTATTCACAATGGCTACAACTGTAAAAAACGTCAAATTTGTGAACATGCTCTCGCTCATTTTTTTTTTCCCATGTAATGCATATGTAGCAAAGGCAGAAAAGAGCCCAGATGAGGATGATGTGTTGATTAGGCTCATTCACAAAAAGAAAAAAACAAAACAAACAAACAAAAAAACCGCTATTGTCTGGGAGGATGGAAATGTCCTAGAAAAATGCAAATCTCCCACAAATCAAACATCTTCAGGTCATCTCAAAAAACATGTGAACTTTTGAATGTTAAACTAAAAAAATCTAAGTGGTCTGTTTAACTTCAGGAAAAAGCACGTTTGCAATATTGCGATATTATAATAGATTTGCATGTGGTACAATGTTGTACACTTTTTAATGAAATTCTACTTAAGTATAAAGAAATTCAACCCAAGTGCCTGCAAAAACATATTGTCAGCCAGACTCTTCATCCTTGAACTATTCTGAGCAATAGGGACGTCCTTGTTACTCACAGTGGACTCCTCCAACCACACCTGAGTTCATGGTCACCAAGATCGTGATTATGTTTAGGATAATTCACGGTGGTGGTTGTGGGAAGGACAATCATGTACTAAGAGGCTTGGGACTCTGAGCCAGATGGCATCAGTCTGACCTCCCAGCCTTTGGGAGGGAAAGGAGCTGAATATTGAGTTCAGTCTGTATCCAGTGATTGAATTAATGATGCCTACATCGTGAAAACCCAGTTAAAACTCTAGACAGCCAAGTTCAGGTGAGCTTCTTGGCTGGTGATGTATGTGTCCCTGGAAAGTGACACAACCTGAGGACACAGAAGCCTCAGGTTCAACACCCTCCCAGATGATGCTGCACGAGTCACCTCATTCAGCTGTTCCCAATCTGATCACTTAATAATACACTGTACTCATAAGCATATTGCTTTCTCATGTTTTGTGAGTTATCGCAGAGAATTATGCAAACTAAGATAAACCCCCAATTTATTAGCCAACTGGTCAAAGCGGGGGTGGCCTGGGGACACTGAGCTTGGGACGGGCATCAGAGGGGAGTTGGAAAACCATGCCTTCAAGCCACGAAGTGTGTGCTAACTCCTGGTGATTATGGTCAGAATTATATTCTACTGATACTTATGTCAAATATTTTCTAAAAGATGGGGATGAAGGAGGGCACTTGTGTTGGTGCTGTCTGGAACTGATGAATCACTAAATGGTCCACCTGAAACTAATATTACATGGTATGTTAACTAAGTGAAACTTAAACAAAAACTTAGAAAAACTTATATGTAGCTAAGATCTATACATTTAGCTAGAGGCATAGCTTACTATTAAAAGTGAACCCAGTTTTGACTTAGAAATGCATCTTGCCTTCTATAGTTTCAATTTTACTGATGGACAATAAATTTAAAGTTGTACACATGAAATAACAGGGAAAAAAAAAAAAGGTCTTTTCTCCTGGCTATTTCCAAAAACTCAAACAAGGAAGAGAAGATGAATTACTACTGTTACTCTTCCCTGCATATGTAGGCAATGTGTTTCCTTCTTTTATTATTGTTATCATTTTTCAGTAAGTCATTCCTGCTGGCCTCAGTCAGTCAGTCATGCAACCGTCTGCGGGGGCTGTCCCCACTCCCCGTCAGTGACGGGGACGTCTGCGTCTCAGAGCACTCAGTAACACCCCCGTGCCTGAGAAACCCGGTGGAAAAACCAGTTCGATGTTTTACCTTCTCTTTGAAAAGTCAGCCTAGTCTGAATATTAACTGAGAAATACAAAATCACACATCTGAAAGCTAAGTTCACATCAAGTGGTTACTCAAGAGGTTTAATACAGGCTGGTGTATATTAATTGATAAATAAAAATAAATCTGAACAGTAAAATTTGAACTTCAGATAAAAAATGGCAAACCACATCCTTTTAAGTAAGTTTTATTTAAGAAAAGAATAAGGAAGAGAAAATATATTCACAGTACTATACTCTATTTGTTAAAAAAAACCCACGTGTAAGTGATTCTACGGAGTCCAAGCCCGCATTGTTCAGAGCCGTCTGTGTAACGGACACAGGCTCTGAACTACACGGTTCTGTTGCCTGGGACATTTCTGCTCCCCTTGATTTATCTGCCTATATTCTGCTGATCCGTTAAGATACTATACTTTTTCTGAGATATGTTATGACATCAGTTAAGATACACATATTTTTTATTTTTCTACAAATCCTAGAAAAGTATTACTTTGGACCTCCTTTAATACCCACGCCTACCTGGAGTGCTGCATATTTGCCAGAAGTTACAGATATTATTATTTATATTATTATTGTTATTAGGAATTATTCAAACATATTTTATTATAGCTATTATTGTGTTTTGCTGTCTGGATGCAGATTTTAAATCATGCTGTTGTTGTTGCTATTTTTAGCATCAAAGAATTTCTTTTTTCTTCCTAAGAACACAGGGTACTTGATGCACAGAGAAGGTACTGCGAGCCACCGCATGCTAAGCTGAACTATGACAAGAGCTGTGTGGACCGGAGTGCATGAGTCTTCACAGGGAGAAGAAAAGGTGATGAAGCCCGAGGGACTGGGGGACTGCCGGGGATGGTGGAGATAAAATCCCAAAAGATCCATGATACCAAGACAGACGAACATTAGATGGCGTGTGAGAAATTACACATCAGAGTGGTGTTTATTGCACGAACTTTAAGTGGCCTCGTAAAACATGTGTTTCTATTTGCTGGAATCCAGAGACAGGATCTGGGGAGTCATTTAAGAGGAGGTGATTAAGTGAAAGGTGCGGGCGCTGCGCACGGCCAGCCGCCGTCCACCAGCGTTTCTAATTCCCTGAGCAGCGGCAGAATAGAGACGCGTGGAGATGCGCACAGAGAAGCCGGCAACATAGTCCAGCCTGGGCGACACAAGCCGTGATCTGTGGGCTGGGGGACACTCATAGAAAAGCGACTTTTTTCTCTGTACAATTCTGGATGATTCTGAAATGTGTGTGCATCTTTGGTCGTCACTTGTAACGCAAGGTAGCAGTAGTACTGAGTGCAGAGTGCTGGTGTGGGACTCAGCCTGGCCACTCGGGGCTCAGGGGCATCACTGATGGTGACGCAGGTAGAAGGGCATGACGGTGATGCTGACGGCGGCTACTGGGTCGGGGGTGTGGGTGCATCTATGCCGAACAGGGTGGAAGAGGCAGGGGAACCTGCCAGGATGAAAGAAAGGGCAGACCGAGCTCAAGGGCACTGGGTATGGCAAAGGCGGGGAGGGGACTGCCACGGCCAGTGTGGAAGCGATGTGTGCAGAAGTTGCAGGTGGGAGAAAGAGCAAGGAAGGACTGCATGGCCGCTGGCCACAGTTCATGACAGGTGGCTCATGAGTGAGGCGGCATCTCTAGCAAAGGGTTGAGATTTCCTGCGATGCTGATGGATCAAAACACTTGCAAGTCTCAGGCCTGAGTGTCCCTGCTGCAGACTGCCATTTTCCTGGACTGCCTAATCTCAGAGGACGTGTCTTCTCCAGAGCTGAGAACTGTGACCTACTCTCTGCTCCGCCCCCACGTCCCGTTAGTTACTCTCACTGGGTCCCTTGGCCCTGGCCTCAGCCCATCACCTGCCAATGTGCTGTTACCTGCCACTTCTGCCCTGGGAACAGAGCTGGCCCTTGGCTCACCTGTTGTGTGATGGGCTGCTCCAAGATTTCAACACTAGCCACGCTATTATGGGTCTGCAGGAGTTTGCTAGGAAAATGTCCACATCGATCTTTTTGTTGCTGTTGTTCCTGTGCTACTGTTTGATGATTCACAAACAAAGTCTGGGGAGCTGGTGTCATCTTACCTGAGAAACTTCCCAGCCTGGGCGCTGCCATGTCACCGCCATCGTAGATCTCCAGAGAGTCCCAGTTCTGCTCGGTGGCAAAACTGATGACTTGAATCTAGCAAACAACAGTTTTCGGTTAGTGTGTGTGCTTGGATTAAAGAAATGAGCCTGATCATGGGGGGTTTTCCCATGAAACTGAATATATATGCATAAGAGAAGCATGAAACCTAGGAGAATAAACCATGAAAAGACATTTGAAAATTTCTACAAATGATACTTTTGACTGCTTTTATCCTAAAAATCTATCATTGTTATCCCAAACAGAAAAATGCAATTAGAAATGCATATCATATGGTTTCACTTATTTGTGGAGCATAACAAATAGCATGGAGGACATGGGGGGTTAGGAGAAGGCAGTTGGGGGAAATTGGAAGGGGAGGTGAACCATGAGAGACTATGGACTCTGAAAAACAATCTGAAGGGTTTGAAGAGGTGGGGGGGTGGGAGGTTGGGGGAACCAGGTGGTGGGTATTAGAGAGGGCACGGACTGCATGGAGCACTGGGTGTGGTACAAAAACAATGAATACTGTTACGCTGAAAATAAATTTAAAAAAAAAGATTAAAAAAATAAAAGAAATGCATTGCAGAAGCAGTAAGAAAAGGGAGACAGGCTATGGTTTAAATATTTAAAATAACCATTGCAAAAATAAATAAATAAACCAATGCAAAAATAAATAAATAAAATTATCAAAACTAAACTAAAATAAAACAATGCAAAAAAATAAAATAAAATAACCAATGCGGAAATAAATAATAAAATAGAATAAAATAAAATAACCCAGGCAAACACAGAAAGCAAGCACAGAAAGCAAGCACAGCGCTGGAGAAACCATGTGCGCTCAAGCGTTAACGGGCACGAGGGGCTTACCTGAATCCCTGATCCCTCTGTAACTATGATTTTCCAGATACAGTTTAAGTTGTTACCATAGGGTTCCGGGTAGCCGGGGGATAAAATTGTACCTCTGCGCTGAGTGAAATTGCCACTGCAGGGGACTAAAAGACAAAACCGTATCTCATAAAAATAAGGACCGCGAAGGACAGCATGAATTTGATGCCTCACCGTTCTTTGCCATGTGATCAGATAGTCGGAGGCCTGCAACGGCACTTGTAGCCAGGGTCAGATTGAGTCTGTTCTCTTAGAAACTCACAGCATCATTGATTATTACCTACCAATATTACCAGGTTATAGATCTGGTGTCTAAAAGTTAATTTCTTCAAGCTCTCTAAGAGGGGTAGTACCTAACACTGGCATGTCTGAAGGGAATTCTGTTTAGAATACTTTTATCCATACAATGTAAGGAGCTTTGCAGAGTATTGTCCCCTAGAGGCAGACCTGAAACTCCAAAGGAAATTAATGGGATTTATGAGCAAAGCAGAGCGGAGAAGAGACGCTGCAAATGTGCAGGGGAACTCAGAACTAATCATGACTGCCCTAGAGGTTCTTACACCAAATGAAGCAAATAAACTATAACTAACAATGTCATTGTTATTCGGGCCACATTAACCTATTACTTTTTAAACCTTCATCAGCACACATTTATTAAAAAGGACATTACACAATACATCAAATCACCATTATAATGATTCTTCCCCAGAATGAAATTACGTTCTATACCCACGGCTGGGAAGTTAATGGCATACTTAATAAGTATTGAGAAAGAAAACATGTTTCATACTTTTTTATCTAATGAGTAGTTTCATGAAACTAGTAATCTTTAGGGTTTAGCTGCTACTCAATTACGTCGGATAAAATGCATCGTCTTTAGACAGGTCTGGAGCATGACCAGATGTTGGAGACTGGACATAAGCATTGGGAAACAGCTCTTTCTTCAACCAGCTGTGAGGCGGGGCTGGGCAGCCTACACAAGGAATCCCGCCTCCTGGACGCAGGCTTACCTATGCAGCTCGGGATCGTGTCATTCCACTGAGCTAGAGCATTGGGCACGGACTGACAGCGGATGGCCGTGGAGCCCTGAAGGAGGTATCCCGGGTTACACTCGAAACGGACGATTGAACCCGCCGAAAACTCCAAGCCGATTCTCCTTCCGTATCTGGGCTCGGGGATAGAGCTGCACTGGGTATCGCTGGTTCGAGGCACAGCTAGAAGCAAGCACACAACACAGCCGTCTCTATCCTCCTTGGGAAGCCAAAATAACCGCTTGGAAGTAGACTTAAGAGGAGTCCAGAGAGAATTTATGTTAATATAAAAATTAATAACGCTTTCTGCAATTTCTAGAGGGAATGATTTGGGGAACACTTTCCCATCTGCATTTCATCCTCTTACCAACCCTGAGGACTGCCTTATATTCTCATTTCAGACGAGGAAAACGTGGCATAAGGAGCATTAGTGCCTTATGAGAATTGAGCGATATTCAGGCAATTAAAATTAATCAAGCACCCAAATCACCGTGCTCATGATAATGAGGTGACTAAGAACTTGTTCTTATCCTCAAAGACCTTAGAGTCTAGTGAGTATAACATGGCCATTGCGATGCAATAACAAAATAAAAGTAGAACTCCCCCACAGGATCCAGCAATCTTGCTTCTGGGTCTACATATGCAAACAGTACACATGTCAGCATCTCAAAGAGATGTCTCTCCCCCCCATGTTCAGCGCATCCCGAGGGAGAGCCATGGCACGGAAACAAGCCTGGAAGCAAACGAAGGGTCCGCTGATGGATGAATGGGTAGAGAAAATGTGTTAGTGAAACACTATTTAGCCTTAAAAAAGAAAGGATTCTGCCATTTGTAACAACATGGGCGCTCCTTCTGCCTCCTGATGAAAGTCAAGATGCCCCACACCACTCGGATTCCCCTGCTAGCCCCTGATTCAGAGCAAAAGCAGAGCGCGCTGCCTTTAAGCCTGTCCCAAATCACTGGCACGAACCTCAATCCTATAACCAGCCCCTCTTGGAACTTTCTTATGAGACCCCCCCAGGGTCTCCGGGTGTGTGGTCTTCACTGAGGCAGCTTGTTCAGTTGCGGGCTTGTGCTTATGGTCTTGGTGGCAGCCGAGAGCAGGCGAGGCTCATTCAAGGGTGGGGTGAGACTTCCATTTACCTTGCCCATTGGAATTCTCCATCTGTAAGAGATTCTTCTGTTTAATCCAAAGGGGCAGGGATCCAGTTTGGAAAAAATACGTCCACCGGCAATGACGCCTGTTAATTACACCAAACCAGCTCTTTGGGAAACAGACCTGGAGGCAGGCACCTGAAAATGCGTTATTCTGTCTTTGTTCTGTGCAGTTCGCTGGAAGTGAGTCTGTCTCTATCGTCACCAGGATCCTCTCTCTCAGACTGTGCGTGTCCTCATGCAACGGTGCAGGCCTCAGAGAGAATGTGCTTGTGTAGTCCTTTTCCTTAAAACAACCCTCGCTCCTCACACTGCTTTCCCAACAGGCTGGCCTCATGTTTGGAACTGATCCTGAGCAGTGGCAGATGCCACGTGGGTCACGGCTGCTAAACAAGCACTTCTATGAGCCTCGGAGGCGGAAGGCGATTCTGACAAAACTGTGCTTGAGTTCAGTGTTGACGTGTTTCCTGTCAGAGGCGATTTGTAAAATTATAGACTAACAAATCCAGCTGAAACAATTAATGATACATCAGAATGACTTTTTTGTAACTAAAGACAGGATGCAGAATAACTCCAATATTATAATAAAAATTGCTCAGGGCCCCTATCTGTTGAATTTCTTTATCTGAGTATTTTGTTACAGTTGAGCAAATAGCATGAGAGCAAAAAGGAAATGAATAAAAAATATCCTATGGAGGCTTCAATTCTCAAGAATTTTTTTAATCCAAATGGAGAAATATCTCCAAGGGCCACTTTTCTACTTGTCCTGAACACAGGGAAAGCCCCCCGTTCTTCATGGCAAATCCTCCACACCTATGTAAGTGGCCTCATCCCTGTTTGTCCGGGTAGCGCAGCCACGCCAGGGTCCCGTGGACAGGCACAAACACAGCGTCAAGGTCATTCAGACCCATGACACTATTGAGCCTTTCTTCACGAACTTCATCGTTGTCCTTTCTAAAGGGAAATAACAATAAACAAAAAAACACCTGCATTTGGATGAGATTATGAAGGACAGCTTTTAGAAGAAGACGTTCCCAAAGTGAGGAGAACAGCTGTGATTCTGCAGAAGGAACAGAAGCGAGCAGGGACTGGGAGGCCGGACGTCCATGCAAGGTCTGGGAAAAATCCGTGAGCAGCTCCTTTTGCTCTCCGCACGTCCTCTGGTTCCTGCCCTTCCCCTGGATGCTTCGGGTAGCATCGGAGAGAAATTCCATCCTCCGTGGTAATGACACTCTATTTCTAGCAAACGGTTTCCTACTGCTGAGACACAAAATGGAAATCAGCACCATGGAAAGCAAACAGGGGATGAGGTCAGAATGAGTGACGTCCTGGGGGCTCCTGCGCTGTCCCTGGGCGGGAGCTGGGGCTGGTCGGCGGAGCTCCCAGAGCACACACAGGAAGGGGAAGCGTGGTAGCTGCCTTCTGGATCTTCACGGCCCCTCTTTCAGAGCAGGTGTAACAAGAAGACAACAGCCATAACAATAACCAATCCGAATGCACGTAGCAATCGCTTGCAAAGTCTAAGTGAGGCGGCCGTCCCGGTTTCATTTATATCTATTTTTCAACAGATGTATCTATTTTTCAAAATTATTCTGTTCCAGTCGTTGAAAAATCAGACTTGAGCAGCCATTACTAGTCAGTGAATTCAAACACACATCACTGAATCATGACCAAAATGTATGCTTACTCATCTTGGTATACCTATGTATTTTATAATCTTTCCTACAAAATGTGAATTTCTTAGAAGTGGAAAACCTTGTAATTGATGCCATCTAAAAGGAGATGGAGCCTGGTGACAATCAATAAAGACATGCATTTACATGCCGCGGAAGGACCTCGAGCAAAGGAAATTTTAGTGTAAGTTCTTCCTCCCCAAACTCAAAAAATGCATTTCCATGTGTCTAGATTGTTCCTCTGTTTCTTGTAATGCGAAGGAGAGTGAGTCTTGCCATCAAAGGATCCTGGACCAGGACCCTCTGAGCTAGAGAATCTGGGAAGCTGTGCTGGGAGGCGAGAGGCCGTTTCAGGTGAGGCTGGGGGGAGGGGATCTAGGTTAGAGCTGTCCATGCAGCTAATATGCCTCAGAAAGACAGGGATTCGGGGCCAGCTGACATTTTTAAGTTGGGCTCTGTGCAGAGGTTTGATCTAAAAATGTGCCCTCCTTTTCCCCTTGAAATACTCAGTAAGTCCTACCTGGTTTACCAAGTTTGGCTGGAGTGACTTATTTCAAGAGAAGGTAGTGTTGAATTCTACATGAAAATACATAAGAAAAATGATTGATATGTGGAAACAGCCAAGTCGTAAACATAAGACAGTTCAAAATAGTATTCTGTTGATGAGGGACACTGGCAACCACCATGTTTAATTTTAGGTAGGCTCCATGGTGAGTGTGGAGCCCCACGTGGGGCTTGAACTCATGACCCTGAGATCAGGACCCGAGCTGAATCAAGAATTGGATGCTTCACCGACTGAGCCACCCAGGCACTAACCATAAGTTTAGTCAGACACATTCAGTCCGGAGCACAGGCAAAGCACGGAGGGGGTGGGTAGGGCAGGGAGGGGTTGGGCAGAGCAAGGAAGGGGTGGGCAGTGCAGGGATGGGGAGCAGTGTAGGTGGCTTTGAACCATCCTGCATATATCAGCATGAACCTGGGAACAAACAAGACAGGAGAAGAGTGTCTTCTCTGCCTTAGTCGGCCTCTGTGGATGCAGACTGGTTCCCTTGTCATTTCCAGTATTGCTAAGGTTGATGCTAATACTATAAGGTGTGTATTTTGGGGCCATGAAAAGTCTATGAAGGCAATTTGAGTACTTTATAGAATAGCTATGGATGAGAATTCCTCTCATCCTGGAGGAATCAGACTGCTCAATTTGTTAAGAAACAGTAGGTAAGTCTCCCACATGGAGGCTTTCTTAGGATGACATGAATTCTGATTTTCTCATTGACCTAAGAATACATTGACTTTAGGTGTAATATATTTCTTTTGTACAGCGGCCAAGATTATCTAAATGTGCAGAACCACATTTCCTGATTGTGGGTCCTGCCAGGGTCTAGGTGTGGGAGGCTAGGGAGGAGAAGAAAGGCTCAGGCATCCCTAAGAGCTGGGTAAAGGCTGGGAGGAAACCTTGTCCCGCATGTCCGCAAGGAAATCCAGAACACATTGGGATGTATTCCTGTTTACAAGCCGGGTGTGCTGCTCTCCTGTCTTCACGGGAGTGTGTTTATGCAGCACAAATATGACAGCGGTCCAGGCTGGTGCAGAATTCTGGAACAGTGAGAGAGAGACGCTCACACTTCAGTAGAATCCTTAGATGTTTGCTCGTGGTGGGTTCCCACAGCATCTTTTGCTTATAAATTCTGTTTGATGGTCACGCCGCTGAGGTGTGTGGCTGCTGAATCAGAGGCAGATGCCAGGTTGCCCAAGGAGGACCGATGCCTGAGCCTCTTTTTCTAAAAGGTGCTCAACAGTCGCGGAAACACATGATCTATTCTCAGTCTCTGTCCAGCGCATACCATCCTTGTAGGACTGGTGACCCGTGAATTGGTTGCTCCATCCTGTCTAGACAATGTCCTTGAGTCTTTAATTCCATAACGTCTAGCAGCCAAACAAAACTCTTCACAGGTGCTGAGTTAAGCCATTGTGGAAGAGCTATTTAAAGTCTTGTATTAGGAAGGTGCCCCCTGCTCCCACTGACTAGCCTCCTTTGGGGTGCTCATGTGTCCTAACTCACTCTCTTTCAAATATGCCCTTCTACCTCGAAGTAGCATGGAAAGCAAATGAAAAACAGCAAAGGCATAAGTCAATGAGGACACTTTGTAAAAAATAAATAAATAAATAAGTAATAAAGCCTCTATCACATCCATTTCTCCACAAGATCAGAAAGACAGAAACTTCTTCATTATTAATGCCTCTTTATTAACCAGGACGACATGGAGGCCAAGAGACAGCAATCCTGGCTTCCACACCCTCGTCCTGCCACCTTGTTGGCCACAGAGGTCTCTAATAGCTCTGTATAACACAACTGTCTGTTAACAGAGTTAGACACCGTATCATCACGGGCATCACAAAGTCCCTGTGCAATTTCAGGCTTTAGCAACTTGTGAAAGAATGAAGCCATAAGTGGTATACAAAAGAACTTTTCAGGAAGTTTTTACGCCATAGATTGCAAATAATTCCTTGGCTTCCATAGAACTGCCATCTTCCAGAGGCAATGTTCAATTGAACTTCATGTATACGTTGAAAACTTCCCCAGGTGTTCCTGACTGATTTTTAAATTGCGTTCATGATTCTAGTTCTTTACTTCCAAAGGATTTAGCTTTGATAAAAAGACATCAATTTTTGCATAAACTCACTATAGGCACAAAGCACGAAAAGGAGGTGTATTGAGACTTAATATAATAAAATATTGAGGATGTTAGAGTCATTATATATTCGTAAAGACGAGGATGTATTCCTCTTATAAATGATTTTCTTTCTACTTTTCTGTTTTGATTCATTGTAATGGTAATATGTTACTTTAAACCAAGAAATGTAAGTTTTAAAATCATTACTTCTGATGATAATATTTGTAAATAGGATAGACATAGGGTCAGTTGCCTCAGATATTTTATTCGATGATCTGATTGATTTTCTAATCTTATCAAAAACAAAACAAAACAAAACAAAACACCCCTTATCAAGATGGACAATGCCAGCAACTTGAATTTTTCCAGGATAAAATATGTATTTAAACCAAGTGGCCCTTGGTATCTTTATATGTTATCCCTATGTATTTGGGTTTATAAATTTGCTTCTGCAAAATAATATAATTAATTTAAAGAAAATTAGGAGTAAAAGGTGAGTTGCCTACATTGGTCACTGTCCAATAAAGCTCATTAAAAGTATTGGTTTAATTGTTTATATTTTAAGAAAAGGTATAATTTAGAACAATGTAACTGATTGTAATTGAGTAGAAACATCACTGAAGCAATTACTGCCTACACTGGGTTAGAGATACTTTCCCTGCCGCTTGCTGTCAGATACCTTCCTATTCCATTTCCATTCTTTCTCAGACCATCTCACTGCTGAACACAGAAGAGGTTTTATAGCAAAATAGTCTATAATTTATAAAATAATTATTTTATAATATAGAGTTTATAAAAATATTTTGAGGGCTTGGATTTTGCCTTAGGAATGAGTTATGAATGAGATGACACATTTTCCATAATTTTTTAATAAACATGATGATGCTGCCTAGTATGTTTTCTGAAAAAGTCTCTATTAAAGGAAGAAACCACTGGTAGTAAGTGATCCTCCTCCACTTCAGAAGAAAATATTTAAGAGCAGCGAGGAATCTCTCTAGCCTCAAGCAAAACTGAAACCTAGAAAAACTAAGCATTTCTTCTTATTTTGGAACAGACAGTTTATATCTCTGTAGATGGTGATCTCCGTCACATCACAAGCTACACAGCAATTCCAAGTACCATCCAAAGGCCTGCTTTGGTCTTCAGAAAGTGTAAAAATAGTTTACATATGTTTTTTCAAGTTAATGTAATGAACATGCAAAATAAAGGTAAACTAGAAATGGGGGAAATCCTCATTTTTAAAGAATCTTTGCACAATCTTAGACATTTTGAATACTGTCCAATTTAAAAAATATATAAAGGTTTCAAAGTGTCAGAAGTTAATAGAACACAAACAAAATAAAATAGGTAGTGAGGGATGGGTGTGTGGGTAGTATTTGGGGATTTGCATGATTTTGTGAAGTCGCCTTTTCAATAGTTTTTACAGGAAGGTCTGGAATTGTACAATGTGCTTAAAGGTATTTTATTAAAGCAGTTACTAAAATCTAAACCATCATGAAACACTTTGCCTAATTACATGAAATACTGTGATGGATGTGAAATCCCTTTGCCAATGTGAGGAGCTGTGAAAGGAGAGGTGGTCCGCACGTTCCCCGATGGTGCCGGAGCAACGAGCTGTTTAAGGGTCTTCGTAGAAGCAATATCCTATTTCAGTGTCAAAAAGGAAAGTTGTGATGTTCTTGATAAATCGTTTGGGTATAAATATACAAATACCCTCAATTTCCTAAATATAAAGCAAAACAACGCAACGCAGATATCGTTTGTGCTTTAACTGAGCACAGCGTGGACAGCGCCGGGGAAGACCGCAGCGCGCCGGTGAACTTTACCTTGGTAAACGAAGTGGAAGCCCCGGGCAGACGCTCCGCTCTTGGCGCTGAATCGCAGGAGAATCTGATTTGATGTCGCCAAAGGTAATGTTTCACCTGAGGAAAAGATCAGAAACCATACAAGAGATCCACGGGAGGCACTGCACCATTGGGGACAGTATTTTGGAAGTAATTATTAACTTGGAATTTCTCATGTAACTGTTGGACTTCTGTGAAATTTCCCTTAGGATTCAGGACTCAGACATATCATATTTATCAAGATTTTAAAACTTTCCTTATCCATTCATTCTGTTCAAATGTTGCTTTAGCCATCGTCTCATGAAGCGGACACTGGTGACGGGTCTGCCGGCGGACAAGGTGGGAAACTAAAGAGTCCGACTTATCACTGACTCAGAATCAACTATATTTGATAATGATTTGCTGGGATTTTTTTTAAATAAGAAAGCTAAGAAAATCTGAACCCAAAGCTGATTTTAAAAATACTAAAGCATTCAGAAAACAAAAACAAAACAAACGAATAAACAAAAAGTTCTAAAAACATATTTCCGCCTTTTAAAGTCCACCTGCCCTAGAGGAATGGTCTCTCTGAAATGCTGTTACAGGGCAGGTGAACGGCATTAGCTTTTCAGAGGTGAATTTGTCTCTAGGTATTAATATTTTAAATCTGTATCTTCTGATGCATTTCCAGACATTGCATCATTGGACGTTGGCAGAAAATAATAATCTTAAGACCCTCAGTTAATAATAGGGGAAAACCAGAAATAATCAAATCCTAACCTTGGTTGGCAAGAGTTTGTGATGCACCGATGTGCCTTGCTTTGGTAAACGATGAAAACGCACCAGCGGTAGAAACCGTGTGGTTTGCACAAGGTCCAAGTGCACGAGGGGCTATGTAGATTAGGCTGCACTGACCACGTGAATACTAATCAGCACTAAAACTAATTGTTTTTGGTGTATATTCATATTTTTTGGTAGGGGAAGACTCCATTTTTGCTTTTATGCAAGAGTTTGGCAAAAAGACTGAGTTGTGAAACGACATCGCATGTTTCATGAAGACCCACATGCGTTCCCATGCTCACATACATTACACACGCTCATGTCCATGTGTGCACATATGTACTCATGGGCATGTATGAGTGTGAGGCCTCCCTAGACATGTGTATTTAAAGGCTGGTAATGATTTTGACCAAAACGTTGATACTGTTTATCTCCAGGAAGATCATGAGACATAGAAGAGAAAACAGAATACACAAGATAGTTTATTACCCCCTCTTTTCCTGATATTTGCCTTTGTTATTGAGACAGATATTATATTTTCTACAATGTTAATAAGTAAAATGATAACGGTCAGTGGTTTTATACGTGGGATAAAATACAGTTGAAATTTTCCATCAGGAATAAGGTTTTGTTAAACAAGCAAGAAAACTCGAAGAGAATTGCATTCTTCTTTCATTAAAAAGAAAAAAAAAAACCAACAAGTTCAAAATGACTCATTCTAGCTGTCTAAATAAAATTCAAGACAACATTCATTGACTATTTACCTGAATGTGACCCAGAGAGTGAGCTGAGGAGTCTGGCTTGCGGGTGTGTTCCATCAAATAATTCTGCCAAATCGTTCAGTGCCGTCTGGAAATAGGCAAATTGTCCAAACACCACTGCAAAATAAAGGGGTAGGGTTGGCATGTTGTGCTGTCTCACAAATAAAGACATGGATATTGGGGTTGTCCCTCCTATTTATTGGTTTCTCCAAAGATCATGATCTTAAGAATCCTGTAGAAAATGATTAACTGGTTTTCTCTCTCTCTCTCTCTCTCTCTTTTTTGGGGGTTTTCTCTTTTTCTAAGATATTTTAGTTGCTTAAATAATTTTATTTTGCTTCTTGATGACTTCATACTTAATAATACTTCCCCATATATTTTGAATATTAATTGAATATTAATTGAAATTAATTGAATTAATTGAAAATTAATTGATTCTTAATATTAATTCCTTTCAGTATTATATTAGGATAGTAGAAGAACAGCCACGTATTTATGAGCAGTTAATGGCATTTTGTGGGGACAGGGATCAAGACATCTGTAGGCTTTAAAATCAACCCAAAAAATTAAACTAAAAACATGCCAAGTTGTAAAAGAAGTTAAAATTCTTTACTTAAGATTGTTATAAGGCCGAATTCTTACAAACTCATTGCATTTATACACAAGTCAACAACATTTTACAGAAATTGTTTATTGTCATTCCACTGCACAACTTTATTTTCTGATAGGCCCTATCAGTAGAAGAACACACCTCCTCCCAGTAGAACACAACTGTGCATTTCACTACTTCAAACTCCATAAACTGTTTTGTACTCAAATTGACAATAGGGCCTTTAGAACATTTAGAAACTCTTGTGATTTGGCACATAAACCAGGACCAACTGATTCTTATTTATATGTAAGGTTTAAACTAGAATCATTCTAAATCATCTTGAGCAAAAAATGGATATGGGCATGTCAGGTACACATATCAGAGTTTAATGAGGGAATTAATGTAAGTGTTGGCAGAACGGAGGGGCTCTAACTGTAACAGCTTGTGTGTGTGTGTGTGTGTGTGTGTGTGTGTTCTACATATATACGTATTCTACATATGCCATGTACCCTATTACAGGTGTGCATTACATATATACACACATGTATAATATGCATCACATGTACTGAACAGGTAATAAATATATGCACATGTATTTTAAAATACATGTATTTTAAGATTTTATAATTCCTTTATAATTTCCTGGAGAGAAACAATTAAGGAAGCATGAGAGCAAGGAGGACTTTCCCTGTGCATGAGATAGTCTAAAACAAAGAATTAGAAAGAGGAAGAGAACGTTATGATTTCCACACAGTTCTGGCTTATACAATGCCTTTGTTCAAACCTCCTGTGCCCCAAAACAATTCTTCATCATGTTGGAGGAGGATGCTTGGGTCTTTTCAATAGTATAAAAGTGAATCATAGGCCCATAATTTCAAGAAACTTTGATTTAATTAATTCACCAATTAATCATTACTTTAAGAGACATTTAGAAAGCATCCACTTTACAACAGAATCTGAAGATGGCTGAGATTAGAAACAAGGCTCCGGGCCGGCTGTGTGCCAACACGTACGGTGTTCCCACAACAAATAGAGAGTCAGGTTCTGCAAGTTAGTAGACCTGAGGCTGCTTTGGTGAGCTGCCGGGACTGAGTTTAGGCCCCTGACTGGTTCCGCCCCAAAGAGCAGATGTCTGCCACAAGTGACCAGTGCTCAGTACTGTGGACACTGCAGCTAGACGTGACTGTGACAGGAATGAGTATGGGGCTGTAGGACGTGAGCCACAGGGCAGCTGTTTCCAGCTGTGGGGGAGTCCATGTCCAGCTGGGGAGACAGCAGCATCGCTGGTCTTAAAGCAGGAGGACTGTAACTCTTCATGTGTACGAGTGACATGCGGGGCGCTCCTTTCAGCCCGTGACCATTCAGACCCCGATTCTGCAGGGGACCATGGAATGTGGTCATTGGTCTGGTTTGGCAGGTGCTCCAAGAGTAAGGGAGAGAGGAGGGAGTCAGGCAGCAAAGGCCACAGCAGCCTGAGACTTCAGGGCTTGGCAGTCCACACCCAAATACATGGGGTTTGCTTGTGGGCAAAAAAGGGAGTGACAATGTCGATCACAGTGTTTCCATGATCAGAGCTTTGTTTTAGAAAGGATACTTCAGCGATGCTTTTGAGTTAAAATAGAGAGAGGATTGGGGTATGTGAAGACCTGCCTTAAACGTCCTTTCCACTGGAGCCTATGCTCACTGCACTTGTGTCCCTTCCCACCTAGCGACATTCACCCCATGAGCCGACGAGGGATTTAAAAACTGGGCATTTCACAGGCACAGACTATATTTTATTCGCCTTGGCCCTTGTGATAATTATTGAATTAATTATTGAATTAATTTACTTCCCAGGAAAGAGTAAGGAAGAGTAGAAAATACAAGATATAAGACACTATAGATTTTCATTAAATACTTCGTATAACTATTTTAATTTCAAATTAAAATTTTCTGCCTGGATACAATGTGATACATGTATATCATTACACATTTCAGATTGGGAAACAATGCTCAATATTTAGGATAGAGGTTTGACCATTTTTTTTTTCTGCTAAAAAAAATCACAATTGTGACAATTCAATAAACTTCGAAACAAACCAAAATCATAGACTCTGGCTGCTATATTCCATTGTGACAAATACAGTCTGTCATGTATCTACAAACAGAAATAAGAGGAATATTCACGGGAAGTAATTGGAGGCTGCTGTGGGGCACTTAGGTGGAAAAAATGGATTTACTGGGACCAAGTAAGTGACATCAGAGGAATTGGTCTGGCATAAAGAGTGGGGAGTAGGAATTATTCTAAGTTTTCTTGTCTGTCTATTATAACAAAAGTGAACATTCTGAAGCCCTTTCACTTTCTTAAATGAGAGTAGGAGGTGCTATTCATTCTCAGAGTAAGTGAATTGCCCTTTGCCCTTGGGAAGCTGGTCCCTCTGCCCCAGTCTCCAGGAACACGTCCGTCATTGCTGACGTTCAGAACACCATCTCCTCTTAACCAAGCAAGATGCTACAAGAAAGGCCCCACCTGAAAATCCCATCGCTCTTGAGAAATGGCCCAGGGTGGACACTAGTGCTGGGGCTTCAGAGACCAAGCAAGGTATATCACACAGTTAATGAAGGGCCCGTGATCTAAACTACCTAAGGCTGACATCAGCACCTGGTAGAGGTTTTCATTAGCTTGAGCAGACCTGTGCATTGTAAATAACAGAAATTCACAGAAACCATTGGTCTCCCACATGCCATTTTCTTAACCAGCAATTAACTTTCCTGTCATATGACTGTACTTTTTAAAATGTTTTCCCTCAAACAGATTCTACCCTTAGAATTCTTGTAGTTTTGCTTTATATCTATGAGTAGGTGGCTGCTATTTTGACTCTAAAGAACAAAACACCTTAACTATGTATGGTTTTAAATTTTAGTATTGGAGGGAAAAAAGGAGCCTTGGATATGAAGCTATAAAAGCTTCTATCTCATTGACTCCAGAAAATAACTCAAATCATAAGAAATATCTGTGGTCAAGAGTGAGATTGGAGGTGCGGGAATCCAGCTTTGGGTAGAAGGAGGGCAGACCTCCACCCCCCACTCCAGGAAGGCCCTTCTAGAAATGAAGCCTTTCAGAAAGCCAGCTCAGATTGGAAGCATGAGGAGGGACCATCACAAATTACGTGCAAAGGAACCAGATGGGGGCTCAGCCTATTTCTTCATCACAATCACTCAGAGGTGACTTTGGTGATCCAGGGATTTCCATCATCTGATTACAAAATGTATGTACAAATTAACAGACAGTGTACCCCTGGCCCATCTTTCTTGGTGATCCTCCTTGGGCGGGGCGGGGGGGGGGGGCGGCGGAATGCTTTCTAGCAAAAGTAGAAGCAAAGCCAATCGTGTTCTCTCTGATTATTCTGGATCACGATCTTAGAAGAACATTAAGCATTTTATATCACATCGATAAAAGACTTGTAGTGGATACTCTGTACCTTCAGAAAACCCGCTGCTGTAATACAACTCATCTTCTTGTGTATTATTTTATTATATCGAGAGCTGAAATACTTCCTTATAAAATGACAGAAGAATCATCAATGAAACCAATATGACACGGGATGACGACTACAACGCTGAAAAGCCACCTTACCGAACTCCTTGGGCACCGTGATGGAGTAGAGGCATATCTGGCCGGCTGTGTAATTATGAGGGTAGTTGGGCGACAAAACGACCCCTTCGGATCCTGTGTACTGGCCTCCGCAGGGAGCTGCAGGTGGAATCAAGCAAAGGTCATGGGCCACCGTTGTTACAAAAACATAACAAAGTAGCAATGTGAAGAGACTACTTAACTTTGCTGTCCCACGTGATGGAGAATGAAACACAGAGGGTTTCCAGGTTTGAATAAAGAGAACTCAGCTTAGGAGGACAACCTAAGATGATTTTCGGACCTCTCTCAGATGGACTGAAATAATCATGAAAACAGCTCTAACCCAGTAACAAGTTCGATACAGACAGATTCTTGAATTATGAAAACTCACCAGAATTTTTTGGCCTGTCCCGGTCATCAGGTTAATTTCAGACCTACGAGGATGATTTCAGTTTTCTACTGATTTTATGTTACTATGGGTCTTAGGAAAAATAATGTTTGCTTTTAGCATTGGGTTGTTGCTTTAACTTTTGGTCTCACGGGTTCAGTTCAAGAGTAACAGAAGGAATACTAATGTGCCAGAGTCTTTTCCTGTAAGTTTGGCTTAAAACCGAATTAATTCCTAACTAGGAAGTCTGGGCAGATAGAAGATGGGGTGTTACTCGCAGAGCTCAGGGTCTGTGTGTCTTTATTTCCCTTCTGATGATTTTCTTCACTTGTGCAGTGCTTTTGCTGAGAAAAATCTCTGTAAGCATCTTAAAACGGACATTGAATTGAATCCCAGTCTCATGATTTCCAGTGTTTTAATTAAACTGCCTCTACTCCAGTCCCTCTTCTTTCACTTAAGAAGAGATCTCGGTCTGCGGAGCACGCCAGGAACGGGAGACACTGAACGGACGACACCCAGCTGTCTGACCACCTCATCTCAGATACACCATCCTAGACCTGAAGTCGGAGTGGTTTTCAGCATTTGACAAAGTCTGTATTTCTACAACTCATTCTTCTTGATATGAGGGTTTTCAAGCACTAAAAGAAGGCAGGAATAAAAGATAATATATTGACTCTTTTAAATGTTAATCAGGATATGTGGGCCCTAATTGGTGGGCATTCTCCACAGTGATTCAAGCTCCTGGGAATATACTGACCCTAACTTCCAAGCACAACATTCGTGATTTGTGAGATTTCAAAGCTGTACCTTACGATGGCATGCTAAACTTATATCTTATTTTAAATATCTTATTTTAAGTGTAAAAGGAAAATCGCTTATGCATCCAGTAGCTTTGATCTATTTGCGATCAGCTTCCAGAGATTTTATTTAACTGTACTAAGTGTGGTCTTCAAGCTGATGACTTAATTCAGAATAGTTTTATCATTTAAATGAATTTCCATTGGTGTTGTTACAATTCTAAATAGAAACATTTTGTTTCAACTTCTGGTTATAAGTTAAACTCCCAAGCTGCAAGTTTTACATGAAATGCTGGTGACTCATTCTACTAGTTTAGATACAACAATTAATTTTTTTTCCACCTCATCCATATAAGTGTAATTGGATTATTTCAGGACTATTTTTTTTTTCCTTAAACGCTTAAAGTTCAAAATTTAAAAAACAAGTACCAATAAAAAATAGAAATTTATCATCTTTCAGCCACATAAAATTCAAGCAGATAATTGTGCAAATACCCTTTTTTTCATCTAGAAAATTCATCCATTTCAAATTTTAAGCACAGGTATAAATAAAAAATTCAAGTAAATCATCCCTGGGGTAACATCTGGATGCCCAAATTATCAGACTTCTGTCTTATCAAGGACACGGTCTGATGAGTTTGTGAAACAATAACTACAAAGATTTATTTTGCTCAAGAGATGAAAGAGTATTATTTTATGGTAATAGAAGACAACAACAACAAAAAAGACAAAATGAAAGGAAACTGACCTAATATTTTAGGTCCAGTGTTGCCTTGATAAATTGCATTATGCCTGCATGTTCTTACTCAGACACAAAAGATAAACACACAAACTGTATACTTCAAACACAATCCAACACTTGTGAAATTGATAAAAATGTATGTAGGGAGGAGAGCCAAGATGGCAGAGGGGTAGAAGATTAAAACGACATCGTATCTCAGGAGTTGAGCTAGATAGGTATGAAACCATTCTGAACTATTTGGTCAAACTCAACAGGAGATAGAAGAGAAGAAGAACAGCAATTCTAGAAACAGAAAAGGGACCATTTTCTGGAAGGTAGGACATGCTGAGAGGTGAATTGGAAGCTATGGGAAGATAGACCATGGGGTGGCAGTGGGGGGATGGCCCCTGGCAAGAGCGGTGCAATTCCACCTCAGGCAAAGACATCTGAGAATCACTGAAACAGGCCCACCCCCAAGAAATTCAGCAAGACCATCCAGCCAAGACTGAGCTCACTAATCGAGGAGAAGAGAGGAACTCCACTGGGGAAAGCAAAGCATAGAATTCATGGCTTTTTTCCCATGATCCTTTAGTCCTGTAGAGTTAAATGTCTTTATAATTTTATTTTTTTCTTATTTTTTATCTATTTTTATCCATTTTATCTATTTTTATCTATTTTCATCTATTTTTTAAACTTTTCCTCTTTCCACTTTCAGCATTCTTAACTAGTTTATTTAACAATATCTTTCTAAAAAAAACTTTTTAAAACTTCATTGTTATAGTCATATTTTATCCCTTCATTGCATTTAAACTCATTTTTTGTATATATATAGGGTTTTTTTTTTCTAAAAAATTTGGGATACAATTTCTTCTAATAGATCAAAATATACTCTAATCTAGCACATGGCTTTGTTCTAGTCTCCAGCCTGAGCACATTCCCTCCTCTTTTTTCTTTTTTTCCTTTTTCCAACCAACTTAACTTATCCATTCCCTTTCTAGGATTTTTTAAAAATTTTCATCTTTACAGTCATATTCCATCCCTTCATCGTGCTTACCCTTATTTTTGTATATATATACATATATTTTTTTTCTTTCTTTAAAATTTTGGAAGGTAATTTCTTCTAAGAAACCAAAATATACCCAAAATCAAGTGGGTGACTCTATTCTATTCACCAGTCATATATATATATATATATATATATATAGAGAGAGAGAGAGAGAGAGAGAGAGATGATAGATAGATAAATTTTTTTATTTTTATCTTTTTAATTTTTATTTCTTTTTTCCCTTTTCTTCTTCCCCCCAGTTATGGATCTCTGATTTGGTTAGCGTACATTTTTCTGGGTTTTGCCATCCTTTTAGTATTTTATTCTCTTGTTCATATATTTCTTATCTAGATAAAATGACAAGGTGGAAAAACAACACACAAAAAAAGAAGAGGCAGTACCAAAGGCTAGGGACCTAATCAATACGGACATTGGTTATATGTCAGAACTAGAGTTCAGAACAATGATTCTCAAGGTATTAGCTGGGCTTGAAAAAAGCATGGAAGATAATAGAGAGACCCTTTCTGGAGAAATAAAATCCCTTTCTGGAGATATAAGAACTAAAATCTAACCAAGTTGAAATTTTAAAAAAGCTATTAATGAGATGCAATAAAAAATGGAGGGTCTTACTCCTAGGATAAATGAGGCAGAAGAGAGAATTAGCAATATAGAAGACCAAATGATGGAGAGTAAAGAAGCAGAGCAAAAGAGAGACAAACAACTACTGGACCAAGAGGAGAGAATTTGAGAGATAAGTGATACCATAAGATGAAACAATATTAGAATAATTGGGATTCCAGAAGAAGAAGAAGGAGAAAGGAGAGCAGAAGGTATATTGAAGCAAAATATAGTAGAGAATTTCCCCTATACGGCAAATGGAACAAACATCAAAATCCAGGAGGCACAGAGAACCCCCCTCAAAATCAATAAAAATAGGTCCACACCCCGTCACCTAATAGTAAAATTTACAAGTCTTAGTGACAAAGAGAAAATCCTGAAAGCAGCCCGGGAGAAGAAGTCTGTAACATACAATGGTAAAAATATTAGATTGGCAGCAGACTTATCCACAGAGACCTGGCAGGCCAGAAAGAGCTGGCATGATATATTCAGAGCACTAAACGAGAAAAACATGCAGCCAAGAATACTATATCCAGCTAGGCTGTCATTGAAAATAGGAAAGATTAAAAGCTTCCAGGATAAACAAAAATTAAAGAATTTGCAAACACCAAACCAGCCCTACAGGAAATACTGAAAGGGGTCCTCTAAGCAAAGAGAGAGCCTAAAAGTAGTAGATCAGAAAGGAGCAGAGACAATATACAGTAACAGTCACCTTACAGGCAATACAATGGCACTAAATTCATATCTTTCAATAGTTACCCTGAATGTAAATGGGCTAAATGCCCCAATCAAAAGACACAGGGTATCAGAATGGGTAAAAAAAACAACAATACCCATTAATAAGCTGTCTACAAGAAACTTATTTTAGACCTAAAGACACCCCCAAAGTTAAAGTGAGGGGATGGAAAACAATATACCATGCTAATGGACATCAGAAGAAAGCTGGGGTGGCAATCCTTATATCAGAACAATTAGATTTTAAGCCAAAGACTATAATAAGAGATGAGGAAGGACACTATATCATACTCAAAGGGTCTGTCCAACAAGAAGATCTAACAATTTTAAATATCTATGCCACTAACATGAGAGCAGCCAATTATATAAACCAATTAATAACAAAATCTAAGAAACATATTGACAATGATATAATAATAGTAGGGGACTTTAGCACCCCCCACTCACTGAAATGGACAGATAGATCATCCAAGCAAAAGATTAACAGGGAAATAAAGGCCTTAAACGATACATTGGACCAGATAGACATCAGAAATATTCAGAACATTCCATCCCAAAGCAACAGAATACACATTCTTCTCTAGTGCACATGGAACATTGTCCAAAATAGATCACATCTTGGGTCACAAATCAGGTCTCAACTGCTACCAAAAGACTGGGATCATTCCCTGCATATTTTCAGACCACAATGCTCTGAAGCTAGAACTCAATCACAAGAGGAAAGATGGAAAGAACTCAAATACATGGAGGCTAAAGAGAATCTTACTAAAGGATGAATGGGTCAACCAGGAAATTAAAGAAGATTTGAAAAAATTAATGGAAACAAATGATAATGAAAACACAACTATTCAAAATCTCTGGGACACAGCAAAGGCAGTCCTGAGAGGAAAGTATATACTGATGCAAGCCTTTCAAAGAAATAAGAAAGGTCTCAAGTACTCAACCTATCCCTTCACCTAAAGGAGATGGAGAAAGAACAACAAAGAAAGCCTAAACCCAGGAGGAGAAGAGAAATCATAAAGATCAGAGCAGAAATCAATGAAATAAAAACCAAAAAATCAGTAGAACAGATCAATGAAACTAGGAGCTTGTTCTTTGAAAGAATTAATAAAATTGATAAATCCCTGGCCAGACATCTCAAAAAGAAAAGAGAACGGACTCAAATTAATAAAATCATGAATGAAAGAGGAGAGATCACAACCAACACCAAAGAAATAAAAAAAATTATAACAACATATTATGAGTAATTATACACCAGCAATTTTGACAATCTGGAAGAAATGGATGCATTCCTAGAGATTTATAAACTACCAAAACTGAACCAGGAAGAAATAGAAAACTGAACAGACCCATAACTGATAAGGAGATTGAAACAGTCATCAAAAACCTCCCAACAAATAAGACCCTGGGCCAGACAGCTTCCCAGGAGAATTCTACCAACAATTTAAAGAAGAATTAAACTGAATTGAATTGGTACTGAAACTGTTCCAAAAAAAGAAATGGAAGGAAAACTCCCAAACTCATTTTATGAGGCCAGCATTGCTTTGATCCCAAAACCAGAAAAAGATCCCACCAAAAAGGAGAATTACAGACCAATATCCTTGATGAACACAGATATGAAAATTCTTATCAAAATGCTAAACAACAGGATCCAACAGTACTTTAAAAGGATTATTCACCACCACCAAGTGGGATTTATTCCAGGGCTGCAAGGTTGTTTCCACATCTGTAAACCAATCAATGTCTTATAAAACATTAATAAAAGAAAGAACAGGAACCATTTGATACTCTCAATAGATGCTGAAACGCATTTGACAAAGTACAGCATTCTTTCTTGATCAAAACTCTTCGAAGTATAGGGATAGCATGTACATACCTCAATATCATCAAAGCCATCTATGAAAAACCCAAAGCAAGTATCATTCTCAATGGGGAAAAATTGAGAGCATTTCCCTAAGGTCAGGAACACAGCAGGATGTCCACTATCACCAGTGCTATTCAACATAGTACTAGAAGTCCTAGCCTCAGCAATCAGACAACAACAACAAAAATAAATAAAAGGCATCTGAATCAGCAAAGAAGAAGTCAAACTCTCACTCTTTGCAGATGATATGATACTCTATGTGGAAAACCCAAAAGACTCCACTCCAAAACTGCTAGAACTCATGCAATTCAGTAAAGTATCTGGATATAAAATCAAGGCACAGAAATCAGTTGCATTTCTCTACACCAACAACAAAACAGAAAGAAAGAGAAATTAAGGAGTCAATCCCATTTACAACTGCACCCAAAACCATAAGATACCTGGGAATAAACCTAACCAAAGAGACAAAGAATATATAGTTTTCTGTACTCAGAAAACTATAAAGTACTCATGAAAGAAATAGAGGAAGACACAAAGAAATGGAAAAATGTTCCATGCTCATGGATTAGAAAAACAAATATTGTGAAAATGTCTATGCTACCTAAAGCAATCTACACATTTAATGCAATCCCTATCAAAATACCATCGATTTTTTTCAAAGAAATGGAACAAACAATCTTAAAATTTATATGGAACCAGAAAAGACCCCAAATAGCTAGAGGAATGTTGAAAAAGATCACCAAAGTTGGTGGCATCACAATTCCAGACTTCAAGCTCTATTACAAAGCTGTCATCATCAAGACAGTATGGTACTGCCACAAAAACAGACACATAGATATACAGAACACAATAGAGAGACTAGAAATAGACCCTCAACTCTATGGTCAACTAATCTTCGACAAAGCAGGAAAGAATGTCCAATGGAAAAAGACAGTCTCTTCAACAAATGGTGTTGGGAAAATTGGACAGCCACATGCAGAAAAATGAAACTGGGCTATTTTCTTACATCACACACAAAAATAGACTCAAAATGGTTGAAAGACCTCAATGTGAGATAGGAATCCATCAAAATCCTTGAGGAGAACACAGGCAGCAACCTCTTCGATCTCAGCCACAGCAACTTCTTTCTAGAAACATCGCCAAAGACAAGGGAAGCAAGGGCAAAAATGAACTATTGGGGCTTCATCAAGATCAAAAGCTTTTGCAAAGCAAAGGAAACAGTGAACAAAATGAAAAGACAGCGGACAGAATGGGAGAAGATATTTGCAAATGACATATCAGATAAAGGGCTAGTATCCAAAATCTATAAAGAACTTAGCAAACTCAACAACCAAAGAAAAAATAATCCAATTTAGAAATGGGCAGAGGACATGAACAGACATTTCTGCAAAGAAGACATCCAGATGGCCAACAGACACGAAAAAGTGCTCAACATCACTGGGCATCAGGGAAATACAAATCAAACCCACAATGAGATACCACCTCACAGCAGTCAGAATGGCTAAAATTAACAAGTCAGGAAATGTCAGATATTTGAGAGGATGCAGAGAAAGGGGAACCCTCTTGCACTGTTGGTGGGAATGCAAGCTGGTGCAACCACTCTGGAAAACAACATGGAAGTTCCTCAAAAAGTTGAAAATAGAGCTACCCTCTGACCCAGAAATTTCACTACTGGGTATTTACCCTAAAGATACAAACACAGTGATCCAAAGGAGCATGTGCACCTGAATGTTTATAGCAGCAATGTCCACAGTAGCCAAACTATGGAAAGAGCCCAGATGTCCATCAACAGATGAATGGATAAAGAAGAGGTGGTATATATACAGAATGGAATACTATGCAGCCATCAAAAGAAACGAAATCTTGTCATTTGCAGTGATGTGGATGGAAACTAGAGGGTATTATGCTGAGTGAAATAAGTCAATCGGAGAAAGACAATTATCATATGATCTCCCTGATATGAGGAAGTTGAGAGGCAGGGCAGGGGGTTTGGGGGGTAGGGAAGGAAAAAATGAAACAAGATGGGACCGGAAGGAGAAAAACCATAAGAGACTCTAAATCTCACAAAATAAACTGAGGGTTGCTGGGGGCTTGGGGGTAGGGAGAGGGTGGGTGGGTGATGGACATTGGGGAGGGTACATGCTATGGTGAGTGCTGTGAAGTGTGTATCTGATGATTCACAGACATGTCCCTTGGAGCAAATAATACATTATATGTTAATAAAAATAATTTATTAGAAAGAAAGAATGAATGAAAGAAAGAAAAGAAAATATATTTTAAAAAAATGTAGAGAAATTTCATTTCATTCTCAGTAATTATTCTGTCCGTATGACTGTGTTGATGTAAGAAATATATGGGTGTGGGCTTTTCCATAAATAAAAAAATTATGATACTGTGATAAAAGAAAAATAGATACATGCTTACTCTTTGGTAATCAATGTATTAAACAGATCATGTCCCAAATGAATAGAGTAGCAACAGCATCATTACAGATGGCCACAAGAAACATACTCCTCCCTCTGGTTAATTGGAATATATGTCTCACAAGTAAAGGCAACAAAATACCATGAGGTTGAATGCAAACCACAAATAACACAGCAAACACCCTGCCCCATGAAAGGGATCTAGGGTGTTTCCATTTCAGTTCTGACTTTATAGTAAATTTCAGTGAAGAAAAAATTGGAGGCAACAGATGAATCGCCAAGAAAAAAAAAATACCTGACATTTAAAACAAACTAGTCCAAAATGCACTGACTGCACTCCATAATATATGAACTATCGAAATGTTTAAAATGTAGCCGAAGTGCCCTGATTTAGTGAGTCTTCTGAAAAACCCTCAGTTATTGATTCATGCACGAAATGTGCTTTTCTCCGTGACAGATCCAAAATAAACTATGCGGGACATAATTTCTGGTTTAATGATTTGGGAATTGAGTTTTACTGAAATGTAAATAAATAGCATTAATAAAAATTTATGTTTTATGCACTTTGAGGACTGGTAAATAGAAACGGTGCTTGATGTTATAGGTCTTCAAATATGGAAAAAGAAATAGTTTCTAATCTAAAATTTGATTATATATCTATTGTCCAGATGTGACTTCATTGTTTATGTTTATTCTATGGCTAAACTATTTATTATCGTTCCCCAATCAGTTCAAATTGTATTTAAGTTTCAAATTTAATTCCTCCAACATTATTATTTAAGAAAGTCTAAAACTCACTTTCTTCCTTATTTTTCCTTTGGTCCCTGTATAGAATCTCTATTGAGATATCTGAGAGGGATTTGAACACACCTGGGAGGTACAGATCATTTATTTAATGGAATACAAGAAAACAGATACTACAACGTTTACCTGAAGTTATATCTTTTTAAATGTGTTTGTACATCATGGATGGGGTGTATCTACTGGGAATTTCAGTGTGTGTGAATGCATTGGAGATAATGGGATTACACTATCAACAGTCACATGCCGACTGGATGTGAGTCTGGGATCATTGCCTTTTGTTACCTGAAGATGATCATATGTGCCGTTTACATACAGATTAAAATGCACATATAGAACAAAATGTACATAAAGAACCAAGATGTTCTATTTGTTGAGCATTTACTTTGCTTGGGAGCCTTATGCATACCCCATTCAATTTTCCCAATGCTGTAAGGTAGAAATTCTTGCCCTCTGAGCCCTGGACAGTGAAGCCAGGATTCGGCTGCCTCTAGATGGATAACCCTGGGACATGGCTCTAGCTCCACCCTGAGAACCCCTTCCCAAACCATGAGGGTCCTCAAGACCCAGGTGGGCAGCTTGCAGGCCGCCCATGATCCCTGGCACTCTGGCCCGTGGTGTGCATTTCCTAGGCCTTTCAGGAGCCACAGGGCTGGTGGTTATCAGTGTGAGGGGCAGAAAAAGGTGGCCAGCTGGGCTCCGCACCCATGTCCCTGAGGCCCTCTTGCAGGATAGGGACGGGGCACAGGGCCCTCACGGGCAGGACCCTGACAGGGGCCTGAGCTCACACCATACCCTTCCTGTGTTCCAACTAGAGGCTCTCCTTCCCACTTCCTGCGGGCACCCTGCAGCGCCCGCCACTATGTTCACCTCCCAGGAGCCTCTCCTAGTTTTAAGTCAACTTAGCAAGAAGGACCTGCGACTTTTATGTCATTCAATCTCCCAAACAAACTCACGCAGTAACTTAAATATGTAGCTGTTTAGCATTTTTCATTAAATAGATCGGTGGAGGGGTACCAGGGAGGCTCAGTGGGTGAAGCGTCTGCCTTTGGCTCAGGTCATGATCCCAGGGTCCTGGGTTCGAGTCCCGCACTGAGCTCCCTCCTTCCACAGAGTGCTTCTCCCTCTGCCTCTCCTCCCGGCTCATGCTCTGTCTCTGTCTCTCTCCCTTGCAAATAAAAAAATAAAATCCTAAAAAAAAAAAATAGATCCTTGGAAAGTATGGATTCATAAACCAACCTTTCTGATCATGATTTAAAATTCAAAACTAACTTATGTTGCCTAGAGCTAAAAATCTACAAATTCCCTTATAACATTGCTTTTTATATATGTGTATTATTTATATATATATATATGTACATGTATCATGTACATGATACATATATATTTAATCTAAATTTAATATATATCTAATTTTTAATTTAACCTAATATATTTATTTTTCCTAATGTATTTATTTAAATACAATATATTTAATATATATTATAATATATATGTTTATGCATTACTAACAATATAAATAAATAATACATATTTCTATTGTATGTTTATAGGTTTATTTCCCTTTATAGTTATAGGTGTGTATCCTTATATATGAAGAATAATTCACATATATAACAAGTGATTTTCAAACTTTCAAATGTAAAAAATAACAGCAAACATTGAAACAGAAATTTTAGAGTACTTTTTAAGAATTTGAGATGGAATGGTATTTCTTGGGCCCTTTCAAGTCTATGAGGTTCTTGGGCATTTTATTTTATATATTGGGCATTATTTATATTGTATAAGGGGTACTTGCCTTTTAAATGTAACTAATGTAAGATGGAATTTGTATTAAGTTCCTATGAGATGTAGTCTACACGTATGTGCATTTTTAAGTCTATCTCGTACAACTAAATGTCCATGTGGTCATTAGGTAACCCGTGGAGGCTGCTAGGCATGTTACCATATCGCTCCAGAGAGGACGCGGAGGTCCGCAGGCTCTGGGCCACTTCCCCACCTCACCCAGGGACTTGACCGTTGGTCTGGAAGTAGGTTCCATGTGTGTGGCTTTGCCCCTGGGCCGAGACCCTGCAGGCCAGCGAACCACCACCCATCCCTGGGCAGAGGCTGCGGGACCATCGATTTGCAACGAGGAAACCCCCCGGGCCCTGACACACACTTTGAAGGCACTGTATTCGGATGGCCCCGTCTCTCCTGCTCCGCACCCGAGCGGATAATGCAGTGGACTCAAAGCTTATCGGTCACGTTCAAACACGCATGGAAATCGTCGTGGACACACGCAGCATGCATGGGGACCACAGCACTTTCACCCCGTCGCAGCACGCTCTGCTGTTCAGACCCCTGATCTGAGAAGCAGCAAGGGTTGCATCTTTATTACTGAAACGTGTAAGATTAGGAAGTTTCAACAAGCGGCAGATTCTTTCTTTCTTTTCTTTTTTTCAGATTTTTCCATTAAAAATGACTTTTGGCCATTTGCCGATTGATCCATTTCTTCTAGAACCCTCAACGCAGGGCTTGCTGTGTGCTAGAAACCGGAGCTGGATCCTGGCATGGCAGGCTTCCTCAGCCGAAAAGCTCCCAGGCTCATAAACACCGAAACCCAGAGGCACGGTGCAACTCAGGGCATAAGGCTGGTTTGTTTGTTTTGTTTGCTTTAAGTTTTATGCTCTGACTTTTAAATTTCACCTATTTGGTCTGAAAGCACTAGTAACACTGTGAGCTGAACCGGGGGGAGTGGAAGGTTTTGGGTAAGTTCAATATATCTAACTAAACTGGTCCTTGAGTTCATCCCAACATAACTTGGAAATCATTTTTTTTTTTTTTCTGCCAAAACTCATGGGTTTTTACCATCTTCTTTTTAATGTGTGTCACTCTCAGAGGGGAGGATACAAGTCACCCGTCTACAGCTGGAGGAGTTTTGTCTGGAGACTCCAATGCAACCACGGCCTAGAGTCACATACAGAGCGTGGCCAACGACCAGGAAATCTATGTCACCTCCTGTCCCTCCAGGGCCCAAGGCACCAGGCGCCAGGCTGCTCTCACCACAGCGAGCTCTGTCCCTGAAGGTTGACCGTAACTTATAATACGTGGCTTTATTCATTTAGTGCCCATATAAAGAATTACAATGATTGATATCTTGAAGGAAAATGACACATAAATATATATATGGAGGAAAATACAGACAAGAAGGAGAGACAAAGAGAGACCCAGAAAGAAACAGTGCACCGAGACACCGAGTGTCTGTCTGTATCTCTTATGTACCTTGGGTCTGGAATATGCAAACACAGAAGTTAAGAATGTCAAATTATCTAACTGAGGGAAAATTACCAGCCCTTCCAGAAGCCCATGGCAATGGCCAATACACTAGTTCCACTAAATGAGGGAGAAGTGTGCTGTTCTTGGTCCCCATTAGCACTGTGTGCAATCGGACGCCAACTCCTGCTAGAGGAACAGAGCACTGAAGTGTGGCAGGGTTTTAAAGTGAGACCGTGCGTTCCAAATTAGAAGGATTATTAAAGAGAAACCTAGAATCCATGTGTACCGTTGCAGGAAGGCAAGGCTTGGCTCCAGGCAGGTTTTCCGTCTGCTCCGATCACACACGTGATGGACGAGGGGTCCACGATCTTGTAGCCAGAGTCACACTGGTAAGTGACACTTGAGCCAAGCTTGAAGTCTGTGCCAATTCTTGTCCCATTCATTATATTTCCAGGGTCAAAGCAGGCTTCCCGTGGCTTCTCTGTGGAGGAAATAAATGTCAGCTGCATGAGGGCACAGTCTTAAGCTTCCATTCCTTTAGTCGCTTACTGTTTTTATTTGGTGCCTAGAACGGCTCCTGGTGTGCAAGAAAGGCTCAGACAGTACTCACAGACTGAACAATGACCAAGTTATTTGTTAATTATCAAGTTACTATTAATAGTGGTATGCCATAAAAATGATTATCAAGTTAAAAATTATCAGTTAAATATTATAGAAAAAGTATAGAAAAATAGGAAAAACTCCTATCTAATAAAATTATATTTCTTTTTTTAATCACATTTTATGGAAGAATTGCTATTGAATTACTGTCATTTATGTTAAAAAAATACAGCATTATTGTTGTATGTATCTTTTTGCTCTGGATTATAGTACTGAACCAAAGACACTGACTCAGGAAAAGCTGAGGTCATTTTCCACCTCTGTGCTTAAATCCTACTAACATGAAATCACAGCACGCGTTAGGAACAATGAGAAGATGGGGCTTCTCGGAAGGCCGGTTCACGCAAGTTGATGCACTTTCAGATACTGGTGACAGCAGCCCGGCTGGGAAGACGGGGAGGGGAAGCACCCACCGAGCTTCCTGACGCAGAGCACACCTCCCCGGGAACGCATGGTTGGAGGAAAGCCAAATGCTGTGTCTGCCCTGTACTGACCCCCCAACACCCAGCCTAATGGTAGGAGCTGCTCAGACGGTTCCAGGCCTGTTTTGTACCAGGCACTGAGCCGGGGGCATGGCGGGCTTTGACCCTGCGTTTCAGCACGCCTCTGCGAGGACGGTCCCCAGCCCACTTTAAACGCAGAGAATCTGAACCTGGTGCTTGAAAAGTTAAAAATCTTTCACTAAAAACCTGTCTTTTCCTAAATATAAATACAGAACTGTCTTTGTAGCTTGTAGCTACACGGTTAATCCCAGTTAGCGGTTCGTCACCTTAATATTTTAAATGTCTTTATATTCAAGAGATCTTCCAAAAACCTCTAAATGGAAATATATGTATATATGTACACACACACGTGCACACATATGTTATATGTGTGTGTTTGTGCATATATATGCTTATATGTATGTATATATTTATATATGTCTATAGGTATTACATGTTTATAGACGTGTATATAGTTATACATCATTTCATCATTTGGATTGCTTTTTGCTCATGCACGTCAACAGCCTTCATGCCATCATCAAAGCTCCTGGTCATGTCAGAAGCCTCAGGAACGGAATCTTATAGATCTTCAAGTGATCACTATAGAGGTTACCTGAGATTTTCGTCTTCCTTTTTTAGCTGAAAGGTATAAAAAATAGAATTTGGCTTCTATGTGTGTGTGAGAGACAGAGAAAGTGATTGGGGCCATCAATGTCAACAGGCTCGAAGATAACTTGAGTGGAAAAAATAAACATGTCTTTGCTCTCTGCTTTTGGCTTGACGATCTCTCCCACTCTACCGAGTTTACACGTCCGTCCCTTCAGTCATCGTAGAAAATCCAGTGCTGATCACACACACAAAAGATCTCTGAAAATTATAAGGTGTAGACTTCAGCTCTTTTGGTGGGGATTCATATTGGTCCCTATTTAAATTGTTTCTTACTGATTGTCTACATGTTGCTTATTAGTAACTCTACACACTCGTGTCTGGAGAACACCACCCTGAGAGACTGCACATGTGTCATGAGAGATGAAGAATGAAATGAACTCTGAAAACTTTGCATTGCACAGTCTCTAGGAAATGGATGATAGTTAGAAGAGGAAAAAGGTACAAAGTTTGGGAAGTTTTGCAGGAAAAAAGGAGACTTGTTTAACTGTATTTATTCCATATTTCCCATTATATTTATGAAGATCTACGTGTCAACATCAGGCAAACAGAGATCTCTTTGGCAATTGTTGACTTAAACTTAAATTTTTTTAAAATTTGTTTTCTTCTTTTTTTGTTTTCTTGTACAAACCCTTGTGTCCAGGGCTGACTTTTCAATAGATCACAGCAAGGAAGCTTGCTCTGCTACATACGAAAGCCCAGCCCAGAAGCAGGTCGTCTACAAATGGTTTAGCACCAGGTTCCCCATGAACATGTGTTGAATGACAGTAGAGGGGGTGACCCTCTTTTTGGCTGCATTTCCGGGACGAGGGCCTCTCCACACCAGATCCCAGTCCCGATGTGTGGAAGGTTAAACTTAATTCTTAACTATAAGAATCTATTATGTTATTTACTTACGTACTTGGCTAAAATGAAATATATACTAAAAGTATTATAGATTATATTATAATATATATCATGATATAATACATAATGTGTTATAGATTAATTGAATAATATGTTATTATATACCTTATATTATACCATTATGTTATAACATATATTATTGTATTATCATACTATAATGTATTATTATATTGCCGTATATGTGTTTTACATATATTGCATTGTAACCAAAGCATATAAATGTATGCAGACATATATATAAATAAATGCATATGATATGAATATATAATTTCTGTTAACATATAACTGATGACAGATATTATCACATGTAAAACAATATAACACCTTTTTGCAGGCCCTTGTTCTACTGTTATTGGAGTTTTTCCTTGTGTATCATGCTGGGACCAGCATTCTAATCATTTTATTGAAAACCCATTTGGATATTTTGAAGGGCAGGTGACATTGTGTTAATTCTTTGTAGCTGCGTAAATCCCATCTAGAGCAGAGAACATGTAGTTTAAGCAGAGCAGGAATGAAAAAATATGACTGTAGGCACTGAAAGGTCCGTCCCCCCGGCTGCTGTCCACCGGTGTCCCGCAGAGCATACTGGGCAGCTAGCGGTCCAGACATGGACACTTCTCCATACTCGGGATGCGTCCCCAGACCCCAGGAACAGCTGAAAATGCAGACAGCACCAGGCCCTACGTATGCTTCATTTTGTTCTATTCATACACATAACAGTTCAGCTTATAAATTAGGCACACTAAGAGATGAGCGATAATAACTAAGCACAAAATAAAACCATTATAAACATATGCTGTAATAAAAGTTATGTGAGTGTGGTCTCTCCATCGCTCTCTCCAAATGTCTCACTGCCCTGTCCTCACCCCTCTTCCTGTGATGATGCGTGAGGACAAGATGACCACGAGGTTGGAAGTAAGGAGAATGACCCAGACGGGGGACACAGCATCAGGTGACCTGCGGCCCTGAGGCTATAGCTGGGGGGAGGGGCATCTGCTTCAGGACAGACATGGCGGACCCTGTCACCCAGACCAAGATAGGGCAGCGAACCTCAGAGAAGAGGTCTACCCCGCATGACTGCTGCCTTCTTAGTCTCTTCAGTCATGTGTCCTTGTACATCTCTCTGAGTTTAGTTGAATATTTGGTTAATGCCACTTACACAATTATCCACTCGGTGTCACTAATTTGGATTTCTGATGGCAGGTGTCATCTTCGTTTCTCTAAACGTCCTGCGTCTAATCTTTTGGTTCCATTCATCGGCTGTCAGTTCAGGGTGTTTCGTGATAAATCACGGATAATGATTTTGCTCAGTTTGTCCCGTTTTCTAAGTCAGGACTTCATAATGTGTTGTGTTTTGCCATAGTTCACATATGTTCTCCCTAAGGAGACACCCCTGAGCACCCCAGTCCTGGGGCCCCGCGGGGGGATCAGCCAGGGGCCAGAGACGGAGGCTCGGCAAGGCTGCCCGTGACTCTGCTGCTCAGGTGCTGGCCCTCCAGGGGCGCTTGCTGGGGCAGCGCAAGCTACTGCTGCCTTCCCCTGTCTTCTGCTGGTTGTACTTGCCCACCGCCTCTACTGGAGAGCTTTCCAGACCTTAAGAGCTCCAGCCGCCAGAGAGATGGCTGGCCTGGTCACAAAGAACCCAGACAAAGGAGACAGGGCTTTCCTCCCATGCTTACTCACTGGCTCACTGATCATCTACCCTAGAATGCCCTGGAGGGTACACGCGTCTGAGCAGGAAGTGACAAATGTGCGCCCCTGTATTCAGATGCAGTGTGGTCTTTTTTAAATTCATTACGGACTGGGCATTGTCACGATGAAGTGCATTTCTGTGAGTTCTTGTTAATACAGAAACTACCTGATGATACAGAAAATGCTTTAAAGTACTGTTTTCAATTATTCACGGACATTAAGAGATCCCATCCCCAAAGCATAAGAACTCCTCTGACTGCTGAAATGTTTAATTTTTTTCCTGCTGTACATTTTAAGAAGCATTAGTAAGTTTGTAGGCTTTGCTGTTTAGAGAGAAATACATTAATTTTCTACTTAAAACCATGTAAGGAGACACGTGCCCAGTGAAGAGTTAACAGAGATGAAATGTGTTTTGCACTGTATGTGACAATTTAATTACTAGTAATAAGTAACTCAAAACTTTAAATATACGTATTCTCATTATTTTTTTTTTTACAAAGCACTCACTACTGTGAAATATTCCATTAAGTCTTTTTCTCTAATTCTTAGCAATATACCTTGCATTTTCTTTGTTCACATGAGAAGTGGATTTGGAAAAGTGTGTAATTATTTTCACAGAGCCTATAGCAAAATGCTTAGTTTAGGGTGGTTTTTGTTTGTGAGTTTGTCTCTGTCTGTTTTTTTTCTGGGTGTTTGATAACGGGATGGTGGATCATCCCAAATGAAGTAGGGGTCACCTGTCCGGTGACCACACAGGAACCCCTGCCTGCCCTGGACGATTCATTGGACCAGGGCCCACAGGTGGTAGGACAGGGCAAGGGCCATGGGTATTACACGTGGAAAACCACGGATGAATCCAAGCTATTTTGATGTACTTAATCTTAGTCATTCTGACGAAATAAACTAGAAGATACTATAATTCTTCTATGTCATCAAATCCTTCATTACACAAACCATTATTTTTACACAGCCATAAATTTGGGGAAAAAGAAATTATTCAGAGTTTTGTTTGTTTGTTTTGTTTTGTTTTGTTTCTTTCTTTTAACTAAGGTAGAACTGTGTCTCCACATTTTCTTCTGCACTGGAAAGATCGATCTGTCTTTCCCCAGACAGATGACAGAGATGTGAGCATTTTACATAGTAAACAGACAGGCAAGATGGCGGAAATAAATGCTTACAATGGAAACGTCCTGATACAAATTATTTGACGTGCCAATGAAACTGGCCACAGTACCTTTAAATTCAATCGCGAATCCCGATAAGCCCACAGAGGCGTCACTCCGAAATGCCAGGAAAACACTGTTTCCACTGCTCTCGATTCTTTCTGGGGCTTGAGAGCCCTGGAAGCTTCCAAGGAGAGGTCTGTTGGAATCCTCTCCTTCATAGATGTGCAGGAAGTCATAGCTGGGCTCCATGTTGAAACTAGAGGGAAGAGAACACATCAGGTTAGACACCTACGACGCGCCTCTCATCTCCCCGACTAGAACGTTACTGCGATCACACTGTGAGTCCCTTTGCTTCCAAGCAGCACTTGTTAAATCTTAGAACAACCCCAACGTGAAATGTAACAGTAATTTACATGTCAAAATAGCTATGCGAGTAACAACTATCCACGAGAAACTGTCCGTATTTTACGGGACGACCACTGTATTCAAAATAGTATGATTTTGAAGCTGATCCTAGTACTGAGGACTGAATAGCTCTTCCCCACACTCATGAAATTGCTAATGGAGTGTGGTTTGAAGGGATTGGGCTTAAAAGGGAAGAATTCCCACTGATACTTGATTTTTATGTGAATACTTTCAGTTTGAAAAACAATTACTAAAGTTTTGTTTAAAAATTCCTTTTTGTGAGCTTTTTGTTTGTTTGTTTTGTTTTGTGTACTTTTAAGAATGTAGCTGACTCTCCTTGCTTGGCTAAAGCAGCTGATGTAAGTCATTGCTGTTGACGTCACAGAGTGTGGGAGGCGCCTGTTCCAGCCCAGGCTTCCCCATCACTGACTTCAGCCAATTATCCCTTTCCCATCCCCCTCCCCTGTCTCCACTCCCCTCTCTATCTCCCTTTCTTCTCTACTATTAAATATCCTGGTAATCCCCAAAGCTCTTGAGAGGGATTTGGCTTGCAATGTCTCTGCCATATTTGATGAGAAAGCTGATGATAATCTGGGAGCTTCAGAAAGGAACACAGTCTCAGTAAAAGAATAAATGTGCAGATGGATAAGATCTTGATGAGATCAGAACAAGCCAACAAATTAGAGGAGTTTAAGTAATGCATTCTGGCCGGCGTTCCACTTCCCCCATCTCTGAATCAGGCCTTTGAGTCCGTAGCAAGGACTCATTCTGAGCACCTTCTACTCGCTCTCCTTCTAGCTGGCTGGGGACGACAGGGATGGAGAATCAAGAGTCTTAACAATCACCAACATGGGCTTTGTTAAAGTGGCGTTGTTTTTCTGCAGATTCAGGGGATGACAAGGAATACAGCTGCCTTCAGACATCGCCCACCGCATTCTAAAGGAAGTAACAAAGAGGGGGCACCACGGGGGACCCAACGTTAATCCTGACCCCAGCCCGGCATCGTGCCGTACCGCCTTATGTCAAGGCTACACTGGGTCCCGTGGGAGGTCCCCGGACATATTTACTAAAGAAAGTTGTAAAAGGTCTCCTAGTCTGTTCATTTGATAGATTCCTTGAAATCAGAAATGAACAAGGAGTAAAAAATTGGCAAGAGAAAGGATAAAGGCACCAACAGGAACTGTATCAACTAAGTGGGCTTTAATTAGAATAAGAACTTTTTTTGTAATACTTAACAAGAATGTTATTAGAATCCAGTCACACTGTGCCCCAAGAGCTGGCATAGGTAATTATCATGACAGATAATTTTCGAGCACTGGAAATACAACAAGGCACAGACACAAAGCCTTCCAACTGCTCTCTCTCTCTCTTTGGATATACCATAATCCATGCATAAAAGTCTGGAGTGAAATTTGTAATTCATTATGATTCCATTAGTAAAATCCATCCGTATTTCTACTTATGCTAGCTGCACAATCCATGAACCCCAACAAGAGACCAAAGTCTGGCCCAGCTGTTAAGCCAAATTTAATTTGAGTTCCAGTGTGTGAGTTGCATAGAGCCCACAGGTGACAGGGGCCTGCAAGAAGCCATCCCTCCTCAGTCATCCCAAGTACCAGGATGACCTTCGGAGCTAGTGCTCCAGGTCTAGTAATACGCTGTCTTCACTGGTAGTAAGGCCAGCGGCCACCCGCCCCAGCCTCACAGAAACGCACTTGACTTGACTCACATTCTTAAAACCGTGCATCTGGGCAGCATGTGTCAGTGTCAGTCCCCCTTTGCTGGGGTGAAATCTGTGTCCCCCACCCACTGCTTCCTGTTCCCCCTCTATCTACTAAGTCGATCTGGTTGGGAGGTCTCAGGATCATTCCCAACTTTGTGAATTTTCCATCAAATTGAGTCCGCTAAGGACTTAGGGATCTAAAAGGTGGAAGAAGGGTTGGAGATTTTCTACTTTTACTTTCTTTCCAGAGAGGTGTGTAAAATAAGTAGGGAAAAAAAAAAACAAACCCAACAGAACAAAACAAAAAACTTGTGTCTTATCACAGGGACTGCACTTGGGGAACCTTGATAATCAGTCACTGTGACACATCGGAGGATAGGAGACTCTTATTTATAAGGCTCTGTGTTCTCTAAAAGGCTTTTAATTGTTAATTTATTTTTCATCTCCTGGTACCAGTGGTGTCTCCTGGTGTTAAGGAAGGCACTGGTAGAAGTTAACATTCACAAAACCCCCAAAGATGTCCAAAAATATAGCTGCAAATGTTCAGTGGTTTTGTGTACTAGCTGAGAGACATACTAAGTATTCATCAAGAGGCAAATTTATAGCAGCTTGGGTAAATTCAAGCGACGATGGCTTATCAGACTACTTAACATTGAGCACCACAGGCGTTTAAAATTACACTGATTCAGATCCCATCAGGAGGAGAAAGTGAAGGAAGATAATCACCACCAGGCCTGGAACGGCGACATAAACATCAGAAAAGGAAATGTGTTCAATTGACAAATAAATGTAATTAGACCACTTCACCCCAGAGAGGTAAGAGGTCAATAGCACGACCTTTAGAACCACTTATTTTTTAAAACGCCCCTTCCTTTAGTTCAAAATGCAGAAGTGGAGGACTTGGGATTTGCAAAAAAAATTCAATTATGATACACCAGATACAAGTAATATGATAGTCCTATAGAATGTATAAGATAATCAGCATGTTTGAAACTTCATCATCAAGTTTAGCAGGAGTAAGTCAGCAGTAATTTTTCAAGGAGTAACGTCTACTAATTCAGACTTTACAGCAACCGCATCGGGGGAACTTCCATTTTCAAAATTCTATCAAGTGATGATATCTCAATGATAATAAAGATTTTATCACAAATACAAGCGGCTACCTTTGGGAATGTCAGACAAGACGTATGATGGGAGTGAATTCGTTATCACACGTGTAGGGAATAGGAGACACTGATGAGACATTAGACTAAGCCCGTTTCTACCACTGTTTTATTACTCTTCTTGACTATTCTGTAAATGAAGCCTTCTCATGTGGAACATACCGCATGCAAGATAGTATTTAAAAGTAATTCTTGCTATGTCATGTCTGTCCTCAGACAAGTAGAATGCTCCGCAGCCAAGTAATCAATTTCCATTTATGTCCTTTTGCAGCCCGAGGTAGCAGCTCTTGGAATGAGATGGAGGGGTTTCATTCGGGTAAAACTGGGCACTGCCTGAAGGGGTACGTGGCATAATTTTTAGGTATGACCCTTAACATTCTGTCAAAGGGATTCTACAAGAGATGGTACCTTTTGAATATCAAGGCAATGACGAAGTCGGGATTCACTTTTATTCTCCAGTCACATTCTTTGCCAGGAGGATATGGCTGTGGGTAGTTAGGTGACAAAATGACACCTGCAGGGCCGGTCAGGTTCCCCCCACAGGCAGCTGTCATGGAAGAGAAACAATGCTGGTCAGTGAGAGATAAGACACCACAGAATTCAACAAGGACATGCCCTACCTATTGGGTTATTGAACACTTTTCCAGGTGAAAATTTAAGACCTAGGAGGGCTGTACATTTTTCATGGCTTGTTCATGATTTTTATATAATGTCCCACCATGTTTTTAGGGAGGATTTCAAACTGCTGACAAATAAACTTGACTTGCTATAATTTTAAGCTTTACAGATTACTTTACTCGTCCATGCTCCCAGGAGGTGCGCACATGTGCGGGGACACACACACACACACACACACACACACACACACACACTTGGGAAGGGGAATGAAATCCCCACGAACAACATTTATGGTCCTGCTAATTCTTCTGTCCTTTCTGGTCCACAAAGTCATTGCTACATTGTTCTAGAAGGCATGCTTCCTGTTCACTTGTGTTTCATGCTTGCCTGGCACAGTTTTTGATCAAGTATTCAAGAAATACTCGTGACCACGTATTTCTCACCATCCTCTGATAGGTGTATGGTTTTGGACACAATTCAGAAATGACAGAACTGACAAAGTTTAAGTGACATCCTGGGATAGAAAACCAGTAAGAGAGTGAGCTGGGACATCAATCCTAAAAATATTGTGTGATCGCAACGCTCAGTAGGCGACCATCGAAAGAAGCACTTTAAATGATGCTGATCTTTTTTTATACCTGTCACTTTTTAGTTGCTTGGATTGACATTTACATTAAGAAGATGACAGTTATGAAGTTCAACCATGTTAATAGGCAAGCCAATTTTCATTCTTAAACCTCAAAACATTTAGGAAGGTTTCACTTACTACATAGGATTTCTGTTAAATCTTCCATCATGTGGAAGGAGTGAAAACACTGCAAAATTCACAAGTATATACATTTCAGATGCATTCAGTGCTCAGTTTATGGTTCTTCATATTAAATACTGTGGCTTGTCACCAAGTTGCTTTAAGGAATCAGCCCAGTTGAATTATAATGTTCCATCTAAATGAGATATTGTATTCATATAACTGACTGTGTATGCATTTAGGGGAAAAAAAAGGGTAAGTAGAGAAAGAAATATCCTAATTGGTAATTTTTTCCTACACACACACACACACACACACACACACACGACTTTTTTGGAAATTATATGAAGATACGTGTGTTCTAAATTTCTGTGATGGCTATGTCTTTCTATACTCATTTAGTGCTTCTGAAAACAATGTTTTCAATAAATAAATAAATAAATATTTTATATATAAATATTTTATATACCATATATATTTTAGATAGTACTAGAATTTGTTTTATATTTTCTATTAAAATTCAGTCTCATTAAAGGCAAACTCTACATAGCATCATAGGAAATACTTATAATGAATTCAGATATGCCCTCAAGAGTAATATGATACAATTTTCACAAAAATGGTTAAACCCACATTTCCCCAGCATGCAGTCTGATTTTAATAAACTCCGCCGAGACCACTGACAAATCAGCTCTCCCAGGAGGCTGCCTCTCACGGCATCAGGCGGTGAACGGGGTGCGGGTGGTGGCAGGTGGCTTGGAGGTGAGGCACCGGGTACCCCAGGGTCTGGGGACGTTCCACTGCACGCAGGGTTTGCGAGATGAAGAATGACAGATTCAGGCCACTGGTTTCCAAGGTGTCGCCAGCAGGAAGAATCTGGGGATGACACTAGGTACTGACTTAAGCTAAACAAAGGGGTGTCCTGGTCTTATCCCGAACAGACCCAAGGAGGCATTTCTACATGAGGTGATCTGGAAGCTTCCAGGGGAGTAATAGCACCGTCTCGCCATGATTGCTCTCTGGTTGGGTCAGACTTTTTTCATTTTAGCTTCATTAGGTTTTAATTTGAAAGCTTGCAAAATATTTTGGATAGCATGAGGAATGAGTACAAAATGTGACTCAGCCACTCCAGGAAATACTTCGGAGGGAACGGATGCAGAAATGAAAACCACACATTTGTATCAATCCTCGGCGCCTTGTTTGAAATCCTTCAGCCCCACTCCTTGTCCCTGGTCACGTCTCTATCCCTCACGGTCTGAAGCAGCCCTCCTTAATGAGACACATCCACATTCCCGCATCAAGACAGTTCCGTGTTTATGCCATTAAACAACATAACTAGTCTTGAAATAGCCTCCCTGCCGATCAGGGCTACATGTGGACACATAATGAATTTCTGTAAACTTAGGGTAAATTCTTGCTTTTCAGAATTCTTAATAACTTGGACTTGGACAAAAGGGATTGCAAGCTATATAAGAAAATGGGGACATGGAGATTTTGAGGGACCTGTCACTCAGAACTAGAAAGCGGTGAGCATTCTCTGGTCTGGAGGCAAGTCCTCTGGGCTCCGCTGAAAACCCCAAAAAGGAGGTGCCTCCACCATTAGAGTCCTTTGGGAAATGAAGAAAGGAAGAGTTCCAAACCATCCACAAGAAAAATCAGCAGCAAATGACAAGGTTGTGGAAGTATGGACAACATACCAACAGGTGAATGGTTAAGAGATTTCAGAAAAGAGAGAGAAAGAACCAAAAACAGGAGAAGGACTACCAATAATAAAAGGGGGAAGATAAATTAGTAGGCCAGCCAGTCGGGAAAGAACACATTCAAATGGCCAAGAAGAATATGAAATAAAAAAACATTCAATCTCACTATTAACTTAAATGCCTTTTAAAACATCAAAGAATCATCACTTTCTGCCCATATTAAATTATGAGATTAAAAACAATGTACATGGGGCTTCCCCCCCCTCCTTCAGGGAAAATTAACACCCATGGCTCTGTTGGTGACATAAATTGGTGCAGAATCCCAAGAGTTTTGAAAAATGTCTTAAAAGCCCTGGAAACACATAAATTTGTAGAAAAATGTCATTTATAAATAAGCATGGATGGGTTTTGCAACACGAGGGTTCATTTCTGCAATCATCATAGTAGAGGAGGGACAGAAGCAACCTAAGTGTACAGGAAGAAAGGATCGTGCGTTCCGTGTTGGCCAGTCCACAGAGATGCTGGGCAGTCATTACAAACTAGCAGAGAATACATAGTAGCACAAAGAGGTCCTCCTTCAGCACTGGTAAGTCAAAGTGCAATTTACAAAAGAAGCAGGATGCTGTCACTTAAAAACATTTTAAAAATAGATTAGACATACATAAAATAATTATGATGCTTATTTATGCATGTTTATGTTAATAGTATTTGCCTCCAGGTAGAAAGATGACAGCTTTTTCTCCTCGTTTCTTCTCTTAACTGAACGTGTATTATTTTTTAATAAGGAAAAAGCTTAAAACATAAAATTAAAAACTGCCTTAAGTCAGCAGAGCAGAATTTACATGGGTGCTAAGGCATGATCAGCTGCCGTCCTAATGGATGGGTTTCTTACGGAGGACATAAGCCTCATTTCTGGGGGAAAAGAAATGTTTACAATGTAATGCAAAGATAACATTAATTTATTCCCGACTACACATTTTCTATTTTTCTGTTACATAATGCCTACGCGTGTAGGCCGGGCTGTCTGCACAACTGATATCCAGTTGCCTAAGAGTGAGTTAAGCCTGTGCCTGGGGCCCATCCCCAAGGCAGAGGAAATGCTGCCTATATTGTCTGTTGAGAACTGGATTATTCAGCTCATAAAATATCTACTCGTTGGTCAAAGTTATATAACTAAGATATAAACTAATGAACGATGATAGATTAGTTGGGAAGATGGTCACATTTTACAAACGTCTAAAATCATGGGGACTGAAATATACTCTTTTGGAGTTTAATGGGTACCAGCATTGGTCTGGAAAGCACCTCCATGCATTTGAAATCGTGCAAAATGGGGGTGGAGGGAGTGTCCTTGTCAATTTAAAAGCAGAGTCATGGTTTAAAATGATGTTGCATTTACAGGCAATCACTCTACTTTAAAAAAGTAACACAGAAATCTTGCAAGTCTCCAAAGGACTTGGCTGGAAGTAAAAGGCAGGACGGTGCCCTGGATTTACAGAAGGTAAACTTGGCACAAAGTACCCAGTGCACACGGGCCGCTCTTGGACAAGGCTGAACACACTGGTAAGTGGAGCCACCAGACCTCATGCAGCCTCCCAGTACTCGGAGCACTTAGTGGGAAGTTACGACCTGCGTGTCGCAGCTGCACGGCACCACAGAGAATGCCTCTACCGCTGTGTATATGACAATAAAAATCATTTCAATCACAAAATCCCCTCAAGTTCACCCTATGCAAAATGGCCTATTAACTATGTGCATAGCATTTCATTATCACTTCTTCTCCCCACAGATTAATTAAATTTTACATTTTTCAAACAGATCATAAAGAAGTACAAATTAAACCGTGACAGTTCATTAAAATAATAAAGTTTAGCAGAGTTTCTTTCAAAAATAAGATGAAATAGGTATTTATGGTGAAATATTTAACTGAATAAGGGGACAATCTGCATGTATTACTATTTTATATAAAATTATATAGTGCCCTAAAACCATATTTTTGATAGAATATCTTGGATAGTTATTCAAACTGAAGTCTGGAAAACCAACTGATACCTTTTCAATAGGGTCAAACGATGACACTCTAGTGAATTTCAGAATCATGTTTCTCCTTTTATCTTCATTTTGACCAAAGCAGTATAATTTCTGGTTTTCAGGATTCTATTAAAATGTTCCAGTATTATAGAAGAACCATTTTAAAAAAGAAAATACTTTACATTGAGTTGGTTTTGCTGAAGGGCATGTTTCTATATTAAAAATGAGAATACCAATAGTAGGGTTATGAATATTCTGGCACCCAGAATTTTAAATTATAGTAATTTGACTGACCCATATTTTTACAAGATTTTTTGAGGATAGGAAATGTTAGATAAATGTCGATTTCGGTACATTAAGTAAACTACTTTCTTTACTTCACCTAATAAAATAAGGTTGAAAGGTTTACACTAAAATTTCCATAGAGTCTCTGAACTAGAGGGCATGTACGAAACTCTGGAGACATTGTTTTGGAGAAATAACACATTTATGGAGCAATTTTCATGATAACATGCATTCATTCCACACTATAAAATGACTGTTGTGCAATACCTATGCAGGTAGGAGGGTCCGGTTGCCAAAAGAATCGGTTATTCAGCTGCACACAGGTGATTTTCGCTTGTCCTTGGAGCTGGTACCCAGGGTCACACTGGAAGGTGATGGTGTCGCCGGGCTCTCTGCTATCCCCATAGCGGGTGCCATTCTGAGGCATTCCTGGATCATTGCAGGTGGACGCCACTGAGGCTGCAAGGCAGAGACAAAAGCAGGTCAAGCAACGGGAACAGGGTCCCCACACTTACGTAGGTGTAGCAGCCCTTGGGTAAGGAAGCCCTCTTGACTGGTGGGCGTCATGACTCGTCGGTCTGCATGTGAATGTATGATAAGTTTCCGTTCCCAGGGATACATTCCATAACGTGAATCTTGATAATGGTTTCTTTGAACAAGCACAGGCAAAATTCGTTGAAAATGCACACGGTGACGAAATAGTCAAGGAACTGTATCATGCCTTACTGAATACACACGCAGACACACACCTTCCCCTCTGATTTTCTTGCTAACATTACTTTCATGACATTTAAAATATTTCATTAAAGCACATCAATCACAAAGAACCTTGAATAAAACAGAATAGGATAAATTTACGGTCTGTGCCTTCCAGGTGACAATCAGCTGAGGTGACCAGATTGACGTTGGAATGGGAACCACTGAGAGAAGGTGCACGTCAGCTCAAACCAGGGTATCCTTAGTCTCATAGAGGATACTTTCTTGGTAAAATCACCAATAACCCCATTTCACTCTCAAAAAATTTCTAACTTGGACAATAAATTATATGGTCATCCTGGTTTTAACAGAAGCTCTAAAAATGATGACTTTGGGGTCAAAAAATAGTAAAAGTATTAGGAATTTCAAGTGAGCTTAACAGAGGCCAGCATCTGCAAACAAGCTTGTAAGAGAGCTTTTGAGGGACAGCTGGAGCACTGGAACGTGAGCCTCTGGCAATCATCGGGTGTGCATATTCTAATAGACACACCAAGAGTCACATCACAGGCAGCTACCAGATCTGCTTGAAGCCAGTCAATGAGCGTACCTTCCTACCCAGATTCTGGCCCAGAATTCTAACTCCCACATTGCACTGAAAGGAAATGGCAGGGAAAGTACTGGCTATTTTCTCCAATTTCTGTAACTGCTATGTACTTGACGTTCTACTAAAAATTAGGAAGACACACATCAGGGTCCAAAGCTTACAAGAAGAAAAAAAAATGTGTATATATATATATATATATATATATATATATATATATATATATATATTCCATTTTCACTTTCAACTACAATGGTGAGCTCTGTCCCTCTTCACTGCTGAAGGGGCTGAGATAGAAAGCTAGCTTTTCCTGTGGCATGCTCCAGGGCAGGTAACACTTGTTGCTGAAAGAGAAAGATGAAAAACAGCTCTTGCCCAATGGCATGCCACCATTCTGTCTGCAGCATGTAGGTCCATAATGTTTGCAGATGTAAAGTCCATCATGCTTTGATGTCTGTGTTTTGAGTTTCTTATTTGGTTTGGTTTGGGAAATCCTGGGGCATTGTTATGCATTTGGCAAGATAGAAGAAATTTAAATAAAAGATAGGAGATGCAAAATGCGCAGGACCTGCTCTGTGTTCTCTAGGGATTTTTAACTAACTTATGGCTGAACGAACAATCTAAGACAAAAGGAAATGGTTCAATGGCGCAGATGGAAGGAAAGGATGAGCATCAAGGATCCCGAGAGCCGTCCGACTTGCTTCTGATCCCAGCCTTGCTCCATGGGATCCAGATCACTTGAGCTCACTGACCTTTGGGTAACTAATCAGGACAAATGCTAACTGATCAAATCCGTCGTGACCGCGGATGTGTGATAGCTCACCAACCTGTCTCTCCCCCTGGTGTGCTCTAAGCTAATGGAAGGCTGAGGCTGCCCTACCCACTCACTACTGTTCTCTAATTGGCTTTATCATGTATTGAAATACACAATCATGTGGCTCTAGAACACTACTAACAACCAAAAGTCAAAATTTAAATAACATTCAGATTTAAGAAATAGATTATTATCACTCAAAAATATTGATGATACCTATTGATGCCTGCACTTCCTTACCTCATGCCCTTCCTTCACTCCCGATGAAGTAACTATTTGGAATTTCACAGCTATTGTTCCTTTGCTTCTCTCTAGTTAGTGCAAATGTATGCACTCCAACAGTAGCTGCATGGGAACCTCCCTTCTGAACTCACATAAATGGAGTCACACATTGCAGGTTCTTCTGAGACATTCTGTCTTGGTATTATGTTTCTGAGTCATCCACACTTAGGTCTGATGCTCTGGGTTATTGATGTCCATCACATATGGTTCTCCATTGCATTAATGTACCAGCAAACACTTATGCTGGTTCAAGGGGCTTACCCTCTTACCCTTCTGCCCTGACCATTAAAGCCATGTCTATTAGTCCTGGAAGACTAAGAGGAACAGGAGGCAAAACTTCCAGTCAGCCTGCAGATCGGGACCTTGAAGCAAAGCTGCTCCACAGCTGAAAACAGAAGAGCTGCTCCCCTGACGTACACAGGACTTATATTTTGGGGGTTTTTGTTATGCAGCAATAGCTGACAGAAACAAGTCCTACGGTGGTAAACTGTGTTTTGTCCAAAAATACTTCAGGGCTTTCAAAATATCTGAAATTCTCTTTCATTCCTAAAGGATGTTTTCACTGAGTTTGTAGCTCAGGGTTAATAACTGGCTGCCATTTTCCCCCCTCAATACTGTTAAGACATTATTTTAGTTCTTCTGGCTTCCAGTGTTCTCATGTCACCTCACAGTCTGAAACCGCGATGAGATCACACTCCACTGTTTGGTATTCAAATTTTCATCATACTGTGTCTACCCGTGATCTTCCTTTCATTAACTCTGCTTGGAATTTATTGGAGCTTTTGAATCTGGGGATTAAGCCATTATCCTGTGGAATATCTCCTTTCCCTGCTTCTCAAATTAAAATGGAACAGATATCTCTATCTTCCATGTCTCTTCACCTTCCTCTCATTTTACAATCTTTGTAAACTTTGTTCTCTCTTCCAATCATGGGGTGTGTTTTCCTCCCACCATCTGCTCTGCGTCTACATCAGATTTATTATCTTAAAACGGCAGTGAGTTAACTTTTTCATCCTTGTACTTTTCGATTAGTCATCACTCGTTTTCAAATATATGTGGCTATTCATACAGTATATTGTTACTTACTCATATTTTCATTTGTTTTTATCATGTGTTTTACATAATGATTTGACAACTCCCCTCACTATACTTGTTCTCCACAAGTTGCCCACTATCTGTCACCATGTAACACTAGTATAACACCACTGACTGCGATCGCTATGCTGGGCCTTTTACTCCCATATCTTACTTATTCCATAACTGGAAGTCTGTACCTCCCATTCACCTTCACCCATTCTGTCCACACCCCCCACTCCCTCCCTTGTAGCAACTATCAATTTCTTCTCTGATTTATGGGCCTTTCTGTTGTTTGTATGTTCTGTTTTTAGCTTCCACATGTAACTGAAATCATACAGTACCTATCTTTGGATGTCTGACTTACTTCGCTTGGCCTAATACCATCTAGATCCACCCATGTGGTCACATATGGCAAGATCTCATTTTTTTCTATGGCTAAGCATGTATATAAATATATAAAATATATATATGCCACTTCTCCCTTATCCATTAATGGACACTTGGGTTGCTTCCATATCTTGGATATTGTAATAATGCTACAATAAACATAGGGGTGTATACATATTTTCAAATTAGTGGGGATTTTTTGTTTTGTTTTCTTTGGGTAAATACCCAGTAGTAGAATTACTGGATTGTATGGCATTTCCATTGTTAACTTTTTGAGGAACCTCCAAAGTGTTTCCACAATGCCTGTACCATTTACAGGCCCACAAACAATAGAGAAGGGTGCCTTTTTCTCCACATGCTTGCCAACATTTGTTATATCTTATCTTTTTGATTCTATCCATTCTGACAGGTGCAAGGTCGTATCTCATTGCAGTTTTCATTGACATTTCCCTGACGTTTAGTGATGCTGAACATCTTTCCATGTGTCTGTTGGCCATCTGGATGTCTTCTTTGGAAAATTATCTATCCAGTTCCTCTGCACAGTTTTTAATTGGGTTATTTTTTCTGGTGTTGAGTTATACAAATTCTTTATGTATTTTGGATATTAAGCCCTTATAGGATATATCACTTGCAAGTATCTCCCCTCCTTCAGCAGGCTGCCTTCTCATTTTGTTGTTGGTCTCCTTCACTGTGTGAAGCTTTTTATTTTGGTGTTGTCTCAATAGTTTCTTTTTGTTTTTGTTTTCCTTATCTGAGGGGGTACATCTAGAAAAATGCTGCAAAGGCCAATGTCCAAGAAATAAGCGCCTATTTTCTTTCTGGGAGTTTTATGGTTTTGGGTCTATTTCAGGAGTTTATTTCCATGTGTGAATCAGAAAGTGGTCCAGCTTCATTCTTCTGCATGTGGCTGTCTAGTTTTCTCAGCACCATTTATTGAAGGGCTGTCTTTTCATCATTGTACATACTTGACTCCTTTGTCAAAGATTATTTGAGAGGCACCTGGGTGGCTCAGTTAAGCATCTGACTTCAGCTGGGGTCATAATCTCAGGGTCCTTGGATGGTATCCTTGCTTGGTGGGGAGTCGGCTTCTCCCTCTGCCCTTACCCCTGCTCATTCTCTCTCTCAAAGAAATAAATATAATCTTAAAAAAAGATTATTTGACCATATATCTATGGGTTTCTTAATGGGTTTTCTATTGTTCTATTGATCTATGTGTCTATTTTTGTGTCAGTACCATACTGTCTTGATGTCTACAGCTTTGTATCATATCTTGAATCTTGGAATTTTGATACCTCTAGCTTGGTTCTCTATTATTTTTTACACTCTTTCTGATCTGATGACAATTGCAATACCTCATGGAAACTATAGTGCTTCTGAGTTTTGAATTTGCACTTCTGTTTTTTGGGGCTTCACCTATAGTAATTCTTTGTGGTCTACTCTAAAGTTATTTTCATTCTGATGAGATTCATATTTGACTTTACCATGTGGCTGGAATACTAAAAACTTTCTATCTCTTTAAAATAAATTTTCATTTATGGGAATGCAATGCATTTTTGACCACAGAGATGGTAGGAATTCACCTATAAGCTAGTTTGATACCTGCTTCTGGTTATGAGTTCTAGATCATGCATATCTATGTCTACGCCCATACCCACGTATCCGTGTATCCATGTCTCTATGCATCAATATCTATCATCTATCTATATCTATTTATCTATCTATCTATCTGGTATCGATCTCTTTACAATCTTTCTATTCTCTCTTACATGCACAGTAAACCTCCTCCCCTTGAGTACCAGCTATACATGAGGGTATCCAATAGATCTATCTTAGAATTTGCTGCCTAATCCCTCAGCCCATTGGACTCTCAGAAGGGCAGCTCAGGTCACCGGGATCTACTGACAGTTGCTGTCAAGACAAAGTCCAGTTCTGGGCTCCCTGACTTCTCCCTGTTTAACAAGATTCTGGGAGCTCTGAGAATTTCTTATTTTCTTACAGGTTTAGTGATCCATTTTTAAAGACTCACAACAATTTTATCCAACATCATTAATGTATTTTCAGGTAATACATTACCAAAGTACCTATTTTACTCTAATGCTAGACATTGAAGCCCTCAGGTATAGTTATACCTCAGCACCACAGCATGACGTCTGGCATAGCATGCCTGCCATCCTCCACATTACTATCACTTCTAGTGTTTAGGGGAAGAAAAATCTTACTGGGAAGTACAGTTCTCAGTAGATGCTAAGAGGAGAGGAAGGATTTGAGCCTCACAGATTTTTCCCAAGGGAAAAGAGCAGGAAATGCCCTATCACAATCAGCTACAAAGGTTAGAAGGCAGGGCAGAAAGCAAGCACGTCACCCCAAAAGAAGACAGGAATGCAGAATAGACTTCAGGATGCAGAACTTTTAGGGAGAAAGTCAGGAACGTTGCACCTGTCAGTCACACAGTCGTATTATACAGAACAGCAATTACAGAATTCAGTCACCAGACTCATCACCCATAGTGGTCGCCTTCTAGGCAACAACATGTACTCGTGTTGAACTAGTGTTTTAAAAGCAACGTGGAGCTTTCTATTTAGGTAATGTTCCTAAAGAACCTAAGAGCTACTTGCCCTCCACCTTTCTGAGATTTTGCTGAGCTTCGGAAAAAACAAACAAACATACATACAAACAAACCAAAAGCATAAGCAAATTCTATTGTACATTTACAAACTTCTCTTTTGGACTTAATTGCACATCCTCAAAGGAAACTTCATCTTCTCCTCAAGCAAATGGTTGCGTGTATGACTACATATGCCATTCCAACTGATAATTTCTGCCACAGTTTATATGATATGAACATCAAGGAGATCATGGGTGAGTCTCATTGCAATTTTTTATTTTATTTTTAAAAAGATTTTATTTATTTATTTGAGAGTGAGAGAAAGAAGGGCGAGGGAGAAGCAGGCTCCCAGGGAGCCCAATGTGGGACTTGATCCCAGCACACTGGGATCATGACCTGAGCTGACGGCAGATGCTTAACAGACTGAGCCACCCAAGCTCCCTTCATTGTAATTTTTAAAACAAAGATATGTTTTAATTACTTCTCTTTCCAAATTCATATTCAAAAACACACATTGCCCAATAAAGAAGATTTACACAAAGGTGCACAGATTTTGTGCATGAATAAAAACCTCAACAGGTGCATCAGCCTTGCAAAAAATGACTGGCCTGTAAGAAACTTCTGTAGGTTATTAACAGGTATTGGTCAAACAAGATTGGCAATCGATACTGCATACTCTAACAATACTGTGTATTCTAGCTCTCTCTCATGCATTCATGCTGCACTGCAGGGATTAAGGATTCAGAGAAATTCTACAGCAAAGAGACCTATTAGAAATAGTTTAATCTAGTGTTTCCTAAATTTATGTAACAAAGAGCACATTTTTCTCAACAAACCTTTAAATTCTTCAAATTCTTCCAAATAAAGTTCAACAGAATGCCAGAATAGAAAACACTGTCTTGCACTAATGGTTGTATGTCATTCAATGGTTTGATGTTTAATTCAGGTTTACAAGTACATTTTCTACTTAAAAAAAATATATGTGTGTGTGTGCATATATGTATGTGTGTATGTGTGTATATATATATACATATACATATGTGTGTGTGTATATATATATATATATATATATATATATATATATATATTTGAGAGAGGCAAACAGAGAGAACCAGCAGAGGGAAAAAGCAGAGGGACAAGGAGAAGCAGGTTCCCCGCTCAGCAGGGAGCCCAACTTGGGGCTGGATCCCAGGACCCTGGGATCATGACCTGAGCCAAAGGAAGGAGATTAACCAACTGAGCCACACAGGCATCCTACATTTTCTACTTTTAAACCAAATTTTCATTTGAAATATCTAGAGTAAGACTAGAACACACCATTAAAAATTAAATACTCGTGAATTTCATGTTGTCTAATACACAGAAATATTGCATTCACAAAATTAGCTAAATATATGAAAATGTGAGTTGTCATAACATGGCTCTTTCTATGTTCTTAGAAAAGGTGCATATAGTTGCTTGTGCATTTTCAAAGATTATTTGAAATTACCAGTTAATCAACCATGACATCTTAGTCAAATTGAAATGATCCCCAAACCTTTACTCTTTCCTCCTAGAATTAGGACATAAAAATAAAAAGTTGCTACGGTTATCTAGATTGGGTTAAGAAAGCAATGAGAGCACTTGAGGTGAAACAAAGGTGACAATTTTAAATAATGCAGGGGAAATACATAGTTTGGGTTTTTGAAATAAATGCCATTTTATTTTTGTCTAGTTCTGAATTATGGAAAGGTGTTTCCTGATAAAGGCAATAAAACTCATCCAGAAACTAAAATGAAAGCCTTCAACCAAAGACATTGTAATGGGGTCAGAAATTGCTCCTCCACTCTCTGGGTCATACAAAGTTATCGATGAAACCATGAGCTCATTTCTTTTTCACGATTGTGTTCTTTTATGTGCCACAACACACCTTTGACTCATTTTTGTCTTCAATATTTTCTCTCCAAATGGGATTTTGGTGACTCTGAATATTCTTAGTTTCTCACCATTAAAAAAAAGGGAAACAATACTTACAGTGACATCAACCTTATCTCTCTATTACCTTAGAAAAAGAAGGTACCATTTCTGAGATGATGAATATTGAGTTTTTCAATTTCCCATGGGGTTCTCTGGAATACTTCAGGTCATAAAGACACTTCCCATAGGCCCCACAGAATCTAAGGAACATCTCCAGTCCTCGTCCAAAGGAATTCAGGACCATTCCAGTCAACTTGAGCGATCTAAAACATGGGCACCCCTTCATGTAAAAAAAACGCATCTTTTTGTTTCTAATAGTATAGACAGAATAGAACTACTACATAATAAGAACCTGCAGTGGGCCCACATTTCCTTCCAATCAGATAAAGTAATTTTTGACTTTGAAGAACCTATAGACCTATATGTGTATATATGTATACATATGTGTATTTTGTATACAAAATATTATAAAATATTTTATTAGTAATTAATAATATTTTATCATGAAAATCAATATGATATTTTGTATAAAGTATTATATATGTATATATTTTAACAAAAATACCCTACAGCTTATTTTATATACACACACACACACATACACATCTATATATACATGCAACAGCCACATACATATACGTGTGTGTGTATTTAGAATACATATATATATATATATATATATACACACACATTATATACAAAATGATGTTTTTTCCTAATAAAATAAAAATTAAGGATGGGGCCATGAACTATTAAATGCATAAAGTCCTCCTTGCATGTTTTTAAACACCACTTAAACATGTTCATTGACCGAGTTATTGGTTTATAGAAGTTTGTTGACTATACACACATTGTTTTAAAATACCCCTTTGTAGCACATCTCAATAGATAGAATGCTTAGCGCATGATAGAAAAGTGCACCCCGCAGCCCCAGTGCAGTCCATATACGGAAGCAGGTGTATCTAATACAAACACAACGTGCACATTAAGTACAACCCATATCGTTAAACTTACGGAGGAAAGCTACTGCACGTGAAATGCTCTTTGCAGTATGTACTAGGCTACTGGCTAGGCAGAGACTATAGGGGGTGCCCAGTGAGGCTTTTTTTTTTTTTTTGAGGGGGCAGCCTGCCTATCTCCTTCTTTTATTTGCAGGCATCAGCTGAAATAATTTTGGAAGGAGGGATGGTCTCTTGGGTGGTCCTCTTAGTCATGTAAACGTGGGGGGCCTCTCCCATCCTCTGGGGGAGAAGCCAGCTTTTGTTTGGATGGGAGGATCTTTCCCAATACCCTGTAGGTCACCCAGGTGAGGGGCAGTGAGTTTGCAGAAGCATCTTTGTGCGGGGGGCGGGGGTGCGGGGGGAGGTAAACTCCCAGCGAAATGTAAGAGAGCCCATTGTAGGGACATGTGACCAGGAGCTCAGACTTTGTCTGCTTCTCCAAGTCAGCCCCCGAAAGGCAAATCATGGAGGCAGGCCAGCCAGAGCAGAAGCATTTGTGGGGACAGTGGATTCAGCAGGGACAGTGGCCGAGATCTGGGCCTTCTAGGACCCAGAGGAGAGAACTGATGAGTGATTGTTTGGGGCCCAAAGGCTGGTGCCAGGATATTAAGGAGGGAGAGAGGATACGAGGAAGACAAGAGGAAGAAGGACATGAGAGCTCTAGCCATCCTCAGAGCATGGCAGCCACAGAGGAAGGTGGGCCTGGTTTTCAACTGTCCCTTCGTGAAGGCATTACCTGGTGGCTTAAAGCCCCAGACGTCCCAGGGACAGACTCTCACCTCTGCCCACCCCAGGTGCTCAGAAGTAAGAAAAGTCGTTTTCCAAATGTGGAGACCCACACTTCATTTCCTGGACATTTCAGAGGCGAGCTGAGAATCCCTCTGAGGGAGATTCTGGATTTGATGCTGATAAAGAGCCCAGAGGTGTTTCTGAAAATCATCTGGGGAGGCAAGTGGGCATGTTAGTACCATGTCCACTTTGTGAAACAGAGCATGTGTTTGACTAATTAATTGTTTAACTAATTAATTCATTACGTATTTATTATTTTCCCATCTTTGTAAATGTCATTGAAGGGTAGGAGAATAAGCCACCCAGAAGTATCCCGTTCTGGCCTAGGTTTATTTCGAGGGGATTGTTGAGAGAACAGCAGATGCAGGAGAAGTTCTGAAATCAGAGTAGAAGTTACCCATTTGTAAGAGAAAGGAAAGGACATCTCCACTCTTCAGAGGGTCTCCTCTCCAAGCCAGGACTAGAAGAAAGGCTCACAGGAGGCTCTAATCCTCTGACCTCAGAGAAGCTAACATCTCCATCGTCTCCGTCCTTCCCCCTGCTCTTCCTGCCAAGCCCCCACAAGAGCCTGCCCTTGCCACACGCCTTTTTGCTTTTGCCTTTAGTTAGGAACAGCATTTACGAAGGAGTCTAGGGCACCAGGTGACTCACTCCCTCTCCTGGGGCATCCCCGGACACACATGACATATACATGTTAATAAACTTGTGTTTGTTTTCTTCTTTTTCATCTGTCTTTAATTACAGGAGGTCTCAGCCAAGAATTCAGAGTTAGAGAGAAAATGACAGTCCAACCACTGTCCTCAGTTCACAGGAGGAACACTTGCTCTGTCAGCCTGTCCCTATCTGGGCAGCACAGCACAGCTGGCCCCCGGTCCTCAGTGAACCGCACACCGGGTCCAGCCCCTCATTATTCCTGTAAGCCCAGGTCCAAGCTCATTTCTCCCTACTGAAAACAAAGGAGGAGACTTCTGCCTGTCTTTTTAGAATACGTACTTGGAAAACTTGCAATTAGTATTTGCTCTCTCTAAAATGGATGCTCAATTTTTAGGGCCACTTGCCATCCTCATGACGAAAGACAGTGTTTTTCAAGGTGCTAGGTAGGAGTCATCCCTTGGACTGTCTCAACAGCAGGCTGGTGTTTCTATAGTCCGCAAGGGAAGGAGACCTGAGTCAAGGTACGAAATCACGCACCTCCTTTCACAAGGGTGTGAGAAGTGTGGTTTTCCTTTACACAAAGCCAATTAACCAATGCAGATGAACTCCCTAACTACCCAACTACCAAGTTAGCACAGGATAAACTATGTCACCATAAATGGTGTTGCCAAGTCCTCTTACTTGAGCGCTGGTCATGGTCTATCCCGAGAACATGCACGAAATGTCTTGTATCTTGTTACATAAAAGGGAGAGTTTTTTCCTGTCTTTGCAAACTTGTAGCAGAAGGCACATCACACTCTGGTTTAATGCTTATTTAATAACACCATTATTTTCTGTCTGTTTTTCCTTCATGGAGAGAGTTTCTGGTTTTATTATTTTTTAAGATTTTATTTATTCATTTGACAAAGAGCAAATGCAGGGGGAGCAGAAGAGGCAGAGGGAGAAGCAGGCTCCACACTGAACGGGGAGCCTGATGCAGGACTCGATCCTAGGACCCCAGGATCATGACCTGAGCAGAAGGCAGAAGTTTAACCGACTGAGCCACCCAGGCGCCCCAGAAGGTTGTGTTTTTAATTCTATTTCCTCAACACAAGTTGCCAGGCCTCAGTTCTCTTTTGTCTCCTGGTGAAACCCATCCTGCAGATGACATTGGGGACGAACCTTCAGCAGTACAAGTCAGATCCTATCATGTCCCTATAGAAAGTCTTTGGTGGAGTCTGACCACAGCAGTTCTCAAAACCCAGGAGCTGGCCCCCCGCTCACCCCCCGCACCCACTAGGCAGTCCTCACCACGCTGACCACCTCGTTCTTCTCCACATTCACTAGCTCATTCCACACGGTTGGGCTTTCCAATGGCCACTCCCTTCCTCTGAAATGTTCCTTCTTCTGGTCTTTGCAAGTCAAGGTATTTGGGTCATGTTTAAATGTCAACTTCTCAGAAATACTTTTCTCAGTCACCGTGGAGCTAGTCATTCAGTGACCCTGTCATGTATCAAACTGTCCAGATCTCTTTCCCAGGCATTCTTCCTTATCTCCCTGAGCGGCCATATTTACATGTGGCTGTGTCTCCCCTGGGACAGACAGCTCTGAGAGAAGGAGCCCATCTGTCTTGGCTGTGGAGACCCATGATGGCCAGCCCAACACAGGGCCTCAGCTTTCCTCAGGACAGGTCCAGCTGACACCTCTTGTCCCAGCAGAACTACTAAGAGCACCCAGGTTTGTTCGAAAAACTATCCCACTTTGAATAAAAATGATAAAGTCGCCCTCCTTTACACAAAGCCAATTAACTGATTAATGGTGAACTGGGATGAGGGAGATGGCCAGGATAGGAGACACATGAAGGGGAGGTCCCAGTGACCCCACTGGAAGGGCTGGGTCCAGGCAGGTGTGCCGTGCACCCCCTCACCCTTCTCATTCCCAGGATCCAATGACAGTGTTTTCTTAAGTTGGTTTGGTAGATTTCTATCCATCACCCCTAATACGGCCTTGACAAAATAATCTTAGAGTTCTCTCTCATCTCTGGGCCTTTGCAAATACATGTACCCATTGCTACAGACAGTCCCCCAGACCCTTGCTCACTTATCCTACCAGTCTTAGCTTAAAATAGTCTTTTCCAGAAGTCTTTCCTTCATTCCTTCACCCTTAGGGGAAACACCCTTCTCACTGCTCCCTGGCCCTCTCCAGTCAGAGGACTTGTCCCATGGGGCTGCAGTATTGATCTGAGTGTACTTGGCCAGAGGGCACATTTCCTGAGACAAGAGCCCTGTCTGTCTTGCTCATTAATAAGCCAATCTATCAGCACACTGCTTTACATATAGTAGACGCTCAATAAATACTGGCAAGCAAGGATTTAAAGCACCTAGCCTGAAGCCTGGCCCAGAAGGTGTATTTAATAAACAGTAACTCTTACTGGCATTGACATAACAACTAGCATTAACATAACAAAGGATATGTTACAGAAGGAAGGTGAATTATTTGTGAAATAAACATAGTAAGTTAAATAATCAATTCTCAAAAAATAAGCTTGCACTCTCACACGTATGTTGCATGTACTGTAAGCCTGGACTGAAACATGTATCATAAGCTTGGATTTAATTTAAAATAATAGTAATTTACAACGGTCACCCAGAAGAATGAAGGAAATGAGGTGTTTGTTTTTTTAGCCTAAATTACTTCCTGGTCTGGACCTCATATTCAGAAATTTAGTTTTCAGTCGATGATGTTAATTTCTATAAGTGGTCCGTGGAGCTGTGTTTCCGTGACCAGAAAGGCACCCAAAACACTGTGCAGCGCCAACTAACCGACAGGAGGGGAATAAATGCAAAGTGTGAAATTATCATTTTTTATGAGCCACATTAAAAGCTAAGAAAAAGTACACACAAAATACAGTTGATTATAAAAGCTGCCCTATTATGAAAAACTACAAATGGAAAAGTGCAAGTTTTTACATAAAAAATTAATTGGTGCGATGATAACACTGTGCAAACATTGGCCTGTATGTTAGATGTGTAGCCCTCCTGGGTGAGAGTTGGCTCATTTTCTTCTTCTTGATACTTCTAGATTAACCTGCCACCTTCATGGGTAAAAGGACTTCTGTTTAGACCCTTAACTCATCTACTGAATAGAGCTTTAATCTCCCTCTGTTTGAAAAATATTTTTCAAATTTATTCATTTGAAAGAGAGGGAGACAGAGCACGAGCAGGGGGAGCAGCAGGCAGAGGGAGAAGCAGACTCCCCAGTGAGCAAGGAGCCCCATTCAGGACTCGGTCCCAGGACCCTGGGGTGATGACCTGAGCTGAAGGCAGAGGCTTTAACCCACTGAGCCACCCAGGCGCCCCTGATCTCCCTCTTTTCATTCATGCCCACAGCCCAAGGAATGGGTGACACTGGAGGGTCTTGTTCTCTATGGTGACCCTCATCCCCAAACTTGGTACTGTGAACACGAACCCTTCGGGAGCACGACACTCCAGCTACCAGAGTAGCTGCACCCCACATCTGTGCGATGAAATGCCGATCTTAGGAAAAGGACAGGGTGATGCCGTATTTAATCAAAGGTGTCTTTTCACATAGTAATTTCCGGATTGACAGGATTATTACTTTATTTTGTTTTTTACCTACACAAGAATCTTACATTATGGTAGAGCTTTCTTCTATCTCTGCCAAATAATTCAAAATGCAAAAATAGCATGTTAAGTAAGAACATGTTTGTATTACCCCGAAGTCAGTAAATTGCTAAAAGAAAAGAAAAGAACAACAAAAACCAGGGTGGGGGTGCGTTTTCATTGGCTCATTTATTCCCTCCAGTGCCTGCCGTGTGTCCAGTAGTGTTCTCCACACTGGGACCACCCGGGCAGAGAAGCCGGTTAGGAACCCTCCCCCTTAGGGCTCGGACTACTGTGGGAGGAGTTGATAATAAGAGAAGTGAAGTAAAAGATGTAGAATGCTAGGGAACTAGGACGTGGGAGAGCCCGGTGAAGAACAGCAGGGAGGGGCTTGGCTGCAATTTTAAATAGGTTGGAAGATCCCCGCCCCCCCCCCACAGATGATGTTAATAAACAACATAAATATAGTTTTTTATGTATTTAAGATTTGACTTCTCAGCATTATACTATTAGATTTGCTTTATCTGTAAAAGGTTATTTACTTCTTGATGAGTTTACAAACCAATTACAGGGATCAATTAAACATAATTTGTCTTTTCTCCTTATCATCATAAAAGCATACCTGCAACTTTAATGTGTACATGAGTGAGATACTGGAGTTTCTATCTCATCCCCACGTTTATGGAACTGAGGAGCCTAATGCAGATATAAAGGCACCAACTGATAGATTTTGCTTTTAATGGTCTCCAATAGGAGTTGACAAACTATGGCCTGAGGTCCAAACCTGGCCCAACAACCGTTCTGCTAGGGCTGGCAAGGTAAGAATGGTTTTTACATCTTTAAGTGGTTGAAAAATATCAAAAGAAAAAATACTATTTCATGACACATGAAATTCAAATTGTGTTCATGAAGTTCAAGTGTGTGAGAATGTAATTTTACGGTAACGCGGCCATGATGGTTCATTTACGACCTATGGCTGCTTTCCCAGCACAGCAGGAGGACTGACTGATCGCAGCATGGACCACCTGTGACCTGCAAAGCCTGAAATACTTGCTACCCTCCTTCAGAGAGGGTCTGCTTCCCTGTTACACACAACCATCATGCAATAACTCTTAGCATTCCTGTGGCTTTTCGTTACCCTTCTATTGATCATCAAGAAAGTAACACTTTATCTCATTAATCTTATGTTCTTGAGTTAAGAAAAATTATTTAAATTCTTTATGAATTCAACTCTTCATGCACATGATAAGGTTATCGTCTTTCTGAAAGTTTCTCTTTTAGGTTTGACCCTTGTGACGAATAGGGAAATCTTGAGGGTCACAGACTTCATGTTTCATAGGACAAACACTAACCAGCAGTCAGAATTCTGTTACATGTCCATTATTGCATAAGTGGCTGAAAAAGCTTTAGAAAACAGACAGAAAGAGAAACCTTAATTCATCTGTCAGGGTACAGCCACTTAAGCCTGAACTCTAAATTAAATTAAATTTTTAATGTAAAAATATAAAAACTAAATATATATGTATAAGTTATAGCATTCATTTGAATTACATATAATGAATATTAGCCATTTCACTTATAAAAAATTTGTATCATATAAAAGTATGTGAATAAACATTTCAATTCATAGTGAAAGGGATTAAAATTTTATCCAGACCCGACACAAAAATCATGTATTTCTCATTGTTCCTTCATGATGGAAAGCTTTATAGGTTTCACGATTGTAAATTCTTGATCAATATTGTCAAATCTGAAGATGGACCCTACACGGTGTCCTTTTTGCCTATTCCTGGGACAATGACAATTTCTCTTGGAGGAAAAAAATGAGAAAATGAACAAAAAGTCCTTTCCAGTGAACACAATTACTAACCCCAGAGGCTCTATCAGTGTTGTTACCAAGATCTAGGAGGGAGGAATAACGAACCAGAGGAAAAGGATTCCAAGAACAGACATGTTAAAACCTCCGAAAGCATGGAAGGTTGTAGGCTGTCAGTGGAAACACAGGTGTTAAGACAGATGTGTAGACAGAACGAGTGACATTCTGAGAAAACATTAAACACCCTTGATGATCTGCCACTTGGGAGTTCTGTGTCACAATATTTCAAAAGTGGAAAAATTTGCCTTATGAGCTTTATACAGGACATGTGCTGAATAGCTATGAAATATGTCAAATATATCCGCTGAACACAAGTAGAGATTGATTTCTACAATTAAAAACAACTTCATAGGCAACAGAAATAAATCAATCACCTTCCTTTTGCACAAAAAGGAGTGTGTATTTCATTAAAGCCAAACCCAGTCTGAATCCCATAAAAAGGTTTCATGCTAATTAAATGAAAATATAATAATTCAAGAGATGTTATTGATATGGCAACTGTTAGACTAAGCCATGATCCCCGACCCCGTAGATTTTCATTTTTAATTCAGGTCTCACTCACTTTCCCTTTTCCCTTGCCCAGTCAAGTCTTGTACTTGGATTCTGATTCTCCAGTTGGTATATTATAATACTGGAATTTGTTTTAAACTACCTCGTTTAAATAATTTTAAATTAACTTTCTCAGTGAGCTTAGAGAGACACTTAAAATCAGTCATTGGGAAGACCATATTACTGGTATATAATAAATGTCCAGTGTAGACAATATCTACAAATCAAATGGTTTTCCTAATTTTTGCAAACAAATGTTCTAACACCTCTTTTTAGTCATAAAACTGTGTTTTTGAATTCTGGATGTCATGTAGTTGTAAAACTTAGACCATGCAAAGAAATGTACTTTGAAACTCTTTAATAAAAAGGCCTAAAAATATAATGGAGTAATAGTGTTCCCAATACTCGACTCACTTGTCTTAATTAACTTCCTAGGACTGCGTGGTGAGGCAAGCAAACTTCCTCTCGGGGAAGGGATTGGGCGTTCTCAGAGACAGTTACACTAATCAACGGTGCTTCTTCTATTATTGCCAAATATAGAAACCTAGGAGAAACCAAGTATGTTTGCCCTTTGAAGCTTAGAAATATGATCTAGTTAGTTATAAACCACAGTATGTCTAATACCAACACAAATATTTTAATTTTGAATGCCCCGTGCCAGCCTGGCTGTGTTTTGCATCCTTATGACACTGAAGGATCCCTCACTCAGTGAATCATCGTAATTTTAGTTTCTTTATATCTGAAGTCAAAATCAAATTAAAAACCTCAACCGTCATCCTCCAAAGAGCCTTCTCTAAATATCTACTCACAAAAGCCATCATGATTAAACTGATTATCTGCTTTCCAATTGGTATGAACAATGAACATCTGTGTATTGACGAAAAACAGATTGGAGGAGAGGAAATCATCACCATCAGGTTTTTCATTAAAAGTGTTGCAAATTTGCCTATTACGGATTGATTACAAAGGCATGGTGAATAATTTCAATATGTTGTAGAAACCTCAACCCGCTGAAGCAGTGCAAAGTTCTGGTATCGTATCATTAACATGATAAAGTGATATTTATTTCTTTACTATCTTCTCCTGTTTTGAAGTCAAAACTACATTACCTATAGCTTTCTTGCCAAGCATGAGTCAGGAGAACCTTCCTCCTGTCAGTTTGAATTGAGTGGTGTGAAGCAGGAGGCCAAAGCAAGGGAAAAATCTAATTTGAGAACTGCAGACTACACCATTTATCACGTAATACTTCCCTGGAGTCTATTTCTAGAAGCGAGAATCCATAATAGCAATCCTTCAGATTTGGAGAAAACGGATAAGTCAAAGTGCTTTTACCTTCTGTACCATTGCGTATAGTCTGCATTAAACTCTGCCACGGTAGACACGGTGTTCCGTCCTCATTTAACCTAATTGCCATGGAAATTATCGCTAATGGGTTTGACTCACATGCTGAAGTTTACATCACTGGTAAGGATGGGGCCAAGCCTTTGGTCAGGTGCTCTCATGTATGGAAAACCACGCCTTTGTGTCTCCTGGTCTAAAAATTACACGTGTGTGTGTGTGTGTGTGTGTGTGTGTTTTTGTGTTATATATGTGTACATTTGAGGTCATGACATTTGTCGAAGTTCGAATCAGTCTATTTAAGCTTAAGTTATACACATAATTTTTATATATAAATATAAAATAAAGACTCTGTCTGTAATAGAAATGACATATGTATATGGTCTCTCCTTGCGCTCAGTGACAGGACTGCTGGCATCCGGAGAGCCTACAGTCTTTTTAGTGATGTGCGTGCCGCCAACTACGTTACTCCGGTCCATACCCCACGCGAGCTTCCGCCTGTCCTGGTTAGGGTGTGAGCTGTCACGGGGGGGTGGTCTACTTGAAGTTACTTTGAGTGGAATGTGACACACATCTTCTGGGCAGATCTGGAACCATCCTAGAGACAACAAATATTAGAACAAAACTATTTTTAGAAAATAATTCGTTTAGAAAATTCAACCTCGCCAGAACCAATAACTAAGAAAGCAAGAAATATGCAGAAAATGCAGACGTACACACAGGGCAAAAGACAGAAAGGCAAAATTCTTTGTGTCACTGTGAAGCAGAAAGTAAACACAGTCCTTGCTGCAAAGCATCTTTGTCCTCTGAGTACCGGGCTTTCCGTAACAATGAGAAAGTCATTAAAAAAATAATAATAAAAACGTGTGTTGAATATTATGAGAGGGAAGTGTAAAAATCAGATAGAATGGGTTCTTACTTATTCTTGGATCCAGAGAATCTCCTAAAAGGGACTGTGTTTCACTGCAACTTGTAAAATGAAGACTGTGATGGGGGAGGTGGCCTCAGCCCAGGGAGCAGCCAAGGGAAGGTCTGCACACAAGAGAAAAGATCTGATGGAAGCAGGAGCAGAAGCAGCGAGTGAGAATGGAGGCAGACAGAAGCTGGACGGTGACCGACTCGAGGTCCTGTGACAGAGCTCGGATTTTATTCCGACGAGAGCGAGAGACTTGAGTAGCTTTCAAGCAGGTGCTCAGTGTGGTCAGATCTGTCTCTGCCAAGGTGGCTCTCCTCACATCCACGTTCAGCACAATCGCACCGCTCTGAATGGCCCCATGGACATAGTCTGGGCGGGAGGAGACCCAGCTGTCTCGGTGGCATATGTGACAAGGGTCCTGTGCAGATCACAGGCGGGTGTCCTGTGGGGTTGGGACAAGTGTTCTATGAAAGCAGAGAAACAAGAGGAAACCCAGAAGTGGACCATGGTAGTCATAGGTATTTATTTTGAATTGTGATTTCAGCACTTACACACCTGAAGAAAGGAGTCAGGAAGCGTGAGAGAGAGGTCGACACACAGAACAAAGTCCCCACTGCAGCTGCGTTGTTAGGGGGAGCCCTGCTCCCGAGAAGGGGTTGATGTTCTGGGGAACAGGAGTGAGGAAACAGACATTTCCATTGGTCTGTATGGCTGTTGGAGGGAAGCAGAGGGCACCCATCTGATGGCTTTGTCTTTGCTGAGGTGTGACTTGAGGTCATCTACTAAGTGAAAGAGGATACGAGAAGTTTGATCATTTGAGGAAGGTGGTGAAGAATGGAAAATGGTAAGGGGAGTGAGGACAAGAGCTCACCAGACAAGTAAATGACCATAGCAGAGCCCTGCACAGGTGGTGGCCAACATTAAAAGGGTGAAGACGCTGCTGGCTCCTGTGGTTCTTGTCAGGAGCCCTCTCAGCCTGCATGAGAACGGGGGCAGGAGACAATGCCCGAGAGCCCACAAGATAGGAGGCGGCAGCACATCGTAAGGGACGTGATTCTGTGGAAGGCATTGTTCTGAGAGGAAGCAGAGTCATGAATTAAGAGGAAAAACTGGGAGGGAGAAAGCAACAGCCTCTATGCCCCAGTGAAAGCAAAGAAATCAAGTAAAGGTGGGGAGGGAGGACAGGAATGTTAAGACAAGAGTAGAAGAAAGACATGTTTGAACCTAACTCTTCAAGCATTTTAGGTGAAGCATAGAGAGCACACATCCCAACGGGGTTAGGGAAGTGCAGTGGAGAAGACCAAAGGGTAGAGGACAGGAACTGACAGGCCCAGAGCTGGACTGGTCATCCAAGGGCAGGGAAGGGCAGGACAGGGTCCACAAGAACCAGAGAGACACAGAGGATTGGTTCTGAATGGCACAGATATGGTTACGAGGGTGCTATAACCGTACACTCCGAAGATGTAATTGTCCAGTTGCCTCTCCCCCACCACTGTTGATGACTGGGGCGATTCCTGCCTTCCACAGCGCTGGGTCTCCCGCTCCAGCATCGTATCGGAAACATAACAGGAAGGGGTCAAATATTTGTTGGTAAATAAATGCCATTCATACATGAGTGAAGAAGGGAATGGTTAAATTTCTTACCGCCAGATTATTATAGTTATGGTATGACACACTCTACAAGGCTAAGGGTCCCCTTATCCTGGACAGGGTGAGGTTGGATGGTCAGCCTCAAGTGTCATCGTCACAGTGATTTACATGTCTCATGCTCTCAACTACCAATTCAACTTATTTCTGAATGTCATGTTTTTAAGACATTGTGAGAATTCAGTCTATTAAATCTGGGAGCATTGCCCTTTCCTTAAAATAAGGTTGCTCAAGTCTGCCTAATACAACATGAGTTGATTTAGAGTTTGAGATTCATAGGACATTTTATGTCCAAGGTCATAGGAGAGGGTCAGCACTCTGTGACGGTCCACAGAAATCACAGTTGCCTGAGGTCTGATGCATGAGCTTCGAGCCTGGGTAGGGTTTCTATCAGCAGAAACGCTGTCACAGATGATATTCCAACTGGTAGTTCTATAGAGAAATGTGGATAACCTCTTTTATTGTCAAGCATCAAAGAGACGTCCTCAAGAAAATGGAACCATTGTGCTCTGTTGGTGGGAATGTAAATTGGTGCAGCCACTGTGGGAAACAGTACAGAAGTTCCTCAGAAAATTAAAGAGTAGAATTATGGGATGATGCAGCAATATCACTACAGGGTGTTAATCCAGAGAAAATTAAAACAGGATCTTGAGTAAATATCCTCACCCCCATGTCCACTGCAGTGTTGCTCACAGTAGCCAAGATATGGAAACAACCTACATGTCCATCAGTAGATGAGTGGGTGAAGAAGACGTACTCCCATCATGTGTGTTTATCTTCACATCGATCCATATCTACATCTCTACAGACACATAATGGGGTAGTATTCAGTCTTAAAAAAAGAAAAAAATCCTGCCATTTGTGACAACACAGATGACATTGAGGGTATTACGTTAAACAAGATACATCAGACAGATGGGTATTAAGGAGGGCACATATGCATGGAGCACTGGGTGTGGTGCATAAACAATGAATTCTGGAACACTGAAAAGGAATTTAAAAAATGAACAGAAACTTCTCCAATGAAGACATACAAATGGCTATCAGACACATGAAAAAATGTTCATCATCACTAGCCATCAGGGAGATTCAAATCAAAACCACATTGAGATACCACCTTATACCAGTTAGAATGGCCAAAATTAACAAGACAGTAAACAATGTGTGTTGAAAAGGATGTGGAGAAAGGGGAGCCCTCTTACACTGTTGGTGGGAATGCAAGTTAGTGCAGCCACGTTGGAGAACAGTGTGGAGATTCCTCAAGAAATTAAAAATAGAACTTCCCTATGACCCTGCAATTGCACTACTGGGTATTTACCCCAAAGATACAGATGTAGTGAAAAGAAGGGCCATCTGTACCCCAATGTTTATAGCAGCAATGGCCACGGTTGCCAAAGTGTGGAAGAACCAAGATGCCCTTCAACGGACGAATGGATAAGGAAGATGTGGTCCATATACACTATGGAGTATTATGCCTCCATCAGAAAGGATGAATGCCCAACTTTTGTAGCAACATGGATGGGACTGGAAGAGATTATGCTGAGTGAAATAAGTCAAGCAGAGAGATGGTTTCACTCATATGTGGAACCTAAAGAATAGTATGGAGGACATGGGGAGATGGAGAGGAGAAGGGATTTGAGGGAAATTGGAGGGGGAGGTGAACCATAAGAGACCATGGACTCTGAAAAACAATCTGAGGGTTTTGAAGGGGCCGGGGATGGGAGGTTGGGGAAGCCTGGTGGTGGGTATTGTGGAGGGCATGGACTGCATGGGTGTGGTGCATAAACAATGAATTCTGTTACACTGAAAATAAATTAAAATAAATAAATAAACAAACAAACATTAAAAAAAAAGATATCCGACAGAGAAAGACAAATATTGTATAATATCATACAGGTGGCATCTTAAAGAGACAAATTAATAGAACCAGATAGAAATGTCTGTTACCATGGCTGGAGAATGCAGCAAATGGGGAGATGTTGGTCAAATGGTACAAACTTGAAAATAAACGAATTCTAAGGGGCACCTGGGTGGCTCAGTGGGTTAAAGCCTCTGCTTTCGGCTCAGGTCATGGTCTCAGGGTCCTGGGATCGAGTCCCGCATCGGGCTCTCTGCTCAGCGGGGAGCCTGCTTTCCCCTCTTTCTCTGCCTGCCTCTCTGCCTACTTGTGATCTCTGTCTGTCAAATAAATAAATAAAATCTTTAAAAAAAAAAACAAATTCTAAGACTCTAATGCATGGTGATTATAGTGAAAAATACTGATTGTAAACTTGAAAGTTGCAGAGAAAGTAGAGTTTACATGTTCTCACCACTAGAAAGAAACGGTGATTATGTGCTGTGACGGAGGTGTTAACAAAAGCTAAGACGATAATCATTTTTCCAAATATAAACATATCAAATTGCCAGTTTGTACACCCTAAACTTATACAACTGCCTTATTATATTTCAATAAAACTGGAGGGGAAAAACAAGATGTATTCTTACAAACAGGAAAGGTGTCATTTACACGCCCTGTTTCTCTCCTTTCTTTTTCTTACCAGTCTTGAGGGTATCACACAACTGATCACGGCTAAAATCCCCGCTCTCCACGAAATTACAGGATTTAAAGTCTCGATTAAACTGGCATCTTACGCGCTATCAACTCAGGACATCACCACCAGTGATGCTGGTGCTGGTAATCAACGGTGAGTGGCCCTCTCTGACCCTGAGCTGTTCAAGGTCCATGCGTGGGAGTGGCCAGTGATAAAAACTGATGGTCAGTTCTCCATTGTCCCATGAGGAAGGTTCCGGGAGGGCAGAGAGGAGCAGCGGTTCTAGCTGGCCCCTCCAGAACCCTGGCCCATAAACCTAGGGTTCATGGCTGGATCTCTGCCATAAAACAATCCCATGACAATCTGCATCTGGCAGTCCCCATGGGCTCTCCCATCATGAACAATGGATGAGGGTTTTTTTAACATAAAAGTGTACCTATTAAATTATCTTTCAATAAAGCAAATTAGGAAGAGATGTCATGTAGCCACTAAGTTACAGCCGGGATTTACGAAGAAATCAGTCTCAGAAAATCTGAGATGCCAAGTGGCTCTAGAGCTGTGTTCCTGGAGACAGAGGAGCTGGCAGTCCGTACCACGGAAAGCAGGCTGGAAGTTTATTTAACCCTCAGAGTAAAGGTCAGTTTTGTGTGCTGAACTCCATTTTCTTACATTTTATGCATGATTAAATGGTAATTAAGCTTTAATGAAAAGCGTTAGGCTGATTACGATTAGCATAATTGCACTAGTCAGCGCATGTTCTCATGTTTACATGCTGCGCCGAGCGGGCAGGACAAGGGGCCTTTAATGGGGTTTGCTTATGTCGTGAGCATCCACAGCTCATTCCTAGCACAGAAAGGCTTGCCTTACGGTCAGGTGAAGTAAACACACACATGGGGAAGCGCGGTCCTTCCCTACTCGGTCAGTCGTCTTGAAACACACGCAGACATGCAGAGCTGACGATAAGCAATGACTGTTTCCTGGCCCAAAATCATTTCAGCGCACAGAAAAAATGATCATGCCTTAATGAAATAACAAAATTTATCAAATGATAGATTAAACTGTATTCGTTTTCAAAATGGGTATTAAGCTTTATAAAATAAAAATGTTCTGCCTTGTTTCCAAATGGCATCAAGACATGAAGGAATCAAGGATAAATAATTTTCTAAATAATTACAGAACATAAATGGTCAACAAAAATGCCTGATTTTTATTGCATTTTTATGTGTTCTTAACTAGTCAAAATGCAGTCTATATCGGGCCACTAAACTCCTGATAATAAACATTATGAGAAGATAATTTATCTTAACTGTCAACATTGGGTAAAAACAAATCCAGAAGTGAAAGAGTCGTAATATTAAAATCATCATTTAAATATGCATTATTAAAATCTTCTTTCAGAAGTTTTGAATGAAGCTAAAGTTAATGCAGAAAACATCCCCCATAGATGGCACGTGGTGTTTGTCAAGCAATCACAGTCACCCTAATATTTTCAAGCATATTCAATTAGCAAATACTTTTTAGCCACTAATTATCCACCATGCTGCAGAAGTACAAACACAGTCTGCCCTCCAAGAACGCAGTCTGCTGACTGCAAACGGACTTCTCGCTGTGAGCACGGGAACAGATATGTGGGTCTTGGGCTGGGAGATGGTTAAGAGACCAATGACTCATCTGCTAAGGCAACCTCAAAAGGCGGCTGCGGCTACACTGGGGTTCACTGACCAGCAGAGAGGAGAGGGTTTACGCAAGTAGTAAAATGAACATACACCATATATGCGGGCATGCCGAGGGAGGGGGCTGTCCTGCTGGAGCGCCCGGTACAAGGGGCTTGACAGGATGGGGGGCAGTGACTGTGGGTGACATGGAGAACGTGGATGGGGGGACATTTGCCCAGGATATTTCAGCGCCTTCATGTTAGCAGTAGGAAGAATCAGAAATGTGTCTTGCTGGGATGGGAAGACGGTAGAGAGTTCTGGCCAGAAGTGAGCTGTCATCTGAGTTGCCCCACTCAAGACGCATCCGGCTTCCCGTGCTTGGGTGAATGAGGAAGTGGGCAGAGACAGGAGAGAGGAAGCCAGCTGGTAGAACATGACAGCTCAGCCCGATCCCAGACGACTTAGACCGAGGTGGCAGGGGTACAGGCTGAGAGAACTGGTTGGAACTGGGGTTGTGAATACGGACCCGACTGAATTAGTTGCTGGACGATACGTGGGATGTGAAACAAAGAGATTTATAAAAACAAAGGCTTTGCCCCGAGCAACTATCAGTGCGGTTGGCATCTGCTATGACAGGGAAGGCTTCAAGAACATGAGGCTCAGGACAGGACTGATGAGAAGTGCGGTCAAGTGTCGTGGGTCAGGTTGCCTGCTCTGTGTCTCCACGTCAACGTGGACAGCAGGGCCAACTAGACAGCCAGCGCTCAGGGGAAGGGGGGTGATGGGAGCGTGGCTGACAGAACCTGAGGACAGAATGGTGGTTGAGAAAAAACATACAATGTCACCCTGGGGACATCCAGCCTTTACAGTTTGGGGAAGGAAGAGGAAAATCAGCAAAGAAGGCTGCCGTAGGGAGGCCACCGGACTCGGGAGGACTAAGAGAGAAAGAGAAGCCTGGAGCAGTGGACGATGGTGTCGTGGGGACAGGGATGCTGTCCAATAAAATCACAAAGCTCCAAGTTACCATGGAGTTATGTGCCTGCGAGGTACAGCAGCACTGATGTTCCATTCCTATGCCCCAAATTTATTTAAATCTGATGATTCAAATGTCCCTAAGAAAACCAATGGCCGAACAAATATTTCCCTCCGATATTTCAGTGACACCTGTAATTCTTAGCTCACATGCTATTGGCATACTATCAAGTCAAAATGGTTCATCAAGAAAATGCTAATTTAATACTAGTGGATAAATGGCACTCTTGCCTGGCAACAGTGGTCATACTTGAAATATCAATTCTATGAGGAAAACACTCCTTTTCAGTTCCATCATTTTAAATTTTACTTTGAACCCACAGTGCCGTGCTCATACTTCAAATTTAACATTAGCTTGACTTATGAGTGGTAAAACAGTGTAACATACATAAAGTAGGTTTTCTTTCTTCTTTTACTTTCTTTCTTTTTTTTTTTTTTTTTCCTGTCTCAAGATCACAGATGCACATATATGGACTTTTCCTTCCTCTCTGGTACAGAAGAGGAACAAAGCCCTTTTGGTTTGGACGGTTCTTTTGCAGATTTTGAAGAGACTAAGCCTTTGGTTTGGAAAGACTCCAGCTTGAATTAGTTTTCTTGCTGGAGCCTCTGGTGGAGAAAGGAAGGCTCTGGGACTGGAGAGATGGACAGTGGCACATGGGTCATGGGTGTGGGAAGGGTGACCAGCTGTCCCAGTTTCCTGGGGTTGGAAGAAGTTCCGGGAACATGGGGGTGTCCGTTTTATAATCTGACTAAAGGGTTTCAGGAACTTCTTTGCTAAAGTCAGGCAAGTCCTGGGCAAACTCTGACAAGTTAGTAACCCTAGGCGTAACAGTCAACTTTTCATCAAGTTCTCAGACACACAGTGTCCCGCTCCCGCTGGTCCTCCAGAAGTGACAGATTTTGCTGTGTGGTTCACGGAGTATCTTGGCAGTGGAGATGGCCGGATGACTGCCCGTGTTCCAGCCTGTGGTCTACAGATAGAGCCCATGTGAGACAGATCAGTGTAGTTGCCAAGAGAAATGGCACCCAGATAGACCAGGACCATATGGGGACACAAGAGTGGTGGTAACACCCAAGGACAGAGAGGACCTGGTCCTCCCCTATGCACCCCGAGGAATACATCTTTGATTCCCATACGCACCAGAATGGGGAGGGAGTTCTGTGGAGTCAGCGGACATCAGGCTTCTCATCTATCTTAACACATGGGAGCTTGAACTGGATATAAGTTCACTTAGAAAAATGAGAACGGGATTTGTGTTAATAACCGGGAGAGTGGAACACACTCTTGACCATTTCATGTGTTTGCTGATGTTGCTTATAGAATTGTATTTGTCAGGATCCAACACAAAACACACTGCACACTTCTGATAGGATAATTAGAAAGTGTTTCTTTCAAAGGTTAGTCCCAGGTAGAAGTGTGGTTCCTGGGAACTGGTTATAAGAACTGGAAAAGAACGTGGATGGCTTCTTGAGACAAGCACTGAGCTCTGACTGGGGAACAGAGCCAACCCCAGGAAACTGGCAGGGAGGGAACAGGGTATATGGGAACCATGACCCCTCTCTTTCCCTTGTATCTCTCATGTCCTGCCAGAGCTCCCCACTGGATGAATCCCAACAGTACAGAAGACTATTTCACTCCTAGGGTCAGAGAGCAGCTTGAGAAATGGAAAAGAATAATCTATAAGGCAAAGGGAAAACGTACAGTACGAAATACAGAGTCTTGGAAATGCAAAGGTCCTTGGAAATTGGTGCACTATCTTCAATTCACAAATAAAGCAAAAAGGACAGAGACAAGAGGCCAGTCACAGACCTTTAGAGGTTAAGACAGAAATCCACATTTCCTTACTTAGGGTCCAAGATTAATTTTTCTAAATTATGCCAAATAATGTTGGTATGTCTTGTTTCTGTCCCCTTTTTATAGAGTTTTAAAGACAACCTTGAAGAAATCCATTCACAAAAAAGCCTCAGAGTCAGCAGTATATTTTTGCTCCTAAGATGGAATTTTCCAGAGCATACCAGACTCATGGACCCATCAGCTGGAAGTTGGGGAGGGAAAGTTCTTGTGCAAGGTCTTGTCAAACTTTATGAAATTGCCAACTGTCAAACATTTTTATCTACAAAAATGACAATTTCACATGGTTCAAACTGGATTTCGAATACTGACTTTTTAAAAAAATAACTAAGTTTCATTTCTGTAGGAATTTTAATGGGTGCGTTCATGTTGATCACTTCCTAAACATCAACATATTAATTAATTAATTAATTAACAAGGAAAATCAAAACATCTATGATTCTCAAATAACTATAATAAAGGGCCTATTAAAAAAAAAACTAGGAAGTTGTGTTTTGAAGAGAGGGAAATCATGAAGGAACATAGGAAAATAAGTGTTTTCTGGGTTCTATAAGAATTTAATAAAGGGGAAATTTTAAAAAGGCCAGTAACAAAACCATACGCCCCATTACCCTACAATCCAGCAGTCCTAGTCCTCGGTATTTGCCAAAATGAACGGAAAATGTGCACTCACACACAATCCTGCACAAGAATGTTCAGAGCCATGATTCCCAGATGCCAGAATTTGTAAGTGACCAAGATGCTCTTCAGTAGTGAGTGATGAATGAACTGTGGCCCATGAGGACCATGAAGTATCTTCCATCACTAAAAACAGATGAGTTAAGAGGTGAAAAGATGTGGAAGAGCCTTAAATGCATGTCGCCAAGTGACAGAACCCGTCTGAGAAACCACACACTGTATGACTCCAACTCCAGGACGGTCTGGGAAAACCAGAGCTCTGGAGGCCGTAAAGGGACTATCAGGGGTGGAGGGTGCCAGTGAGGGATGGGTACTCAGAACACAGAGGATTTTTAGGGAGTGAAACTACTCTGTGTGGTACTATAATGGTGGACACACGTCATTATCCATTTTTCTAAACCCATAGAACGTCAACCACCAAGAGTGAACCCCATGGGAACCACGTCTGTGGGTGATGACATGTCACCAACAATTATCACAGGGGAGGCTGTGCATGAGGGGGGAGTGCAGATGGGAAACCTCTGTACCTTCCCTTCCATTTTGCTTGCACCTAAACATGCTGTAAATAATCATGTATTTTTAAAAAGTCGAGGTAACGATGGAATGAGTATGAGAGAGAAACAAACACCACCTCATTGCATTGCCAACTTTTTGTTTTGCCAGATAAGGGCAATGAGTCACACATGTACCATAATGAGTCACACATCTACCATCTACTCATCCCCATTTCTGAAGATAAAAAGAGCAAAAATCTTAGAATAAAAGAATATTTTCCCCTAAACCAGGTTAGCTGGAACAAACTTACCTCAAATACTTTTACAACAGGCCAGTGAAAAATTTAGCACACGTTTGCAAATCACTGCACTGGAAGCTCAGGGAAACCGGAGATTAAAAATTGTGCAGATGATAATTTCATTTTTATTAGCAACCTTTTAAAGCATTAAACTGAGCTAAGTCCACTTTCTTATGTAAATACTAAAAGTGGTTCACCAGTGGTCTGCCAAGAGATAGCTGAATGGGAATGTGCTTATGTGCGGATTTCACCTGTTTCATGGCCAACCCCGCACACCACCAAGGTACACGACCTCTCTACAGGGTGCGATGGGACGGGTGCTCAGAGGGTCAGCATCCACAAAGTTCCTGCACTCCTTCCTTCTTGGGAAACTGCTCATTAAAAAATGGGCCTGACAATAAAGGTGGAACGTCTCTGTCAGGGGGTAAGAGCACCAGTGTTCAAGTGGGAGGTCCCGTGGGCGATCCGGCTGGGATAACTCTGTCACGCGAACTACCTGAAACCCTGGCCCAGAGGAGGGGCAACACAGGGCCCTTCTCTGCAGGAGTGGACGGCAGGCCCTCCCATCGGATTAGCGGACGGCAGGCCCTCCCGTCTGGTTAGCGGACGGCAGGCCCTCCCGTCTGATGAGCAGCTGCACTGCGTGGGGATGTCACAGCACAGAGGGGGGTAACCAGGGAGCCTGGCGTTGGTGCAGGTTTATGGAGCCACCCGAGACCAAGTTCCCATTTGGGTAGAGACCAGCCTCTGTCTGGGCCCCCATTGTGCTGGTCACCTGAAGCCTTTAATATGACACGTCTCTGTTTTCCTGTAACTACGGAGATGCCCTGCTCGCCCTAACTGGTCGGGGACGGCATGTCTGAAAATGAACCTTTCTCTCCCCCTGCCCGTTCCGAAAGTCACATCACAACGCTCAACAGAAGTGACCTGCACGAGAGGGGAGGCCCGAGGATGGGCAGCGAGGTCTGGCGACCCGGCACACGGGCGCCCGCGCGCAGAGAGGCGGCCGGCACCTACTTGAGAACTGGATGGAGAAGCCCGACTTGCTGATGAAGAAGTCGCTGTCGAACTGCAGGGTGAGGGCACTGAACGTGCTGTGGATGTCCTCGGGGAGCAGGGAGCCGCTCCACTCCTTGAGCAGGATGTCGCTGTCCCGCGGGCCGTCCCACACCTTCAGGGTGTCGTGGGCCGTCTCTGTGTCGAACACGATGAAGTGTAGGCTGTGGAGAGAGCAGAGCCGGTGCTTACTGCCGGGACGGCTCCCCGCACCACCCGGGCCCCTGGCACAGACGGGACGCGCAGGGGCTCACCGGGCCGGTCCCTTCCCCCGACAGGTGTCTCGGGCCGCCTGACCCCAAGAAGCCTCGGACACACGCGTCCCCGGGGGCAAGTGAGAGTTAGCTGGGCAGGCGCAGGACACGGAGGCTGCCGGGCTCTGCGCTGAGCTACGTATCCAAGGACCAAAACAGAGACTGCCCGTTCTTTGTATGATTCAAAGCTTTCTCAGCCGCCCAAATCAGAGGGGAGTTTGACTTCACTTTGCTTTAAGCAAATCAAGGATTTTTACAGGCGTCTGTGTGGTTCCTGAGATGCCCCACTGGGTGGCAGCGTGCGTGCCAGGGACACACACCGGCGACGATGTTCCCGCACAAGGACACGGTCCTTGCGTCCTCACCATCCCACCTGCCACCGGGATTCTTTCTACCAGGTGCGTTTTCAGAAAGATACAGTGTTTGCAATACCAACACAAAGGCAGAAATGTGTCATAGGAATTCCTTTCTTGATAACATTTTAATACACTTTGACCAGATGTCAAGGTCCTTCCCAAAGCGAGGGGAACATCTCTGGGTCTGGAAAGCTCGCTCGTAGCAGCGGCCGAGGTCAGGGGAGACGGCAGCAGAGCTGCGGGGAGCTCAGCCACCAGCATTTCCCAGCTGCCTCGCTTTCCAGTTTTTCCCTCACTGCTTGTTCCACAAAACCGTCCGGGAGATGACAAACATCACAACAAATGACAGAAGGAAAGCGGGACATGGACCCCGATAATTTCTTCTCTGCCTATTATATATTCAAAGAAAGTGTCTGTCTCAACTTGTAGAAAGTACGTGCTGCATGGCACACTTTCAAGGCGTTTCATATGAAATATTTTTAATACAGAGGAAAGTACGGAGCGTAGCAGACACTCTGAGCCCACCAACCCCCCGCGCTCACCTGTGGCCCGACATGCTTCAGATCTTTAAAAATAAAACCCTGTAGACACAGCCCCACTGCCCTTCCTTCCACTAATTCATCTGTTCTTCCTCTCAGTCCACATTCTGAAACGTTCACAGACCATGTTCCGTTTACGTTTCAGTGATTTTCACTGCCGTGGTGTGCATATATATCCCAGGCAATAGAGGGTCCTAATTTGTACATTCAACACTGATTGCATAAGAGATGTCATTTTGGCCCTACAAGCTGCTTTTTGCAGTCAGCATTACGTGAAAGCCCTCTTTCTCTCTAACTCAGAAAATGTAGGTTTTCTTAGTCCACTTTATAAGCATGCAAAAGTGCTTTATTTTTCTAGTCATCTACTGAAAAGGAGTTCGCTTCTGCATTTTATTTATTCTGTGTGTGTGTGTGTTTACTTTTGTGGAGGTGTAGTGGGCACACAGCATCACATGAGCTTTGGGCGTACAACACAGCGATCCTACATGTCTACACCTCTACACCATGCTCCTACACTTCTACACTCTACACTGAGCTCACCACAACAGTAGTCCCATTTGCACATCTCAGTCTCGGCAATGTTGCTGCCAGAAGCAGCCCTGGGGGCTCACCAGGGTCTTTCCAGGCTCAGAAACAATCTACAAGCTGTTCTGCCCAGGGACTGTAGGTCGTTAGTCCCACAGTAATGCACACATAGCCTTGTTCTGGCCCATCTTTATCAATATCTGACATTATCTCACTCTAGGGGCTGGGGATATAAGCATCTGATGGTTGAGGAATGGTGGCCTGTGCAGATTCCATTTCCCTGATTTCTCATGAGGTAGAACCCATTTTTGTGTCTCTAAGGCATCCCTCTTCCAGCCTGGTTTAGCACTTCAACAAATATGTATTGATCACCAGCTGTGTACCCAGCACTCTTCCAGAAATTTCGGATACATCAGAGAATGAAACAGAGAACCTGCCGTCAGGGCGCTGGCATGGTGATGGGAGGAGCCGGCGATAACCCGAAACCAGGACTCCGCACAGGAGGGAGGCAGACTGTGTGTTTGTGGGTGGCAAACGCATGTGGGGAGAGAAGAAGGCAAAGCAGAGCCAGGAGCACTGGCTGTGCCGTCCGGGGTGGGAGGAAAGGACTGAAGCATCCCATGGGGTGATGCAAGTCGACAGTGGAGATACTGAGTGGAGGTCCCATTCCGGCACATTCTGAAGGGAGGACCGGGAGTGTCTGAGGCACATACGGGAAACAGAGAGAGCGAGGCCACTGCAGGTTTCCTTCTTAAAAAATACAAAGGCAGCGTTGCCATCAAGTGAGCTGAGAAAAAGTAAGGGGGGAAAGTTTTGTGGGGTGGGGAAGACCAGAGGACGGGCTTTGCACATGTCGGGTTCAAGATGCGAAATGGGCACTGAGTAGTGACGGTCAGGAGAGAGTTGTTCATATGAACCGTGAGTTTTGAAAAGCGTCTGGATAGAAATAATAAATGTGTGTGTCCTCAGCACAGACTGGTTGTTAGAGCAGAAGACGACGTGAGGTTGTCAGAGGATGTGGGTGAAGGAAAGGAGAGACCCAGGCTTTGAATTACCTGAACATACAGGTTTCCCACATTTGCCATGTGCTATCTCTTTTGCCATTCTTCTTATTATATTATATTATATTATTATATTATTTGTTGAAAGATTTCGTCACAAACGTTTATCATTTTAAGAAAAATTGCTACTGCTTACCATGGTAGGAGGGTTCTGTTTTAGTTCGCTCTGTAGTTGATCATGAAGAAGTATTAGATTCTAGGGACACCGGGGACACTCAGTGGGTTAAGTCTCTGCCTTCGGCTCAGGTCATGATCCCAGGATCCTGGGATCAAGCCCCACATTGGGCTCCCTGCTCTGTGGACAGCCTGCTTCTCTCCCTGCCCCCCAACCCTACTCGTGTTCTCTCTCTCTATCACAAATAAATAAAATCTTTAAAAAAGGAAAAGTATTAAATTCTGCTAAGTTATTTTTTCTACATCTATTTATAAGACCATATAGTTATTTTTTAAATAATAGAATGAATTACAGAGTTAGCTCTTAATTTCTATTTCTCATGCTTTCTTGCCATTGGACACAAAGATTCTTATAGCCTCATTAAATGAATCAAACTACTGCCTTATTTTTCTTTTGACCGGAAATTTTTCTAATATATTGATATATTATAATCCATCATTTTCTTATATTTTCTAAAAACTCATCTCTACCACGTGGGTGTATTTTTATTTCCATTCCTAATGTTAATTATTTGGGCCTCCTCTATTTTATCCTAATAAATCACTTCAGTTATTGGTCTACTCAATGATACCTTTTCAAAAGCCAGTTTGTGGGTTAATTTCCTCTTTTGCTTCTCTCCTTAATTTCTTACACATTACTTGTTTTTCCATTTCTACTTCTGTGAGTTTACTGTGATACTAGTTTATATGCACCATTAGCTAGAAACTTGTTGATTTTCAGGTTCCCGTATTTTTCTAATATGTGCATCCAGTGCTAGAAATTAAGTATGAACTTATTAATCATGCATTTTTTTAAATTTTCAAAATGGAAAATTTAAATCCTCTTCTTACTGAAGAGGAGCAGAATCTGCCAACCCCAATACACCACATTTGGATATTGTGTGTGTGTGTGTGTTTAATTGTGTTATGTTAGTCACCTTACAGTACAGAGTATTGATTATTTTGAATTAAAGTTGCTTAAGAAACAGGTGATGCAAGAAGGACACTCTCACTCCATCACCCTAAAAGCAGGAGATAAACGTCCGTGTGAGACGTACCCTCCTTACCAGGAAGAGAGACATCCTTCCCAGCAGGGAGAGGGAACCAAGGGCTGACTAGGCTGTGCATCCAAACCTGCGACTTCCTCACTAATTCCTAACCCCAAGTCCAACTCCTTTGTCTTGTCAATTCTTCACGGATTATCTCCTTGTATAAAAGCTGTAAAAACTGCCTGGTCTAGCCAGTTCTTAGAGTCTCACGTTTCCAATGCGGTTTCTGTACATGTAAATTAAATTTGGTTTTTCTCCTGTTCGTCAGCCTTATGTCAGTGTCATTACTAGAACAGCCCAAGAAGCTCCAAGGGAAGACGGGGAGTGTTTTCCTCCCCTACATTACTTTTTTGCTGTAGATTTCTATTTCTATCCCATTTTGGTCAGGATATGGGGCATAAAAGAGAATAATTCTGTGTATTTACTTACAGTTTGTTCCTAGTATGTGATCATGTTTGTGTATGTTTCATACTTACTTGAACAGAATGTGCAGGTTCTAACTGGAGCTTGAATATCTTCTAAAAATAAGTCCAATAATTGCATAGTTTAGATCTTCTTTAAGCTTACTAATTTGTTATCTGCTTGATCTATGGGTCATATAGAGTTCTAAGTAGTGTACTGTGCCATTTCCAATGTCTCCATATAATCCATTCGTGTGTATATTACATTATGTTCTTAGCTGAGTGAAAGTTCCTAACTATCATATATTTCCGGTAAATACATACTCTAAACAAAATCTAGTGCTATTTTTTTGTGTTAATAACTGCATAACAGGAAGCTTTAGTAAGGAGTGACAGTTTGAGGACAGAATTCCAGATCAATGGTTATTTCCCTTTAGTTCTTCAAAGATCTCCTTTTAGTCTGTATTGTTAAGATGTCTTTTATCAGGCTAATTAATAGAGGCCTTTCTTTCTTTGCCTGTTTGTTAGGTCACCTAACCTTTGGTGTCTCTCAGTCGTACTAGAATGTGTCTAGGTGGTCACTGATTTCCACTCATACTACTCAGGACATATTAGACTTATTAACTGCAAAACTCACATTGTCTACCAATTCCAGAATTTAAGATGATGTAGGGAATAACTATGGCTGTAGAATTATGAGCTATTTACGTAACTGTCCACTGTAGAACTGACTATATACTTTTATACTGTGTGCTTGAAGTAATTTTTGATAAAAATTGAAAAAAAAACTAATGAAGAAAAGAAGAGAAGGAGGAAATTAAGTAATGTCTCTGTATATAAATCTGGCAATACACTTTGAACTACATGTGAAATTGTTTTCTAGAAAATACAGATTATCGAAATTGACCCCAAGAGCTCAATATAGACAAACATACAGAAATATACATCCTACATTTAACAAAATATTTTTAAATTGGTGCTAAATTGAAAATAAGATAAATGGTCAACAACAAAGGAATTAAAAGTCCAGTAAATATTGACATATTGATATATCTATCTATCTACCTACTTATCTATCTAGAGAGAAGTATGTAAAATATAGCTAAGTGAAAAAAAGAAGTATGGAACACTATGATGTTCAATTGTCTTGTATAAATAATTTTATTTATTAATTTAAATAATTTTCCTATAGATTTTAGGAGAATTTTATAACTTTAGATGGTAAAATTTATTATTTATTATTTTTTCTATTATGGAGGGGTTATTTTGTATAATTAAATTTTATTTACTGAGGGACAGTTAAGATTTTTCTCACTGTGATTGGGAACAGAACAGTGAGGTCCACTATCACCACTTCTAATTAACATTATTCTGGAGATTGTAGCTGTTGCAATAAGACAAACAAAAGCATAAGACTTGGGAAAAAGAAAATAAACTCTTATTATTGTAGATAACATGCCTGTATGCGTACAGAAAACTTAAAAACCTAGAATTAAGAGAATTTATAAAAGATAATAAAAGATAATAATATAAAAGATAATATAAAAGATATAATAAATATAAAATATAAATATAATAAAATATAAAAGATAATAAAAGATAAATATAAAAATATACTTTGTTTTCATATAGCAGCCACCAATGCAAAATGACATAAAAATACTATTTACATTAATATTAAAAAAATCCTGTAGGTAGGAATAATTCCAACAAATGATCTGCAAGACCTCCATGCAGAAAACTACAAAGCATTATCAAAACAAGTAGGGGTGCCTGGGTGGCTCAATGGATTAAGCCACTCCCTGCAGCTCGGGTCATGATCTCAGGGTCCTGGGATTGAGCCCCGCATCGGGCTCTCTGCTCAGCGGGAAGCCTGCTTCTCTCTCTCTCTCTGTCTGCCTCTCTGCCTACTTGTGATCTTTCTCTGTCAAATAAATAAATAAAAATCTTAAAAAAAGAAAAAAAAACAGTTATATAAGATCTAAATAAATATTCCAAGCACCATGTTAGGAATCAGAAAATTCAGCACTGTAAATGATGTAAGTTTTTCTTAAATCGATCTATGGATATAATGTGATTCTAATCAAAGTCCTACAAATTTATTTTGTAGACTGTAACAAATCTTTCTAAGCTAAATATGGAAATGCAAAAGGACAAGATAGTTATAGCAATCTACATTACAAAGACCAAAGATGGAGGATTATAGCACTGGTTATCAAGACTTATTACAAATAATTAAGTAATTAAGATAGAAAAATACCTACAGATCTATATATCTATATAGATCTGGTTAACGATAAAGATTGCATTGTAACATGCAATGAAGAAAGATTGACTTTTTAACAAATGGCCAATTTAATTTCACCAATGACTACAGCAACAATAATAAAATACTTGAATATTTTCATACATACACGAAAATCAATTCCAGTTGAAACAGAGACATAATGTGGAATGTAAAATAAATCTGCAAGAAAACCTCAGATAACATTTTTATAATTTTGGAGATGCAGAATTTCTTAATCTGGACTCCCAAATACTAATAGCTCCAAAAAGCATCTGACATAACACAATTTAAAAATATGTAAGAAACCCACTAATTATAAAAGAGAAATGAATAAAAAAATAAAATTGACTCATGGAAATTAAGAACCTGTGTTTATCAAAAGACATTATGATACCAAAAGATTGACCATAGAGTATAAAGGTAAGTGTTAAACAAACCTATAATTAGCAAATAATTGCATTCAGGATATATAAAAACTATACACACATCAATAAGTAAAAGAGGCAATCTGATCCAGGAAAATAAAAAGGGCAAGAGACTTCAACTGGCAATTCATAAAAGAGGATATTCCAAAGGCCAATCAGAGAATGTAAATTAAGACTTGATCAGAAAAATGCAAATTAAAACTCCTACACACCCACTAAAATGACTAAAATGAAAAAGATAGTCAATGCCAAGGGTGGTTGGAAGGTGGAGAACCTGGAAACCTCACGTGTCTGGGATGGGAGCAGGTATGACCACTCTGGAAGGTCGTTCAGTGGAATCTACCAAGGCTGAGCACAGAACTCACCATTACTTAGACATTCTAGTCCCAGGTATGATCCAAAAGAAAAACATGCGTGCGCTCACCAAACAGTACATGAAAGCATAGACAACATGATAACCCAAACCAGACAAAACAACCCACACGTCCATCAACACCAAGGATGAATAAATAAGTGATGGTGTATTCATGCGATGGCGTAATCAAGCTCTATCAGTGGAAGCGAAGTTTGCAGAAATGAAGATACTATACCAATTTCACTGCATAATTCCATTTTATACAACGTCCAAATTAGGCCAGACCATCTGAAGGCCACAGTGATCATCCTTGAGAATGAATGATTCACATGGAGCTCAAAGGGCACATGCTGTGTCTTGGCGAGTCTATTTCTTTATCTGGTTGCTGGTTACACAAGGTGCTATTGTGTGGACAAGCCATACACTGGTAGTTTGTGTCCTTCTAGGCATGTGTGTTAATGAGAAGCTTCCACAGACAACCAACCAACCAGGCATCTTGGTGCTGTGATATCTGCCAATTTGGAAAATGTCTGATGATTTCAACAATAAATACACTATAACAAAATTTAAATACAAATAAATTCACAGCCATTTAAAATAAAAGAAATATTAAATGTCAATATGCCAGACACTACACCACTAGGCAGGGAACATTTAAAAATCAAATAAAATATAGTATCATCCCAAAAGAACTCATACTTATTTCAGACACAGGTACATGAGAAAACAAAAAAGCCATACACATTGCAATGCACAGAATCACAAGCATCCACAGTTACGAATAAAGCTTTCGGTCAGCATAGAGGGACATGTGTCCAACTGTGTCTCAAGATGTCTCCGAGGGGTCTTGTCAGGCAGAGAGAAGGAAGGAAGGAAATTCAAGTAAAGACAGAAAGACAGAAATGAGTAAACAAATAAATACCTAAATACGTCAAAACTGTCAAAAAATAAAATCTGCAAATAAATATAACAAATAAAATTTTGTAGATTTTTTTTTTTTTTTTTGCCTGACAAATTGACAAAGATTAAAAGACTTTGTTGGGTTTCGGTGAAAATGTGGAGACTTCCTTTTCATACACTGTTGGAGGTGATATCTACTCTTTTTATTTTTTTTATTTGTTTTAAAAACAATTTTGTAATGGCCATCAAAACTTAGATGAGCACACACGCCCCATGGTGGATAACAGGGGAAACTCTACAATAACCCAATATCCCAACAGGGTGTGGTTTAAAGAAATGCAGGCTGGCACATTTAGCCAACACAATGTCATGCAGTGACATGAGAGAATAAGTTGGAATCACTAGGAAGGACCTAAAACTCTACCTACATTTATTATCCAAAAAAATGCTCAGAATACTATGTGACATACTATTTTTGTAAAAATAATTCAATAAATAGATAAATGAATAAATAGAATTTTATATATTCATTTTTGCATACAGAAACTATAGAAATACAGATCAAATTTTCCAACTGTAGTTATTTCACACCTAGGATGACAGCAAACTACTTTTCAGGTTTCTTATTTTTCTGTAACACATTTCTAATATTTCAAAAATAAGGGAAAAACAGATACTTCAAATAGTATGTCAATGGACTTTAATTTATTCTGCATATAATAAGCAGACAAAATAATTTTTAAAGTGGGCAGGTGAAATGATCAGTTTTGTATCATAGAAAGATTTGTAATAATATACGTAAAAATATTTCCACCGTTTGAGCCAGCAAAAACTTCCGTGGTTGTTGGTTCTAAGGTATTAATTACAAATAAAAGCAAAGGTTTACTTGCAATACTATTTGGTGTATGATTAAATATAATATTGAAAATTAGAAATAATATAAATAGCCAACAAGAGAGACAATATTTAACAAGACACACTCACACTATAGAATATGCTTAGTTGCATGTAAGATATGTGTCCATGTGTCAACAATTATGTATGTTATAGGGATAACGGAGGTCTTTTTCTTATTTACGATTTTCAAAATGTCTTTATATGTCTTCATTTTTCAGCCATAATAAACTAATATCGTTAATAAAGAAAATAAAACATGTTCCCTAGAATGAGAACAGTGGACTAGAGAAAGCCTTTGCAAGATGGTCAGTTAACAGGCCCCATGCATTACAAGGGTCTGGACAAGGGGAGTAGAGGCAATTATGGATTGGTAGGTGCTATCTGGGAGCTTCAGTCATGGAATTAAGGAGATGTGAGGGTCACATGAGTGTGGGTGGGAGAGAAGCTTGTGATATGAAGAGTTTTGTCTTCCATCCTTGGATACATGTTTATGACGTTAACACAGACTACAAGTCTGAAGGAAGGTTGCTGTAAGACAGAAATGCTGAGTTCAGAGAAGAAACAAGGTTATTTTTAGATGGGGTAAAAAGAGTGAAAGCTTTGTGGAGGAGTTGACATTTTAACGGGGTCCTACTAGATGGGGAGAATGTGGAGATGAGGCAACAAGGTATAACTGGGGAGAGCGGAGGTCAAGAGACAGAGCTGGTATAGCACAGCTGGGATTAGGGACTAACATATATATGTAGTTAGAGATAAATTTGTAAAGGCACAGTAAGCCAAATCAAAGAGGGTATTACCGCTCTGGTTAAGGAGCTTATGTGTGCTGATCATCAAGGGGAGTGTTTGAGAGATTGGGGAGAGTAAACCATGGTTTTGGAAAGGTCAGCTGGGAGAAGATTAAAATAAGAAAGGTAACGAGCATGTTAAGTAAGGAACTGGAAGTGGCAGATAACAAGAAAGGAGGATAAACAAATGGAAAGATGACAAGGCTTTGGCCCATATGCAGCTATTTTTTTCTCAGTGCTTATTATGAAGACATTTAATGTAATTACCAGAAGAATGCTGTGAGACATCTACTGACATCTTGGATTTTCTATTTGGGGAAATATTGAGACCAAGGAAGGAGAAATAAGGAAGAGCAGAAGATCATATTGAAAATTAGAATCCCCAGCCAGTGGGAGGAAGGTGGATGTTAAGAAAAATAGGGAATATAGAAGCAGGAATCTTAACAGTGGGAATGACAGTAGTAAAGGCAGTGTTGAGGTGTCTAGAGTCTATCGGTGGGGAGCTCCTTATTTCTGAAGCAGTGGAGTGGGAAAACCAATGTTTCCACTGCCAACTCCTCCAAAATTCCATCTGCATTCAACTCGAATTTGAAGTGTAACCACTTTTCTTTTCTTTTCTTTCTTTTTTTTTTTTTCCCCCCATACCTCTTCATTTTTTGGCCAATGCCCTTATTCATGATCTATTGATGCGAAATGTCAGGTGGGTTTCTCACGGGAGAAGGGGTTGCAACACAACATGCTTTGCTGTCTGTGCATGACCTGAAGAGCAGAGGCTCAGTGCCCGACTACCCAGGGACTTTGACGGAAGACCTGGTCAGCCAGTGATCGTGATGTGCCTCTGTGATTTGTGTAGTGATATGGGAACAGAAGAGCAAAAAGAGAAGTCTGTCCTTTACGCAATTCTTCCAGTCAGTCCAAACATTTCTACTGGAATTTCAATTGTGTTGTTAAAGTTAATTAAATAATCAATTAATTATTTAATTAATAATTAAATGGTGTTAATTAAATAATCACACCTGAAATTGGGTGTGTCAGGATCCTGCAAAGGGAGGAGTGCCTGCAGCTCTCCTGCCTCTAACTTTCTGTCACCTGAGTGGCTGGGGAGGTGCACTAACACAATGGCTGTCCCCATGGCCCCACACTAAGGACTGGAAGCCAGCCCAAGACATGGGAGTCTTGGTAGTGCAACCAGTCTCTTCCCTTTTGCTGGATGAAATTCTCTTGGCTGGTTATTTCCTCACATTATCTCCAAAAGTTAGGTATAACTTGTGGTGTTCTAAATAAGAAAGGAGAAATTTCAGACGTTTTGTTTCTGGCCTCATATGCTTAACTGCTATCATCAAGAGCTTCCAACTTGGGTTTCTAGCCTGTTTGCTAAGCAAGGCCTAACACTGAGATTGGACATAAATGTCTAATAAATAGAGGCTATTGGCTTGCCATTTTCCTCTTGACTCTATTTCTCATGGGGAGCTTAAAGTCTGGTCAAAAATAAATTAAAGTATCCCTAGATTTCAAAGCTAGATCTCACTGTACTCTCCCCACCGCCCAACACAACCAGGAAACAACTCTAAGTCACACCAGGGTAAGATGAGGACCACCGTCCCTCATTTCACTTTCTGTAAAAGTCTGCATAGGGACAGTTGTGACAATCTTGGTAAAATTTTGATGTACCTCTGATGTTTCTAATAGTGCATGAGCTTTTCTAAAAGAATTCCCCTCAACTATACCTCCAAATGCAATTTCCTGTGAATGATTAGGAACAGAAATACTTTCAAAGTGAGTTTTCCAGACAATTACACTTGCAGAAAACCAATTAAAACCAAGAAACAATATACACATGTGATTATGTAAAATGTGGCCTCCGCTGTTGCTTGCTGAGGACGTTTATAGCGCCGTTACCTTTACTATATAAATTATAGCTGTGCTCCGCAATGAAATACAGGAAGTCTCTTAGAGAGATGTTTACATATAACACTAAATGTGGCTAAATTTACTACAATGTCTTGTGATTAGACTTTTAATTAAATTTGGCTCAGGTAACTGCTTTATCGAATATATGTTAAAATTACAAACCTCTCCCAGACCCAATGCCCTATAACAACAACTATTTAGGGTTCTTCTATTACCTTGAACAAAAAGCTATAGCAATATGCAATCAGAAATTGCTCTGGGCTCCAGTGGAATCAGAATAGGCCCAGTAAGAATTGGCCCCGAGGTGTGTAGAAACCATCCCTTTTATAATTTCTGGGGTTCTGCTGCTTATTCGTTCTTTGAGAGTGAAAAACACTTACATTGAAGAAATCATAGTCTGAATGCATAATAATGAATTCCATTTATATTAAGAATTTTTTAAGACTTAAATTATTCCCTGGGCTCATGTTTCTATAACTGATGTTTTCTTCATTATCAAGTAAATGGTGTAGTTAATATTGGCTATGTTACCAGTGGAAAAACTAAGACTTCGTAACAAGCCAACCAATATCAAAGCTAAGAGCAGACCCTATTTTTCTGAGTATTATTAGTACTATGTTAAGCCTGCAATTGTACCTCATGTACTTCTAAGTTTTTTTTTTAAGCACCACACTAACAATAATACGTATTTTCTTAATGAAGAGCAATTACCAGAAACATTTCAAGACAAAGTTGAGTAAATTAACTACAAATACTGATGCTTCCTTCTTCGTTCCCTATTTAGGAAGGGCTTTATGGCTTAAGTCAGAAAGATCTGTTTACAAACTTGGCAAGACTAATTATCACATGAGAAAGAGAGGGAAGAGACCTAAGACATTCCCAAAACAGACTGAGTATCCAAGGTCTTTTTCTTCCCCCTAGAATACTACTGGTTGGACTTCAAACCCAGTTCGTGACGTAAAAGGTGTACATTTTTTATTACTTCAAGTCATTCTATATTACATTCTTTTCTCTTTTCTTATTAAAATGTTAATGAAGTATTAGATTCACCTGCAAAGAATGAACTCTTCACTTGGGTTGCATTTAGGAGAATAATGCTCACTTTATTTCTCAGGAAACGAGACACAACAGAACTTGTAAAAAGATACAGAAATTTGAAATCCTCCAAAAAGAAAATATATTCTGTTTATGTAAAGTTAATTTGTCAATCCAAAGAATTCCTGGATTTTTTTTACAATAAAAACTAGTGTAGCAGGTTTTATAATACTCAGGTCAAGCATTCAGGAATTCAAGGTTAAAAACGAATCTTTAGTTTTATTTAGTTCAATGGAAAAATAACTGCATTGATTTCCATAAAGAATACAGAATTTTAAATTGTTACTCAAACATACCTTATTTTTGTCCCAATAGATCAATAATTACCTAATTAATCATTTAACTTAATTAAGACTACACATTTATTTATCTATTTTTAAAAAGGAATTTATTTATGTATTTACTTTAGTGAGAGAGAGCGCGAGGGCTCAGGCTGGGGGCGGGGGGGATAAGCAGACTCCATGCTGAGCATGGGTGCCAAGACCTTAGCTAAAATCAACACTTAGATGCTCCAAAGACTGAGCTACCCAGGCATCCCAAGGATACAAATTTATTTTTAAATTAGTTATTATAAAATAAGACGTTGTATTATAAACATGACTTGGGTTGCTTCTCTTATTCCTCTTAACTAATAAGAATCATTTCTCTTCGGGTATGTAACTGGGAATGGCCCATGCCATGTTAGCTTAGACTGCGAGATGTTCATGTCGTGACATGAAAGACAGCAGGTGAATGTCAGAGGACCGATGTCACATGAAGGGGACAGAGTGTCATGGGACACAATACGCATCTCCCCTTGGCTTTCTTTCCATTTCACTGAACTAAGTTACAAAGTCGCAGTGTGGTGGGTCTATGTCTGTTTTACATACATTGCTAAGGTTGCTAGTGTGACTTTTGTGAATAAGGACAAAAATTCAGTAGTTTGTCAATATATCTATCCATTCATTTGCCCCAGAAAGAGATTGCTGGGTTTGACCTCCCACTAGCTTCCACTTCATGTATTTGAGGACAAATTGGCCATTTTGTCTCTCACGGGCATAATGACACATAGGTGGAGAGAAAGTATCAGGGACCTGGGGATTAGCACTGTTGGGGTTGAGACAGAATTTTTAAACAATAAATTTTGTACAGATATTTCAGAGCAACTACAACAAAAGGGAAAAATTAATGAAGATAGAAAAACGATTTGACAAGGCACTGCAAAGGACTGCATGCCCTCTTCTAGTTCATCAAGAACTATAATCAAGAAACAACTTAATTTGAAATTACTCTTTGATTTATGTGCTGTGGTTTTTGACACAGCCTTCTGACTAGAACATGGAAAATTACTTAAAAAGATTACTTTTTGCTGGTTTATTTATTGGTATAAAAAATTTACTGGAGTAACTGAGAACCATCCATTGAAATACAATACTTTCTTTAGAAATGTTTGCACAATTTCCTGTGCTTTTTAAATGATTTTCCTTTACATGTGCAACTTTAGATTGAAATGCTTTCTTGGTCTACCTCAAACTTCCTTTGGTGTATTACAAATGGCCGACTATCCTCCATCCCTGTATGCATGCCCTTTTCCGGTGTGTTTGGTTTTCTTTCCAGTAGGGGATGGAGTATATGTCTTCAAACCTTATCTTGCTTGCTGATGAGGTTGGTTTGTTTGTTTGTTTGTTTGGTTGGTTTTTGTTTCGTTTCTGGAAAATGGCACATTAGCAAATGAATGCAAGCCCGAGCGTGAAAATTCTGTCATCTTTTGCTGCCAAAAACCTTCCACCATGAATAGTTTGCTAAAGGAACAGAAGCCTGGTCTGAAGACACCCCAGCATTCCTGACCGTCCAGCAGAGGTCTGCACACCTGAGTGAGGCCATCCTGGACCCTCACCCTGACAAGCCTGCCCCGGCCAGCCCTGCGCAGGCAGTACACACAGTCATGGCAGAAAAAGAACTGCTTTCTGCCACTACGCTGTGGGGGCTGGTTCGTTATGCAGCAAAAGCTAACTGATACATTTAATCTATTTTTCTCTTTTTTATAGACGGCTTAATAGCAGTTCTCAGAGGAATTCCAAAGGAAATATATGAGCTAATAAAACATTTCTGCACATCATTGCATGTTTTTCTTGGACTCAGATGTGAAACCCATCATGGAAAATAGAGGTGCTATTACCTCCACTACAAAATATAGAAGACATTCCCATGTTCTAAAGCCCTCAAAACCAAAATAGCACAGTTACCTGATGGTCTTCCCTGGGTCTGCCTCTATGATCCAGGTGCAGTGGAGGTTGTTGTCATATGGGGCCGGGTAGCCGGGAGACAGGATCCGCCCGGAGGTGGCTGCGTGGATCTGGCCACCACACTCGGCTGCAAGAGATACAGACCCTTGAGAAAACTTACTCCAGGCCCCACATGCTTCACTTTAGCTATTTTTAAAATCTAAACCCCAAACCCTCACATCCAGATTATACACCTAGCCCACCCCCCCAAAAAAAAACAAACACATGCACATCTTGGAAGAAAGATCCTGAACTGGAGAGGGCACAGAAGCATCCTGCCCTCTTCCAAAGCACACAGAGCTCCTGCCCTTAGGTGTGCGTTTGTGTCCTGTTGCAAGCCGGCCGCCCAACTCACCGACACAGGAAGGCAGCGGCTTGTCCCACACTCTGCGGTCCCCACTGAGGCAGGTCAGTGTGTCGCTGCCGTGCATGGCGTAGCCCGGGTTACAGCTGTACAGAACCACAGTGTCAGTAAAGTGGCCTTCGTCTCGGATCCTATAGCCATAGTTAGGGACTCCTGGATCCTCACACTTTACTAGGTCAAAACCTATGAGAAAGGAGGGGAGAGACTGAGTGGAAGTAACTGTAGTAAGCAACGAGTGAAGACAAAATAGAGAAGGTCGTCGAGTGCCCCTTGAAGCATGGGAAGAAGAAGAAGATTGTGAATTCAAAAAGGGAAAAGCCAAATGTGGGTCTCGACTGGGTTTTATGTATTTGCGAACCACATGTTGTTTCATGAGGCTGAATCATTTCATTTGTTCTTATCTACTTAGGTAACTGTGAGGAGAACCTTAATTTCTGAGAGTCCCAAGTTGTCCTCTACTAACCCACATCACCCACTGGCATGCTGGGTTCTTCAGTTTCCGGCTTCTGTAGTCCCTCTCTGTGAAGCCCAAACCTTCCAGAAGGAGGGACCCACCTGCCTGCCCCAGGACACTCAGCAGAGTCTTTGCCATGAGCACTCACCCTAGCTTACAGTCACGAGCCACCCACCTTCACACAGACTTCCCCTAAATCTCCAATATCTCGAGGTTCCTAGGAAATGAAAAAGTTGTTCCCGTTGACAGAAGATGGGCTTGTGAATTTCCACCTGCCACACTCCTACGGTGCACAGTGAAGGGGGCAAACAGGCAGCTAACGCCGTGCATGATGGAAATCCCAGAAATGAATCACTGTAATGACTTCATCAGACTTAGCTCTTAAACTCAAAGGAATAGATGACAGAAATGAAGATTTAGCTTCTGCGGAACTCAGAGCTGTGTATTGCTTTTATGTGAAGCAATATTTTAAGGCCATCTGTGGAGATAGTCTTACACTAACATTTCTCTCCTCACATCCTGATGCAAATTTTGGCCCTTCTAAAGAGCGGAACTGGAAACCTGATGTACCATATGGTCTGTTTACATTTATTTCCACCTAACTTTGACTTCTTCTGTTCTGAAAGAAAGAAAGGAAGAAAGAAAGAAAATAAGAGAAAAGAAAAGAAAAGAAAAGAAAAGAAAAGAAAAGAAAAGAACAGAACGTGATTTTTTTTTTGAAATATGCCTCTCAGATTTGCATTTTGAGATGGCTTCCATGGAGGACAATATAGCTATACATTTACAATATAATTACACCTTCATGTTCTCTACATATTCAAGATGGAGTTCTGGGACTTTGTATAGGAGAGAGAAAAAGACATGTGGTCATTTGCACTCAGTTGCTAGGACAAGTCTCTTTCCTATAAGTTTCCCTCTATAAAGGGTTAATCTTTACCAACTATGCCTTTACAATAATTCTGGTCAATTTAAGAAATGCAAGTAACTTTAATTCAGGATGCCCAGAAAGAAAGAACATAAGAGTCTACCGACGCCAGTGCAAAGCAAAGGGCTATTTTCAATCGCCACAGAGGGGAGGCAGGCATTAGGGGGAAGGGTCTCAGGCTTGTGCAGGTTTTGACTACTCTAGTCTGACCTGCCAACACTCCCGGCTGAAAGTAAGATGGTAAGCTGCTGAATTTGTGTCTGACAGACAACCGTCAGATGTAAGTGTCGCCAAGGGCCTTATTGATGCATTAGCCTGAGCTTCTCTTTCTACAAAAGGAAAAAAGAGAAAAGAAACCTAAGTCTTTATTGTTGTCTTATTTGGTTCTTGGGTTGGTAGTGAGGGCATCTGAGCAATGCATCAAGGCAAAGCTGCTGGGGTGTGGGGAACTGGGAAGCCCAGCTTGCCCGGCCTGGACCAGAGTCACTGGCGAGGAGGCAAGAGCTTTCACCGGTCACACTGAGGAGGGCCTCGCTCATCTTAGAGGCAACTTCTCAAAATGTTTTACTATTTTGAAGTCACATTAAGTATCTGACATACTTAAAATTGGAACATTTTCTGTAGACATACAATTGAAAACATTCAGTAGACAAACAAAATCCAGGGACACAAACTATAAAGAAGAACCAGGTACCTATCCCAATGGTTCATACCCTCGTGACAGGATGCTGGGCAAGTTACGAAAGCTGTATGAGCAAGGACAGCCTTAAATTCTAACGCACCGTGCGGGGCTTACCCACGAAGAGCAGGGTCTGTGTAAGACAGCAGGCCCTGAGAGTTAGTGAGGACCTGCCGTCCCCAAAATTCCACACCTCGTGCGGCACAAACTTCTGATTTGTCAAGGAGCGCCAGAAATGTGGATTTTTTTTTTTTTTAGTTTATAATAATGGTTGTTGAATGAATAAATATTCTGTAAGTGGAGAAATCTAAAATCCCAAATCAGATTATTAAAATTAGATGCGAATAACACAAAGAACTAGATTATTTTATTGCCTTTTGGTGAAGGCTTTCATGAATGGCAAAAAGTTGGCAAATCCCACCTAATTCTTCTAAACTTAGCTTTGAAACACACACATCTTCTGGGGGCAATTAAGGCCTAGACAAAGAAATGGTCTAGTGTGTCCAAGACTTTTCCATTCTGACAACACATTTTTTCTGGGTTACACAGAAGGGTTTATTATAAAAGATATTCCCTGATGGAGATGTATACCTATGCTGATAAAGTAATTAGAGGACAAAAGTATTAGAGAAAAAAAAGAAAACAAAGAGGTACCAACAAAAATAACTATTAAACTTTAGTTGGGTTGGAGTTTTTAGAGAAATACTTGTTTTATAGCTTTTTCTATCATTTAATGTTGATTTTTTTAAAACCACATCATGTCATACAGACAAGTTAAGCCAAGTTCTCTCTGATAGGATATTCTTTCCAATATTAGTGGTCCCTCTTTCTTATGATGCCTTCTATTATTTTTTCAAAAGTTCACTGAAGTCTTCAATGGCATCACAACACTTAGTATTTAGAAAAAAATTCTACACTTGATTCCTAAATTCCCAGAGCCTCCAGGCGAACCCAATTTCATTATATGAAATGTATTCCTTGTCCCTATGAGAAAGTTGAAAGATATTTAGATCGTCCGATTTTCCAATCTTCATTCTACTGAAGAGAACCTTGTTCCTGCAAAGCTGCACACATGATTTAATAATTCATTTCCAGTTATGGACGGAGCCATAGACATTTATTCTTGGAGGAAACAGTGAAAGTGCTATTGATTAATATCTTTAAAGAACTAGAAAAAGATCAGAAACCCAAAATTTCTCTTCCAGTTTGGTGTGGAACTCTGTCTAATCACAAGCAACAGAGACAGTCCTGCTCTCCTGTTCCTCTCCACACATCAAACGGGATTCATATTGACTAAGTTTTGCTCGCTTTGGGGTGAAGAAGTCCTGTCACTGTCTCCTAAACATTTCAATATTGTTTTCCAACACGGTGAAATAAGTTCATTGACGTGTAACAGTGGACGTCTAAAGCACAAAAATAAAACTCCGCTGTTAACCTCATGTCTGTTTCAGGAAAGGATTTTCCTGTGGTTTATCAAAAATATCTCAAAAGACTTTTTAAGATGTATCTTTAGATCCACAAAAATATTGCTCTAATGAAGAGATATTTCCATTTTAATCTGGATCTAAAACACTTCATAGGAATCAGTCTTAATACTGCTAAAGACTAATGCCTTTAAAAATAGAGAGAAGATACGCTTTCTTATCTTGAAGCCACCAGCTTGCAGGAAATCAGTGCAGCAAATGCTGTTTCTCTACATTCTTTATGCCACAGAACCTTTAAAAAAGATTAAATCAAGTTATTTGTTTCAAAACATTATCTAATAGGAGTTGCAATTGTATTGAATTTATTTAGCAATTCCATTTCTTTCTGTTTTTCTGTGATTTCTTCTGAAGTCATATAAATAGCAAAGACGCCTTGAACTAAATGTTCCAGTAAAAACAGGCTGTAAACATCAGGCTGATGAAAACGACTACTCCCTACTTCTGCAGTATTAACCCAGTCTCTGTATTGTTGAAGGATTAAATTCCATATATCTTGAACGTCTAACAAAATATTAGTGTTCTAAGAGCCTTCTACTTAACTCTCAAGTACTTGGTCCAGTTTTATTTTCCAAACACAGCACTTGTGTGAGACGGGAATCTGCTCTAGATCTAATCCATTTAACGCCTCCAGGCTGGACCCTGAAACCCACGGTCTTGTCCATCCTCCAGCCTCTGTGTGCACAGCCCTTGAGAAGGTGAACTCGTGTGCAGGCAAGCTTGGAGAAGACCACTGAGCAAGGAGAGTGCTTGCTGTTTGTGGATCTCCGGTAGCTTCTCCTATGAACCACTGAAAAACCTTCAAACGTTTATAGAAGCCTGTTATCATATAACTTTACTTGAGACTTATTTCAATTTGAATACTGTACTTTTTGGTAAAATCTCCTTGGTAATATAAAAAAGGTTCTCATATGCAAAAAAAAAAACAAAAGCAAACACACACACACACTCACAAAGAAGACACACTTTCACATTTGTGTGTGGTAAGAAGAAGTATATTGAAGGACATATATTTTTATTCGCTCCTTGATTGGCAGTTTTCTGGAAAGAAATGTGGTTTGGGATCGGAGCACTGGTTCTGGCTATTATGGTGGACTTGAGACACGTGAAGTTCATTAACAACTGAATTTCCTGAAATGTTTGATTGATTCTTGGTTTTTAAACACAGCTCTCATTATTTAGGATTGAAATTCTAGGTGAAGCATGTTTTAAATTATTACTTTTAAATTATCGCACAATTATTAAGTTGTGAGTTTGAGTTTTAAATTATTACTTATGAAATTATGCATCAACATTGTGTTTTAGCTGTAACTGTTATTGGTTTCAAATTGATTTTTATTACCAGCTACTTTTTTCTCACTTATTTATTTTCCCAAATATTGTTTTATTATTGCTGTTATTTCATGATCATGTGGAAAGAAACTCTGAATTTCCCCAAAATAGCATTATTCAACAGGATGGTGACGCTATCTCAACGGAAAAGTGACCTCCTGAGCTCCAGAGTGAAATATCAAAACGCCTATAGAGTCCAGAACAGAAAGTAGATGAACAAAGTCATCACCTCCTTTTCTGGGACCATCTTGGTTCTCACAAACTATGTCACTACGACATCATAGAGCAAGATAATCATAGCTAAAAATTCCAGGAGTCCATCTCAAAATAACTCACAATTGTAAATGTACTGTATACACCCAAAATAAGTCTTTCAAGTGAAATCTACTCCTGACCTTCCACAGAGCTATGAGGTGGTTCAAGGTGTTACTAACCATTCTGGGGAGGCTTCGAGAAGGAATCTCCCTTGTTCACCTTCTCTCATCCATGTTTAACACTGCACGCCAACTGTCCTCGCTGAGGGTATTTAAAACAGAGGGCTGGTAGCTCTTGGAGGGGAATCAAGGTCAGCATCTACAGCAGGGCACGGAGACAGACGGGCCGAGGGCATTTTACTCTGAATCAGTTCTTAAAAGCATCCCACTGGTGAACCGTGTTCTAACTCACACACTGTGGTAAGGACTTATGATCAGCATATTATCTGAAGTTTTAAAACGATCTGTGACTTATGAGGCAGGGAATTTGTTAGTATGAGTAGAATGGCATGGAACAGGGCCATCTTTTCCATGGTGTACTTCCACAGGTATGAAAATAAATATTTTAAAAACAGTATGGTACTCGCTACAGCTAAGTTTCCTGAGAAGGTTGAGAGAGGCACGGGGGGAAGCAGGAAGGCTGGGCACGGCTTTGCAGAAGAGGCATAATTGAGATCATCTAGAAGGACAGTAGGCATTGGTGGTTCTAGAACCAGAGGAGAATTCTCCAGATAACGTCTGCATGATTACATGAGGGGTTGGGAGGAATATGGCTTATCCTGGGATGCAGGATACTTTCCAACATCTTACAGATGCTTCACTGAAAGCATCAGGAGAGAGCTGTCCTGCAGCCCTACTGAGTGTAGACTGACTCAGTACACAGTGGGGTTGGAGGAATAGGTGTCGGCCTGAGGAAGCGGCACAGATATCTGTAGCATTTCGGGGAAACGATCAGGGCCAGTATGGAGTATGGATTGGAGTGAGCGGAAATCAGCAGAAAGAATTGGGCCATGTTTATCTAGCGCTGAGGGTGGGCTTCAGCAGTGGGATACGGGCTAGTGCATGAGGCAAAACCGCGTGTGTGCGCGCGTGAAGCACGCAAACATGTCATCGTGCAGGTGGCATCTGGGAGATGATGGAGGCGACGTTGGGATGGCTGTACTGGGGGCAACAGAAGAGAAGGCACTGAGCTTGTGCGGGGGCATGAGGCAGAGGAGAACCTCACAAGCCCTCAGATTAGCGTCCTCTCACGGTGAGCCTGCACATGATCGAGGAAAAGAAAAAACTCCTTCATCGGCGACTTGCAGAAATAAATAAACACGCTCTGAACACTCTGGGGGGCATGGCACGAGGCAACGTCAGGCCTTACGGAGCTCACTGTCCAACGGAGGAATCTGACACGATGACGAATGGTGGCAGACTGTCACGAGCTCCCCAGCAGTAAAACATGGAAGCGTGGATAGACGTGGACACAAGCCTACAAGTACACAACTGCATTCTCGGCACCGCCGCCCCTGCTTTCTGTGGCTTATCTATCTGCCCCAGTTATTCCTCTGCTTTGTGGGGTTCACTTCTTTTTCTACTGGAGATAAACAGAGGAGCACAGAATCCTTTTTAAAAACAAACAGGAACCTCTATCCATTTTAATAAGTATGGCCCCTGTCACATAGAATTAAGTGTACCGTTATGTGGTTAATATGAATGCTCGCCTGACATCACTACTCTCCGTTCGGGTGATCCGCGTCTTTTCTGTGTTTAACTGTTAAAAGTGTCGATGTTAAAAATGATGACTCTAATTGATAATGTAAACTATGAATATTATTTTCATAAAATGTAATTTTTATTATCATTTCTACCTGATGATAAGGTTAGTAATTTACATACTAGCTTAGCCTAGCAATATTTCATTTTATCAAAAAAGATATCAAGAGTATAATTTGTAATATAATGTTTGTGTTTTTTGGCCCAATGTTAGGGGGCATTAAAGTGAAAAAGAAAGATAATTTAGATAATCTTACTGAAGACACATATCTAGAAAATCTTACCCTCTAACCCACATTAGTTAATTCATTAAATCACTTAGTGAAAATGTATTTGTAAAGTGCTGACTGTACTTTGGAGACCTTGCTAGATGCTAAAAATATAAAATTAGTTGATGTCTGTCCTGGCTCACCGGGAGCTCACAATCTCGACGGGAAGACAAATAATATACAACAGTTAACATCTTGCATCTCAGTGGGACATCCATCCATTTACTCAATACAGACTTATTACGCACATAATATACAATACATTGCACATGGCAGCAAATCCTGTTTCAATACACAGGCATAGCCTTGCCTTTTAGGGCTCCGAGTCTAACCGGACGTGTCACTATTACATCAACACGTGCTTAAGAACAGCAGGGATGCGCATGCTGGGGGCCACAGGAAGAGTTCTCCGAGCCGGGTCTCGCGTCCTCCGTCAGGATTTCTGTGAAAACAGGATGCTAGTACAGGGCAACCCATTTATAGGCAGCCACACAGTATGACATATGGCTGCTTCTAAATGAGCCACCTGGACTTTCCAAGGGGACGTAGGTGACGCAAGGAACACGCCATGCTTGATGCTGGATGGTCCCGCCAGGTTTGCAAATAAACAAACACACACACAAGTACACATACACATCGATACAAAGCGATATCCAGAGATACAATGAAGTGACTTCAGCCAACAATATATCACATTAACTACATAAGATGTAATTTGATTCTTTTTCAACTCTATTTCCAGATAGAGTGATAGCTTTTGTGTTTCGTCTACGCAGAATAGTTTAAGGAGTAACTTCTCTCTAGAAAAGACTGTTTTCTGGGGTGGGAGAAGTCCAAAATAAATAAATAAAACACATAAAACTCAGCGTGTTTTTATTTTTAACTCTGACACCCACTAATTGCTTAAAATACCTTGACTATTCCAAGAATCTGATTTGTGTTGATTTCTTTAAAATTGAGCTACAGTTTGCAAGCTTGAAGAATCTTCAGGTCCACGTTTGAGGTTCAGAGGAACTGGAAACTAGAAATTTCTACTTAACTAATTTAATATCAAAACAAGGAAGAAACTAAAGCCAGATTGAACACAGATTCTGTTAGTTTGTGAAAATAATCATCAATAAAAGCCAATAGACAAAGTGGCGAGTCAATGACATCTACTAATATATTTATCACAAATACCACAATTAAAATACACGTTGATCCACTGCTATATAATTACACATTTTTAAAGACCAAGATACACTTGCAGCAAAGTTTTCTTTTAAGAAACTAGAGCATTCCTATAAAATTGAACAGTACAATGATTATTTTTTTATTTTATTTTTTCAGTGTTCCAGCTTCATTGTTTATACATCACACCCAGTGCTCCATGCAGTCCGTGCCCTCCTTAATACCCACCACCAGGCTCACCCAACCCCCCACCCCTTCCCCTCCAAAACCCTCAGTTTGTTTCTCAGAGTCCACAGTCTCTCATGGTTCGTCTCCCCCTCTGATTTCCCCCAGTTCACTTTTCCTTTCTTTCTCCTAGTGTTCTCCATTTTTTAATGGTAGAAAATTTTCACATTTTTTGCTTTATTATTTATGAAAATCTTGATCCATGAAATGAAATTGGTAGAAAAATGGGAAAAGTGACATTAGGAACACATCACTGAGTTATTTTGAAAACCACCATTTTTTAGTAGTATATACTTATCAGCACATCATCTTAATCCCCATTGCCTAAAACTCAATGTTTACATTTGCATGCATTTTTTTTTATATGGGAATTGACATTTAATCAACACATTTAATTCTTTTTTTACTTTAGTAGAGAACTACAAACTGTGGCTAATTCATCGTTTTCAGCCACGGATCTCAGGACCTTCTTCTTATTTAGGAACTGAATAAAGAGACAGGTGTCTTCCATAAAGGCAATGATGAACATGAAGCTAGTTAGTTACTAGCTTAACATCAAGCTAGTTACTAGTTAGTTACCAATTAGTTAGTAGTACTAATTAGCAGAGCACACACTGGGCCATGCAGTGTATTAGGCAGATCTGCCCATGCTACCACTTTCATCCTGAAAATAATCCTACAAAATAACCCTACACAACGGTTAATTGTAGGACCCTGAGTCAGGCAGACTGCGGAGTTTTGCCACAGCCGAAACCCATGCAGGTCAGTTTCCTGTCAGGAGCACACACAGGGTTAAGTGGTGATTCCTGATGCAGAGTTCCCTTTGGCACGGCCCCTGCCTACCCTCTCCCTGACAGCTTCTCCCAGTGGTGGCTATGCCCACCCTGGCTCCTTCTGCTCTCCTTTCCGGGAAAGGGGACTATCCAAGACACACCCTGACGAACTGGATAGGAGACAGCACTGTCTCTTCTCACTGGCCGTGGGAGAGTCTCTGGATTGGGCCAAAAAAATGTGATAAAGAATGAAAATTTCCAAAATGAAAATCATTTTGGAAAGGCCCATGGGGATTTCATTCTTCTTTGCTCATAAAATATCTAACCTTTCCCCTTTCCCTAGAAAAGTTTTCCACATCGGGTCAAGAAACCTGTCAAATTCACACACAACCACACGAACCCCACACTCCCCCCCAAGGACTGCTCTGGGGTCAGCCTGTGACTCGAGTCCTATTTCCAGGAACACGGCTCTCGGCTCTCCTCGGTCACTGTGTCTCATTCTTGCCAAAGAGAAAAACAGTGTGTGAGGATGGCGGAGGCACCCACAGACAATGTCTGAAGACCCTGAGTAGAAGAAGCAGAATGACTGCCCAGTGGAAGGGTCCCCACCGAAAGGATCCCCCACTGGGAATAGCTGACGAGATGGCCAGTGGCCCCAGGACATGAGGACTCACTGGAGAAGGGACATAAAGGACAATGGACATTTTGAAGTGATGTCTGGACTAACTGCAGTTCCAAATCCCTTTTCCTTCCTCTGTTCCCCTTCCATTTCCAAGCGTTGACGATGAACACGAATGCTTCTTTCTTCCTGTCCCCATATTGCAGAGATTTTATAAGAAAAAGTAAAAGAAAATACACTGAGCTCTTCCCAAGTAAACTCTGTGTAAACATAAGGGGTTACCAATAATACTCAGGTTCATTGCTGCTGTCACTACGCAGGTGTCGTAACTTGCATTATTCTACAGCAGGTAAATACGAAGTAATTGTCAAACCGGATGGCAGAACGCACCACCTCAAGCAAGGTTGTGAGGCCATCATCCCCCAGAAGAGACATCCAGCTCGGGACCACCGCCAGCGCCTCCGAGCGCCAGGACGGAGGAGCACCGTTCCTCACGTTCCACCTCTCGTTCTTGCAGACTTTCTGCACGAGTGACAGCAGTCGCCGCCCATCAGCCTAATTGTGACTTGTAAGCGGCACCGCCCTCACCCAGCTGGCTTCGGAGACAGGAGTAGAGGGAATCACGGACTCAAGAGCCACGGGGTGCGATCTCACCCTGCCGCACTGAGATACGCTTGCTCACTGGGAGCTGTGACACACGGCGTGTGAATTCTCACGTCCGATAAACATCGCCCCGGTTTAGTTGCAAAACCCGAATGCCAAGCAAAATGAAATAGGGAGCCAAACAATTCTGTGAACCCAATGAAGCCCATGAATTCGCTCTCTCCCTGGATGGGCACCACTTCCATAACACCAGCTCAAGTCAAAGACACCCACACCCCCAACACCGTGAGATGATCTGACTCCCTTCTGTCTGTTGCTCCTAAAACCATGTGCCCAGGAGCTGGTGGCCGCCCCAGCCTGCTCCCTCACAAGCATCCCTCTTCCTTTCTGATTTTCCGTGCTGGTCCACGCCTCCCTCACTCCCACCAAGGATGCTGCCAGGGTCTACTAGGAGATTTCCTGGCCGGATCATCCTTGAAATGCAGGTGAAGAGCACAGTCACAGTCTTGTCACAATCCTGTCACCCACTCTTGCCTCCGGTATCCAGGCTCACTGCCCAGCTGGGCCTCAGCATCACTCATGTCCTCCAGGTCACACCTGTCCTTTAAGACCAAGTTCAGCCCATTTCTGCTTTGGCATCCCTAGCTCTCCCTCCTGTGTCCTCTGTCCTTCCTGAAGTTCTCATGAGTGCCACCACAAAATAAGTGACAGCTGGTGGCTGTGTGTTTTTTATTCTTCAATGTTTTCCCATGGATAGAGTATATCACCCCACTAAAAATGCGCTTCTTTGAGGAGAAGGTTAAACTACTGAATACTGTTTGTTTCATCATCTGAGGAAGTTGGGCAGTTAAAATAGAAATACCGAAATGTATTCATGCCACTATGTTTCATCGGTGCTTATACGAATGCCAACTTGTTAGTAAGTGCTTTTAATTTAAATAAATGAATAAGGTTCGGAAGATTTCTGAAGATTTTTTTTAAAGATTTTATTTATGTATTTGACAGACAGAGATCACAAGCAGGCAGAGAAGCAGGCAGAGAGAGGGAGAGGAGGAAGCAGGTTCCCTGCTCAGCAGAGAGCCCAATGCAGGGCTCGGTCCCAGGACCCTGAGATCATGACCTGAGCCGAAGACAGAGGCTTTAACCCACTGAGCCACCCAGGCACCCCAATTTCTGAAGATTTTAAAATCATGAAAGTAAATACATGACTTTTAAGTTTTCATATGTTCTAATGTTCCCAAATTTTTGGAAGATTTAAAAATAATGTTTAGTCAGAAATATCCAGTTAGTGAAAATTCAGAATGGTTACACTATTATTTAACCAACTTTGGATGGTTATAGTTTCATATTCCTCCATAAATGGACTTTCCAAAGAGATAATCCCAACAGTTCTCATCACATACTGTTGTGGATATGTGTAATAATATATCTATATAATGAAATGGGTATTTCATAGAATGATTTCCATGAAATTATTACTATATGAAATTCAATACAGAAACCTTTAGCATTAGGAACATAAAATGTTCTTATTTTGGTCACAGTGAATTTAGTTTGATGATGACAACAGAAATTTCAAGCATTTTTGATAGTCTGAAAACCGCATTAACAGATTCTGTGTAGAAGCAGAAAATTTTCCTACATTTCCTGATCAATGATGTGTTCATTTGTATTTTGTATTAGAACCAATCTGTTCCTTCAGGTCTGGGAATTTGTCTTTTACATTAAAAAAAATCAGTTAAATGTTTAAACATTCACATAAATAAATAAATAAATAATATACAAGAACCAGCAACTTTTCAGCATTTCCTTCAACTATTGTGCAGGAAGACAGATGAGTAACTCTCCCAGAGTCCCACTTCTTACAGATCTTATTTGTACCGACATGCACTAACTACCTTTAGAAGTTTCCAGAAGAGACAGCCATTCCATGTGCAGATGCACTACCGCTGGAATTTTATGATTTGGCTCTTCAAGTAATGTTCCACTTGTCAAGATGGATAATGACTCAGATTTCAATAAATTCACCAAAGCTATAGGGAATCCTCTGGACACCTGACTCCTGGTGTGGTTGTCTTACAGTCAGACCTCATGACTGGAGCCAACAGCTATGGGGCCAGGGGACCCATCAGCTCCCAACCAAGCCTACCAACACCTAACCCTGAAACCCATACTCTACCATGCAGGCAATAACCCTGTTCAATCTACTTGCTGTTTGGCAAAGGAAATAGGTTTCTAATTAACATCATGGTAAAAACGTGCCTTAAAAAATCCTGGGGTTTCCAAATAAGTGCCCGTTTTTATTGTAGATCTTAACAGTATTGACCCCTGCCTCACCAGCCAGAATCCAGCCTTTAGCCACAGTCCATACTTTTTACCTCATTTACAATCCTACTCATCAGAGTCCTATAAATGATGAGATTTTTAAAAATCTGTTGTTGACATCTTTACCTCCATCACCTTTTCTTATTGGCATTACCTCAGAATGAGATGACGCAACATCCAGTGGGGAAACTCTAATTTCATTCACATTGTTCAATCTATGCCACATACTGAAGCAAGATTAAAAACCCAACACCAAGCACCGAGGGGTGTCAAAACCCTGTTACTGAAAAATGACATCTACTTCCCTTCCACTTCAAATCTACCATCCCTGTCTTCCCAAGTCAATAAATTACAGGTCCAGAGCCCAGCAGCACTGGGTCACCTTCCGCTTCTCTTTTCTCATACCCCACATACAAGCCTTCACTTACCCCGTTGTTTTAGGGAGTCAAAGGTAAACTTTGTTGAAATCATCACAAGAAAAATTTCATATCCCTTTCAACAGTAAAAATATCTTCTGATTGCTTCCAGCGTCAGAACCATGGGTGTCCAAAAACAATGATTTATTTACAGAAGAAGAGTGTGTGCTGCGATGACTGATCACAGCTGACAGGTGCCACAGTGACGACCCTTACTGCCCGTCCCCAGAGACACAGGCAGCTGTACTCCTTCAGCTCGAATTTCACAATTAAGTTAAAACACTGGATCACATATGTCCATGCTTGCATTTGCTACTGAATGGTGTTCAGAGGATCATTCCGGAGCCTTTGTCAATTTTGAACTGAAACTTCACATTTTTTTTTCCCACATCCTTGTCTAATCGCTTCATGTTGGAATTTAACAGATGGGCTAATGCTCATATCACTGTTTTCTGAAATGTTTACTTAGTTAAAAGAATGAAAAGAAAGAGACTCATCTGATGTTCTTGTAGACATCAAAAGAGCCTCCGAATGTCCTTCTGTCAAAATTCATACCATGGAGAAAAAAGTAAAAATTGTGAGTCTGAATAGATTTCATGGCCTTTTTCTTTTTATAGCATTATTACAAATGCCATAACACATGCAAGAAAAATAAAATCAGACATAAACTGACCTGTGATTCATTACCCAGCATTGCCTCTCTTACAAGGCATGTAAGTCTCAGGGATTCTTATCTTCCCACAAATGACCTTTTGTGAAAACAATGTATCTATGCCTTTGACTAATATAATAATTATTACTTTTTATTTCCACTAAAGGAGAATGGGAAAAAAAAAATTCTGCCATCACCCTTTTCATAAAATGTGAGATTTGATAGCATTTGGTGATATCATCTGTCAGCCTCCCTTTAATGCCCTCTCAAGTCATATGCTTTTAGTTTAATCCTTATAATTAAATTATTTATGTCACCCTTCTCAGGTTTCTTTGTCTTTCTCAAGGTACCGGTGACCAGCAATACATCCATCTTTGCCAAAAGATGAAAATAAATAACAGTGTGTGTCAACTAGCAAATTGTCACAAAATATAAGGAATAATTAATTCTAAAACAAACAAAAGAAATTCACCAAACTAAACCTCCAGGAAAATCATATACAGCCATGTAGACACTAGCATGGACCAAAGTGCACGTGGTATCTTCTGTAGGATCTGGGAACAATGAGGTGGGTCACCAGGTAGGTCTCCGCTCCTAATTACACAATTCTCACATTACCGCAGAAGTGAAGCATGTCATGGTTTCACTGGAATTTTTTTAATTGTTTTTTAAAGATTTCATTTATTTCTTTGAGAGAGTGAGAGATGAGAGGAGAGAAGGTCAGAGGGAGAAGCAGACGCCCCTGCAGAACTGGGAGCCCGACGCGCTACTCGATCCCCGGACTCTGGGATCACGAACTGAGCCGAAGGCAGTGGCGCAACCAACTGAGCTCCCCGGGCACCCCTTCACTGGAATTTTTAAAAACGCAGAAAATATTTATATTTTAGTCTTTGTGATGCTATACATGTTAGTAAGGAAGCGGGATGATAAACATGGGATTAGAAGTCAAGGGACAGGGGCGCCTGGGTGGGTCACTCGGTTAAGCATCTGCCTTTGGCTCAGGTCATGATCCCAGAGTCCTAGGATCCCCTGCTCAGCAGGGACCATGATTCTCCTTCTGCTGCTCCCCCTGCTTGTGCTTGTGATCTCTCTCTCTGTCAAATAAATAAGTAAAATCTTAAAAAAGAAGAAGAAGAAGAAGGAGAAGGAATCATCAAAGGACAGGGATGTCACAGGCATATCTACCTCTCATTTGTGTCTGACATTGAGTAAGTCAATTAAGCATCACTTTGTGCCAACTTCCTTTTTTAAAATGGTCATAAGAAGACTTTGCTCGTTCCTACGTCTGAGAAATGGATGAAGATTTATGTCTGGTTTCAGGACAGCCTCACCTTGCGGCAGACTAAGGTGGGAGGTGCTTCTCTTTCAGAGCCCTGGGCTTTGACAAAGAGTCATTCCAAGCCTCTTTCTTAGAGAGGCCATCATGTTTGACTCTAATATCCTCTTGATGATTTCTTACAGTAAACATTTGTCTTGATTATTATCTAAAAGCGTACATGCAACAATAAAACTTTCTGATGCAAACAAACAAGAATTTTTAGTTGGACTGGGGACTGAGGACATTCCCAGAGACAGAATGCCTTTCCTCTTTATAAAATGTCCATCTTGTTCTACGAGTACTAGAGAGTTCTTTCCGGGACTCGCTAGCCACCTACCTCTCTACTGTATCTGAATGACATGGACCCCTTTTGCCATTGTGATATTTCCATTGAAATCTGTTCTATTTTGAAGAAGGTATCATATATGATATGTTTCTCTAGGTTTTCTTTTCTTGTAGAAGCAGAGTAAAAATGCAATCTTCAGAATACTTACTGGAAGGTGTAAGCTTCTAAAAACATGCATGGATATGTCTTGATATATTGATAGGAAAGGTTTCCAACAAGGCAATCACATAAGCATAGAGTTCTGTGCTTGTCACACCACTGATGTCACAATTTTCCCTCCTTGTAATACTATCCTTTGTATAGTGAAACAAATTGAGTGGGGAATTACATTTTTCACTGAATATACAGTTTTTAAAAATATATCAGTTTGAAGCTTATTAGAAATTGGCTTTTCTTTTCTCCCATAGCGAGAGTCACTGTGTTGCACTTGACAAGAATTCACGGCAACATTGTTTCAATGGTGATCCCCTAATGAAAAATGAACCCAACACAGAAATAATGAAGGTAGAGATGTATTGCTCATTTTCTGGGAATAATACAAACATGCAAGTATGTCAGATTTAAACATTTAGTGCTTTCAAAGTGTTTTTTCTTTCAGTCAAGTTGTAGAATAAGTATGTTTTGTGGTTTGGACCCCAGATTGCTCTCTCTGTGCCTTGGCCCCTTCTTTGGGCCACACATCTTCTCCTCGTCTTTTACAGAAATTCTCCTTGACCCAAATCCCTTAATGGGGTCACCTTAGCTCTCATGAAAGATAGACCAAAGTCATGGACAGGTGCATGCTTTGGAGATGTGGGGGCCTGAAAGACAAAAGCCGAAACTATGGCAATGCAGAAAGTGACTCTGCAATGGTCTTGTTTGAAAGACAGATTTATCACTATTAACCCAAACATATCCCTGAAATTTAAAAGTACAAGTAAACAATCATACTGTATGTTTACACACACACACACGCATGCACACACACAGACACACACATTTTTGAATACGGAATGATCTGAAAAAGGATTTAAAAAGCAACATTCCTCAATAGGAAAATGTGAGGGACAGTCTCAAATGGGACCCAATGACCCCCACAGGATGCTCTCCCCTTCCTGGAGTGTGGGCAGGATCTGTGGCAGAGGAAGAGAAAGCTCTAAGCCACCGCACAGCCCCAAATCAGGGAGCCTGCATTAGTCAAAACGGAGATCTCCTGAGTGCACCTGACTCAGATGGAAGGCCAGGGTCTCCATAAGGGAGGGCTCTCCTGCCGGCCTTGGGGAGAGGAGGACTTGCCTACTAAGTTCCTGCGATAGAGGAGTGACCTTCCTCTAGGGACTCGGCTGCCTGATGTTGACACTTTGCCAAGGGCCAGAGGCAATCCTAGCCCAACCCTCAGGACCCTATGAAGCTACTCTGACATACAGAAATTCCTTTAGAAATTTCCATTATCTCTACCCCCCTCAAGATACGTGTTGGCAATCATCCCCCAAGCATATGATGTACATCTGAACGGTCTCATGTTTCACTAGACAGTCATAAATGACCTTGTTCCAACAAGGGCTAGCTAGCCCCTCCAGTCCTGGAAACCTTGCTTCCAAACTCCTATTAGACTTTTGCTCTCACTAACCCCCTACCTGAAAGTGTATAATCAGTATAATCAGTCACCATCACAAGCTCAGGGTAGCATGGAGACAGGGTAGTCTGTCCCCAGGGTCCTATCCTTGTGCTTTAATAAAACCACCCTTTTTGCACTGAAGACACCTCAAGAATTCCTTCTTGACTGCCAGCAGCCACAGGGCCTGTAGGAGGGACAGGGGCCTCGGGTGGGAGTGGGGCCCCGGCCAACTTGATCACTGCCATCAGACCCTGAGAGGCTCCGCTGAGCCATGCCCCAACTTCCCGCCCCCAGGAACTGTGAGTCATAAAGGTATTTTAGGTCCCCAAAGTTATTGGTAATTTGTTACACAGCAATAGAAAACTCATACACAAAATGACTGCCTATTATTTTGAAACACCTTTATAAGATTCCTACTAGTTAACTGTGGGGAAAATGAACACTGCTAATTACATTTTTCCAGCAGTTTTATCTGCTGAATTAATGGCTATCTGAGAACAAATCTGTGCTCTGTGAACTCGTATTTAGAAAGTGCCCCTCCGTCCTCCAGGATCTCTATCAAAGCAACACAATGCGTTTGCCACAATTTTAATCTTCATTGAAATAAAATAAAAATCTGCCAGCATTCATGTGGGTTTATGTGCGAGCTGGTTCTTTTCTTGGCCCCCTTCCATGCATGTCCTTGTTTGCAGCACAATTATAAATGCTTTTACAAGCTACTCATTGAACAGAACATCCAACACTTTGGCATGATTTTCTAGATGATGTTGCACACCATAAAGACTGAGGGTGTGAGGAACCCTATTCTTCAAAGAATAACAGCTAATTTTATTCTAAAGTTGCAACACTTAAACTCATACACACATGACAACCAACAATGTTTGGGACATTTGTGAATTCCTTATTATTTATAAAATTAGATGCTAGACCTTGCTCTTGAGAACTGCCTTCTCGCTTAAATAGAATTTCTAAAACCCCATTGTAAGGAGAGAATTGTGTGCGTGAATCTCACTCAGTCAGGGAGGTCCAAGCACCCGAAGAATCTCTACCAGAAATGAGGGGAAAAAAGAAAACAAACAAACAAACAAACAAACAAACAAAAACAAAATAAAACAAAAACCAGGGCAGATCTCACCGCACACATTAAGACTCACACGAGGTGATGGTTGTGTTAACCTTCTGGTGATGGTATTTCATGATGTATGTGTGTATCAGATCCTCACCTAAGCTCACAAACCTGTTAATTGTGTCCCAATAAATCTGGGGAGAAGCCACAGAGGCAGGGAGGTTCCTGGTATAAAGGAGGAGACAGTAGTGGAAGAGGGACACCCACAGGAAGCTACACCCAGCGACGCAGGCTACCTACGGACCCGGCGGAGAATGAGCTCTCATTACCCTCGGTGATGTCAGGGACGCGGGACGACCGTTTCCAATGTCTGCTGCTCTTACCGTCCAGTTTCCTGTCGGTGACTGACTACTCACGGGTCTGAGTAGACTTCCTGCTCACGGTGTTTCTGACTTGTTTGGAAGCAGGACAGTGAGGATGCTCAGTATTTCCTCATCAGCCTTGAGAACCCATCCCCAGCCCGAGCCGCGCACTCACTTGGAACAGTGTGTGTAATGTCGGCGTCATTTTGATCCCATAAGTGCGTGAATCCAACGTGACAGCTACAGCAGCCCACAGCGCTGGGCTTGGCTCTCCCACCCGCAAGGTACACAGGACATCAGTTAGACTCAGTTGTCAACCCCAACGTTCCCGCGTCTTCATGGCTCCAGCAAACAGAACCCGTAGAGGGTCACCATCAAGGAGGACGCCGATGGAGGGGCCGTTCGGTAGAAAAATGGGCAGCCAACTGGGGGCACAACCTTTTGCTGCAGACAACAGTTGTGGAGGGACTTTGAGGTTTCTCTCTGTGCTATTTGAACAGATAGTTCAGGGTGGGGATAGGGGAGTGATTTTAGGAATGTGAACAATGGAAATTAGCTGGCCTTGAGTGATCCGGTCCTGGGGCAGGAGGATCCCGGAGGAGCGGAAGGAAGGAAAGGCCCCTGACTCCACTACAGCCCAGTGGAAACTGATCTTCTGCAAGTGACAGGGACGCAGGAGCTGGGCCTGTCCCTGGAGTCCAGGCTGTGTGCTCTGTTATTCTTGGAGCCACCACGCACGACTATAGGATGTGTTGGAAGGCATGGACCTTCCAGAGTAAGGCCTTGGTTTGTTTTTTTCCTTTGTAAAAGTAATTGGTACAAGAGGGCCACATGGACTAGTACTCAGTGCTGTGGGTCAGGCTGCTCACTTCCCGACTGTCCCCCTCTCTTTGAAATGGCCCTTGGACCACCTGAGCTTCCTCATCGATCCCACACACCCTTCTCCTCATGCTCCTTTCTCTTTGACCCTTTAGAGCAATCTTTGAAGGGGGTTCCCCACTCTCTGGCTTCTGTAAAAGTCTGAAGCAATAAAATGAGGCTCGTCATAGCCAGGAAGGTAAGTAGCCCAGGAACACGAGGCAGCTGCCTCTCAGAACAATGACTCTGCACGACCAGATGCTGGTTTTGTCCACGCACCCAAAACAGATGCCTCCCATGAGAAGGCTAATAGGATTGCACTGTAATGCCAGAACGTCAATAGCCTGATTTCAAGTAATGACTGGAGTCAGTCCACGCACCAGAATCCGTATGTCAACACAGATAAGCCACTCTCTTTCTACTGGGGAGTCATGCTGACCCCCCAGGAATCACAAGAATGTTGCCTGGTAACAATGGAAATGAAGCAGGTCAAGGCAAGACGAATCAGTATGTCTCCAACACAGCATCAGGTTCCCCAGAGGACTTGGACCGTAGCATCGACTTCCTTAGGCTTCTTGGCCAGATACATCTGCCAGGGGGTGGGTGTCACTGCGAAGCTTCCAGTTTTAAGGTCTATCCATGAGTACCAATCACCACACACCATCCAAGCCATCTCTTCTTTATAGTTTTTTTAAAAGATACGTATCATATTCCATCAAACTACTCCATTTCTAACTAGCACTAAATGTCCCTGCTCTGCCCCATTATGCATCATTGGAAATGCCAGCACATAGCATTTCCACTTCCTCAAGCCACACCTGCTGGCTGACAGCACGACCTCTCCATTTGCAGCCTCTGCAAACCTCCAAACCCGGAATCCACGCCGCTGTCAGCTCACCGTCCGGCCATCCCAGACTCCCATGCAACCTCATTCCTCAGATACCATTCGTGGCTGTGCCTTGATGCTGAGGGACCCTCTGCCTCGTTTTTAAAAAACTTCCATAATGAGATTCCTGCAGCCAACCACGGTTCTACTTTTCTCCTTGTCACACACCCTCCATTCTATTCCGACTCTCTTGTTCCCTAGCTCAGGAGCACAGAGGTCACGGTCATCTCCTCACACCCTCTCCCATACCAACCCAGCTCAGCGCCAGCGGTCCTCACTGATTAAGTGGCTGCGGACGTGACATAGCATTGATGGTGGTAAGGTTCCTCTCCTGGAGAACCTCACATTTTACTGGTGTGAAAGCAAAAGATGTGCAAAGTATAAGATTAAAGACATAAAGGAAAGAGCAAGTGATTCTTCTTCGGGAAGCTGGACAGCAGGATAACGTTCATATGGGAAACAGCATCTAAACTTACTCTTAAGGAAAGAAGAAAGGACATCTAGCAGTAAGGAAAGAACATTCTGGAGGCTTCTACTGTTATTCCAGCCTTCAGCGATCTCTTGTTTCTCTGGAAAATTCTATTTGTGTGTGTGGCTTAAAATATAAAAATCACATATTATCATTAATATGAATCTATTATCATAGTTTATTTGGGGAAAAAGAACAAATTAATATAAAGATGAACTGTATGCGGAGCCAATTATAACAATATATTTAGGGTCCAAAATATCAATGTGAATCAGGGCCAAGAGTTGACTCCTATGACGACACCTAAGACCCATTCTAGTTGAGAATACAACTGTTTAGTCACAGTTCTATTGACCGGTGCATCATGAGTCCTGCGTGTGATTATCCTAAGCCCTTTACTGTGAACGGGAATGCTGGCTTTGCCTACTCCGTCCCAACATCGGGGTAAATGTTCCATACAAAGGCAGAGTCATTGATTAACTGGAACACGGGTCCACCCAGATGGCCCAGACATGTTTGTCTGAACTATGGTTATTTCACTACAGAGAGAACATTTTTGGAATTGTCACAGAGGGTTTGTTTGAATAACGAAGAGCGTACAATCCTCCCATATGTCGCGTGCTAAAATGTTTCCAAAGAGAGACTGTTCTGGGAACATTCTTGTGGAGCTCTAAAAAGATTCAACATATTTTTTAAAGAATTCTGAATTCAAATATAGGATTTAAAAAAAATTCAGAACTATTTTTCTGTAAAAGAAGTTGCTGAAATAATTAGAAAACATTAAATCCACCTTTTCCTGTTATCTGAAGAGTTTTTCAATCACCAGGAGAAGGCAAAACAAAAATGCTTAAGTTTAGGTAAGGTGCAAACCTTATTGCCCTGAGACAGTTCTGTGGAATCTTAGTGCTTCATGGATTACAGCCGGAATAACAATGATGCAATCGAAGCTTTTTGTCTTACAGATCAGACATCTGTGTGAGCTGCAGACGACAATAAAGTATGAACACCCGTGGTCCCTGATCTCAGAGTTCATGGGTTATGCCTCCATGTGACATAATTATAGTCAGAAGACTATGATCTGTTATGAAAACAAACAAATCTGTAATAAAAAGGAGTGTTTGGTCATGGAGGTAAATATTTTTCAGTTGCGTGTTGCTGTAACCTACTACTCAGAAACCAGTAGCTACCTAAGATACAATGTATTTATCCCAAGTTCTCCCAAAGATGCCTGGCTTTTCCTCCTGGCCAGTGCTCTCACATATATAAATATCATGCAATACACGTGTTACTCAACAAGGAGGGATCATCTAAAATATGCAAAATTAAGTTTATCTACTTAATTCATAGTTTAATTGAAGTTCTGGGCTTCAGTCAAAAGACCTGATTTTGGGTCCTAGCGATAGCTCTTCCAGATGCGAAAGCCTCAGCAAACCACACAAAGATTTGGAGACTCAGTTTCTAACTGGTGAAGAAGAGGAAAAATAGCTCTTTACCAGGACCAAGAATTACCAAGGTGTAAAATCAGAAGGTATGCAAAAGTACGCCATAAATACTAAAGGAGATATGAATATCACGTGTGCACACTTCGAAAACATTAGGATGTTCGATAAGCATATATTTACCTTCTGTTGACATTTTCTGATCCATTCATGTGTGTAGATTAATTATGGACTGAAACATTTGAATATGAATGTTTCCTTAAGTGATGCAATTAACTAGCAAGAGGCAATTAGAAAAGTCTTTGGAAGTCAACTGAAACTGCCTTTACCTCATCTTAAGCTTTAATAATTGGCTCAAAACATCTTATAACCATTCATTATTTCCGAGCTGTCTTTTAGGGATGAATATCTGATTCAGGTATTCGATCACATTGTGGGAGCTTGGGATTTTTTAAACTTAATTACTTGGTGTTTAAACCCAAGAATTCAATGGGAAGTTAATAATATTAGGATTACACAGCCATCAGCACTGTCAATTCTCTATTACAAATATATTTTCCCATCTGGCAGTATGTTACAGATCTAGGACAATCTTGCAAGAAAAAATTGCACCCAGGAAGCATCTGTGTTTTTGTAGGTGGAGGCAGAGGGAAATCACGCAGAAAAGATGATTACTCCTGTCAAATCAGTTATGCTCAGAGCTAGATACCGATTATCACCAATATTTCGTCTACTGAAAAACTCAGAAGTTTGTGCTGCTAGGTAAAAATAAATAAATAAATAAATGATTACAAGAAAGTAAAGAAAAGGAAAAAAGTCCATATAATTAGAAAGTGTCCATAAATAGACCACAGACCACAGATTCCAACTTTCCTAAAGTCACCCAGAGAAACAGGGAAGCAGCAAACGGTCCTGGAGCTATGCCAGCTACCAGGGAGAAACATGGGCTCTCAACAGCCGTGTGACGTTGCGGGGAGCTGAGAATAGCACATGGAACCAACCACTTGTGATAAGGGAAGGTGGGCGTCATACACAGAGGAGGCCCCCTTCTCATTGCAACCCAGCCACACGTTTGTAGGACCCATGGACCTTCTTAACTACTTTTTGGGAAAATAAAAGGCAAGTCAGAATTCTGGAAACAGTAAAGGAACTCCCTCCTTGCCTGAAATTCCAGAAAGCATGAACTTACTTCTGGATATCTTTGGCACAACCACAGAATATAGGGGCAAGAGTTCGTAAATGAAGAATTACTCCAGTTGGAAACAGAGAGAAAACGGGAAGCCAAGACTAGGATCGAGATGGGACACAAAGCAGAAGCTTCGCATGACAGGTTTTCTGTGAGGAGCTGAGGAAGAGTCCCATCAAGCTTAGTTACATCCAGACCTTGGTTGGTATTGGGGATGAGGATGTGGACGTGCCCAGTGACAGGGAAACACACAGGCCACTGCTTTCTTCTCTCTGGGGATGAACCGTAATTTGAGGCACAATTTTCCAGATAAGCTAAGGCAACAGCAAAATCGCAGGAACAAGTCAAGTGTGTCTGGAACTCCTCCTCAGTTCCAATAAACCCAGAAAGTTACCAAAGAGTTTCCAGACTGGTTTCCTTCTCAAGTATACATATTCCTCTAAGCCCCTAAAATGAGTTTAATAGCTTCGAAGTGGGGATTAACACCTCTGAGTAACAGAACAGAGACCACGAACGTACTGACGGGGAACTCAAAGCCAAAGGAAAAAGGAGATCACAACAGTATATGTCTTACCTGAAAGTGAGCAAAAGGATTTGTTTTACAAGACCTCTTTGAAACATGTTTCAAAGTGAAATTCTGAAAACTAAAATTCTAATTATAAAGTGATTTTAGAATGCCAACTGCTACTAATTTATTTTGCATACCATATAATTCATATATTGCTGTGTATGGAATCTTGTAAACGGTTATTTTCACAAACATGAAAAATAGGTTTTCTCACAATGTCAGGTCTCTACTTCTTTTTTTATCTAAAGCCTTAGGGCCTGTCCCCTGTAATTTTTCCCACCAAGGGGGTTTGGGGTGATTAATCTTCCTTTGAGCCACCTGGATTAGCTCTGGGTCTGGATAATTACTATCACTTCCAGCCTCCTGCTTGCTTATCTGTCAAATAAAGAAATCAATCTCGATGATCACTAATACGCTTTCATGCTGAAAAAATCCAAAATTTTATGTTTTTTGTCATGGTGCTGGCATTATCAGTATGTTTAAACATCAGATGAATGCAGGATTGGACTGTCTTCTACCTTTTAAGCATTTTAGTTCATTGATCACTTCATTTTAATTAGTGATCCACACCACAGAGCTGCATGTTTTACTTTGCTTGTTTGGAACTAAAAATGTTGGAAATAACAGAGATGATATTGCACTTTTCTGTTTTTGAAAGCACAGTCTCTTTCCCTCCTTTATTTTATACCTTTTTTGTCTTCTCCACATTCATCTCCAGACACCTTTTTTCTACAATGATGTGTATTAATAAGGGGGCACTACAGGACATTGCTTCAGTCGGCTCCTGTGACCAGAGCCTGGATCCAGCAGTTTGTGCACCTGCTATCTTTGGCAAATACTGGAATTTTTTATGTTTAGGACATCAGTGGTGCTAAGAGCAAGCTTGGTACACAGGGTTGTTTCATATTATGACATAGAACATGTGTATTTATACGTACCCGTGACTATATATGTTACACACATGCAGTTTATGTTCTATAATATATAGATGCTAATATATCATGTTGATAGATAGATATAATAGTGAAGTATTGACATAGGTTAGGAGATCCAAGACTATTCCTGTTAATTACATCAAACATTCACTCTAAATCTTTCAGATACACATATACGACTCTCTGTCATTGTGCACTACATCATAATCAGCATTTTTTTTAAGCCCAGGAGCTCTTAAATGTCGTGACATTTTCTTTTCAGGTACAGCCATTATCTTATGAAAATATTAATACTTCCAAGACAATAAATCTCAAACTATCACTTCTGGAAACATGTCTCAATTAAGAATTAAACAGTAATCCACAACACAGTAGAGAGACCAGAGAAGAGGGGAAAAAAAATCAATATTTAAAAAAAAAGCGCTAAGGCATAGACGCATCCCGAGAAAATAAAACGAAATGCAATGCTTTGTCCTATGCTACTTACTCGTATAGGTGAGCTGGAAGCCCTGGTCCGTGTCCGACCCATTGGTGTTGAACTCAAGCCACAGGTGGTTAGACGTGCTATTGAGGACCAGCCCCATGAGCTCGTTCTTGGTGAAGGCTCCCAGCAGACGTGACGAACTGTCTCTTCCATCGTACACCTACAGGGAAGTCGTCACGTTCATATGTTAGCAATGCCAATAGGACATCCAAATCTTCAAAGATGTGACTTTGTGTGGCACTTGGGAAAGGCTGACGGTTCAGTGGAAGCTGAATGCATGACATTGAGAAACCGTCTTTTTCCTCTAAGTTTTACCTTTACCGTCCACATTAAAGAGAAAAGAGCTCATTTGTGGTCCCTTCATTCTACCCTGATCACTTTGGGCATTCTTCCTATTTTACTTAAATTAAAGAAATATTTATTTGCATTTCTGAGGTTCCATTATTTCCCTTTGTCCCCCTCCCTCAAAATCTACTTCCCAAGCCTGAAGGGAACTATGGTATTTTAGGTGACGTGGTCTTTGAACGATCCTGTAAGTCACCAGACATCTCATCTCTCCCTGCGCTCTCCTACCCGAGTGTAATACAAGACAAGACAGGACGTGGGGATCCAGTCACATTCTGCGGCCTCTGAGCTGGAGGCGACTTGAGTCTTGAATTAGTTGAAATAAAAGAATCCCATCATGTAATAGTGTCACAGACACACATGGTGTTGCACTTTGTACTTGACTCTGCCTTCCTAGGTGGTTGTAAGCAGGCATGCTTACACAAATATTTGGAAGGCAGTTAGACAGGCTTGCTTTCGTATGGATGTGGGTAAGGGAGGGGGCCATTCTGGGCAGTGCCCCGAGTTTCCCCACGGTAGACTGCCCCGGGCGTGGATGACTGCCAGTCACACTTCCTCAGTGGGGGCTGTGGGAGTTTAGGGCATGGCCGTGTGTGCTTCCTGCTAAGGCCAGATTTGACCATGTTTGCTTTCAGGAAGGATTCAGTGCTGAGGGTCCCCGACGCCCCTAGGAAGCTATCAAGACTAGAACGTGTAGTGGGATAGTTAATCTGTTTGCCTCGTTGAACTACTGCAGTAGTTCATAGCAAGGAACCACACTGGTGCAGACGAGGGACTCCTGGAAGATAGCGTGCATGTGTACCACACGGGAAAACATCCCGTTTTTCTTGATTTAAAAAATTTTAATTAAATAAAGGGCACGGAAGACTCAGCAGACTCCTTTAATACCTATTTAGTTCCCCACTCTCTTCCTTCTCACACGGATTAATTCTAACTTGTCTTCCCTTAGCTCGCTTCTAGTCTGTGTATAACCATACCCCCTGTCAACAGACTCACACACATACAGAATCCGAAAAGAAGACAATGCGTTTGGAAAAATCAACTCCGTAAGTTGTCACTTCATTTTCCCAGTTAAACCAGCAGACGCTAGAAGAGTGGAGCCGGGTGACTTACAATCCGTCCAGCCACTGGTGCGCGCTGGAAAGAGCATCGCCCGCCTGGCTTAATATGGGGATGCACCGGACAAGGTCGGTGACACCCAGACTTTAATGAGTTTTAAACCCAGAGGAATCCGGCTCAGAAAGAAAATGTCCAGGCCTTCCTGGAAAGGTCTCACGGCACTCCACGTACCACACAATTCTCTGCAAGCCGCAGAAACCCACAGAACTGAGGAGCATTTGAGCAAGAAAACAGTCCTGTGATTTTCTGTCCTTGGAGTTCTGAAGCGTTGTCCCGAGTCGCCTCCGCCGGCTTGGCCGGGAGCTCAGCACAGATGACAAAGGTCATTTGGACCGCAGCCAGCTCCCAGCATCCTCCAAACTACAACACTAAAAAGTTCTGTCGTGTTTGTTGACATCACTGGCAATGAGCCGGCGGAAATGTCAGGAGGACAGAGTCACCCGCTACACCAAGCCTCCTTTTCTCAGCTCCCTCAAGGTGGAAATCTGGATTCAAGTTTTGCTTCAATCACACATGTCAACCCAGATAGTACTGGAAGTCAGAAGGCTTGGTTTTTAATTGCAATTAAATTAGGAACAAGTCATTAGCGTTCAGCATACCGCCTGTCACTTACATGCCCTGGTCTACCTGCCCCGAATCAAAGCTTTCCTCTTAGGTATTAGAAAAATGCTCCTTGAGTCATATGTTAATACAGGACTGTAACTATTTACATCACAAATGCTTAGGTCCTAGCAGACTAGCCCTGTTAGCAGATGCTCAAGAATTAGGAGACCTCATGGTGAGACCTGCAGCCCCAGGGCTAGAGGTACCTGGGAGCCCTTCCCAGTGTGACAGTGGCCATACCCCAAATATCCCAAGTTCACTTCACTTTCCATTACATAGTCCTTCATGACATTTTCATTCAAGCTATATTTCCTTTCCATGATTTTTTCTTTCCGTATGAAGCGAGAAAACAGCACCTTTTTGTGCATGGGAATATGCCTATAAAATTTTGGTCTTTCTTATCAGATCACACAGCGTGAACAGCGTCCGAAGCTAAACAGTAAGACAATCCCACTTGAACTGTTTTCAACACTGAGATATTTATTCTCATATTCAATAAAATATATGCTCGCAAAACACTTAGGTATTTCAGATGATTGATGGTTTCTCTGTAATTAAGTGGGATAAGCCAGGTTTTTTTTTTTTTTGCTTTTTGTTTTAACCAGCAGCTTTAAACCGCAGATATCACAGAGGAACATCACCTCACTCCCACGGCAGTAATATCCTCCAATGTGCAGTATCTCCGAATCATTCACCTGCACCAGCTGCACTTAACTGTTACCTGAGAGTTTTCTCTAAAGGCTTGCTGACTTCTATAAGGTTATCAAAGAACTCAGAAAATGGTTACTTACGAAACAAGTTTGTGTGTTTGTTTGTTTTTAGATCAGTGAGAACAAACTAGTTTCCTGCCTGAAAATTACTTCTTCATTACAGAGCTTCACGATGTCAGCATGAGCTTTGGAAGGACGGTTACGACAGAAGGACGACTGGAATAAAGCCACTCTGCTCAAAGAGGACACTGAACTAGTGGAGCTGGGCTTAGGAGGGAGGAAGCCTCCCCCCAGGCTTTAAGTATCTCTTGAGCTTGCACGAAAAAGCTCATGAAGTCAGATGGGGTCCTGGAGGGGTCCCTCTTTAACCATGTTGCAAAAGGATGACAAATGGGGGATGGTTGTTGATGTTTCCCTTTTGGGAAACAGCTCTTTGAATCTGTTTGTACTGTCCGCAGCTTAAGCTGCGTGGATTCCCCTGACCCTGAGAGGTGTCGGCATTTGAGTCCATGTAGAGGTCAACATAAGTGGAAAACCCAAGAACTTCACAAAGGGATGAGAAAGGACAAGTGTCTCTCTCTCAGCACAGCTCAGTTGTGTGACCTGGGCCAGTTGCTTGTTCCTCACTGGACCGAGCAGGGAGATAGATTGGTAGTATCTGGCATTTGTCGGATGCCCCTCTTGGTGCGTGCTTGCTCTCCAAATGTCTCCTCCCTGGCCCCAGACCCTGAGAGGGCCTTGGTTTTCTTGAAGTTATAGGAGAGGTGGGGGACTATACCAGAAGCTTTAGGAGCTATGGGGGCTTTCCAGTTAGAGCTGGGGTTTCATAGATCAAACCTAGACCTGAATGTCCCCAGAATCCTCTTCTCCTGCCTTTTCTTCCTGGAATCCATCTATAGCATGGGAGGTGTGCTGGGTCCTGCTCCCCAGAGGGAGTTCTGTTATGCACAGAACCCTTGCTTCTGGTCCCATTCCAAGCACAGCCCTGAGTCCTGTAAACACAGCACAGACTCGTCCACTAACATTGTTTCTCGTCCTGGTGTGGCCTCTTCATGTGAGCGCCGCTTTGTGCTCTAGGCATGATGCCTGAACTTGCTTCCACTATCACATCTAAATCCTTCTCACTTTGGATGTCGTGAGTGCATTTAAAAATCTAGAATGACTACAGACAATGTAGCTTTAATAATTACAACCGTGGGCTCGGCACAATCCCAGAAACATCTACACCACTGTACTATTCAAACCTCAGAACAACCTCCGAAGATAGGTAGTGTCATATGTTTTACACACAAGGAAGCTAAACCACAAATATCAAATCCTGTGTCCAAGACATGTAGCTCACAAAGGTTCGATCCAGAATTCCAGACTAAGATGGCTCAGAGCTTGGGCTGCGGACCCTGAGGAACACCTTCATAGACCAACCGGGTAAATAAGCTGGAAACATTGTGTATGTTTAACGGTATGTTAACATGTATACATCTCTATGTGTACAGATGGACACTTATTTAATCGGGTCCTTGAGAAGAGGTGGAGTCCCATTCAGGACTTCTTTTACCTTTAGAATGTCTCCTTCAAACAGTTGGAAGCTTCGCGCCCTGAGATGAATCCCCTTGCCGGCTTCCGTCTCTATTTTATAGATACACTCGTGGTTATTATCATAATTCGATGGGAAATTTGGAGACAGCAACGTTCCTTCATTTCCTTTGACACTTGCTCCACATTCAGCTAAAATAAATAGGACATTAGAAAAGGAAGAATTCAAAAGTGGAATTACTGATTTTAATAGAGAACAATTCTACAATCATGACAGCCCTCTCCTGTCTCAATGTATGTTTTTTTCTCATTAATACATTGTTCTTTAGATTCGTGATTTTTTTTTTTTAACTGTTTACCAACTAGACAGGAAATATCCTCCACTCGTCCATTTCCAAGATTTCTTGTTTCTTTTCACAGAATACCTCTTGCACCACGAAAGCAGCCTGCAATCCCATGGAGAGATCTAGAATAAAGTCACTGCCCAAGCTCACTGGCTGTGTCACAGGGCAGTCACAGTCCGCCCTCCCCACGTCTCATTTCTACCTCGTGAAACATCCCCACCGATTCCAGTGTGATGGCTCCGTTGTACCCAAGTAATTTCCTGACTTTCATATTTTGTGGCATCAACCTGTACACGTGGAAAGGCGACCTATGATAGAGAAAACCATCCTATGTCACAGCCCTGAGCCTGTCTGCATTATGTCCCAGAACAAAAGACCATAGGTTGGAGGTACATGTTAACTTCTTCTCCCTTTCTCCCGAGGAAAGCAGAAGGTCATTCACTTCTAGATCCAAACTTGCATAGAATAGCTTAAATCCAGGTAAAAAAAAAAATAAAAATAAACATACCTCTCCTCTTTCTGTCAACTCAGAGAAAATCACTTAAGCTCCCAGCTCACCTTGAAAGTGAACAGTTTAGCTGAAAGTCTCGAGCTTTAAAATCCAATCAGTCCAAAATGATCATAAAATAACAGAGATTCTGTACGTGTGTGTGTGTGTGTGTGTGTGTGTGTGTGTGTATGTGTGTGAGATAAAAGAGCTCCATGGGATTCGACACCAAATAATTTATTGGCCATACTGTGTGCCAAGTGCAGTGATTTTTTTAAAAATTCAATTTTATTTTTTCAGTGTTCCAAAATGCATTGTTTAAGCACCGCACCGAGTGCTCCAAGTGCAGTGATTTTTTTAAAAAATCAACAACGTAAGTATGAGTGTGAAGATTAATGGTCACGTGGGAAAGTGAACATATGCAGTGGGGGTGGGGGGGTGAGAGGTGTTCGTTTTGTGTGGTGTTCTGTAACTTGGGTGGACATCGTGTGTGTACCCATTTTCATAATTGTGATTTTCTCTGACATCTCCATCCTCTTCTAACAATTAATACAATCAGCCACACCTCTAGCATGATCCCCTAGCCTATGTGCCAGAAAAAATTTAAGATTTAAGATCAGCTTCTGTGGATCTGTGCACTTGGGTCTCATAAAGGCCCCCATAGAAGGGTAGGGAGAAATTCAAGGAGGAAAACACACAAGAGCTCCGGCTCACCTCTCCCTTATCTCTCCTTAACTGAAGACACAAAGGTAGGCTTTGCTGGACAGTGGGGGAGAATGGTGACCCAACACAATGGAAGTGGTGTTTCACAATATTTTTTAAAACTATATATATATTTGTATTATTATATTTACATATAATTATATATATATATTTAATTATAATAATCATTTAAAAATTTTTTAAGAAAAGAAAAAAAGATGGGGAGAAAGCACGTGGTGTATCTTTCGTGCGGGATATGAAAATGGGTGTTCGGTCTCAGGACCGTGCCTTGGTGGTCTCTGAATGGTGGGAAGTCATATTTTTTTTTCCCTAAAGTAGGGTCCATGCCCGCCACAGTCCACAATGCAGGGCTTGAGCTCAGGATCCAGACATCAAGACCTGAACTCAGATCAAGAGTCAGATGCTCAACTGAATGAACCACCCAGGCGTCCCAAAGACATGCGGGGTTTATACGTTAAATTGAAGAAGCATTTCGGGTATGTAATCCCCCTGGGAAATAGTAATAATACATGGGCCTTGTTGTATACTTTTTGTCTTTTTTAATTTCTAAAAGTAATAAGATTTTTTTAACATAGAATTCAAAATAAACAGAAAGAACATGAAAACATCAAAGTAGAGTATCCTTCTTTGGCTGCTTTGTGGATGGAATAGTTGGGGGAGGGGTTCAAACTTGGTAAAGGTATCAGACTTATAAAGAATTAAAAAAAGAAACTCAGTTGAATTCTGACAACTGGAATATAAAACTTAGTCACACATATCAAGAATTGTTATTTAAAATTGAATCTGACAGTGATCAATAAACTGAGCCTCTCAAAAATCAAATTTAAGTCCTTCTATCCATTACTTTATAAGTTTGGGGGGGGAAGTCTTTCCGTGGAAGATGGGAACATACTGATATAGTGGCAAATAGATTATTTTTAGTCTCGGGAAAACATCTGAAGAAGCACTTCTCCTGGCTGTGATAACCAGTTGGGTTTACTCGGGTTCAGCATGTTGTTCACATGTATCAAGTCCATTAGCTCTGTGTGCGTTGCATGTCCTCGGCCAACACAGGCAGTCCCGAGTCACACCTCCCTGGGGGTGGACTGGAGGTGAACGGGATAATGAGGGTCCTGGCCCCCCCCTCGTCACCATCTAGTCATCAGGAGAGGCCGCGGTCTTCCTTCTTGACTGAATGAGGTCAGGAGGACGGAGGGAGGCTTGGAACACAGAAGGGGCAATTAATTGAACACAGTGGTAAGTCTTGAACCCAAAGTATGCAATGAGAGTTTTGCCACTGTCAGGTAACTGTAGAGATATATAAGCGCAGGAGTAGCTTGTCTTCGGGGTCATTCCAGGAGGAAAGCAAAGCCCAGGAGAATCGACTGGCTGGGTTTCACCCACCCCTGAAGGCAGGGCTGCGCTGCTGTCGCCAACTACCAGCTCTTTCTGGGGCTCCGCATTTGTGGCGAGCAGGGTTTGTTCTCTTGTGCTCACTACGGCTGGAAACCCTTTCTTTGGTCTCACATCACTATGCTTCTGCTCTTCTCTTTCCCTCCACAGATCTGCCACATGGGGAATCAGACAGACTCGGCAGAAGTACCATTTTTCAAAGGTGACACTCTATCATGACAAGGCTGATGTGTGAATTCTAATACCTGTAGTGTGTGTCACACGCTTTTTTTAAGTTCTTCGTCTACAGGGACCCATGGAATCCTCATGGTAACCCTGTCTAACAGGTTCATATAACTGCGTTATATAGGTTAGGAAACAGAAACAGAATGGTTTGAAAACCAGGGGCTTCCCCCAAGGTCACACAACTAGTGCAGATCAATTATTGATTTGATATAAACTCTCTGTACTTACGAATAGAATCATGCCCTTTTCTTGTCCTAATTAATGATGAAACACTTCACGGTTAATTATTCATAGTATTATTAATTATGAGCCACAGTGACACTTAGATGGCATGGATTTGCCATAGATGGGAGTATATCTGTAGGGACTTTTATTTGGAGTAACAGGTGATCAATTAAGCGGAGGTATTTGTTTTCACATTAGCATTTAAGACATTAACCCCACATGTACTTGTTTCACATGATAAGGGAGGACTAGAAAGGGCACTTTGGCATTTGAGACATGAGAAGGGGAAAAAAAAACTATTAAATCTAAAGATATAATTTTGTAATTTTACATATCTTTTATAGAAGGCTCTGCAGCCAGCATGGAGCCCAATGTAAGGCTTGAACTCAGGACCCTGAGATCAAGACCTGAGCTGAGATCGAGTCAGACGCCTAACCGACTGAGCCACCCAGGAGCTCCACTTGCACATCCTTTTATTAGGGTTTGGATGCTGGGATGTTGTTTGAAGGCAGATATATAAGTGGCACAAATTAAGTGCACTCTATGAGGATAACAGATGGGAGGAATTACTTGGCCGTGGTGACTGGTAACACTTCGCAGACGAGCAAGGTTGTTGAAAGATGGCGCAGAGGCCGACACCACCACACTTCTGCATGTCACTTCTTCCTCCCCCTGAAAAATAGCACCCCCTAGTTTCAGAGCAACTGTTTCTCTGCCCAAGACATGAGGGAAATTTCTATGCGAACATCCAACAATAATTCCTTTATTTTATATACATCTGTAACTGAATCGAAATCAACATGGCCAGGGACAGACTTTCATTTCTCTAGAGGAGTTGGTGTAGCACCTAAAGACGGTCTTTCAAGTGAGTTTTTCTCTGAGGGTATGAAATTGACAGTAGAATATACAAACTTGGTATCTTAATATTTTAAAAATCTATTTCAGGGCAGTGTTTCATTTTATATATTTACGTACAATGAACTATTTTCATATATACTTGTATTGTTTTACATTCTTCAAAGACTTTCAAACAGACTGTCATATAATCATATTTTTTTTTCCTCTTTAAAACATGACTTTTACCTTTTTCTTCAAGTTTAAACAGTTGTGTGTTTTGGTTGACACTATTGCAGTGAACACGTGTGGTCGTTGCTGTTGTTTTCTGATTTTTATGTCAAGACCAATAAGAAAACATGACATCTTAAAGGTGGAACGTGATTTGCCTTTTTATTTTGAGAGCCTTGGTTCATTACTCAATTTGGTGTTGTAAAAGGGTTGGCAACAGCAAAGGTCTAGTGAGAGATGCGGGTGGGGACATGGCGCTAGAACACACGGACAGTCTGGGTGTGAGACAGACAGGCTGTTTATGGGGTTCATGGACATGAATGAGGTAGGGGGTCATCTAAGACAACTGTGGGCAGTCTGGCTGCAAACAGACTTGGCCAGATCCCCGGGACTGTGCCAGCTTCATGGAACCAAGGTCAGAGGCTCCGAACAGTGCGGAGCACATGGGTGTCCTGAGGAAGGGCACTTTGGAGGAGAAGAAATGGCCTAAGAGAAAGCAATGAGACTTAAAGACTCTAAAATAAAACAGAAAGGAGGCAGTGTTGTGAAGGTGGTCTTGTAACGCAAATTCTAGATTTCCTGATCCAGACCGACACCCTGGAAAATCAAAGTAAGTAATGGCACAGCAAATAAAATGTCATGGCTCTCTCCCCACTAAACCCTGGGACCCTATCCCATAGGAAATAATTAAGGAAAATAAGACACTAACCATAAAAAGCCAGAGGTCAGAATATTATAAAATTTAAATCATTAGAATTTCAAAAATATGTGAACACGGTTGAAAGAATCTATTGTTAATCTCCATTACTGGAGCAATTAAATGTATCAATTTTAAGTTCTTTCAATAATCCATTTAAAATTACTTTAAGATGAATGGATATCATTTTCCTTCAGATGAATCATTGGATCTTTTTATTAAGAACCTACTGAAAATATAATTAAAATCAGATTGTCATTTAGAGTTTCATAATGGAAATGAACTAATTAAAAGCAAATTAACATAATAGAAAGGAGCCAATTGATTTTCCATAAATTCTGTGAGAAGTACCTACCTATGAGGCCAACCTTATTCAGCTCAGGCTACCCCAACCCAACACCCTAGCCAGGGCTTGAATGACAGGCATGGACTTCTCACAGCTCTGGAGGCTGGAAGGCCACTGCCCACAGCAGAGTCTGTGCTCCTTATGCACATAAGAAGCTTGGGGATTCAAGTCTCTTTGCCCGACTTGCCCTTAAGTAGAGGTGAGAAAGCCCGGTGTCTCCCACGCCACAGGGAGCGGACTTTCTTAACAAAGTGGCTGGATATGAAGGTGTTTGGTGGTGGTTATTCAAGTTTTGTGGAAATTGCAATGGGGGTCTTTGAGAACATTTTGAAATTGTAAATTGATTATTTTACCTTAATTAACACATGTATATATGTTTTGAGAGAATTGTTTGAAGAGCACAGACATTGAAAGTAGCTTGACTATGAAAAGGAGGCAGAAAACCTACTTCCGTTCTACTTCAAACCAACAATATTTTGGTTCTTAAATAAAAACAAATCAGTAAATGGAATCATTATACATATATACACACACACACATATGTATGTATATATGACTATGTATATGAAGTCTTATTGTTTATAGAGTCTGTAAACATGAACTCTATTATATATATATATATATTTAAGAATGTGCAATCTTATTTTTACAAAGAATATATGAGTTGCATATAATGCTGATCCAAATTTTAATCTATTTATTATCCTATGAACCTTTATTTCCTTAATTTAATTCTATTATTGAGTTAACTTTTAAGACTCAACAGAGATTAGTTTCAGTTTTTAATTTTGTTTCAAAGTTTTAAACTAAGAATTAAAGAAATAAATGGAAACAATAGACTGGTTGGCATAGGAATATAATATTTAGATAGAATTGGTCAAAAGATTTAGAGTTAAATTTAGTTTATCAAAATACAGGCAAGCTATGTTGTTCTCCTATGCTCTCTGAAATATCTGTAATCCATTATACAATTTAAACTAACACTGTCAATTTTTTCCCCCATTTTATTCCATCCAAGGACACTATACTTTGTCTAAAAAATAGAATTAATACAGATATTCCACAACAGGATAACTCTTGCTTTCATTGATTTTTTTTTTAATTCTCTGTGCAGATATTACTTGGTAATTGGTCAGATGAAGAAATAAAGGCTTATCACACTCTGCCTGAGAAAATTTTGTGTTCAAAACTGTTCATAGATGCAACATTAGATTAGGGAATTCTAGTAGATACCCATTTGAATCATGTCTGCTCTCCTCTGTCTAGGTTTTTGTTTTTTTTTTTATATTTATGATATCACAAATATCATAAAATATGTGCTTTTCCTCATTCTTCAACACCTATGCATGTTGGTCCCTAAATATCCTAAGATAACCAAAACTGTCCTGGTTAGTGATTGGTCAGAAACAGGCACGTGACTCGATTTCGGCCAATCAGAGGCAATCCAGGTATTACCCAGAAGCCATCCTGGGAAAGCCATTTCACTGGACAGCGTGACATTGGCATTACAGCACTATATGCTGATATAAGAGCCTGGTCTGAGGAAGCCCCCTGTGGAGAGCAGGCTGCTGCCCAGTGCTTCCCCAGGGCCACATGGAGCCTGAGGATAAAGCCAGCACCCAGGTTGACAGGTAACAGGAGAGATAACACAGATAACAAGGCCTCAGTCACAAAGTCAAGTCCTTGATCAAACCTCCCCTGATGCTGTCCCAATTTATGATTATTTAGTCATATTGCCAGTAAACCTTCATTTTTACTTAGACCAATTGAGTACCTTTTTCTTTAACTTGTAAGAAAAAAAAAGACATATATTGAATGATATGCACATAATGTAATATAAAAGGGGGCACAAGAAAGGGCTTGCACATTTTGTAATGCATGTGGAGTGCAGAATGATGTTATTTCATCATTAACACCTAAATAAATAATTAGGTGGAAATAGCCCTAAAATGAATAAATGCAAACAAAAAGATCATTTCTCTTGAATTTTGAGTGAATTGATGAAGAGAAAAATAGTTTTTAATTTAGGTGTTCATTAGAAATTCTACTTCAGATGAGATGCTTATTAGGGAAAAACAAAATTGCATGTTCATCATTCAGTAGACATTCTTCCCGTGTCACTTGTGATCTCTGGAATGGATTTGCAACTTTTGGCTATGGATTGATCACTCTTATTTCTGTGATTTTAAAAGAAGAAGCACAGGCATAGAATCAAAATGTTGAGATCAAGAGAGAAGGTTTGGAGGGAAGGAATCTTTAGCGTTGACAAGCATCTATGAAATAAGGCACAGAGCTGGATTTGGGGGATCAGGTAGCCCCCACTGTAAAGTTCAGCCTATTGGGAGACATAAACATGGAGGAACGTTAACGGAGTCCCGCTGTTATTAGGGAGGCCCCCCTTCAGCCAGTAGGTGATGAGGGAGAGGGAGCTCACACCACATGTAAGATGAGTTCAAACAATGAGGAAGAGCCAGCCTGACAGGAAAGCGGGATGTGCGCTGGGCAGTGAGGGGGCAGCACGGACAGAGACACAGAGGGACAGAGAACTATGGTGACCATGAGCCTGGGCAGACTTCCCATGCTCTGGCTTCAGGACCAGGCTGGATTGTGCAGGGAACCGGGGAGTCTCCCCGATGAGTAATGAGCCTTGTGCGGCCACCACAGAATCGCAGTGGTGCCAGTTCTGAATATTATGGGGGGCTAACTGCGAGGTTCTCCTAAGGGGGAAGATGGTGGGGCTTGGCTTTGGATGGATCCCTCCGGAGCTCTGTCCTGGAGCCTGGCAGAACGTTGCCAGGGCTGGAGCAGACAGAATGGGCAGGGAACCCTGACTCGAGAACCAAGTGGGACACAGACTCCTTCAAACAACAACTAATCACACGTGGAGACTGAGAGGAAAGAAGAAATATGGACCAGTCTGAGTTACCTCGTGGGTCCACCAGGGTGTTGCCGCCATGAGGAACATGTTTATATCTAGGAACTTTGTAGCCAGATAGGCTGGAAGGAAATTCAGGAAACACTGGGAAAAATACAAGAGGCTAAATATGGGAAGGGCACAGGCAGGCCCCCGTGTGTTGTCCCCGTGCAGGGCAGTGGGGAGAAGCCTGCTTTCAGATCTGGAACTCCCTGCCGTGGCAAAGGTCCTAGACCCTTTGCCTCTTAGTGTCCTCATCGGTAAAATGGGAGGGACAGCTACAATGCCTACCTCATTAGTTCCAGGGAATTAAATGAGTCAATATGTGTAAAGAGCGCAGAGAAGTGCGGCTCAACGGACATCAATTGTTTATCCTTATTTTATATTTTGGACAACGTAAAAACTCCAGTGACAAGAGTGACAGTGTACAGATGATGAATCTATATAAAACAGAGAAACTGGGAACAGAATATGATAATCAGTAAACTACTGAACGTTATGTGTGTGGAACAAAGCCTTGGTTTCATTGGGTCAGGAGTTTCATGCAGATCTTAAACTGTCTTGTTCAATAATTGTAGTTTTGAGAAACGTGGATTCTAGGCAACTCTAGGAATTCCTAGGATCATGTACAAAATATCTCTTTTTCTTGAGACCCTGTTCAAAAATGATATCCAAATCTCAATTAAAAATCATAAACCCAAAAAGGCGAGAACCACTACTTTAGGAGAAAGCAAGATGACAGACGTTGAAAGACATGTGCCCTGGTGAGAGAGGAAGATGATTTGATTCATGTTCACCTGTGTAATTTTTTTGTAAATGAAGTCTTGACTGTGGGACTATCATTAAAACACGAAAAGATGGTATTACCAGTTAAATTAGTAATATCCCTAAACCATGCTGGTAACTGAAGAGATTCTTTGCCATGGGGGAAAAAATGGGTTTCACTAAGTTACAATCTGGTAGTTGTATGAAATCTTCTTGTCTGTACGACTTGGCCACCTGCATCTATTGTATGACCGGAAGGACTAGAGCAGGATGCATCACGGACCCCCGTGACTCAGAAGGCTCAGAGCTAAAGTGGGCTGCGGCGACCTCTCCAGATGGCATTAGGCCATTTTCTGTAACTTGAAAGAACAACTGTCAACCCTTCACAAGCAGCAACATGGCCGAGAGGCAGGTGTCGACATTGTCTTGGGGGATAACCAGACCCTAGACGAGCAGGAGGCATCCCGGATTTAGTGAGGTCTGTCCACACAGCTCTGCTCTGCTCCGTGCCTTATGCTCGCTCATTCCCAGACTAGCAGGAAGTGGAGCCCCACTGCGCCGACCTCCGAACCCACTGTGTTAACACAGCACCTCGTTTCAAAGTACAGACTAAAGAGGCCTGTTTCTGGAGCCCTCCTGAATTCTTCAAGAACGCCCTGCAGAGGCCAACTCAGCCCTGAGACTTGTACAATGCCCACGTGGCAGCAGCCAGCCACGGTCACCCAACCAGAGAGCTCCACGGAACAGTGACAACAACAAAACCCATCTTTGAAACTGTCCCCATCATCATCGCGGGAGACACTCACTGCTCTCAAGTGATAGAACTGCCCACGATTGTGTGAACGCAGCCTGGCTTCCCGCTTTTACTTTTCCTTTTGTTCCAGATTATTTTTGGCTGCGTGTCCACTTTTCCTTCATAAACACGCTTGACTCAAGCTCCAGATTCACCCTTCTTGAGGCGGGAGACTAGGGAGCCGACTGCATCCACAAGGGGAGTCCAGTCCAGAGGGGCTTAGGTCCCCAGGGCACCAGGGTGCCCGTTGCTGTCCGGCACACCAACCCCCGCCCGCCTTCCTTGCCAAACCGGCCCTGCGTCCTGACTCCAGCGCGCGCCACCCCCACTGGATGAATGAAATGAAAGCGTGTGACCACCTACCCACACACCTTGGCAGAGGCGCACTCCACACACGACGGCCCCCACCCAGGCACGTAAGCTTGCTTGCACCTTCTAAGCGATACCCTGGGAAGCAGGAAAAGGTCAGAGAGTCCCCGACTCCGAAGTGAAAACCAATTCTCCGGCTGAAGGCAGGGACACCAGGATCATCGCAAGGCTCCAAGTCATACTCTGAGACATGAAGAGACAGATTCCGTTTGTGGGAAATTGAGTAAATACTCAAAAAGTATTTAGCAAGAATAAACAATGGCTGTTATTAAATAGGTACATAAATACATTTCTTCAAACTCCTCCAGAACTTATACACGTTTCTCTTTGTTCTGTGAGTTGTCTCACGATGAGGGAAATGCTGCTCTGATAAAACCTTCTGGAGAAGACAGAAGTAAGCCAGACCAGCAGGTGAAAAACGGACATAAAACCACACTGATTTTAGGCAAACATCTGAAATGTCCCCAGAAGGGAAAACTCTTCAACTGCATGATAAACTTGCTGCTTATTTGGACACTTAAAGAAATAAACTCCATTGTATTGGTGTCGCTGGCAATTGTCGGCGACCAGCGTCAAGGCCAAATCCTTGCGAATGAAATCACGCTTCAGCGCATGGGAACAGCAAGTTCACCTCAGCACTGGCTGTGTCCTCCCAGGTGTGTCTTTCTTTTCAGACTGAGCTTGCCTGTGACACAGCCTGGATAAGGTGATCCCTTCTGCAGGCTTTACAAATCCTTCCATTGGGTGTGTGTGAATGACTCATTCCACATGTTCCCCACTGTTGCCCCATTATTTTTTATCATTTAAAAAATGTTTTTAAGATTTTCTTAAATATTTCTTAAATCTTTTCTTAAATTCCAGCACGGGGCCTGACACAGGCCTCGAACTCAGGACCTGAGATCAAGACCAGAGCTGAGATGGAGAGTTGGGTGCTTAATGGACTCAGCCACCCAGGTGCCCCAATGTTTTAAAATATTTTAAAACCATTTCAAAAAGCTTCAAAGACTCAGAGAAGTGTGTTTCGTCTTGTCTGTTTGCTTGTCTGTTTGTTTAGGGGGCTTGTGCAAGAAGTCAGCTCTAGACTTGAATTCTGACCTTCAGTAATCCAAAGACTTACTGTCCGCTCTGTGCTGGGAGCAATGGATTTAAGAAACAGATGGTGGGAACAACACCGACTCCTGAGAAACATCTAGGGAAGGGATTCACAGACTTGCATCGAGGCCACTTCCTTTCTTTTAAAGTGTTCTGGGTAACTTCAGTTTGGATCTTGATGAAAGTGAGAACAGAGGGAACGACATTCTCACAGCACCCCTAACTGAGATCCACAAGGAAAGACTATCTAGAGGCATTAGGCATTAGTGTTAGGAAGATTTAAGTCTTTGTTGCATAGAGCAGGCAATTTCATGATTACCCTTGATTACGGCAAATTTCCAAGAAATCAAGTCATCTGAGCTCGTCCCAAGAGTTCCACTAATGCAGTGAAATGCCAGGAAAAATCAACAAAGTCAGATAAAGATACATGGCAGTTGGTCGTAATTAGAGGGAGTATAGAATAGTCCAGAGCCTCTTAAAATCTCCGAGAAGTCTTTTTCTTTAAGACAGCACTTCAATGCCTACGTCGCTAACGATCATGCAATACAGAGAAGTGATTATTAGCTTCCTACTGTGTGTAAGTCACAGGAAATACACCTGCCGCTGGTGGAAAGGTGGAAAGCCCAGGAAGTCTTTGCGAAAGCATTTCAGCGTTACAACAGGAGATCAGATAAAAACTCCTCTACTGGGACAAAGGATCTTGTAAGTGGCATCGGAGGTCATTAAGGAATTGATGGGAGCTTCAAAGTAGAAGAAATCACTTGTGATTATGGGACTCAGGTACTACCTTACAAAAACAGCATCAGCTCCGGGCTGTGAGGCGTGAAGCTGAAAGAACGCTCTCCTTTTCAAAGCATCATACGCAGAAATGCAAATTTATGCAACTGCTTACACCCCTCAGAATCCTAGAACAGGAGCCCCCTTTGTGACGGTGAGGGCTCTATCTGTTTTTGCAGGACCCTGACCATCATCCGGTCACTGAACACGGCTCATGTGATTAAGTGCATCTCGCTCATGGCTGACCGTTTTTTTAAGTGTGCCTCGTTTCTCCTCGTCCATAAAAACACGGTGATACCACTCACGGCACCATTCATGGTGAGCAATCTAGCCTGGGCAGAGTGTTTGAGACAACAGAAACCCTGCACAAATACGATGTAAGTATCATAATTAAACATGGTACATCGTTTTGGAAGATGGTTGTCTGTGTGCACGACTGCATTGGAGCGAAGGAAAAGCTCGTCCTCAGCGGAGTGTGCTCACCCTTCTTTTGCTTATTTCACTCTCGAGGCGGTTCTCCAGACAAGCACTGGCCTCCACTGGAGGGCAGGAGCCAACATCCTCAGGTGCCAGCTTCCCCTGAGACTCTCCCCGTGAGGACAGTTGGCCCAGAGAGTTTGATAGAATTGATGAGGAGACGTGAGTGAGAAGGATTTTTCAGGAGAACTTAGTGATATTGACAGTTTTGCAGGAATGAGAATTTGCGGAGTGTCCTTTTGTGGCCGCTGGGTAGGTGTCTTCCCATACTTCTTCCGGGAGGGTCAGCCTCCTCTGCCCACCAGCTAAGGCTCACCGCTGCTCGGCCACAGCACATGCACGGACGCGCGCACACACGCTCCCACGAAAGGGTCTCTCCTCGCCTGAGCAGAGACACCACTGACAAGAACAACGTACCTGAAAACGTGATGTTGAAGCCCTCGTAGGAAATGGAAAAGTCTGATATGAAGCGAAGCTGGGCCGTGAAGTTTCCAAACAAACCTGCCTTAATAGTGTGAGGCAGGACAGAGCCTGTGAGTCTGGCCACGGGCTCAGAGAAACTCCCATCCTCCGTGATCAGTAAGTAGTCGTGGGAGCTCTCGAGGTGGAAGGTATGAAACATCATCTGAACACCTGAGAAGCACGGACAGGGGGAGAGGGCAAGAGCGAGCCAGAGAGAGAGAGATCAGTAAACAGTTGAGGGAAAATATTTTATTCTAGGCTTAGAGACACCAGAGTCTTGAATCAAAGTACGATCTTAATATGCAAACTTCACTTTGAAGTTTCAAAGGAAAATACAGGGAATGGATAGAATGTACTTAGAAATGAAAGAAGGGGATAAGTGGCCAAAATAACGAATAAGTATATGTAGGTACAGGTACAATTATAGATTCGACATTAGGACTGTAGGGACACAGAAGGACACAGATCCTGAGTCTGACACAGACGCCCAAGTACAGCACGCGGGGGTGTTTACGGTGCACCACACGTGGGAAAGGTCACCAGGAAAGCACTTATCCTAGAGGAATAAAGGACCAGATAATTTTGCCGTTTATATTTAACAAGTATCCCTTATGAAATCTTAGGTTGGATGTCTAGCCTCTAAACTTCTACAACTAGGGGAAGAATTCTTTGAGATCACAGTTTTATGTTCCTCTTACACACATGTGCTCATATTAGCCACGCCAACAAAGTATTGTGGATTCCTACACTACTAATAATAAAATTAACTGCAAATAGCTCCTTTTAAATAAAAATACTAGTTTTTATGACAAATTCTTGGTCACTCACAATTTGTTTCTTCTTTATTCTTAAATTCCTTCAAGGAACTTTTTCCATTTTGTTTTTTAAGAGAAAGTGAGCAGACAAGCAGGAGTGGTGGGGAGGGACAGAGGCAAAGGGTGAGAGAGAATCTTAAGCTGAGCCTTGAGCCTAATGTGGGGCTTGATCTCATGACCCTGAGATCATGACCTGCACCAGGATCAAGAATGGGATGCTTAACTGACTGAGCCACCCAGCCACCCCAAGGAAATTCTTAACATGCATTCATGATACATGCTAGCATAGTGTAATACAGGGTATATAATCTAATATGTCCATTTAAAAGCAGGTTGAGTTCAAAATTGAGTTCAAAGCTGAGTGTGAAGCCAGTGTGTCCATGATATTTATGTGATCAGAATTTCATACTATGGAATGACAGATTTGGTCCTACAGAAAAGACCCAGGGTACAATGCTAATCCAGTATTTACGAACTACATTTCTTGCACAAATTGCCAACTTTCTGGCCTTCACTATAGTTACCTATAAAATGAAGATAATAAAATCTGCTCCGTAAATCATCACTGGATGACGAAGATAAATGATCTGTCATGTGTAATAGTACTGAGTAAATTTTGAACCAAGGCAAGTATAAAATATTATCCCAGGGGCGCCTGGGTAGCTCAGTCAGTTGGGTGCCTGCTTTTGGCTCAGGTCATGATCTTGGGGTCCCGAGATCAAGCCCCATTTCAGGCTCCCTGCTTAGTGTGGAGTCTGCCTGGGATTATCTCTTCCTCTGCCCCTCCCCCTGCTCATGCTCAAATAAGTAAATAAAATCTATTTTAAAAAAGTTATCCTAGATTTATCACCATGGAAATGAGAACTTTAGATAATTTCTTATTCCTTTGATTTAATTGGTATTTATGTTTTATCTCTTTTCCTCACCATCATACCTACTTTTCAAGCATCATAACTAATTTTCAAGCATATATTCAAGCATGCCTACTTGCATAAATCCAAGTTACCTAATTCAATGGAAAACAAGGAATCTACGTTTATGGTAACATCAATCATTTTAGACCATTTTTCTTCTAAAATGATATAAAACATCCAAATAAACAGTTAAAATATATGTGAAGAAATGAGTTAACTTACTTGTTCACGCATGTATACTTTTTTCTCTGCCCTCATGTTTGTCCCTTGTTTATTATTCTGTACATATAAAGTCTGTACAATATCCTTACCCTTTCCATGAGACACTTCAATGGTCCATGTGCAGTTTAGGGAGTTTGGGTAAAAATCTGGAAACCCAGGAGAAAGGACTGTCCCACTCTTTCCATGGATGTAACCTCCACAGAGGGCTGAAAAAGATAAGGAAAATGATTATTGTAGTATTAAATGTTCACAATGATTGACAGAATAAAGTACTTTTAAGGCGACATTTATTTTGCACAAGGACTAAAGGAATATCAAATATCACCTCTATGAAAAATAAAACAAAATGAAAACTTCCTTTTACTCAAAATTGTAATATGCCATAGAAGGGTGTCCTAAATAGTCCATAACCTAATGAAATAAGAGAGTAAGGAAATAACACAAAGTAAGCGGGAGTGGAATTTTGTGTGGTAACTTGACTGGGCCCTGGGGTTCCCAGCCATTTCTAAGAGGATGTGTCTGGATGAGATTAACATGTGCATGGACGGCCAGAGCAAAGCAGACTGCCCTCCCTAATGTGGGTGGACCTTGCACAATGAGTTGAAAGACTGAATTGGACAAAAATGCTGAACTTTCCACAAATGAGAAGAAAACCCCCCTGCCTGAATGATTTGAACTAGGACATCAGTTTTGTTCCTCCTTTTGGGCCTGAGCTGAAGTACTGACTCTTTCTGAGTCGGGAGCCTGCCAGACTTCAGACTAGAATTTATACCATTGGCTTCCCTGTGTTTCCAGCATGTCCGCTGCGGATCTCAGGACTTAACAGGCTCAAACCAAGCGAGTCCATTCCTTCTAATAAATCTCCCTCCCTCCGTCCCCTTCCTTCCCTCCTTCTCCTTCTCTCCCTTCTTCCCTCCCTCCCTCTCCACACACACACACACACACACACACACACACACACATCCCACTGGTTCCGTTTCTCTAGACGACACTGACGTATACAATCCGAGTTTCAGAAACAGTGCGGGTTTGCATTTTTTAGAGCTGCTGGTCTTAGCAGCTCTTCAGTTGATTTCATTCCTCATCAACAAAATCTGGCCTGTTCCATGTGTCTTGGAGATCCATTTTTGAAGGAAGAAAAAAGCTATATATAATCATTTGATGGGGAAGTAGAGACATTTAGAGAATCCGTGTAATAAGGAAGATTCTCTGTTACCGTGTCCTCTCTATGCACACATGTTTTCATGTTTCCTTTTTGGAACTGGGCAAGATTATCATTAAATAGCTGATACCTAAAATAATTTTCCTTATTAATATGAATGTCCTGAACTGTGACTCCTCAAAACTAGTTCCATAAGTAATATCTGCAGAAGAATTAGCTAATTTGCCAAAAGATGGGATACAACCCATCACAGTCACTCATCATAGGTTTTAAGGGAGCAAATAATGTCTCTGAATATGCAAATCACATGGGAAGAGTTATATAAAAATCAGCAAAATAAAAACTTTTTGAGTGAGTCCTGGAATATTTTAACAATGTAAGATTTTCATGTCTTAAAATTATATTGACTCTACATTTCATTACAAAAGAGGTAAAATTAATATAACATTTGGAATTCATTCATTCAACAAATAGACCCTGCCCTTGGCACTGGAAATGATGAACAAAATAGACAAAAATGTTTGCCCTCATAGAGTCAAAAATCCAGCTGAAGACGAGAAATTATGCCCATAGTAATGTAAAGAGCCAGTTATACATGATGTTGGAAGATGATAAGCACCAGGGAAACAAAGGAAGAAGGAAGGAATAGCACATTCTCGGAGTTGTGTGGGTGGGCAGCAATCTTGAGCAGGTGGTCGGGGAAGTGTACTTGGGATGTGGCTTATGAGGAGGCACTTGAACAAATGAGGGAGCCACTAGGTATCTTCACGGAGAGAAAGAGCCAAGGACAGAGGCCTGAGTGGGCCTGTGCACAGGACAGTTTGCAGGAGAGAGGGGACGGGAGGGAGCATGAGCAGTGAGGTTGAACAGCTTCCAGACAGTCACATGTGTGAGTGAAAGGTATGGGCTCTGGAGACTCCTGTGTGGGCAGGACAGGGGCTCACAGGGGCTTCTGCCTGGTCACTGGCGCAGTGTGAGAATGAGGGGAGGGTGGCAGAGGGCGGGTAGGACCCTCGCTGGGATGTGGCAGCAGAGGTGGTAGGAAGTGGGCAGGCTCTCACCATGGTTTGAAGGCACAGCCACGGGGGTGTTTCTATGAATGGGACGTGGGCATCATGACCAATGATTGTGGGGGTTTAAGGCTGAGTGTGAAGGAACCGAGCATGAAGGAGACTTTGCGGGAAGTAGGCTTTGAGTATAAACCAGTTCAGTTTCAGATGTATCAAGCTGGATGCTTCCTACACGTCCATGGCAAGTGGGTGCACAAGTTTGGCCGAGGGACAGAAACAAGAGCACACGCAGAGGACACCATCGATGTGGGGCTTCTGGGTGTGGATAAGGGAGCGAAAGCCCAGGCTGTTCCAGTGGCGAGCAGCTCAGGGAAGCGAGGAACTTCAACAAAGGGAAGGGGAAAGGAGTGGCCATGGAGTGGGGCCAGAACCAGGAGAGGGGGCAGCCCAGAGTACAGAAGCTACACGTCCATAACCTTTCATCTTCTGTGATTGGATCTTTGTAAATCAGGGCATTAGCTTCCTAAATATTTATCAAAGATTTAAGTAACCATAATGAGTGACACCATTTGATGTAAAATTAAGATATCATATATACAGTTATTTGTGGTAATCTTTACCTTAAAATCTGCACATGCTATGGAAAACTGGTAAAAATGAATTTCTATCCAGCTACATTTAAAAACTATAGAATTTATCAATCTCTGCTTCATCCTCTGGCCTCATGCCATCAAAATAAAATGGATGATTATACACTGGGGAGAAGTTCAGAGGAAAGACATCTGACTACTGATGTTTTCATTCAACTCACACACAACTGAGGGTATCATGGACTAATACCATCAAACTGCCATTTAGGAGCAAAGTAAGGAAGTTACTTTAGATAAAGCAAACCCACTGCTCATTTTGAGTTTTATGTGCAAATACAACATAGTCTAATTCATCCATTATGCAGATTTTTAAATGAAAATCTTTTCATCCACAAAGCATTCTTTTTTCTTGTCTTTTCTCAGGGAAAAGAGATTTGATATATGACAAATTGCACAAGCATTCTGACCTGATATTGAAGAGAAAAGACAGTCAAATAAGAGACCCAACTCTGTTTTTATTGTCTGACCAGATTCACCCACAGACACCTCTGTGCCCCCCCAGCAAAGCCACAGACACTGCTGCATATGATATGAATGACAATTGTCATAATTGTACAAAACACAGTAAGTTTTACTTTTGCTATCCGTAGGGCTATAATTTCTTGAATTCTACTTTTCTATTTATATTCCGCGCCCACCGTTACATACCCAGAGGCATTATCCTGGAGCTCCCGTGGGCAGAGAACAAAGCTGTGCAGGGACTAGAAGAGACGAGACAGGTGAACGCCAACAGCAGTCTTGCCCAGAGGAGCTGAGGAACCTCCAGACGGGGTCGAGATCTACCTTGGCTTGCTGCTACAACCCATTCATCCAACCAAACCTTCATCCAAAATGATTTCCCGAGGAAGTTACTGCTATTCTCTAAGCCCTCCTTTTTGCCCTTGGGCACATAACAGTAAGTAATACAGACAAGTCCCTCTTCTTCCAAAATCCAAGTGGACAAGGCAAATAACTTATAGAGTAACCGAGCACAACTTATTCTAAGAACAAGAATCTTCGCCGGTTCTCAGAGCTCAAAGGCAGTCTAGGTAACTAGAATAGAGTGGGCTGGTGGGGCTGGCCAGTGACGGCTGTGTGTCTGTCCGTGCAGAGGTCCGCTCCCAGGATGTGGACAGCTGCGTAGGCAACAGAAGGATGGAGGGAGTGCAGACTGTCTGAGTCGACCCCGTGTTCACAGACTGCTCTGCGATGGGCTGCCGGTGGCCAGTGCACCACAGGCTGTTGGGCTGGGGTCTCCTGGTGTCCTAGGCAAAGCCCACAGACCGCCCATGGACTGTGGAGGTGCTCACTTCCTATCACCTGATTCTCACCCTCGCCTGCCAGACCCCGGTAACCCACTGCAGTGTGCCGAGAGCTATGTCTCAGAGCCCAACCCTGGCTTTCCTGTTCATTTCCACATGTCAGCTCTGTTGGAACGAGAGGCAGGCAAGAGTAAGGCATGTAGACAACATCCTAGGTGTCAGGCGTTTTGCACTCTGGAGGTGACAGAGCTGGAGATATCAGAGCTGGCAGGTTCTCCTCTTTCCTGGGGAGATCCCTTTGTTTCCACCAGCTCTAATGACAGACATGATAGATCTCAAATTCACATGTGAATCATGGGCTCCTTCTCAAAGCTCGGTTGAATTTCCCACGACTTGCTAAGGCTCTCAGAACTTAACCATCATGCAACAGCCCCGTCTTCATTACGGCACCCGTGTTTCTCACTCGTACTTTCTGAAACTAGTGTGTTCCAGGTCTCGCTTGTCTGCTTTACGCCGCACCTCCTGTCCTCCATCCTCTTCCATAAAGAGATGAACAGTGAGAGCTCCCAGTATCTTGCCTGATTTGTTTGTCTTTTGTTTTTCTCCGCTTCCCTTCTTTGTTTAAAGAGCTAATAAAATTCTATTTAAATCAGAATCCTAATGGGATGGCATTCCATTCCCAACTATCCACGGACTCTCCATGCCCTAAGGAGTTACTGATTTTAGGCCTTCATTCCTTCACTCATCCATTTAAACTGTAATTTTTTCCCCAAAAGACATTTTCAAGGAGACCCTACAAAGACAAGTGGGAACAATTTAGAGCTGCCGCATTAAAACAGAGGCTGTGTTTTCCAAGCCCTGCCATCATCCTCAGCTTTTCCGCACAGAGAGCTCGAGCCCCACCACGGGAACACGGCGTCCTCTGGGTTTGGATCTCGTCAACGGAATCAGGTCTAGGCTCATAGCACTGGCATGAAGGGTCTCTAACCACCTTAGCTCTTTCATCATCCACAGCAAATGACTCCCTATCCCCCAAATCCTCCAGGCCTGTCACACATCCATTCCTGGACCCTACCACTCCCTCACTTCCGATCCTTCCTCTCAACCTTGTTCTTAAGGATGCATCTGGACACCTGCCTCCCAGGACTTTAACGACTCCAAATTGTAGCTGTGATCTCTTCCATCTCTTTATTCCCAATTTTCCTGTGCCTAATAAAGCAGTTACTTCATCGTGCTTTAAAAAATAAATCTTTCTTTTCTCTATGCTGATAGATGATAAACTTCTCAAGTGTGTGGCTTCAAAGACGGTAGTTCTCCGAAGTATGTTTGTGGAAAGAATCAGCTGTTTACAAAAATATTTATTGAATGAAGAAATTTTTCCAGAATTTTTCTTGCACTTGTCTTTCACCAAATAAAAGGGAGACAACTTACTCAAATGTTCGTATTACTTCTTTAAAACTTGAGCATGCTAAGGCATAATTGGTAAAAATGAAGCAATGCTATGGAAATAGGAGAGATACTGATAGATATTTTCTTTTTTTCATGATAATATAGAATATTATAACTAATTCTTATTTCTTCTTCCATTCCCAAAGTTATGAATTTTTAAAGGTTTAAATATCCTATTGATGTATCATTTGTCACAATAAAAACCCAAGGGGGTTAAGAGATTGCTTAAGATTTGGAAATACAACAAGAACAATTCTTCTGGTTAAATGAAAACAATCGAGCATGACTGACTAAACTCTTACATCAAACTCTAAAATCTCCCAGTGTTTGCAGCTCTATTAATAGCCTTTGATCATAAATTTATTATCATCTGAAATAGTTTGCAGTGAAGCCAAAACAAAGCAGATAACTTATGTTACAAATTCCTCTAGAAGGGTTAAATATCAAATTTACATGCATTCGAGTAGGGAGAAAATAAAAGAGATAAATGCATAAATCTCATGTTCTTTATTTTCTATGGAAAATGTCAAACGTAGACTGTCATTTCTATAGCATGTCAGTTCCCTGCAAGCACTAGGAGCCTTTCTCTGTCTGTCCTCATGTCATGTCTCCTAGATAATTTCCTATGGAACATTTTGTTCATTTTCCATTCACTCTACTTCACCAAACCTCTGAGAATTGGCAGAATGTGCCATGTCTATCTGGCCCAGGAGACGGTGTCCCTGTCCTCTGCCTAGATGCCTCCTCTACAGAGGAGACTGTATTGAACGGTTAACTGTATGTGGATATTTATGCCACGGTCTGAACGTCTGCATTTCCCCAAAACTCATGTTGGATCTCTAAGGTGATGGTTTTAGGAGGCGGGTGTTTGAGATGTGAGCAGGTCATGAGGGCTGAGTCTTACTTTTCTACAAGAGGCCTCACAGAGCCCCCTTGCCCCTTACACCATGAGATGGCAGGGCCCTCTGCAGCCTCCAACATGGGGTCACAACTCCTCCATCACGCTGTCCCTCCGACGTCGACTCCCGCCATCCGGAACTGTGAGCAATAAATTTCTGTTGCTTGTTAGCCACCTACTCTAAGGTCTTTGGTTACAGAAGCTGGCACGGGTTAAAACAGGGGGACTATGGTTATGTGGGGTTATAAGTTTAAATTAAATCAAAGTTCCACTTTATTGAACTGCATATAAGGAGAAATGGCTCTTCGGAAAGTTAATAATGCTAATGACCTGGCATGATTCCAGAATTCTAGTGACGGCTGAGTGCGTCCTCATCCTGGAGGAGGGGGGCATTTGGGCAACACAATACACAGGGACAGAAAAGGGCTAACCAGTGCATGCACGGGGTTTGCTCCAGGGGAAGAAGAGGGCAAGGGGAACAGGTGAGTCTGCCTACGTTGTGTGCTGGGCAGAGGAGAACACTACCCTGGCCAGATACTTAAATATTTAAACAAAGGAAGTTACCACTGTTAAATCAAGAATACATGGAGAGTATTGTTGTCTTTTGAGAAGAACCCAGTTTAAATCAAAATTACAGATCTCAGATGGGTCAGGGCACATCTCTCTCACTTGCACACGTCACTTTTCTTTGCCAGATCAGGAGTCAAGTGAATTGGACGACCGTTGTGTATGTTCTTATGATGAACCAGGTGCTTTCATCACAGAGTTTAAATTACAGACTCCGCAACTTTTCAACATTCCCAGCTCTGCCTGAAAAGTCTGCAGTAGACTCAGTTCCCCCAGTAGAAGCAACGCAGAAACCCAGCTGTTGCTCCACTGAGCCGCCCCTAACGAGAACGTAATCAAGGGAACAGCTTACATGCGCTCTACTCCCAAATTCCATGGTCAGCTTCCATCCAAAATTACATATATATATATATAATTTGCACAGTGGCACCCAATAAAGCCATGGACTTGCATATCTGGTAAATACTCCAACACAATTATTTATATGATTAGCATGCTGCAAATACTGGATCAAATGATTTAATAAACATTTTGACGGATGTTCAGTTACACGTGAATAACAACTAAGTACTTTAAGGGCTAGGCCTTTATCAGTCTTTGTGTCCTTGTTGTAACTATTGATGATAAAGAACCCTACAAATACAGTTAATATTTTTGTAACTATTTATGATATTCTCTGATTTTTACAAAATTTTAATGAGTCCAATAGCTAGTATCCTTCTGACACTGTTCATTAATCACATGGATAAATTTTATCTATTTTTTCATTATTAGAGTTCCAATTACGAAAATAAAACACGGTAATAAAAATAAACATAACACGAAAAAAAAACATCGAGATAAAAGTAGGAAATCTCTCTTCCCCCTCCCTACGGCCTGCCAGTCTCCCCAGATGAGGACACTGGGGTTACAGTTTTAGAGAATGCCTGTTTTCCATCAGTTTCTGTGCATATCCTATGTATGTGCCTGTAATTACATAAGGTGTATATGCTCACGTGTACAACAGGCATTATCCTGTGACTCGTTATCTCCTTCCTCCAAGAACATTGTATCATTTCACCTTCTTAGCAACAGGGTAGAATGAACAGGCAGCTCTGAAATCCCACAATGATGTAGAAGTTGACCTTTCTACTTTTTTGCAGACCCAACAGGGTGGAGAAATTACCATGCTTTATTTGCATTTTCCTGAGCCCACATCAGAGTGCACATATTTTAAAGTGTTTTGGGGCTTGTTGTCACTTTCTGTGAACAGCCTTACGTGTTTTCCCCCACAGATCTCATGTCTTATGTGTGTTGCTCATTTCCCTCCACCCATTGGTATGATAACATGATGTAGAATCATGTATGGACAGAGCAATTATTTTCTATAGTCTGATCCTTTTGCTTTATCTCTTTCTTTAAAATAGAACTTTTAATTTGTATATAGTGAAATCTGTCAATGTTTTCCATTAATTGTCCCTAAACATCCAAGTTGATCAACATCATTTATGAAACAAGTCATCCCTCCTCATGGCTTTGGAATAATTTCAACCAGTTAAGTTCCTATATATGCATAGATCAGGTATTAGAATGCCCACACCATATCACTCATCTATCTGAATATTTTTGCACTGACTTCATATTAATTAAAGGTGATTTTGGAGATGCTTTGGTCCCAGAGAGAGTCCTTTCTTATCATTCTTAAAAATATATGTTTCTGTTTGGAGGCTCTACTCTCCCAGAACAACTTCTAACACGTTTATTAATTTCTATTAAGAATACCAGTTATTTTTAGACTTTATTGAAATTAAAACTCTATTTGTAGATTGATTGATTATCATATGACCTCACTGATATGAGGAATTTGAGAAACAAGACAGAGGATCACAAGCGAAGGGAGGGAAAAATGAAACAGGATGAAACCAGAGAGGGAGACAAACCATAAGAGACTCTTAATCTCAGGAAACAAACTGAGGGTTGCTGCGGGGAGGGGGTCAGGGAGAGGGTGGCTGGTGATGGACATTGGGGAGGGTGTGTGCTATGGTGAGTGCTGTGAAGTGTGTAAGCCTGACGATTCACAGACCTGTACCCCTGAAGCAAATAATACATTGTATGCTCATAAAAAAATTAAAAAAAAAAAAACTCAAACCCATAGAAAAAGAGATGGTAACTTGTGGTTACCAGAGGTGAGTGGAGGAGAGGGAATTTGATGAAAGTGACCAAAAGCCACAAACTTACAGTCACAAGATAAATAAGTGTTCATGATGTCATGTACCATAGGACGGCTAGAGCTACTACTGTTGTAGGATGCACAGAAATAGCGGTAAGAGAGTAGACCAAAGAGTTCCCAGTATAAGAACAATTCTGTTTTTTCTTTCCTTTGTTTTCTTTTTTTGTATCTATATAAGCTACACTTATAGTGGTGATCATTTCACAATATATGTAAGTTAAATCATGATGCTGGACAGCCTAAACTTGTATGTATTATATGTCAGTTATATCTCAATAAAATTTGGGGAATAAAAGAAAAAAAATAAATTCCCCCCACAAGCCCTCTATTTGTAGAAAACTTGTATATTTAAATTTCATCCCTACCATTTAAAAATGTACGAAGTGTTCCCACTTATTAGAGTACTCTTTTGTATCCCACTGTGAACACTAAATTCCTTTAAGATAAGTCTTTGGGGGAAAAAAAAAAAAAGCCTTCATATCTCCTGTTAGATATACTCCTGGGAGTTTTAGGGTTTGTCGATATCATACTTCTAATGTGTCGTATCCTTTGTGGACCACGGGTTCACGTTTATCCCGAATGCAGTCCTCTACTAGTACCTACTGCCAAACGTGACCGTCTTCTCTTTCTAATATTTACAATTTATACCATTTTTTAAATTATTGTATGAGTTAGTATCTTCTGGATAACATAAGTAACATTTATGATACTGAGAAAGTTGCTCTGTTCTTGATTTCATGGGACTTTTTATAACAGTTTGCTATGAAGTATGATGCTTTCTATAGATAATTCACTTATTTTATGGTTCTCTGTAAGCCACACCTACAACTATATTACCACATTGTTGAAAAAATGTTATGGTGAAATATAATTTTTTTCATAGAAACAATGTTATAATGTGGTTATAGTTATGGCCAAAGAGCAAATCCCTTACTTTGTTTGCAAATGAACGCAAGCAACATTTTGTGTATCTGGTTATTGTAACTGCACACAGCCTAGCACCAAGTTGAGCAATGCAGTGGGATCGTGAAGAATGTTAGTTGTCTTGAGACTTCCAAGAGCAGATCTGTGCAGGGCAGGGGGAGTGGCGGGTATGGCCAAGACACCACCTGGGGATCTTCTGAGAAAATGCTTCCCAGTCGCCCTGGGGAGAGCAGTCCCCCAGAGGTGGGAGCTCAGAGGGAACAGTGCAAACAGCAGATGGCTGTTGGGTGCTTGGACCTGGTCCCAAGGAAAGCCACGTTGGAGGATGTACAACACACATACTCATTCCCCTGGTTCACATGCTATTTTCAACAAATGCCACGTGGAGCATACGTGCTGCGTGAAGCTCCCTACGTCTTGGTGTTTGGGCACAAGGCTGAAGGCTGCCCCATAACTGTTTATGCTCTGTTCTAAACAGATGCTCTGCCTCCTAGGAAAACACGAGCTAGGTCAACTTTAAGCATTACACGGAAATATTTTTAAGGTGTACAACTTTTCAAATCATACTGCCCTTTAAAATACCACAGATACCACCCGAACAATTTAAACATTTCCACGTCTTTACATTCCATTCTGATGTCCTGCATCATTGATCTCCACCTACCGTCACAGCTGGGCAAGGCGTGGTTCCACTGGTGGTTCCGCTCACAGATCAGGGGCTCGTCGTCACTGAGCGTGTATCCTGGATCGCAGCTGAATGTCACTGTGGATCTGATGGCAAAATTACTGCCATGCCGATGCCCATTCACGGGGATCCCGGGGTCGAGACAGGAGTCCGACTCCAGGGTCACACCTGCACGCACAGAAAGAATGTATTACATACGGAAATTTGCAGGTTTCAAGAAAAAAAAAAAAAAACACTTGTTCCATATACATATAAAATATTCTGAGACATTATCAGACCTGGAAAATTATTCAGGTAAATCCAATAATCCCTAAATGTAAAATAATAATAATAATGATACATTTTCTTATATTTGACCCTGTTTTTCTGCGTAGAGAGATACCTTGTTAACTGTTTACCAGATGACATGTGAGTAGTGCAACACAGAATAACCCTTTATGTCTGAATGTTACTTCTCTTCATTTGAAAACCAGGGAACTGTACTGCATGAAGCCTGTACTGTCCTGTTTTCTATCCCTAGCCCTCCCCCCTTCCTGTTATATTTCATGCTCCAGTTCGATTTTGGCAGTCGTCACACTTCAGCTTTCATAGATATGCACACAGGCACCCAAGCCTACACACACATAATGCAAATTAAAACTGCACTGGATCTGATTTTCTAAAATTGCATTCCATACATCCATGCAGTTTTCAAATTTGCACTTAAGTCAGCCACTTTCGAGATGGCTACAATTAGCCTATGCTAAAAGACGCTAAAAAGTAAAGTGCTATAAAAAGTCAAGTGATTATGATTATGTCATTATAAGAGTTTCTTTTCTTTGTCTCTGAGATTTGTCTTTATTTTTAGAATATATACTTGAACAGATAAGGAAAATGGGAATGGGGAAGATGTCATTGCAATGGTCATGTATTCAAATAAATAAAAAAGACTTTGCTAGAGCAATACACAACTCTCTCAACAAGTCTCAGAACATAACAATTATGACCTGGGCTATGGCTCAAAAATCTGAAATCATTACCAATATGCAAACTGCTTAGCTGCCCCCCCCAATGATCTTTGGAATAACACTTCTAATTATTGCATGATTTTACCAAAGTTGGAGTTATGTACCTTATCTTATTCCCTCTCTCATTAAGTCAAATAGATGATAAAAAAAATAGGGTGACTTTTTAAAATAAACAATAACTGATAATATTTCTTCATTAGTACAGCAAAATAGGATTCCATAGGCACCTGATCCCAAGAAGGATAGCTGAGACCCTGCTGAAAAATGGGCAGTAAGGAATGTGCCTTCCATGAGATGTCTAGTCCCTCAGAGGTCACCTGTCAACCCTGGAATTTCTCAAGTGCTAGGAGTGTCCTTATTGTTCACGGCATGCTCCAGGGTCAGTAGGACTTTAGGCTACACTACACTGAGGGGCAGCTGGAGACAGAGTTCAACTATGCAGCCCGTGATTCAATCAATGATGCTTCTGTAATGAAACATGGACAGAATCTTTGGACATGGATGCTCCAGTGAGTTTCCCAGATTGGCAGGACTTTGCACTGTCACACGTTGTGGCTAGGAGGACATCATTCATGTCTCCAGGGAGAGAAGACAAGCGGAAGCTGAGGGTAGGAACTACTTTCCAGATTCCATCCTATGTGTCTTTCCTTTGCCTGGTCTAACTTGGATCCTTTTCTGTAATGAATGTGACTGTGAGTGTAACAGCTTTTAGTAAGGGCTGAGTCCTTTTATCTAACTATCAGAACTGAGGGGTCTTTGGGGAACACCCTGAACTTGCAGTTGGTTTAGGAATTGGCAAAATAAGCAGATTTTACCCTTTGCAAATCTGTGTGCTTAACCCCAGAGTTTGGTTACAATGGGTAAAAAAATGGAAGACCGTCGCAGTGAAGATTTCCAAAGGAAAAAATAAAACAATGACAAGAAAAAGCAAAGTGGAAAAAATATACGTATATAGCACTACTTTCTCAAGAACTTTTTCTTAAATACTCTAATTCCTAAGAACTAACATGTTCTTAACTGCCTAAACAGCAGAATGCAATGGCCATGACTTCTTGCAAAGCATGGCAGCAAAGGCATGCATGCTTTCCTTTCCTGCATCAGATACAGTTCTGCCAAAAACAAGGTGGGCGTCATTTGTCCCGGGACCCTCACCTACTCTGCTCCCCTCTCTTCCTCTCCCACTACACACACGTTCATATTCTAAGGTAATGTTTATGACCTCTTCCATCACACGTCAGCAGTTATACTGGATATACGCCCTGTTTACAATGGGTACATAAGAATTAGCAAAAGAAGATGGATTAACAAAAGAATTCCTTCAAAAGAAGCTTTGTCTAAGAAATGGAGTGGTCCCCACATCCCTGACAGACCCTTCACGACATTATTCCACTTTGTCCAATGGTTCCCAGTCACCACTAAACAATAAGCTCACAGCAGCAGACAAAATAAATAGGGACGATTATTGCATGTGACGTGAGAATGATATATTAATGAACAATATTCATAATAATATTCATAAATTGTAAGCACACTTTTTCCCACACAAATGTGTAGGGAAAAATAAAGAAAAAACATCTGAGGAAACCAAAGCATACAAATAGAAACACGGAGTTCCGGACACGTAAAATGGAACTAAGACATAAATACCATGTTGAAGTCAAAACATTATTCCATCTTTCGCTCATTCATTTTTACAAAACAATGGACAGAAATATTAGGTTGTAGAATGTACAGTTACCCTATTCCTTTGCATTAAAACATATTAGAATGGAGGGTACGTGTGAGGATAGCAGTTGAGTGGAAGAACTGTGACAGATCTGATGTCTATTTCTCTGGAAACGCACTATATGCAGAGATTTCAAAACAAGATGGCAGCAGGGAGACTGCAGGGCCAAGTGGGTGACACGGCTCATGAGAACCAGACCTTCAAAATGAACTAAGACCAGTCTGTAAGGACAGCTGCCAATTTACCTTGAAGGAAAAGTGCAAAGTACTTTGAAGCAAGAGTGCCCCAAGGCATTGTTTCCAGCAATCCCCCTCCTCGTGTCCAGCACAGATGACAGAAAGAGGACCTGGCATCCGGGGATTTGGCTGAAGCTTTGGATCCAGGCGGATTCCTCCCGGCTATTCTGTCCTTGGGACTTAAAGGGATGACGCATTTTTTGACACTGGCTATGTAAATCCACTCCCGTCCTTTGGCCCCAAAGACATGACTGAATAAACTTGCTCTCCGTGAGCAAGAGAAGCTGGTGACTTTGAAGCCTTCCAGGCACAGATTATATTAATGTACATTTGATATAAGCAAAGATCTGCTTAACTATTTGTTTTAAGGCGAGTTCTCGTCCCAGGAAGGGGATGGATAGTCTGAGTATCTTTCATCTAATGGTGGTCACTTTCCACAGCCTTTGCAGGGTGTGAACTAGCGGTTACAATCCCATTTTACAGAGCAGGAAACAAGCCGAGAACTTAAGTGAATGGGTCATGTTCAATGGTTCCCTGGGACTCACAGCTCAGCCCCAGTGGGCTCTCTCCTTCGCTCACATGGGCGTGCGTGCCCGTGCCCACAGCGTGGCTGATTTCCCAATGGCATGGCATCCATACCCACTACATCCCGATCAGCTTTCCTTTTTGATCTCAAGAAATATCATTAAATCTCAGAAACAAATCTGCACGTGCACACACACACTCACACACCTACACTCCAGGAAACATACTTCTGTGTCACTCCAAGTTTTAAAAATTACACTGTGCATGAATTGCACAGCAGGATATAAACAATTACATGCAGTGACTCCCGCCTCTCTCTTGAAATGTTTTTAAAAGATACCTTTGAAAGCATTTCCCAAAAAAATGCTCTAAAATAAGTGGAAAACATCCATATACTTGAGACATCTGTTTCAAGGCTCTACAAACACACAGAGCGAGCACGTGATTATTCTGGGGGGATAATACAATGACTATTACATAAAGGAACTGTATCATATTCCTTATGAAAAGTAAAGTAATCAAAGGACAGGCTGTAATTGGACCCTGTATTTATAAGATCAAGGATTCATAAGACTCAGCCCACAGAACAGAGCTACAATTCTAGGCAGGCTCTAAGGAAAATATTGAAAAAATGACTTCGGCCCTTCTGCCTTACAATTTAAGGGGAGTGGAAAGTAGCGCTGCTCACAGTAGCTCCAATCACCTTACGCCACCGCCGCAGAAAGAACTCGATCTTGAAGAGACTGTGGCTACTTCTGCAATAGGTAATGTGCGTAAAGTAGATTTTCATGGGCCCATGTGGGCATGGAGTAGTACCGTTAATATTTTTTATTAAAGCAAGGAAGGCATACAGTGCCCAACATTTAGGACAAAGTATGAAAAGGGGATGAGCTATATTATTACTTTCAAATGGCATAAAGAATGTGATATAAATCATTTGTGTCATGGACAATCTTTTTTTTTTAATGTGTTCGATGAGCAATCACAATTGTTTTGTAGTGTTTCCAATATATTGGCTTCTGAACAGATTTCGTCAAAGAATACTAGAAACGGTCCACATTTTAACGGGGTTGGCAATGTGCATCTTCTTTATGTTCTCTTCCCGTCTGTCTGCTTCTCCCTCTGCTCTCTACTCTTCTGTTCCATGAGTGTTCCCTGTGCCTCCTCTCCGCCCTCCTGCCCACAGGTTCTCCTCCTCCCTGGAACTCCTGAGTCAGGGCTGCACCTGTCGTGGCCTGCCTGGGCTGGGTCGGGCACCCACTGCCACCTTCATGCCACCCCCGAGAGGATGTGACAGAAACCCAGAATTCTGCCTGCAGCGCAGGCGTCCTGAAGCCCCAGCTGGACGGTGAACGTAGGAGCCTGCATTCTACCAGGATTCCCGGGTGACTGCTAATGTATAGTGACCTTGGAGCATGCTTTCTAAACAAGGACGACCGCCTGAGCTGGCATCGGGTCTCTGTCCCCCGACGGCTGCAGCAACACGGAATGTCCCAGCCGATCTTCGGCATCTGTCCCGTTTCGAAGCCGGCAGGTAAGGGTTACACACAAGGCCAGCCGGCAGGTGCCAGGTCTCGGATTCCAGGCGTTTCCAGACTCATTTCCTGACAAAAATGCCATATCCTGCTTTTGCATATTTCCTTGTTTCTCCCCAAATACAGAATAACTGACAAATCAATCAAGGTGATAACAAGTCAAGCTTCAGGGTGGTGTTCCCAGGTAATATTTTCCTCATATACTTTCTCTATTTCCCTACAGAGGAATTCATAAAAATGCTGGGGGCCTTCTGAAAGGACCATTAGGACTTCCTAATGTAAAAGTCAGCCTGGGGCTTTAGACCTGTGTCCCTTCCAAGAGTGTGGGGCACTTGGATGCTATGGTGACCTTACCCATCCTAGCCACCAGCGATGGTTCTGTGGTCTTCAGGGACTACAGAGCTACTTTCCTGTTCTTCCTGACAAGGATGAGGGGGAAGGGATTCTAAACCTCAAGGGATCAGAAATGTCCAACAGCCACACAATTATCACTCCACTGCAAAGGCACCAGCTGTGATTGCTTTCGTCTTCTTTTATTGACACTCTGAACAAAAAAAGACAATGAGGACTGTTGCCTGAGAGCTCACTCCAGGCTATGGACGCACACCTTGCTAAGGCTCAGGTCTACTGTCACACACGGGAGAAACGAAAAGAATCCTGAAATGTCACAGACTCATTCATGTAACACTGTAACAATTATTGCTCCAATTATCTGTATAAGATATTCTGTTAGTAAGGATGAGAAGCTAGGTAAGAATGTGTGAGCTGACTTCCTTTTATTCTTCGAATCCAGAAAAAATGAGGAGGAACAACCCATTTGTTTAAACCAGTTTGGCGAGCAAATGTCGTCAGCTTCCACGACCTGCCTGTAGGCTTATGACACATTTTTTTTAAAGAATTCTGGAAAAAATAGGCAAACTAATCTATGGCTACACAAATGAGGGAGAGGAGAGGGAAGAATGTTCCAGGGTTTCTCAGGACTAGAAAATATTTGTTCTCTTAGGTTTCATCCACCTGGGTCTTCAAAGGCCAAGGAGCTCCAGACTTAAGAACTGGGCTGTGCCAGAGGGAATAAGTATTTTGGTCATTGGTGTTTAGAAGCTTTGCAGATCCAGATGGTTTTAACGTGCACATATCTCTACTCCAAAGAAAAGTAATGACAAGAAGGGACATTAGAAAGGAATAAAATATGAAAGTCTCTGGTTCTTAAATTGTATCCTGAGTCTAAAAAATATGTTACTTTGAAATAAAAGTTGCATGTATTTGAAGTGAAACTAACTGAATTAAGTTTGAAATTGATCATTATATCATGAACAGTCAATTTTCTTGCTATCCAAACAAGTGTAATGTGACTTTTTTCATCAAGAAGTACACATTGACTTGTATACGTGTATATGCAGGTACAGGTGTGCATGTAATCCCATATATGAGCAAGTGAATCAGAGAGATATACATCGCAGGTCATTGATCTGAGCTGTTGAGTGGGGTTTGCAGAGGCCGGCACGAGTAGCAAGGGGGTGATGACTGGACAGGAAGGCAAGAAAAAAAATATGATTAAACATCTAACATGTTAGATATTACCTCATTCATCAGCATTTGTGAAATTGTGTGTGTGTGTGTATACATATACATATGTGTGTGTGTGTGTGTATATATATATATATATATATATATATATATATATTTAGATAACACTGAAACTTCATTTTGCTTGTTTAAGAATAAGACTGTGAAAAAGAACAACCATAAAAATCTTGAAAAATAGGGTTTTATTCCCTTAGATCCAGTGTTAGCCTGCATTCATCCATCTTTTTCACTTTACTCTGAAAATGAAGCATTTTCAGAGGGCATAGTGTTTATTTTCATTTTTTAAAAATATTTGATTAACTTATTTATTTGATTGAGAGCGAGCAAGAGCATGGGGCAGGAGCAGGCAGAGGGAGAGGAAGAAGCAGACTCCCCACTGATCAGGGAGTCGATGCAGGGCTCAATCCCAGAGCCCTGAGATCATGACCTGAACCAAGACAGACGCTTCTCCAATGGAGCCACCCAAGCACCTTGGGTTTGTTTGTTTTAATCAGCTGGTGTAAAACATGCATTCCCATGGTGAACCCCCTCAGCTGTATTCCAACAGTATATCTGCTGACATATTACTATAAAATACCCAAAAGACTCCATCCCCAAACTACTAGAACTCATACAGTGATTCAGTAATGTGGCAGGATACAAAATCAATGCCCAGAAATCAGTTGCTTTCTTATACACGAACAACGAAAATACAGAAAGGGAAATTAGAGAATCGATTCCACTTACTATAGCACCAAGAACCATAAGATGCCTGGGAAGAATCCTAACTAAAGAGGTAAAGGATCTGTACTCGAGGAACTACACAACACTCATGAAAGATATTGAAGAAGACACAAAAAGATGGAAGAGCATTCCATGCTCATGGATCAGAAGAATAAACATTGTTAAAATGTCTATACTGCCTAGAGCAATCTATACCTTCAATGCCATCCCAATCAAATTACCGATGGCATTATTCAAAGTGCTGGAACAAACAATCCTAAAATTTGTATGGAACCAGAAAAGATCCCAAATCACCAAAGAAATGTTGAAAAAGTAAAACAAAGCCAGGGGCATCATGTTGTGTGATTTCAAGCTATATTACAAAGCTGTGATCACCAAGACAACATGGTACTGGCACAAAACAGACACATAGACCAGTGAAACAGAATAGAGACCCCAGAGATGGACCCTAAACTCTATGGTCAAATGATCTTTGATAAAGCAGGAAAGAATATCTAGTGGAAAAAATACTGTCTCTTCAATCAATGGTGCTGGGAAAATTGGACAGCTATGTGTAGAAGAATGAAACTCGACCATTCTCTTACACTGTACACAAAGATAAACTCGAATTGGATAAAAGACCTCAACATGAGGCAGGAATCTACCAGAATCCTAGAGGATAACATAGGCGGTAACCTCTTCGACATCGGCCACACCAACTTTCAAAACAAGTCTCCAAAAGCAAGGGAAACAAAAGCGAAAATGTACTTCTGGGACTTTACCAAGATAAAAAGCTTCTGCACAGCAAAGGAAATAGCCAACAAAACAAAGAGACAAACCACAGAATGGGAGAAGATATTTGTAAATTACATTACAGATAAAGGGCTGGTCTGTAAAGAACTTCTCAAACTTAACACCCAAAAAACAAATAACCTAGTCAAAAAATGGGCAGACAACATGAACAGACAGACACTTCTTCAAAGACGACATACAAAGGGCTAACAGACACATGAAAAAATGTTCACCATCATTAGCCATCAGGGAAATTCAGATGAAAACTACATTGAGACACCACCTTACACCAGTTAGAATGGCAAAAATTGACAAGGCAAGAAACAACAAGTGTTGGAGAGGATGTGGAGAAAGGGAAACCCTCCTACACTGTTGGTGGGAATGCAAGTTGGTGCAGCTGCTTTCGAAAACAGTGTGGAGATTCCTCAAAAAGTTAAAAATAGAGCTTCCCTATGACCCAGCAATTGCACTACTGGGTATTTACCCCAAAGATACAGATGTAGTGAATAGAAGGGCCATCTGTATCCCAATGTTCATAGTAGCACTGGCCACCGTTACCAAACTGTGGAAAGAGTTGAGATGCCCTTTAACAGACAAATGGATAAAGAAGATGTGGTCCATATACACAATGGAATATTACGCAGCCATCAGGATGAATACTCAATATGTGCATCAACATGGATGGAATTGGAGGAGATTATGCTGAGTGAAATAAGTCAAACAGAAAAAGACAATTATATAGGTTCACTTATTTGTGGAACATAAGGAATAGCATGGAGGACATTAGAAGAAAGAAGGGGAAAATGAAGGTGGGTAAATCAGAGGGTGGAGGATGAACCATGACAGACTATGGCCTTCTGGGAAACAAACTGAGGATTTTAGAGGGGAGTGGGTGGGGGATAGGTTGGCCCAGTGATGGGCATTAAGGAGGGCACGGATTACATGGAGCACTGGGTGTTATACACAAACAATGAATCATGGAACACTGCATCGAAAACTAATGAGGTACTGTGTGGTGACTAACATAATATAAAAAAATTATAAAATCATAAAATATAGCGACCTGATCTTCTAATTTCAGAAGCTAATGTTAAGACAAATTTGTATGTATGGAAACATAAATGTAAGCATTTCACATTGGGCAGGATACCCTTCCCAGTCATATTTTAGCAATTGTTTTAATTGTTTCTAATAATCATTTTAACTCTTGTTCACACTTTTTCAAAGCAATAGTCACATGTCATTTCATGAGGTCCAGCTGCTGTCTACATTCCATGTTCCTTTCCCCAGGAACACATGCTCATGTGAAGAAACCAACAGATAAGAACCACGTTGGCCCTAACCATGCTTTTCCAGCAAAGAATCCCCCTAAGCCGTTGTTCAGGAGATACAATTGTAGTGATAGCCTCTCTGGCCAGGAGCTCTATTTCTCATGGTAGAAGTTTATCATTACATCTTGTAGTGAATGAACACACTATTTAATTATTTAATTTTATAATAAACACATACTTTCTTGGAGTTTTAAAGTAAAAACCCACAAGATGCTCTCTTATTAATAAGAAAAAGTGCTTATGATGATGCGGTGCTGACAGAGGCAGTGACGGTCAGGTGCATGCCCGGGACCCAGACGCGCGTCTGGAACGCAGACCAGTGATGGCCAGCGTGCCCTTCTGACTTACTCTCGTAGTGAATGAGGAAGCCCACGCTGGAGCGGCTGTTGTCAGTAGTGAACAACAGGTACATGAAGTGACCTGTGCTGATCAGGAACTGGGGAGCTTGTGTGCCGTGGTACTCTCCGATCAGCGGGGACGAGCTGGCGGGCCCGTCTCGGACCTCCAGAGTGTCATAGTTGACTTCTGTCTGAAATCTGTGGAGATTTGTATCCAGTCAGAGAAGCAAAGCTGCACTGACTTATAGACATTCCGCAAATATCTTCATTCATTAATTGCAAACTGATGTGTATCACTACAAATAAAAGACTTAGAGTTTTACAAACTTAAAAAACACCGAGGCACAAATGATATTGAAGCATCAGTTTTTCCAGAAGAAAAGGTACAGCCTAAACCCTCCCCTAGTACTGAATACTAAGTCATGCAACATCCCAAACTCAAAAGACTGCAGTCTTTAGCTCTAAAATAAAAATACTGTGAACCAGGTTAGTGTTTAGAGAGATGAAGTAAAGAAGGAAAAAAGGAAGGAAGGAAGGAAAGAGGAAGGGAGGGACGAAATAAGGAAGGAAAGAAAGGAAAGGAAAGGAAAGGAAAGGAAAGGAAAGGAAAGGAAAGGAAAGGAAAGGAAAGGAAGGGAGGGGGGAATTAAATTAAAAAACACCAATTAGTGAACAATCATTACACATTTTCAAAATCTGTTTCATGATCCTCTGTTCAGCTTGATCATGCATATTCTGAAATGCGCACATGAAGAAACATAATCTCCTAAAGGAGGAGAGTAATTCAAAATACATGGCAATATTTTAAATACTTTTCAGGAAAAAAAAAATCCTGTGTCTTTTAAAGCTGCATTAACTCTTTCTGGCCCCTGGAAGAAGAATCAGCACATTCCTGCTTCAGAAAAGAAATGCTGCTTCAACGATCGCAACAGCTTCCAGAAAGTGCTCAACTTCTCTTCGAGAAGGATGCTATGCTTCCAGAGAATCTGGCCTGATGTTACATTTACACCCAGTCACAGCCACTTGGGTCCTCTTTGAAGCAATGAAGACACCATTCCAGGTACTGAGATATTTGTCTAAATGGGCCCAGCTCATCCTCCAAGAGCTAACCCGATTTCTGAGGGTCCGACTGTGCTCTCAGGAAGCAGCTTATGCTCAGGGAACCCCTGATTCACTCGGTGACTTTCAGACTAAGACTCTGTGGAAGCCTGGGTAGTCATCCCCCATCCTCTTCATCCAATAATGCTGACAGAGAGGAAGAGCGAGCGAGGGCACACACAGGATCCCCAGCCGCACGGCTTGTAACCACAAGCAGGTGCACAAAGCGTCGGGCTCTGCCCTGGTTCTCACTGGATCGTGTAGACTCCTCTGAGAGCAAATGCATGATGACGCCATATTCTTGCAACGAACTTGGGATGGCCCTGGGGCCCGGATCTTCCACAGAGAACTGGAAACACCGGTCACTTCCCCTGACCACGGGCTCGGCTTTGGGGGTCCAATGGGGCAGGTTTTCCTCTTTTACCTTTCTATAATGTCCTCTACAGACCCTGTGGTTTCTCAGTGATCTGAGCTTAGATTTAAGAGGTCTGGATAAGCATGAACTAAATCTCACTTGAAAAATCTGTGCTACAGTTTTCACATCTTCTTTCTGGAGCAACAGCGAGGACTCAGAGAGTGCCCCTCGCGACAGCGGGAAGATTCCCAGGGGAGCCTGGGAGAGGGCGCTTCACGTGTTTCCCACTATTCCGCAACTCGATGCACTTTGTACACCAATAACATCAGTAGGGTCTCTTATAGTTATATTTACAAACACATGCTTTATTAGGATGTCAGCCCTCTGCTGGAGACAGAAATCTTTAGAGTCGTGTAACAATCACAAATACCTAAAAATGTCAGAAATACTGGCTCTTACAGATGGAATTCAGCAAAGTATCACAGTTCCCTAATCCCTAAAGATAGAGAAAAATTGTATGTCTCTGTTCAGGAGTGTGAACAGAAAACAGTGTGCTCAACACTTGTAACAAACCAGGATGTAAAGTCACAAGTTTTACTAATGATTTACACTTGATGTGATGCCAGGAATCAGGAAGGGCTTTGCTCTTCCCCCTCTCAATACCAGAAAATTATGAAAATTAATAAGGAACCCAGTGTAATCCACTGGATATTACAGAGTTAATTTTTTCCTTAATGATTAAGTTTATATGCAAGGATCCATTCTCCAGTGTAATGGATACATAAGCCACAATTTTAATTTTCTTCTGGGAGATTATCCTACTGGAGATTATTATGCTACCAGACGTAATAAAATGAACAATAACTTCAAATACAAATAGTGCTAAATGATAATGTGATTCCCACTAAAAATCTTCCTGTATATATTATTATTAATAGAAAATTAGTGGAAAACAAACAAAACAATATAACAGTGTTAATCTGCCTTGAGACATTATAATATCCTGAATATTAAAACCCAAACTCTTTTAGTCAAGAAGTTCATTGTTAGAGGAAGCTTAAAATTGTTCAGAGATTAAGCTTAAAACACTAAACAAATATGTCTCCTTCTATTTTAAAGCAGGTATCTTTCTGAAAACATTTCTGGCTGTTAATCATCAAGGTGATTTTACTGCAGAGACAAATGGAAACACATTTTATTATGGATCATTCAAATTGCATGATTATTTTTTCATATTATTGAATTCATGGGGCACCTGGGTGGCTCAGCTGGTTAAGCGTCTGCCTTCGGCTCAGGTGATCCTGGGGTCTGGGATGGAGCCTCGCATCAGGCTCCCTGCTCAGTGGGAAGCCTGCTTCTTACTCTCCCACTGCCCCTGCTTGTGCTCTCTCACTGTCTTTCAGATAAATAAATAAAATCTTTAAAAAAATGACTATCGAATGCATTATCAAATAGCGAAGCCACACCACTCCAGGGATAGAACCACTCACAGGTCACTAATCTGTCACTCACAGGTGTGAGTTCTGCAACCAAAACATCACTAGAGCAAGAAAACATTTTCCTGGGCTCTTCCAAAAGGCACCTCAGGGACACCACAGGCTTCCATTTGCAATCAGAGTGTATTTTAGCCACAGGTCCAAAACCCAGGGCTGGACATGAAGGCCAGTATTTGCGAGCTCTGGGGAATAATGATCTGGGACTGCCACTCTCTGACCAAGCCTTTGGAGAGGACGTAGCTGCAGACATAGAGGGTAAAGTTCAAGAAGAATGAAACATTATCAGCCAAACGCCTGTTTCCTTTGAAGTGAACTCCTCTGGGGAAACCAACCAGGAATTGTCCTATTTCTAAGCCTCACGATCCTCTTAAGTAAAGACATTGGACATGCATGGGTTGTCAGGTCCGAGTTAAGAAAGGGAACCTCTTTTTCTTACCTATCAAAAGTTATTTTGATGGAATGTCCTGGTTTCGCTTCAATGATCCACTCACAATTTAAAGAATCTTTATAGTACCCTGGCCATCCGGGAGGCAAAATGAGTCCGCTGGAAGCTGTCAGGTGTCCACCACATGGCGCTGAAAGAGAGTGCAGGTGTCAGCGGGTCCCACCGAGTGCACGGGGACGCCCCGGGCAGCGCCCGTGTCCGCAGGACTGCGCTTGTCTTCACGGACTTCACGTTTTCAAGTATTCACGCTAAACGTACTCCCAGGTAAACAGCATGTATTGAAAGCAGAGCCCATCTATCCCTCATCCGACATCCATCATCAACCCACAGCAAACCCCCCATGATCCAAAAAGGTCAGGGTGTAAGTGCGCGATGAATGACCCGCTTGAACCGTCACATCCAACTGTCACAACGGATTCGTGAGAGCACAGCCCTGATGCCCATATCGCATATGTGTTTGTGATTCCACAAACATCTACTGACAAGCAAACAAACTGCTTCCCATCAGAATGGAAATACCCTGCGGGGTGTGCGTGTGTGTGTGTCGGTGTGCGTTTGTGTGTCAGTGTGTGTGTGTGTGCATGGGCAGATACATTTCAGTGATGTGTGTTCTGATCCACTCTGCATGGTGTCTGTTTTATTAACGTGACTTGCCACCTACATCAAACTAAATTATTAGGGAATGTTATAGAGCAAAACAAAATTTCCGAATTCGATAGACAGAATTAATCGGCATCAGTCCGTTTGAATAATCCATGATTATAAAGAAGTAAAGAAGTTTCAGGAAGGTATGTGCCTGGTGCTCAGGAAAATGGGTCTTGCGTTTCTGTATAAGCTATAGGAATTTTTAAGTAGTGACATACATATATTTCACAAGTTTTTGCCCAGCCACATATTTTTTCAGATTTTCCTTCTCAAAGTTCTTTGCCATCTTTGTAATCAAATTTGTAAATCCATAGATAAGAAATAAAACATACAAATGTCCCGAGTTAAAAATAATCATTTTTGAAAAAAAAATATGCCTTTTATGGAGATATACCCATAAGGCCTTAAAATGCTGAGAAACTGTACACGATTTCAACCAGGTTTTGTTGCTGGAGAAAAACATCTGACAGAGAAATCTATAAAGGTAATCACGGTGGCTTCATTTATAATGGAATATTAAAAGGAAAAAGTAAAAATTTATGCAAAGTTTATGACTACATATTGGAATGGCACTAATACATTTGAAATAATGTTCCGAGATTTTGTTACTATGGGTAATTTTGCAATTACAACATTACATTATGCAAAGCAGGATACAAAATTATAATAAAGCATATTCTAAATTTTATTTAAAAAATTGTTCCGAGTAAAGGGGAGGTAGAATTTCAAAAACACGTTAATGGGGGAGAACACAAATGGCCACTGTGCAGATCGTGCTTTTCTTGATACAGTTTCTATTCTAAATCAGCTGTGATAGGTGGGCATTATGTCTAGAGTTAGACATAACAGGAAATCAGAGTCATTTTTATGACTTTGAGTTCTTAAAGAAAACATTCACTACTTTATGCAATCATAATCTTAAAACAACTAATTTTTAATAATTGACTTTAGGAATTTTATTTATTATTTATTTATTCCCATTTTATGATTATTTTTATAATCATTGTATAAGTTATTTATATTTTAGCCTTTATTCCTACATTTCTGACATGCTGCAGCAAATGTTTTTTTAGAATATGACATAAGCAAAATTAAACAATCTTACTTATTTCATGTTTTACTATTCAATGATACTATATAAGAAAGACCTATAGCAAATATAGATTTTTTTTGTTAAATCTGCTATATGAGACCTTTCTAAATCTATGTGAATTGCCTTATTTTTATAAGCCTTACTTCCCACCTAAATACAAATCTGTATATTTCCTTCATTTCAGTAAAGGTTTTTAAAAATTTTGAGTGTTATATTTCTTGAAATGTGCCAGCATTGTCATACATCACTATTATTTATTAATATCTTGTCTTTTACATATCACTTTGTAATTTCATGTGTGTTAGAATTTGTATCACTTTATCCTGATGAAATAGATGTTTTAATTGTTATATTCTCAGTCAACAGAATTAAACAAAAAAGTATTCAGCGATGAAGTCAGGTTTGCCATATCAGCCAGCTTAGATTACATCATGGTATAGGAACAACTCCACAACTGTACTAACTGTGATGAGAGAGTCATTCCTCCCACAGGCTACGTATTCAAGGGCTCCTTCCTTTTTCTTGGTTACGTAGCCTGTGTGAGAAATGACTCTCTCTCATCACACAGAGAGGAATCTTTTGTGAGATTTTATTTTTAAGTACTCTCTCCACCCAACATGGGGCTCGAACCCACGGCCCCGAGATCCAGAGTCTCACACTCCACGCACTGAGGCAGCCCGGTGCCCCTAGGGGCACCTTTCTTGAACTAGTCTTGCAGGAGACAATCAAACGTAGGTTCATAAGCTGAATATATGACTTCCACTCATTCCTAACTGGCCAAAACCTCAAACAGTTTCCTCAAACCCAAGGGGGCCAAGAAATGCCATCCTGCTTGGAGAAGACTCAGAAGACCCGGCGGACGGCACCAGTGACGCTCAAATTCACAAGGTGAAGGAAGTGAGCCAGGTCTGTAGGATGCAAACTCCTTGATTCACTGAGTATTTGCATGGATGAACTACTTAATATTGTATTTCTAAAATAAGCTCATCTTGATTACATATATTTTTCTATAGCTTTATGTAATTATCTGGCTCAGGCATATTACACTTAACACTGCCTTTGTAAAATGGTACACAGGAATTAGGCCATTTTTGCACTAGCTGTGACAGTGCAGTTCTCAACGCTCAAGTTCTCCAGACTTGGAAGAGAGAGAACTTCCTTACACACCTCCCTTGCTTGTGTCTTTCTCAGCATTCAAACTTTAAACTCTTTTCAAATCTCTTCTCGGGTTTTCTGTTTATTTACACTTTGCACTTTTATTTGAGTCACTGTGAATAATTTATGTTTTGCTAGGAAATCACCAATTTCATTGAACATTAAAATGTGTTGCCATAGAGCTGATGATGTATTCTTGTACACTCACACACACACCCCCAATTAACTAGTGCTTTTAGTGACAATGAGCTGCACTGAAATTTATGGGGAGGCTAGAGGCAGAATAAATAAGTAGAGATAAATCTTTCCTACAGAGGCCAGAAAATTTATACACATGATGTGCTGGTTTCCATTAAATTCTGCCAGAAAAAAATAAACATAATTTTTAGAGGAAATGATTTATTGTGAGCCTTTCACTCTTTATGTAAAGTTATTATTAGTAATAAGAACTTATTATTTTATTATTATGTTGAGTTATTATTTTTGTAACCATGGTTATTTTTCTTCTATTTTGTTGAATACCTATAATTGTCTTTCTTCCTAGTTTTTTTTTAATCAGATTCAAAGAAGCCTTGTCTATCTTATTGATACCAAAAAAATAATTCACTTACATTATTCTAATTCTTGATTTTTATTAATATAACATTCTAATTCTTTTTTCTAACTTGTTAACATTATCAATAAGTTCCTTCACTTTTTGTCTTTTTGTTCGATCCTGGGGCATTTGTCTCCTAGCATAGGCTTCCTGTCTCGCATTATCGTAGCAGAAAGGGTTCCCGCTCACAGGGTTTCTGGGTAGCATATCCCTTCAGGCTTGAGGCTTTGCCACATAGTGTCTCCCAAGTATTTGTCTGTGGTTCTATTTGTTTCATATGTTTCAATTGTCTGTGGTTCTATTTGTATCATACGTTTCCACTGTAACTGCATATGCATGTGGCCTCGACCTTATGATCAATTAAAGAATTGATGGTAACAAGTAATACTTGAAAAAAAAATAAGGAATGTGTATATACTCTAAGATACTTGAACTTCCTTCTGTGTCTCTTCAATTAAATGTGCTTGTGCTACTAAATCTTTCCTTTCCCATGTCATTTTTTCCAACTAGATGCACTTAATTCTGAAAGTAGCATTTCTGTTTCTCTTCACCAAGGACATCGGTTGTAGTATCTAATTAGTCGTACTATCAGAGTATCTGTGTGTACTTTCTGAGACTCATCAGGGCTCTATAATTGGGTTTTTCAGTACAAGTAAATTATTAAAAAAAGAAAAAAAAAACACTCTTTCACCATTTACTAGTCCTCTGTGTTAACTGTTTTCTGTATTAACCCACAGCTGAGTTTTGACTGAACTTCTCTGAAGGTCTTTTCCAAATTTGAGAGGATGGCTCATTCACATTTAATAGGATACTTTCTCCCGGCATCCAGCTTTATTAGAAACATCATCTGCCACTTCTGAGAGCCCTTCCCTTCCCCTGACCGTGCAGATGGACATACTTGCCCTGAGCCTGTAACACAGCTGCACAAGCATTTTACGGGGAAGCACACCCAGGATGCGGAGAATCATGGCCGGGGAGAGCAGAGACTAGAAAGTGCTGTCATTTTTCCCCCATATGATATGCTGGAGCAGCACCAGCAAATATGCACACACACACACTGTCATTACTATGATTGGTGCACCCAGGAGTGTATGTTCACTTATATGTAAAGGATAATGACCTACCTGTTTATTAACACCAGATACAATGTAACATCTAAAAGCTGTACATTTAAAATATGTGATAGAGACAGATAGGGATGGAAAAGCTTCTGTTGAGCTCTTTCCCTTCAATTTGTCAATTTTCTACCCCCCCAGTGATGTTCATCACCCACCAAACTAAGCCCTTCATGAAAATGTGAAAGTGAGAACATCTTTATGTAGATTTAACATAATCCTGACCCTTAGACTATGGACACTAACTTTGATAGTTGGACTGAAGGGTACGGGTGTGAGGCAGGAGCCCCTTCCCCGCACGGCTTGTCAGCTGGCCAGGGAGTTCATCCTTCCCCATATAGATTCAGGTCCTGCCTAGACCACCCCCTGGCAACGGTAGGTCGGTCACTCTAGAGAGGAAATAACCTTCAACTCCAGGTTATATTTGACACACTATTTCTCCTGAATTTACTTATTCTAAAAGGAGCACCTACTGGCCAAAGACAATTGAGAGAATAAAAAAATTAACAGTGCGGAAAAAAAATCACCCATCACTCTGACGAACATTTTGGTGTATATTTTCTTTTCAGGCTTTTAAAAATTATTATCATCATGAGATACTTAAATATACGTTTAAAATGGCTTATTGGAACACAAGTGGTCATATCACCTGGTTTTTCACATGATAATATATGATGAACATCTTTGATGTTACAATATCTGTTTGAGGTTTGTGGTGATTTATCTAGCTCATTCTTTGTTGCTTAAAATTAAATCGTTTGCATCTTTGGTTTTTATGTTTAATACTGCAGAAAGCATTCTTGAGGGGAAAAAATTATCTTTTCAGAGCTGTTTGAATATGTCCTTACAACCAGAAATACCATTTATAGCTAAAAAAGTAAGAAATAATTTAAAACCCTTAATATGAATTTACACTATGATGCCATAATTTTATACCTTCAACAGCTTGTCCAGGAAATGTCAGTTACTCCTCAACCTTACCAGTTATACATCTTATTAAGGTGTTCAACTGTTTGCCCATCTGATAGACAAAAATGGTACTTTAGCTTTGCATTAAAATTAGTAATTTTTGCCCCTTTGAAAAGACCACAGACTGTATGCTGTAACTGTGTGACATTCCAGAAAAGGCAAAGCGACAGAAGTAGCGAAGAGATCGGTGGGGGCAGGGCTGGGTGCTGGGGGCGACTGAACGGGTTGAGTGCAGGACGTTAGGGCCGTGAGACCGCTCTGCGTGATGCTCTAATGATGGATGCGTGTCATCATACATTTGTCCAAACCCACACAATGTACAACACCAAGAGTGACCTAACATGCAACTATGGACTCTGGGTGATAGTGACATGTCCCCATGGGATTGTCACTTATAACTAATGAAACCGTCTGGTAGGGCTGTTGCTAGTGGGGGAGACTGTGCTTCCGTGGGGGCGGGGGACATAAGGGAAATCTCTATACCTTCCATTTAAATTTGCTGTGAACCAAAAACCGCTCTTAAAAAAGTCTATTTAAAAATGTATTTCTTGGGCACCTGGGTGGCTCAGTTGGTTAAGTGACTGCCTTCGGCTCAGGTCATGATCCGGAGTCCTGGGATGGAGTCCCACATCAGGCTTCCAGCTCCAAGGGGAGTCTGCTTCTCCCTCTGACCTCCCCTCCCCTCTCATGCTCTCTTACTCTGTCTCTCTTTCTCTCAAATAAATAAATAAAAAATCTTTTAAAAATGTATTTCTTGGTATTTATTGGAGATAAGTTTTTTATAAAGCTTTTCTTAGCTCAACATGTATGGGACATTTTGATGGGGTGTGAATATATATTCTAAGTCACTAATTTTCATATGAGTAAACATTAGAGGTGATATGCTCCTGATTCTACATGCACCCCCGGCTTTTTTACACAGTTCATCAGAGTAGAAATGTCGAGAAGAAAATTAGTTAGGCAGTATTTACATCAGGTACCTTAAGGGCAATTAAACAACATAGCTACTAAAAACTGTGCCATTCTTAGAGGCTGAATTATGTCTTCCCAAAATGTGTATTTTGGAATTTTCATTCCAGCACCTGAAGATGTGACCTTGTTCGGACGGAGGGTCTTTTTAGATGCGCTTGGTTAAGGTGAGTTATTAGCATGGCTCTGATCTCATGTGACTGGTGTCATGAGAAAGAGGGGACATCGGGAAACAGAGGTGCGCTCACATGGAGAAAGCTGAGATGATGCTTCTGGCAGCCGTGCCACTCCAAAGACACGAGCAAACCCCCGGAAGCTGGCGGAGAACCAGAACAGATCCTCCCTCACAGCTCAGTGGGCACCAGCCCCGTGGACACCTTGCTCTTAGATGTCCAGCCTCCGGGACTGTGAGACACTCAGTTTCTACTGTTTAAGCCTCCGGTCTGTGTGCTTTGTGACAGTAGCCCTAGGAAACCAGCATGGTTTCTGGTCCTTTTGTTTGTCAAGTCCAATGTGCCCTTGCACGGGGAGATAACTGGCAAATGAGAGGAGACGCTCACCTTCACAGCGAGGCACCGTGGAGCTCCAGACGACATTCCCGTCCTGCAGGATGCAGGTGATGGACTCTGACCCCTGCGTTTTGACAAAGCCATCGTCACAGTGGAAGGAAACTGAGCTCCCCAGCAGAAATCTGTCACCAAAACGCCGTCCGTTTATGGGAATGCCAGGGTCATGACACTCATTCTGACCAAATGCTAAAAGGAAAACAGACGAATAGAAATATTTTAATATTAAACATGTGTATTCAAAAAAGAAAGAAACAAAGCCTACTAATAAAGCCATTTATTGTTCCAAAGTTCAGTTCTGCATTTATAGACCGATAATTGCATTAAATAAATAAGATACTGATACCTAGTAAGACAGAAGGAAAGAGAAAGAAAAGATGGTACATAGATATGTAAAACCATCATTTATATTGCATTTCACAGTTTGAAAGCACTTTTCACATGTATTAAGAAAAAACAGAAATATGGCAGGGCTGGAAGGAATTTTGATTCAGACACATCTGGGTTAGAACCTTGGCTCTTGTGTTTTTTCCTGCCCTTCAGCAGACATTCTGACGATCTGGTTAGATATTCTAATTTACAGATGAGGAATGCCGAGCCTATATCGCAGTGTTACTGCAATATTAAATGAAATGATTCCTGGCAAACCTAAGCACAGCGTCTAAGAGAAGTTGACGACCAGCAAATTATGATTTATAACTCATCTTTAATATTATTACCTTATTCTACTCCCTCAACAATGCATTGAAGTAGATGTTTTTAAATACAATCTGGTTTGCAAATGAGGACACTGAGACAAAGAAAAATGCCCTCTTACCAAAATTCACTAAGTATATACAAGTGCTCGTGTTCTAATCCATGGCTCCAGACCCCAAATGCCTCAATCCTTTTCACTACACTATTTCTTTGAATGGAGGATGTGTGGATGGATGGATGGATGGATGGAAATAGGTATAGAAAGTGGGAGAGGAAGGAGGGGAGGGAGGAAGGAAGGCAGGAAGGAAGGAAGGAAGGAAAAAGAGAGAAAGATAAAAGGAACATGAGCGCTAACCTTACTATAAGGCTGACAGAGACACCAGCCCAAATGGAGTGATGCCCTTAGGTTGATGGGACAACACTGTCTAATTGTGTTACTCCCATTACCTTACAAAGTGTCAGCCTGGACCCCACATGCCACAATCATTTAAATAAAGGCGGCCTAGAAGTGGTGCAGGGGGAGGCTTGCTTACTGGTGTAAGTGATGTTGAACCCCCTGCCGGTCGTGGAGTGGTCGGACTGGAATTCCAAGCGGACTATGTGCCCACTGCTGGCCAGCTGTGAGGGGACCTCGTGGCCCGAGAAGGTGCCCAGGACGGTGATATCAGAAATGCCGTCATCTTTGATCGCAAGGAAATCAAACTGGGGTTCCACGTCGAAATCGTTAAAGATGAGGTGAATTCTGCTTCCTGGTTCGGAAATGATCAACCAGACACAGTTCATGTTGTTGCCGTATTCCTCGGGGTAATTGGGTGAGAGAATAATTCCGGACGACGCAGTGAAGTTGAAGAAGCAGGAAACTGTGAAGACACAGACGCGTTTTCGTACCCTTTTGCACACAGCCAAACAACCGGCCACGTGACGCTGACTGATGGCAGCCTCCTGCGAAGGCACCCGCACCTGCAGAGCTCGGACCGTCCAACCACTTTTGCATCAGTAATTCTACACCATAACATCCCTTCACTCCCTAAACTGGAAATAGAATATTTCATGGTACACACCACAACCAGAGCCCACACGTAATCGAGTATAAGCTTGACTCCGAAATGATCCGAGCTGAAGTCGTGGAAACCGGAGCAAATATTAGAATTTCTAGTTATAACTTTCTGCCTTCGGAAGAGCAAACATTCATATGAAAAGTTATGTCTGTGTCTCAGGAGCAATTTCCAGAAATAATACTGGTTCTGTTTAGTCTTCTTGGATACCTTTTCTCTTTATATTTTATGTTTGCCTTTAAAATGCATTTTTCCAAGTTATTTATGTATTATTAGTTATCGGGTAACAATAAACAAAAATCAGACTCTATACTGGGTGAACAATATAAAAATCTCTTGAAACATTTACCTTTTAAGAGCATGTGCTTAAAATCAGTTTACATACATATACACACATATGTTGAGAGGACACCTGTTGGATTATTTCTAGGGTGTGGCTTTGGTTTTCAGTCCACACAAGTCCCTATTTGTCTTTCAGGTGACATGTTACACTGAGTCACAAAAAATGCTACATTAGTAACATGCTACGTTCAGTTACCAAAAAAAAAAAAAAAAAAAAAAAATCTTGCTTTTAAATCACCATGAAATACTTTGTTTCTATTTGTTAAAACCCTGTACTTAGGAGGAAGCAGGCAATTCTGGGCACCATAAGCTGATGTCACCCACACTCACAACTGGTGTTTCTGTGTTAGACATTATCAAAGCTATCAGGTCCATTGCCTGTGGGTGTCTCAGACCCTCCCACTTCAGAAGCTCTAGAAGGAGGCAAGGCTCCTCTGCGCATGGTCTGTTCTTGCTGGCAGAGACATCTCAGCTACAAGTTATGTAGGAGACGGAGCCATAGCATGGATTAGCTTTACCTGCATGAGCGAAGCAGGGAAGTTGGTGCTCGAGAACACCCCTGCTTTGTTTGGTCAACGGAGCACTCCCCAGAGGTTCTGAATGCTTCCCCTTCCGAGGTGCACCTGCCTCTTTCCCTCCCTCTCCCCCTGCCTGGCAGTCCCAGGACAGAGCCACCTGCCCGGCCAGCACAGTACTCACATACACAGCTGGGCTTGTTGCCAGACCACTGGTTGTTTTGCTGGCACGTGATCACACGCTCTCCCACCAGCTCGAAGGCCGCCTGGCACTCGAATGTCAGAGTGTCCCCGTGGAGGAAGCTGTTGCCAGTCCGCTTCCCGTAGGCGGGAACTCCAGGGTCCCCACAGCCTCCCTTTTCAATTTCTGAAAACGGGAAAGAAAAATGAACTGTGAAAAAAATACACAGGGAACATTTTTTTTTAAAACAACTGAGAAAGTGAACAAGTTACTTTTTGCTAGTTGAGACACAGCTTTTGTTGAAAGTTTCAAAAGGATGTTCATGTCATCCCATATTTAATTACAAAACCCTGGGGGAAAAAACAAGATTTAACTTGAGAGAAAGGTACTTAATTTATTGACTTTTAAGGGAGACGAATGGCCACGCAGATGCGCTGGCAACGGGAGTGGTGGGCTTTATAGGTACGTGTGCCTGGTCCAGGCGCTTCCTACCTGCTCTCCAGAATTGCTGCAATGCAAATGTAAAGACCAAGTGGGTTTGAATCGATCCACTTTTAAATGTAAAGATACAAGCAAGATTGTTCATTCACTACTGTATATTTAAATCAATAAATCCATTTGAATATTCTTTCCCTTAATCTTAAAACCCATTTATGAAACAAAATGGATATATTAACGGTCTTCAGCCAGGAAGAAACTACACTGAGTCAAGCCCCTTTGCCTTAAAACAGGACGGACACAAATGCACCAAAACCATCCATGCATTTCAACATTTGCTCTGTCTTAAATGCTAACCACACAGAACGTATTAAGTAAAATGCTTCTTGTGGATTCATATAAAAACTATGTTTTGAGGGCCAGCTATGTGTTAGACTGTGTTCGACATAATGAGGTTACTGAACAAACAAGACACAATTCTCCCACTCGTGGTGCTCACATTGTATGAAGGGAACAATAAAATTCTTTAAATGTATATGATTTCCGGTCACCATAGGTGGTTTGAAGCAAAATGAAGATGTTCAAAGGTTTACAGAATCATGGATGAGGGAGGAAACAGAAAGTATAATTCAGCCCTGAAGGAAATCTGAAATCATCCCCTTCTCCAGAGACACCAGCCCAGTGTGGTTGGAGATCCCGGGTGGAGGGGAAGCGAGGGACCCCTCCTGAGCGGCCTGTCAGGTTTTTGTGCAGAGTGGTGTGGAAGGAGGCACGGCAGGCTTTCACCATGAGACACAGTGTGGTGTAAATACAAGTGTAAAAGATCACTCCGCAGCACTGGTGAGTGGGGGGAGGGAGAGAAGTGAGCTTCAACAAACACAAGATAGCTTCCATGCACACACTGAAAATGCATCCCTTGGCCAACCTGCTGAAATTCTTCATGGTCTTACCCTATTATTTTGCAGTGACCCAGCACAATTTAGCACTTAGGTTTCATTAGTCATCTAACCACTTGCTGATCAAATTCACAATTTTGAGGATGTTTGTAGAATGGCTCAGGGTTGACTTTTTTGATGGTGTGGGGAATGGACACATGCCCAGAGAATGACCCACGGTGGCTGATTCTACTTTAGAGGAGAAACTTTTCTTCTGAGTGTTCAGCAGTATCAGAGAAGTGAAATCAACTAGTGATATCACAATGGCATCAAGATTTTCAATAGACGGGTATCATCACATCTGCCTTCTTAGGCAGATAGCAAAGAAAACTAGGTGTTGGGTAACAGGTTCAGTGCTCTCTGCTAACCTGATAGGCTATCAAATGAAGAAGGCGACCCTTATGCTAATGATTCCAGAAGAACAAAAGTGTTCCTGCATGTAACACAAGCTAAAGAACGCACCAGAAAACATGTTTACTTAAGGATAGACCTTGGAGTTCAAGTTGATGGCCTTTGTTTGAACAGATCTAGAAGTGGATTTGCTTGAATTTAATACTTGGGATGCCTTGAACCAAGTTTTATGTTTTCCCCACTTAAAAAAGGCAATTCACATCAATGGTTTCTAACAGAAAAGAGGTTGCATGTGGCATGGCCTCCCAGCTGGGTAGGGGGCTGGGCACTCCACATTTCTGGCAATGGACACAGTGCTGAGCTCAGGAGTCAGGAAGCTAGACTTGGAGTTGAGTCTCCTGGCCTTCGTCTGGCCACCATAAGCAATTTAGTCTTTCCAAGTCTCATTTATACATCCTCAGCAACCACTTCCTACCTCCAAGGACAGCTGAGGGACTTAAGTAATTCACGTACAGAACCCTGCATACAGGGCTCAAAATATTAGCTGTTACTATGATTGTTACTAAGCCTTAGACTTCTAGAAGTTTGTTCTGCCTCCATGATGCTAAAAATCATAATGTCTTCTTACAAGGAAATCAACTATGGCATGTGGGATGATACCATTTTCTATGTTAACTGAGTCTGAGAACTCCTGACTACAGAGTGCTCAGACATAAAATGTCTGTCGTTTGACCCACAATGCGGATGTGGATGACGACAGATCTGCCCCTCATGCTGAGAGCCAAGAGAATGCTGTTTCCACCAATGATGCTGATGTCCACGCGTCCAGATGCGAGGGCACTGCTGGCCTGCAGCACAACATGCTATCCGTCCAACACACCTATCATTAGGTGCTCCACATCAACTATGACCAGCAATCAGGCAGCACGGGGTCTGGTATCAGCACGTGTGTGTGCAAGCCAATCTCAGCATCCAGCCATAGGAATTATCAAATTTTGCTATCAACTGAATGTCTGAGATAATGAGTCAGAGAGGTCAGAGATGACTCAGACATGACCTTGAGATTCTATTTTTTAATAAATACTAGAATTTGCTATCAATTGAAAGATCAAAGCCCCTAGAGAAAGAGGAAAAAAAAAAGTTGGTCAAAATATCTTCCAAATTATCAATCTAGAAATGGGATTTGATAATTAGGGTCTAAAGAAAACACCCAGCTGTGATTATATCCTCCCTGCCTGTCTAGTATTGTCCATTCAGCGGGAAGAGCCGTTTAACAGTCTAAGGGCTCCGTAATGTTCCTGTTGATACGCTTTTCTTTTTCTTTGACAGTGACCTTTAAAAGTACTAAATAACATTATTTCATTATCAATTATCATAGTAATTAACTCTGAATTTTATGAACTGTTTATTTTTGAATGACAAAAAAATTGATCTAAAACATTTATAGTAAGTACATTGACATTGCATATTTACCATTCATCTCTAACATATTTTATTTTTATTAGATATATTATGCCTGTAAATGTTTACATAATAAACGAGTAATTAGAGCCACGATGTGCTCTTTTGATGTACTGAGCATTTTTGTTTTCAGCAGCCTATCTTATTAGATGACAGAGAGCAAATAGCGAGACTGACCAGGCAGCCTGGTCAGGCGAATTTCAGGCATGCTCGTGTGGTCTTTCTGGAGAGAATAAAATGTTTGCTTAAATGGGATATCACTTTGGACTAGATACTGGAAAAGAGAGGGGTGCAACCAGATTAACATAGAAAACTGGGAGGTAAATTTCTGAGAAAGATCACGAGAAAGAGTAAGATGAATGATGTGATCTTGTGAGTGATCTGGCAAGTTTCGATCTACAAAAGGCAATCGTGTTCAATCCAGTACAAGCCTCTCGAACCATGGAACCGTGGCTGCTCTCCAACACTCACCTGAGGTGTGGTGCAGACCTAATGCAGACCTGGCTGATTATTCCTCTTGTACCGTCTTTGCCCCTGTCATGACCCCAGCACAGGGCAGCAGAAGCCCAGATACACAAACACATGTTTTAGTCATAACTAAGTTCCCTTGGCTTCCTTTGCCTAACTAAGTGTCTTGGCTTTGTGTCCCTTATCAAACGCTATCCATACAACTTTCTGACATATTGGGGCCTCAGTGGTTTTGGCTTTCACTTCTGAATGTTCTCCTCAGCATTCTAGGGGATGTCCCGTCTTCTTTCAGCACCACACAAGAGCACACCTGTAGGTAGACCTGTTAGGTGCCTGCATGTCATAAAAGACCAAGTAGCACACAACGGCATGTGTTTTCCAAATACTTTGCATGTCTTCAACCTAAATTTCTCCCACTCCATGAAGGGTTCTTATACTCAAGCCAAAGACGGCTCAATAGTCCATGATCTCTCATGCTCCCAAGCTTTTTCCATTCTGGTCCCTCCCACCCCCATCGAAGATACCACCTTTTCTGTCACGGCACCCCCTTCACTAAAGCCCCTTCCAATTCCCATGGCCCAGATTTTGCTTCCTGTTCCAGAAATGACAGGTCGCTTTTTTGTAGAGGTTTCAGAAGGAATCCAGTCAGGACTGATTTTAGTTGTGAACCTGTCTCCCTACCCCATGGCACTGTAAATTTTTCCAGAGTGATGACTAATCCATATCTTTCTTTGTATTTGCTAGTACTAAAAATAGTGTCTGAAATAAAGTGGATGGTTGGTATTGTTTTGTTCTTTAAAGGAACTTCTGAAATGTCTGACCAGGCTTACGTACAGTTCCCAGCTATAACACAAGCTGCTGATTTTTTTTTTTTCCCCCTGCAAAGAGTTACTAGCCTTTGTCCAATTTTTCAGTCTGTGACTAATATTTTTGAGCACAGTACATCAACTGTTCTAACTGTACGGTCTAAGAAGAAAAAGAACAGACCAAGTCACTGGTCTTCTGAAGTTTGTAGCTTAGGACAGTCAGCAGAAAATAAACCAGTAATATAAAATATATCAGATAGTGATAAATTCACTGAAGAAAGAGAAAGCAGGGTAAGAGGGAATGCAGAGGGGAAGGGTTCTCTGTTTCAGGTGAAACATCCAGGGATGGTCTCTGAAATTCACATTTGAGCCGAGATGAGAAGGGAGGGCATGCCCATGAGCATAAGAAAGCAGAATGCTGCACACAGAGTGAGCAGATCTAAGACAAGGGGATGAGTGACGGATCCATGTGGCAGGGCGGACCAACAGCTAGAAACAAAGTGTGATTACAGTCTGGTGATAAAGGAGGAGATAAGCAAAACAGAAAAACAAAGAGGGGGTCAAGGACCAGGCAATGCAAACTTGTAGACCTTGACTAGGACACTGTTCTTTCATTGTACTGTATTATGATGATGCTGTAAGAGCTAGAGAAACCACACAAGACGAGTAATTGTTTCTCAGTCTATTGTGAAATTGCCAAGAATGCTAATCCCAAATTATCATGAAGGTTTTAACCTCTATCAACCTATGTGTATATACTTGGTGGGCAACAGGTGTTACAGGAAAGGGAGCTCCCCAGAGAATTCAGGTTCAAGTCACAGATCTTTCATTCCATATTCATGGGAACTTGGATCCCTTATCCTGTTTGATACTCTCCCAAAACTATTTGTGGAGCACATCCTATGTGCCAAGGTAACAGGACCAAGAATAATTAATGATCTCCAAGAGGTCTCTAATCTAGTCCTTTGAGCAGACTGATGGGGGAGCATCACAGCACTCTTGGTGAGATGTCTGTCATTGTGAAGACATTCTGAAGTTAGTACTATGAATCAAATCTCTTTAAAATAAAAACAAGCAGCCAGAAGGAAACTGTACTCTGAACTTTTACATGTTTTGTGGTCAGCCCTGCATGTTTACCTTGTGGGTCATGCAAAAGAAAGGTCGTGTTGGAGCCAGAGCAGTGATGATCACATTGCTGGGTCCGGAGACTGGGTCCGGAGCAACTCGGCCAAGAGCAGAACCCAGGGGAGCTGCCGGAACTCAGGGACAGCCAGACTCAGGGACCACCACCCTCCCTTCGGCCATAATGAGATGTTCCTGAGGACACATTCTACTTTGCAGTGTTAATTTCCACCATCTTACCCAACACTCAGCATTACTGGCCCGTGGTTTCAAAATGAAACAAGTCCGAAAGAACAGAAAAAGCCCTTACCTTTCGAACTTCGGCAAGGCTGCTCCTTACAGCACTACCTATACATTATCACCATAGAAGGCAGGATCTGAGAATTATAATGACGCTCTGAACTAATTTTTCTTGTAACTAGGAAAGTTGACTTTCCTAGTTGAGCTTTGAGCTTGACACATGAACTACTGCATTTTAAAGGAAGGAGGCATTCTTAATTCTAGCAAAGTTTTGAATGGGCCCCTCTTTTGCTTTGGCCTCTGCATTCTTATTGCCTACAGTCCATGGTTCCCAGGCTTGTCTACAGGTCAGCATCACAGAGACCCCTCCCAGTCACAAGTCCTAGTGTTTCCCAGGGAAGCCTTTAGCTGCCCGGTGAAGGTCCCGCCTGGGGAAGCAGAACAGCTGCCCAGCAGGACAGGAGGCATTTCCTACTTGGGGGAAAAGGACGAGAGGCTGCGGTTTTCAGGAGGAAATACAGGATTCCACTTAGCAGCAGCACCTCGTGGGGGGACCATTTCAGGGAACGGCAGGGAGGGGGACAGTAGGCAACCAGAATCTCACCCTTCCTCTCTCAAGCAGCACGCCTTTTCCTGCCTTGTGCACATTAGTGCAGATACAGAAAGTCCAAAAAACAAACAAACAAAAAACAAAAATAAAGACTGAGTTAGACTAACCTCTGCTAATACATATTTCATAAATAAGCACATAGCATGTGTGCTGTCAAAGGGAAAACTGGAGTCCTTTCCTGATAATGGTCCTTAGGCTAGACTAAAGCAAAGATTTATGCATAAAGAGAAACACCAAAGTGGGCGTATTATATTTGTCTATTTAAAAAAATCACATGGAACTGATCCAACGTGTGCAATAAATATACCCATAAATTATACCCACACACAAAAACTGCTAAGTCATCTTGCAAGCCAAAATACTCTCTTTTTCATAGGTCAGAATAAGAGTGCCACTAAGTATTGTGAATTTCTTTTTTTTGGATTGTCTTTGGCTGCTAGGAACAAAGAAGGTCAATGAACACTGACTGAAATTAATGAGGTATTTTATTTTCCTCATGTACCCAGAGGTTGGAAGTGCAGAGACGCAGATGGGTTGACCCACACACTCCCTTGCCACTTCCCACCCCCAGACATGCTGGCTGACATTCTTAGGGTACAAAGTGGCTGCTGGGTCTCAAGGCAGGAGGAAGTGGAGAGTCAAGGTTTCCCACAAGAGCAGGTTTTCTCTTTTAAAGACAAAAACCAAACCAAAACAAGAAAAACAAACAAACAAACAAACAAAAACAAAAACCAAGATCATATCTAATGATTTCTACTCATTCCTCTGTGTCTGGCAGGTCACCTGTCCATTCTTATCTGAAAGAGCCAGGAAATGTGATAGGAGACTCCACCGTGAAGAAAAACAAGGGAAAATAGTTCCATTTCTCTTAATAAACAGTACTTGCTTAAACAATCCACAACATCTTCCACAAAATGTTAGCAAAACTAAAACCTGAAATTAATTCCTACTAAAATTATCATCTCAAGGGGGAAAAAAAATCACCTCGCAAACATCAAGCCATTTTTAATATGTTTGGCACTTTTCACCAGACAGTGTTTAAATATTTTGTTAGCTTGTGTTTAGTTTTCAGAAAAAAGAAATAGAAATGCATTTTAAAAATTATTTTGGGAATACTTGGGGAGATAATAATTAAGGCGAATAAAAGTAAAAGTAAAACCACATGATAGTTGACTTTCTCTGCTTGAGTTATTTCACTCAGCACAATCTCTTCCATTCCCTCCCATGTTGATACAAAAGCTGGGTATCCATCCTTTCTGATGGCTGAGTAATATTCCATTCTGTATATGGACCACATCTTCTTTATCCATTCATCTGTTGAAGGACATCTCAGCTCCTTCCACAGTTTGGCTGTTGGGGACATTGCTGCTATGAACATTGGGGTGCAGGTGCCCCTTCTTTTCACTACATCTGTATCTTTGGGGTAAATACCCAGTAGTGCAATTGCAGGGTCATAGGGATGCTCTATTTTTAACTTTTTGAGGAATCCCCACACTGTTTTCCAAAGTGGCTGCACCAACTTGCATTCCCACCAACAGTGTAAGAGGGTTCCCCTTTCTCCACAACCTCTCCAACATTTGTTATTTCTTACCTTGCCCATTTTGGAGCACTGGGTCTTATATGCAAACAATGAATCATGGATCACTACTTTAAATACTAATGATGTACTGTACGGTGACTAACATAACGATAAAAAAAAATAAGAGTGGACCCTAAAAGAAAGTAAATGTGAGTATGTCTAAAATGATTTTCACATAGGTAGAAAAATGACAAATTAGGTAAAAGAAAAATAAGAAAATGCAATAGGATATAATGAATCAAAATCATTTGGGTCCTTCCTGATTCTTTCTTCATTCTGCCATAGAAACCAAGGAGATCCAAGGCTTTTGTTGGAGTAGGTGGCAATTTACAGGTACATTTTAACTGGCTAACTTCCAATTGATTTGTAATTTCATGGGTTTGAAAGCACATTTGGATGGCTGGCCATAAAGAAGAGAAAGAGGTGCATATTCAAGGGGGAAAAAGCAATTTTAATTTTAGAAACTAGGGAATAGGCTTAATAAATTACTTGCCCTGTTATCAACTTTTTCCTAAGGAGATTAGCTGTACCAACAAAAGGCACCATTTTTTTCATAGCATTCCTCACGCTTAGAGCTGGCAGCCCTAGAATATAAACTCACTAATTCTTCCAAGTGTGTTTCCCAGTCAGTTTTTCTCAGAGATAGGAAGTCACCCTTGTTAGAGATAAATGCCCTATATCTGCTTTACTAAGATAGATATGGGATGGTTACCTCCTGTACTAAATATGGTCAAATATTACTTCCTATAGAATTATAGAATACCAAAGATGAACACCCGATGTTTATTACATCTACTGAGATAAATAACTTGGGCTTAGCTTACAAAGATTATTTTGTGATTGAAATGGGCATTTAGCTATGAATAATTTAAACATTTTCCAGGCCAATTTTTTTTCAACTTTGCTCTACAATTAGGCACAACATTTGGCCCTTGATTATCCAATCATCCATGCATGAGAGCAGACCCAAAATTGCTTCTCCTAAGAATCTTGGCATGGCCCACGGGTATTTCATTAGGTCATCTCTTCAGAGTTGGCATATCATCTGCCCAGGCATGTGTTCTTGTTAGACATTTCATCTTATAAGATAATGTCATTTTATCCAAGCATGTGGCTCTGGCCTGAGTTGGCTACACAGGATATCTGCATAGCAAGTAATTATCTGGGAACACAATACCAAATTAAATGCTTATCAATAATTATTCAGAGTCATTATAGAATGCATTATGACCCCCACTTCTACCCCCCTCCCCCATAATTCATGTTGAAGCCCTCATCCTGAATGTGACTGTATTTGGAGGTCGGGTTTGGAAGGTAGGAAGGAAGGAAGGTGAAATGAGGTCATCATGGTAGGGCTTTCATTCAATAAGACTGGTGTCCTTCTAAGAAGAGGAAGGGAGAGTAGGGGTGGGCACACACAATAGAGAGAGCCATAGGAAGACACTGGCAGAAGATTGCTATCTGCAAACCAGGGAGAGAGGTCTCCAGAGAAATCAAACCTGCTGGCACTTTGGTCTTGGACTTGTAGCCTCCAGGACTCTCAAGGAATAAATGTAAGCTCCCTGACGAGTGGCACTCTGTCATGGCAGCCCAGGCAAGCTAATATAAGTGCATGAATAAAAGAGACAATATTTATAGATCTGTGATGCCCATGATGTCAACTGATTGTAGAAGTCATGAGCCTTTCACTTGGTTGGGATCAGGTTGCTTTTATGGTCTCTGGCAAAGTTTTTCCAGCTGACTTTTGTCTTCGGAATTATGCCACCAGCGGATCCTGAGAATTGTCAAAAGGGAGAAGCTACAACTGTAGCTTCCTTCCTGTTCACAAATATTTCCTAAAAATACTCCTGAGAGTATTGTTTATATTTCAGCGAAAAATTATTTTTATGAAGCCCAAAAGGAAAATTATTCTGATTTTGGTAGTATATGATTCTTGGGGCACTGGTTTGTGCTAAGTCCATCAACTTTCTGACTATATGAAGACACTAATGGAAGGATAGAAGCCTGGGGGTCTTCTTGGGTTGGGTATTGTTGGAGTTGGATGGGAAGAAGGAGTAGTGAGCACACAAGGAGATGACAATGGAGCTTCTGGAAACTTCTGGTGATAACAAGTCCTTCCTCAGGACCATGGGAGAGGGGCCAATGCACTCATTGTCAGGCAAGTTGTTGTAGCTAATGCTTCCTGCTGCTCCGTGTAGGACCCAGACTTGATCCTTTCTTTCCCTAGCTTTTAAGACAGGGAAAGTTTCCTGAACCAGCAGTTTGGCAGGAGGGTATGGGAAGATGTCTGGATCAGGCTGGGTGAAAATTGCCTGTGTTTTGGTCTGTTGTCTACAACTCTCCAACATTCAGCCCTAGGGTCAAGGACCATCAGTCCCAGGAAAGCTGAGGTGGACGGTTTACGGTGTTACTGCAAACCATGGCCAAGTCCATCCTGACGGCAGAGATGGGCGCTGTGTCCCCGTGGAGCCTGCTGGAGTGGGGTCTGTCACAGCTTCAGGAGGTCCACGGCCACAGGAGGCTGCCGTGCTTGCTGATGGAGGCAGCCTCACAAAGCATCACGCTGACCAGGATGGCACACGTGCATGTTTTCTCCTTCTGAATTCTCTGGTTCTTCAACCTATCCTGTCACTTAGGGAGTCTCCTGAGGTCCACCCAGATGTCCTACTGTCTGCCCAGGAGAGTGGTCGTTAGCCTGCACTTGTGTGTGCCATCTCCTCTGGAGAGAAAAGCAGAGATCTGTAACCCCCCGCCCCCGCCAGCCCTGTGCTTCCTACTGCCTGCGTGTCCCCACTGTCAGCGCACCCCGTCCTTCGAGGGACTGCTGAGGCCCGGGCCCTCAGAGACGGACACTCCAACAACTCCTTCACACTTCCTCAGGGTCAGGGTCATAGAGGAACAGTGAGCAGAGAGATACTAACTTTGTCGGTAATTAGAATTGTGCCCTCTTCTTTTCATGCATTGTGAAGAATTCACTTCTGGGTTTAAGAATTTCTGGTAAAACCTGTATTATTAAAATTTTGTTATTGCTTTTATCAAGAGCAGCATGTGCTGAAAGCATTTATAATAAAGGCATTCTAAACATTCGATTTATTTACTACAACTATCTCTGATGCGATGGACATGTTTCCTTCCGCATGCTTCCAGATGACTGTGTGGTTCTCAAAGATCCGGAAGAACAGTGTAAGGGATCAGCAAGAGTTCTTTGGCTTTGAAATAAGGAAAGTCTACAACCACGTGTAAGTACACTATCTTCACTAATTTTTATTTCAGTTGTAGCAGAAGCCAGCTTTCAAACACTAAGTACATTATTTAATCTTATTGAGAAACAAAGGTGATAGGATTGGATAATCATTAATGTTCCTTCTGCTTTCATATTTTTGTAACATTCTGAAGTCTTAAATTTAGAATTTAGCAAAAAATATGAACCGTAGATCTTGGCTTTTCCATGATCAATAAATTTTACTGAAAACATTGTTTTAGGACCACCTCGAAGAACGTACACTGTCCCTTGATGGGTAACGTCAGCCCACCTCCCAGACCCCAAAGACCCCACACAAAGCTGCGTCTGTGATGTCAGCTGCACTCTCACGCGTTCCAGGGATTATCACCCGTGACTGTCCGTGCCCCGCCATCACCGCTGCCCTTTGAAGGATCTCACCGCTGCCCACTCTGGCTCTTCATTCCACGTTCCATGCTGCAGCCAAAATAATGTTCCTACACCTCAGAGCTGTGATGGCCACCTTCGTTTGAAATGCCTCTGGTCATCTCCATCGTTAATCCAAATTCTTCTTGTTTATGTAGGAAGCCAGGTATGATCCGGACACTGCTAACACCTCTGGGTCACCTTTCCTCATGCCCCTCCTTGCAATCCACCGTCCAGGCTACACGTTCTTTCCGTAACTGATGGCCCCTCTTCTCCTCGGCCTTCCTCACCTGCTGCAAACATGGTGCCACCTGCCTTTGCTGTCTCCAGTTCCATTCACTGGTGATAGTCCCCTTTCAGTGGCACTTGCGCTGGGATGGCCTGCATCCCAGGCTCTGCCTGCATCGCTCTTCCCCACTGTACCACTTGTGACTCTGCATTTCATTTCTCTTCCGTGCTCTCCTGTAAGCTCCAGGAGGGCCTATCGTAAGGACTAGTAAAACTCCAGTAGTGATTCAAATGACCAATGCACAGTAGATGCTCTTCAGAATTATTTTGTTTATTTAACTTTATTTTTGATTAATTAAAGATTTTATTTTGAAGTAATCTCTACACCCAGCAAGAAACTCAGACTTACAACCCTGGGATCGAGAGTCACCCGCTCTACTGACGGAGCCAGCCGGGGGACCCTCTTCAAAATTATTTTTAATGAATGCCCCAGAAGTTGATATTTACACAAGGTTTTATAATCTGTACTTGCTCCTCTACACATTTCGAATGCTCTTGCGCGCTCATGAAACACTTTCCAGCTACTGACTGACCTAGGATCCAGGATGGGGTGGGTAGGTTTAGAAAAAGTATATCTTTTATTATGCAGGAAGACAAAATAATTTTGTAATGAAAACAATAATGAGATATTTTATGAATATGTTTATAAGAAGAGTGTTAGTAACCCCTGGAGAATTTTATGACATGTTATCACTGTTAGCCCTTGTCCTGGATTGAGAGAAAATGAAGAAATACTCAAGTAATAGATGGAAAATAAAAATAGTGTTCTTTTTCTTTTTCTTTTTTTTTTTTTTCTTTTACTTATAAAATGCATCTATTTTATTTGGAAACGTATCTCCATGTCTTCATGATAATCGCGTAGATAAAATACTACACTGCCAAATAAGAATTTGGGTTGAATGCAGCAAGTAGATGCACTAGATAGTCATAGTGATCGGCCACCAGCACCCAGGGCTCCTCACACTCACGAGCCCTTTGAACACTAAGTGCTCTTCAGGTGTGCTGCAGACGTCAGCACCTTTTAAGCATGTAAACGCGTCACTCACACAAGATGCACTACAGGGAGGGCAGGAGCGGGAAAGCACCTCTGGAGGTCCAGGGCACGCAGTGGGAACCAGGACGGGTTTCTAAACATGCACGTGCGGATGCGTTTGCTGGATGCCCGAACTCCAACAGGGGCTGGAAAGAAGGCAGGAAAGACCAAGTACAATTATCCTAACACAGTCTGCACGCCTGTGTGGCTTGTTTTACACAACCCCTGCGGGTTGTCATGGGGGATATACTGGAGAATGCCCAGAGAAGCCACCATTTCTTCAAAATCTGCGGCCCTCTTCTCTGATGACACCCTTGCTGTGGTCCGTTGCAGGCTTGAGCCAGGCAGGGCCGTGCAGCAACGGCTAGTAATGCAGAACACGCCTCCCTGACTGTTCTCTTACTTCTGTAAACCGTCTCCACAGGTAGATGAAACAGCCCTCAACGGTTTTAGCAGATTCTTTCTCTTCTCTCCCAGAAGCACGCAGGGAGGTTCTTCACATGGAAGTGCTCACACATACAGCTGAATCCCAAAATTATGTTGACCCGTAGCTACACATGCAGACAACAGTTTCTTAAAAGTTCAGTAGATAACTTGTGGATTCTGTAAGCTAACGTCCCTGCCTTCTGGTGACCGTGATGCTTCAGGGTTAGTCTTTAACAACAGACCATGTCCCGCTCCCCTCGGTACGCATTTTCTCACCAAATCTGCTTGGGACGAGGTCAGACAACTTCTGTCGGACACAGGAAATGAACGAGACTGCTAAGGTCTCACTCACTACAGAAGCATTTACTTGGATTTTTAAAATTATTACTCCATTGATTAGGAGTGATATGATCAGGATGGTGACATAGATCATTCCCAATCTCAGTCCCTTTGACGAGAAGATCCACCAACAACTATCCGTAGTAAGACAGCACTGGGGATCCCTGTACACAAACCTGGGGCTAAGCACCTGGACCACCCCCACACAAAGAAGAACTGCATTTATTTTTTTTTTACCAAAATGGGGGGAAAATCCCCCAATGTGTATGTAACCACAACAGAATCCAAAGAGCCACAGCAATCTTGAGAAAGAACAATGCTGGAGGCATCACATTTCTTGGTTTCGAACTATACTACAAATCTCCAGTGACCAAAGCAGTGTGGTGCTGGCACAGAAGCAGACACAGAGATCCAGGGACCGGGATACAGAAAGCCCAGAAGTCAGCCCGCATCTCCATGGTCATCTGATATTTCACACGGAGACCAAGACCACTCAATGAGGAGAGGACAGTCTCTTCAGCACAAGGTACTGTGAAACTGGGGATCTACATACACAAGAACGGAACTGGACTCCTCTCTTACAGCACAAAATCTAACTCAAGATGGATGAAAGACTTTTTTCCAAAATTAATTTGTTTTAAATATTTTATTCTTATTTATTTATTTGAAAGAGTAAGTATGGGAAAAAGAACATGAGAGAAGGGGAAGAGGGAAGGAAGAAGCAGACTCCATGAGCAGAGAGCCCAGTGCGGGGCTCAATCCCAGGACCCTGGCATCATGACCTGAGCTGAAGGCAGATGCTTAACCCACTGAGCCCCCCAGGTGCCCCAACCATGGATGAAACTCTTAAACATAAGACCAGAAACCATGAAATGCCTAGAACAAAACATAGGGAAAAAAATCTCCTGGACATTGGTCGTGGCAATGACTTTTTGGATATGACACCAAAAGCATAAGCAACAAAAGCAAGAATCAAGTGGGACCACATTTGTCCAGCAAAAGAAATGATCAGCAATTTGAAAATGCAACCTATGAAAGGAGGGCAAATATTTACGAATCGTGTATCTGGTAAGAAGGTTAATACCCACACTATGTAAGGACTGATACAGCCTAAGACCAAAATAGTAATAAGTAAATAAGTAAATAAGTAATAAGCCAATTAAAAAATGGCCAAATCACCTGAATAGAGACTTTTTTCAAAGAAGACATACAGATGGCCAAAGATACATCAAAAAGTGAAGGCGCTGGGCGTCACTCATTGTCAGAAAAATGCAAATGAGAACCACGAGGAGACATCACCTTCCCCAGTCAGAATGGTATCATCACGTAGACAAAAACGACAGGTGCTGGCGAGAACACGGAGAAAGGGGAGCCTCCTGCACCGCCGGCGGGAATGTGAGCTGGGGCAGCCACTCCGGAAAACAACATAGAGGTTCCTCAAAAAGTTAACAATAGAGCTGCCCTAGGGTATTTATCTGAAGGGAACGAAATCACGGCGGGAGACGTATTTGCACCCACAGGATCACTGCAGCACCGTTTACAACAGCCGCGGCGGGGAGCCATCGTGATCGTGTGCACGCGAATGCATGATGTAAGGCATGTCCATACACGGTGACTATTACGCAGCAACGAGAAAGGACGAGCTCCTGCTATTTGCCCTAACGTGGACCAACTTGAGGGCATTCTGCTCAGTGAAGTAAGTCAAATGGAGAGAGAGACCACATAATTTCACTTATAAGTGGAATCTCATAAGATAGACCTCGCAGAAACATGGCAAATCGGTGGTTGCCAGGGGTGGGGGTTGGGACAAGGAGTGAGGTGGTCAGAGGATACAGACCTCTAGCTACAAGGTGAACAAGTCCTGGGAATGCGGTATAGGACACGGTGTCTTCTTCACACTTACTGTACACTGGGACGTCGCTCGGAGAGCAGTGGGTCTTAACATTTCTCATTACATACAGACAGCAGCTGTCTGAGGGAGAGGCTGACGTGATTTTGGCCGTCACCTCTCAACATACACACGTATTGAATCATATAGCACACCTTAAACTTACACAACATCATATGCCAATTTTATCTCAACAAAACTGGAAAATATGCTAAGATTTATATAGTTTTTGTGGTTGCCACAGATGAAAATCTCCTTTAAATTCTCTAAGGTTTCTCATGAGATTGTAATTCATTAATTTCTTCAGAAACCACTTAGTTCCAGTTATTCAGGTAACCTTTCCTTAAAAGTGTTAGAAACGCTCGGATTTTAGAAAACTACGGCTTTTTTCTCTGATAACCTCAGAACAACCTATTTATGGACTGAGTGAGGTATTAAGACAGTTGCTTCTGGATTTACTCTTGTGGTAAAAAGCAAGTCCCCACAGCTTGTGTGTCTATGCTTTTATCATCTGCTGCTTGGCTGTCACCTGTATCCTGAATTTAGAGTTTAAAAAAACAAAACACAACCAAGACTAGAGTAGATAAGAGATAATCGGTGGTTTCTACATCACTGCTGATGGGGTGGGTGCTAATAACCAGAGGAAAATGTGCCCAAGATCCCCCAATGCCTCCATCCTCTGGAGAGGGCAGGGGTAGGGAAAAGGATGGTGTCTCATACCATGGTCACTGTGCGCCTGCCCTTCCATTCTCATAGTTCCCGGGGCCTTTGACCCAGAAATATCTAATATAAGTGATGTCCTTGCATCATCCTTAGAAAACAAGACTGCCACCAGCGAATGGCAATCCTCTCGTGCTGCTCATCACACATAATATGTGAGCATTTCCACACGGTGGACACAGCTGCGCCCCCCCGCGTTACAGAACGCTGTATGGACAGAGCACAGTCAGGCACTTGGAAACTCCCATGGCCATTTCCTTTCTGACACAAAGAATAACACGACCCTGGAAAGTAGCAGATTGCTATTACAGTGGCCTGAGCTTGTTAAAATTATGTGCAATCATGCTTAATTATGGTGTTCAGGGGAAATTCTGTTGTGTGGGTAAAACACTGAATTTGCTTTTCACACCAATGTGCTTTGTTTGACTAAAATAAAAATGAGATGCTTTTAAAGGTGCTGTCAACAGCTAAGATGCATCGGGAATGAATGAGGCTGTTTGGCTTTTCTTTCCCCTCTGTGGCCCCTCCTGTGAAATTCCGGATCCAAGAAATCCAGGGGGCATGGACCGCAGAAAGGGGCTTCAGCTCTCCTCTCTCATCTCACAGAGACGATGGGAGGATTTGCATCCAAACTCAAGGTCAGGTCTGTGCAAGTGATTTATAAGTGCTATTGGACATGAGAACTATGCTTGTGTTGCTGCTCAGGAAACTAAGACACTGGCCTTCAGGGGAGCACTGATCTGAAAATGCCGATTTTATCCCAAAATACTGACTGGCTCCAACAGGAGGCCACCCCGACTTGGCCAAAGTTCCCAATCTCCCTGCTGATTAGTAACCTGATTAGGGACTTAAAGGACTGATTCTAAGCTGAAGATGTTGAGCCAACCCTGCTCCACATCTGTGTGAAGAGGCTTGGCCTGGCATGGTCTCTGGCATGAGCCTGCTTCCCACGAGCCCAGTGCTCTGTGCCCGAGCCCAAGGAGCCTCCATCACTCTCATTGTCATCCACAGAAAACGTCCAAATTGGTGATCAGGTTCATGGGATTGTGTAAATGCACACGTCAAAGTATGTTAGGAAACTGGAAGGAAAAATGAGACCCTTTCAAGTGCATAGTCTCATCTTCCCCACTGAAACAGAATGTTTTCAATATGCATTCAGAAACATGAAAAACAATGGAAAGGGCCACAGGAATGAGAAGCATCTCAGAGCAAATGAAATGTACGTACCATGCCGTCTCATTTTCCAGAATGGATAGGTCAAAATTCAGTTATAAAAATAACTTCAGGGGTGCCTGGGTGCCTCAGTGGGTTAAAGCCTCTGCCTTTGGCTCAGGTCATGATCTCAGGGTCCTGGGATCCAGCCCCGTGTTGGGCTCTCTGCTCAGCGGGGAGTCTGCTTCCCCAACCCCCCCGCCTGTCTCTCTGCCTACTTGTGATCTCTGTCAAATGAATAAATAAAATATTAAAAAAAAAAAAAAAAGGATCTGGGGTTTGCTGCTTCTGAGAACACTGACGCCTCCCGGAGACTCAGGCTTACACTCTCCCAGAGGTTCCCAGGGCTCCCGGGAATCCCATCCCACAAGTTAAACGCCCAACTACTGACTTCCTGTTCAATCCCAGATGCAACTCTGTTCTGTAGAACATGCATCATGGGGTTCATATCAGATTAACAGATATGTGAGAACATCCCTTGACACTACTGAACATAGCTTGAGTTGTCTACCTCTTTTTTTTTTTTAATTAGGACTATCTCCTTCCAAATCAATGAATGGAAAATAAGATCTTCCCAGAAACCACCACCTCTCCTTCAGTGTCCTTGAAGCAATTGTTCTCATAAGGAACCAGACAGAACAATGGCATGTTGCAATAATACATTGATTTTATTATGTCAACTTGTATTATTTTTAATATTAGAAACCACTACCTCCAGTGTCTACACTGAGCTTTGCAATCTACATAAAGAGGGGCCAGGCATCAGATAACCCATGATAGTCACAGTTAATGTACTGAGCGTAGTTGCACTGCCTTGTAAAACACCAGGTAAGAACAACAAAAAATGTTCAGACTTTATTGTGCTTTGTAATACCAAAGCTGCCGACTTCATTCCAAACCACGAAATGCCTCAGCTAAAATGGGGAGCACAGGTTGAAGACTGGAAAATGAAGGCAGAAATTGTCCCTATTTTTTGAAAGTCAAAGTTCCCAAGTAAGTAGAGGATTCAGCCCCCTCTTATTAATAACTAGAAGTAATCATATAAATTAAGTAACGCCAATAACATGTATCTATTCAGCAATTCCTATAGGTATAGTTCTGAAAGACTTAAATGAAGACTTTCTGTGGTCAAATGGGGAAAATGTTTAATAAAGATGAAAGAGAAATTACTTAGAACTAACTGACTCTTGAATATGGAGATTACTTCACACTCCATGGGACTCTTTTGCCATCAATACTACTTATGAGAAAATACTCATGTTTCAGATCTATTTGGTGGGAAACAGCGCATAGGGCCATCCTCTGCAAATCTCGTCTCTATAACATGGTCCTGGAAAAATGCTGATCTTCCTGAAATTTCCTTTATAACGTTTTCTCCAAATTGCATGGACATGCAAAGGTAGTATTTAGCGTACTCTGGCTACTAATAAGCTATTTGAATCAAATTCAGAAAGGATACAAGAGCTCCTTCAAAACCCTCTCAGGGACCCATTGCCTCAAATGGAGGATCAATTGTGCCAGAGTGTGACGTTAGCACCTGTCGATGAGCTGATCTGGTAAACCACACAGCCAGCAAATGCCTTGGGGAGGTCGCGAGTAATAAGGTGAAGGAGTTTTAAGATCTAGAAGCAAAATTAAGCCTTCATTCCGTCAAGAACCTAGAGATTTTATCCAAACACATTATCTGCTGATATTGTCTACCATTTCTTCTCCCTGAATTTTGTAAGAAGACAGGTATTATCCTCCCAATGCCTGAGATTTGACATTAAGTAGATTTAAAAATATATATCATATATGTCTTTAAAGCCCCAAAGAATTTCCACTAGATGTCATGTTCAAACCACGCGCCGTGACTGTGAACTGAACACTGAAGGCAGACAGAGACCTAAGCTGCTCTTCATCAGGAATGTTTCTGATGCATTCTCCAGTGCTCAGGGCTTCCAGAGAAGCTTCTGGAACTTCTGCAAGTGCTCACACTGCAGCAAAGACCTTGACAGAAGCTACCCTTTGGAGAAGCGACACCAGAAAACAAATAGCACAGAGCATCCTCACTCCTAAATGTGTACAATGAGACCATGTTTCCGAAGAGAGGAGTCAAAGTTAGATGATGGGGAAAATAAGATTTTCATGCACACATTCTAGAAAGGCTGAAGTTTAAAGACTGACCAAACCAAATATTGGCCAAAATTTAGAGAAACTGAAACTCCCATAAACTGCTTGTGGCAATGTGAAAGGCTATGATCACTTTGGGAGACAATTTCATAACTTTCATAGCTTCTTAAAAAATTTTACATATATATATGTATATATATATACATATATATATACATATATATATATAGTTATAGAGGGGACATTTAAACTAAAACACAATCGTTAAATATACATATACACATACATATATGTACACAAATATAAAAGTAGACATATATACACATAGAAACTTCTTTTAGAGGGGGGAGAGGCCACGAGCTGGCAGAGGGGTAGAGGGAGAAGGAGAGAGAGAACCTCAAGCAGATGCTCGTGGGGAACCGGACGTGGGGCTCTATCTCATGACTGTGAGCTTATGACCTGAGCTGAAATCAAGAGTCAGGCGTTTAACCAACTGAGCCCCTACGTAACATTTATGTATGCATATACACACATATACGTGCATGCATATTTCTCACTTTCTTTAGTGATATGAAGGGATATCTGCTATAAGGGAAATGTAATTACACTATTATTGCCAGTATTAATGATAAGAGAGAATACTGAGCAACCACGTACCGTGTGCTAAGAACCATGTAAATCACTTACTGTGTGTTACACAGACTTGAAATTTGTTTATAAGCTCCATGACAACAAGGGCTATATCTGCTTTCTGCTTTCTTTTCCTTTTTTTTTTTTTTTTTTTTTCCGTTAGAGGGAGAGAGAGAAAGAGGGGCCGAGGTAGAGAGAAACTCTCAGGCAGGCTCCACCCCCGTGCAGAGCCTGACCCTTGGCTCAGTGTCATGACCCTGAGATCACGACCCGAGCTGCTGAAATCAAGAGTCAGATGCTTAACTGACTGAGCCACCCAGACGCCCTCCTTTTTTTTTTTTTTTTTTCCTTCAGTGCTGAGCACAGTGCCTGGCACATGGTAAGCACTAAATTAATATTCTGAATTAATGTTTATCAAATGGATACTGCCTACACTGTTTCTTCGTTTCACCTTGTTTACACTTCCTGACTCATCTGTAAATAAAAGGTAAGTTCTGTCATTTACCTCATTTTACAGAAAAGGAAATGAAACCAAAGTGATTCTCCAAACCCTGAACAGATGCTCGGGTCATAAACGGTGAAGATAAAGTTTAAATCCAGGATTTTCTGACTCTCTTATCAGAACTCTCAACCCTCTCTGTTTGGTTTTAGCTCCTTAGAAAGAACAGGAATCCTGTGGTAAGGGGTCCCGGGACAGGGTTTATAGGCTTCCAGACCTGACACAGGAGTCACCGGACAGACAGGGAGGGCTGTCGTTAGCCACCCAAAGGCTCTCTCCACAGAACGGAGATGCTCTGAATAGCTCATAGTCCCTCTGGCGCACAAGGTTTTATCACCGTGGAAAATCAGTGTCCCTCCATTTCCGTATCTATTTACGGATGTGATATCTGGGCTGTTGCCAGTCTGGCTGGCGACCCATTTCCTTCCTTCATCCTTCAGAAATGCAGGCACTTGGACACTCAGAACCATCCCCCACCTGACATTCCAACAGTCTGTTCCTTAAACATTCCCTTTTTCTCTTCCATTCTGTGTATATGTTGATTTTATCAGCAAATCAGGCCTGTCTTTATCTGTTAGTCAGGATCTCACTTTGAGTTTTAAAAAATCTTTTAAACCTATTTTCACGCTGCCTCCTCTCACCCCACCCCACCCCACCCCGTCTGTCTGCAGTAGGGCATGCCCCCATATTAGAGTCCACATCAACTTTCTCCTATTTTTATAGATTTACTTCTTTCTTGCCTACGAACATCTGACCAGACTTGCTTACTGACCTGCCTTTGTACTCAGGTTGAATACTCAGGCAGAATATTACCCAAAGTCTTGCCAAACTTAAGATAAAACACTTTGCACCACTCACTTTAATCTTCTGTCCCAAATGATAATTTGTTCCACGATTTTTTAAGTTTCTTCCTATTTATCTATAATGCAGGAAAAATTAATTTTTCAGGGCATGTAACTGGCGTTTCTATCAGCCTCCTGATGGGCACTCACACAGTGAAAGATAAGATATAGGCTGTAGTTGGAGTGGTCTGTTATTTATCGCTACGACACAGCACTCCGTAATCATTTTCCATACGTAAATAGACAAAACAGACGCTTAACAGTATGGACGACTTTGATGTGATTATATCAAAGCTTTTTAGGTGGATTCTATTCCATCTGTTTAGTTCTTGCAGTGGCCTATTCTAAAAATTATAACAAAGATATGATTTAAGAAAGAGTTTCAGCACCCCACTGGTAGTTATCAATCAACGAATCACCAGAACACTGACGTAATAGACGGTTTGGTAATGCTCTCACCCCTTTGTATCACAGATACTATGTCACTGAAGAGGCATCAGGAGGGAGGGAGTTGGATATGATTGTAAAATAATGCAATTCTGTTCAAATAAATACATTTTTAAGTAAAATATTTGGGATGGAGAATGGATGTAGAAGGTCAAAGGGACACCCAGGTAAAGTGATTATTCTTATGTATTGCCAAGCAAATAAATTTATACATAGCTTTTACAGAGAGTTATAGCCATGTCCTTTGGCATAAATATACAAAGGGGAACCTTGAGAAAGACTCATTACTTCTTACTAATGAAAGTTAAAAATAACTTTCAATATGGAAGCTTATTCATATGCTGCACTGTGTATGTGAACTGGATTTGCTTTTATACATTGGGTATATGGCTCATTAATTAAACACACACACACGGACACAGTGTATGTCCATTTAACCAAGGAAGAACCTATGTTACTGGACAAATGCGGTACTCTCAGCCTATTCCAAAAGCATACAGTAGAATGACATGCATTATAAGACATGGGAATAAATCACTGAAAAAAAGTTTACTGAAAAATGATCTACTAGTAACCTAGTTGTTTTTTTAAATGATAATCTAAGAAATCCATTTTATCCATACTTTAAGAAGTTAGAAAGTTACATTGTGATAAAACTTTAAAAAATGTTTTAAAGAAACAAAGAAACTAAAAATGACACTTGTGGATCTCTAGCTCATGACATAAAGATGTAGTTTTAAGTTTCTAAAAATATTCTTTATTTCTAAGTGTTCTGATCTTTCTGCTTTATTTTGATTTCCTTAACAGAGCTTTTCATGGCACAACATCTTTCCTACACAACTCTTTCCTATCAGAATTCCTTTTGCTTTTCAAGTTGGGAATTAAGTAAACAACATGCTTTCTTAATTTCCTCTTTGTTCCTAAATTGACATTTTCTTCTTTGTTTGTGGTGGTGGCATGTGGTGTGGGCGGTTTGCTTCTGGCTTCTTTTCTCAAGATCTCTGGCTTATATAATTAGCACTGTTCGTCTGTGTACTTTGGGAGACTTCTTTTTTTGAGCAGTTGAAATTATGCTCTTATAAAGTGAGCACAGGGCCACAGGCTAAGAGGGATGAGGGTGGCGCTTGCCACATCAGCCTACAAGAAAGCTAGTTAGCATCCGCTGTCGGTAAGGTGCTTTTCTTTCTGTAGAAAAGGACAGAATGTCTGCCTCCTTCATTTTCTTTCCTTTTTTCTTTTTTCTTTTTCCCAGTCCTGAAGCCAGATTCAGGTTTGCAATGGTTTTTATTTTCCCCATGGAGGGACGCCTGTTAGCTCAGTTGTTAAGCATCAGCCTTGGGCTCAGGTCACGATCCCAGGGTCCTGGGACTGAGTCCCACATTGGGCTCCCTGTTCAGTGGGGAGCCTGGTTCACCCTCTCCCACTCTCCTAGCTTGTGTTCTCTCTTGCTGTCTCTCTGTCAAATAAATAAATAAATATAATCTTAAAAAAAAAAAAAAAATCCCCACTGAAAGGAGACTAGAGCAGACTCTTCACTGTCTTATTTCAGGGAGGATAGACAGCCAGACTCCGGATGGTTCAGGTCGTCCCTGCTGGGCAGAGGTTTCCTTCATGCCCCGCCTGCTGTGTCCACCACAGACGAGGATGACCTGTGGATGGGGTGACCGGCTCCTCGCCATTTTAGATGGTTCCCAGGTGAAACATTCCGCCTGGAGATCTAAATACTCCCTTTTTAGGCAAGACATTCCTCTGCTTTCCCGTGAACTGAAAGACCCTGAAAGCCGTCCCAGGCACACCCTGGGAGAACGCTGATTGGAGGGTCTGGGGTCTGAGCAGCAGTCTAGCACTTGCACAGCCACCGCAGACCCATGTAAGAAGGCCTTGCAAGTTCCCTGGTGCTAAAGTGATGGACATGTCGGGCCCAGAAGTGTTCCTGAGTCTTTCCTACCCATGCCACTGCCCTTCAGAAGGTTACATCTGTAGGAAATGATTAAACAGATTTTTTTAAGGACTTCATTTCATTTTCAGGTCACTATAATCCCTAATGCAAAATTTATCTAATTAGTAGTTGATGTTCATGTACTTAATGGCAGAACTAAATATCAAGCTGATTTTACGATTTTTCTGTTTAATTTCTTCAAAGCGATTATAAAGACATCTAGCTGCTTCAATACTGCTTATGCCACATAAGGCTATATTAAAGAAAATAGTATTCCCTGATGGTTAATATGTGAGTTCACAGCGTTTCCATCCAGATATTTCAAAATGTTTCTTTCTTCCATGTGAAGTACAATTATGTCCTTCTAAATGGGGAACGTCAAATGGATTGTATCACTTCCCTAACCTAAAAGATGGAGAAAATAATACTCCTTACTCATGTTAATTCTCAACCTGATTGTTTGATCCAGACTCTCTACCCTCATCCCCTCATCCCCTCATCCCCAGCCAGCGGCTCACGTCTTGGGGCTGACTCAGCTCGGCTGACAAGTCTACTTCTGTCTTCTATTCATCTGGACCCTAGGATCCTTGACCTTCTCACCTACACATCGACCAGGCGGAGTCCTGGAAGGAAGCCACACACTCAAAGTGAGGAATAGAGGTTGGGTGACAAGAGGGGCTGTTGGGCGTACCTGTGGCTGGGTTTGAGTGAATGACAGGGACAAGTTAGGACTGTGCCCCGGGGTTAGTAGCAGAGGGTCACTCCAGCGTGACAGTTCCAGGGTGAGGGGACTGTTACTGGAGAGGAAGGAGCACCTAGGAGAAGCCATAATGGGGCATCCCACAAGAAAGGGGCCCCGCGATGAACACCCCTGCCCAGTCCACTGACTCCCCGGCCTCCTCTGTCATTCCCCACTGTCGAGACCCAGTGAGGAGCCGGAGGTGAGGGACCACTGCTGCATCCCGTCCTCGGAGCACAGAGCTCAGGGAATGAGGGGAAGCAGGAAGAGTGGCCAACCAAGGCTTCTGGGACAGCTCCTCTGTCCAGTGAGCTGCCCCTCCCAGGGTTGCGTCTAACTTCATGCCCACGAGCACTGCCGAGCTGCACCCCTTTGCCTAGAGCATGGTGCCCTCAGACCACCACTGCCTCAGACCACCACTGCCTCTCTCATCCCTTCAGCCCGGTCGCCCAAAGCCCCCATGACCCGCCCCATTGTCTGGAGAATCCCCGCCCACACTTCACGTCAGCTCTACCTGTGATATACATTCCAATCTAGGAGATCCTACGTTGCTCCTTCCCAGACACCTGTCGCCTGGATGGTGCCCAACACCTGGCCATCTGTCCCGGCTCCTGCCTTCTCCTTGGCCTCGCCCCCACCCCCGCAGTCAACACTCACACACCGTTGTTCCTTGACGAACGTGTGTTGGATCCGGCCACTGTCCCACACACGACTGCAGCGGCCCCCATAGCAGCAGACACAGTGCTGCTGGGTTGGTCCCGCATGATCTTGCTCCTGCCTCACTCCGGAGAGCTCACCCCCCCAAGCTCTCCCCCACAGCCGACCCGGCCTTGTCATTCAGGAGACCCACTGCGTGGCACAATCCCCCTCTGCAATGCTGCCGTTGCCAGTGCTTCTTGCAGGGACAGTCCCGGGACAGCCACAGGGCTTGACCCCCCCGTCACCCTGCCCTTCTCTGCACAGAGATGCAAGCTCTGCTGATGACATCCCAAACACCCAAAACTCCCCTCAGTCTCCACCCCTCTTCCCACCCCCTACGTTTTTCTCCATTGTACTTCTCACTACTTGGAAGGACATCAAGTCACACATACCATCAATTATGAGATATACCATGATTTCATGCAACACTGAAAAAGAAAATTTTAAAATGTAGCATGAGGTCTCCTTTCTAATGATTGTAAGATGCATCTCAAATCAGAGATGTTAAAACACGGATGTGAAAAAAATCCATGCCTTAAAAGCAACAAAACACGCCATGCATTGTTATTAGTTATAGCACAAAAAAATAACACATTATCGTTAACAAGTCAGAGAGGGAAACTTGCATTTATGCCAGAACCTGACACAAAGTCTGGTTCTGGCTGGAGCTGTGGCGAGGATTCTGCTTTCCTGACTGGAATGTGGTAGACACCCCCATTCCTGAAGAGAACATAAAATCTGGGCATCCTGGTCCTTTCTGCATTTTAGCTTCTATGTCTGTAGACCTGACAACAGTGCCTGGTACAAAATACATACTCCATGCCTATTAATGAAATCAACAATTTAAACTAAATCTATTGAGTGGTGTTAGCTTAGTGTCTTTCATGGCCTTTTCTTACCTCTCTACATCTTCTATGTATTTTATTACGGATAATAAACCCTACAGCAACATGATTATTACACATTTTCAAACCAACAAAAGGGTAATGCTTCATACACTGTTATGCACATGACACCTTAGAAGGGATTTCTGGACAAAAGATATTTTTTTCAATATACTGACAGCATTTTTGGGAATAAGTCTAAAAGGTGTTTCCTTTTCTTCTCGAACCAAATGTTGTCAGTGGCTACAAAACTTTTCCAATATGCTAATATGATTAAGGGATTACTATAGATGGAAAATCTAAGGTTATGTCAATCATTATTTTATTACCTACTTTATGTAGTGCTTCTCTAAAAATTAATGTGAAAAAGTATGCAATAATAACATGGCTAAAAAAGAGAAGAAAAAATGCAGACAGGAACAGGGAAGGAGACGCCTGAAAAACTGACTTATTGCTCCTTTAAAGCATGGAGCTTAATTCTTATCACCAGACTGTGGTTGTCATGCATCAAAAAGCTTCAAAGACTGAAGGGCAAACTCATTTTCTTTGCTTGATCCTCCTGGTAGGGAGGGAAAAAAATCAAATGCTATTGTATGAATTTATCATAATATTGTTCAAGGGGAAAACTCATAAAAATCCTATCTGTTGCTCACTTGATTTGATGTATCCTTGTCTAATACCATCATTTACAAAGTATAAGATACGCATCCTGGATGGTGGAACAGCTCTCCGTGTGCCAAGCCCATCCCATTATCACTGGTTTCAACTCAGGAAATTTCATCTATGAGGTGGACTTTGCTTTCATATAAAACATACTCTGACAATGTATGTAGTTCTGACTATTCCCAGGCCGATTAGATAGGCTGCATAATTTGTAAAGAAGGTTAACAAATATTTATTGCAATGGGACAATGGAGAACAAGAACGGCCCTGGCAGCTTCAAAGAGTCCGAGCAAAAAGCTGGGCAGCAGCAGCTGATACTCAAACGGAAGAAGAGATTATGTTCTTCACATATAATATTATAGTAATTAAATTTTATTGATAGAATTAATACATTCTCTTTCTAGTAACTGTAAAAAGGAAAACAAACAAACAGAAAAGATGATCTTGCCAAAGCTGCCGGTAGCTGCCATTAGATGCAGCTAACTGATTGTTGCTTCGAAACTCAAGCTATGTTTTCAGACACATAAGAATGGAGGAGAATTTTGTAGAATTGACGAAATAGAAAAGGTATAGAGGCAGAATTGGGAAAGTGTGAATATTGAGGTTCCAGCTGTGACTTAATAAAGCATTACTATGGGGTTTTATTATTTTTGAAATAAGTTTTATTTGGATGATTGAAGGTTCACATGCATCTGTGTTTATACAAACACACACACACAAATACAAAAATGCACACATGCACACGCACACAGACACCCACACATCCACATGCACACACGTACTCATACCCACATAGAGAAACACACCCAAGCCCACACGTATTTACACACATTCAAATGTACACCCATGCACACTTACACATACGCGCACACACTCCTTCCCTAGTGAAAGAGCCCAGATATAATTTCAAGAAGCAACAAACATTACAAATGCTCAGATTATATCCTTTGATATCATTTTCCAGGGAGGACGCACAAGCTTTCTTGGGTGAATGAGTGGCTTCAGGACTGCTGTGACAGTGTTGGGGTATTTGCTCTGCTGGATGGTGAGGTGGCGGCCACGTCCTCAGGAGGTAATGTGGGAAGGTGTCAAAAGGCAAAGACAGCACGGTTCAGCATCAAGAAGGACAGTAAGTTCTATAGACTGAAAAGAACCATGGACTATGTTTAACTCCATGAGCTCCTAATAATACAACAATAACATTAACTGCATTTGGAGCAGGCGTTTCCAATTAGGGAGATTTTGCCCCACCCCAAGGGTCGGGAGGTATTGGAGGACACTGTGGGGATTGAGAAGTCTGGGGAGGGGTGCCGCTGCTCTCTGGTGGGCTGAGGCCAGGGATGACACTTGCACAGGACAGACCCCCCTGTCCCGCTTCCCAGAGGGAGGCATTGAGCCCAAATGTCAAGGGTGCCCCGGGCGAGGATGGGGGTAAACAGAAGGGCAAGCACTGATTCCTGTCTTGCCGGGCAACCCAACAGCATAGTTCTCCTCACAGACGCAGCTCTGCTCATCAGTGAAAAAGGAGCTCCGTTAGAATGTTCCCTCTGCAGTCCCTATTCAGTGAAGAGATCTAGCCCCCGCCTGTCAGTGACAGTGTCTCTTGTTGGAACAGGACAGCCCGAGGGACAGTCACCTTGCTGAGAAAACACACTGGAGTCTGACTGAGCCTCGGTATCCAGGTACCAACTGACAGCAATTTTCCTAAACAGCAGTGGGGTGTATTCAGCTAAACGCATACTGTGCCAGTCTCTACAGGACAACTGACCCTCTTTCCCCACAAATAAATTGGAACAATTAAAGAAAAGAGGGGAAAACTATAACTTGAAATACTTGTAAAAGACATCAGTCGATTACAATCAAAATGAAAGGCTGCGTCGTAATCTTTGGAGGCCCTAAGGCTCACCAGAGTCATGGAGAAGAAAACCACATTTCACACAGTCTGAACACACTATCTGGGTCTCACTGGTGGATGAAAATGTAATTTTTTAATGTCCCTGAAGTATGGGGGCTAATATGTGCTGAGTGCCTGTCACCTTCTGGAGATAGGCCTCTGTGCCTAAACACAACATCTCACTTAACTTTCACCAGAACCCTGCCAGGTCAATGGGAGGCACCCATTTCAGAGCTAGTTCTAGGCAACACGGAGTTAAGTCACAAGAGATAAACTTAAAAACAGCCCGGAACGGGTCCAGCCCAGCCTCGGAGGCAGAGATGCTCCCAGCGTTTTCATTACGCAGCTGGATTCTGGAGCAGAGACCTCGTGAATGTGGGAATGACGAACCTGTGCACCCCAGGCCATAAAAGAGAAAGCCCCGGAAAAAAGGATCTCAGTTGGGAGACAGTCGCCCTTGTCTAGGTAGAGATACATTGCAAATGGTGAGGATGGGAGGGACGAGGCCAGGTCTCAAGCGAGGGTTTCTGGTTTCTTTTAGTAAGATCTGCGAGAGTAAGAAGAAAGCAGTGAAAATAGGAACGGACACAAGTTTGAGGAAAGACAAAGAGAACAGCAGGAACGGCAGCCCTGGGATTATATCCTTGAACAACAGGAAATAATTGTGCTATAGAAAAAGGAAAAACAGAAAATTCAGATCCGTCATTTTGACTCCAAAGGAGATTGTACATGGAGGAAACAATGAAATGACTTCATGTTCTGAGCACACCGGTGGGAGCACGGGCATAATGGAAAGCCAAAAATACTGTCCCAGACCCGGATGGATCATTACATTTTTGACAAGAAAGTGAACAGTTTGGAGAGATAACAGAAAAGTTGAAATGGACCGAAAACTAATTTGAAAGTTTGTTGTAATGGAATCGACTTCAAGAGAGGAACTAGCCACAGCTTCAGGGACAAGAGATGACCCAGAACTGAAAGCATTTATGAGTCACAATGCACTGACTCTCAAAGAATCAGGTTTCCTCTCTAAACAGCACTCCGTTAGGTAACTGCATATTTATCGAGCTCATCTGCAAAACACACAGGAGTAGCTAGCGGCTTCCCGCAGAGGACCCTGTCAGAGACTTTAATGAAATTTCCTAACAATTTTTACAATGTATCCAGGCAAAGGCCCAGCTCTGAGCATCCCCACTTCACAGATAATAAAACTGAGGCTCCGAGGAGTACTGAATAGCTCACTGGTCCTACTGGCAAATCAAAGCCAAGTCTGGGTTAAAATACTAGGGTCATATCTAAATCCCATGTACAAGTCGATTACTCTAATGAAGGCTTCCCGCTGTGTAGACAAAATCAGAGCTGTTTAGGAACACAGTTAGAAACAAACAAGGTTCTTGTAAAAAGTAAAGGAGAAGAAGGAAGAGAAGAAGGAGAAGGAAGAGGAGAAAAGGAGGGCAAAATAAATAGGAAAGTATGCCATTCTTTTCAATTATCTTATTTAGGATGGACAGAAATACCTATGATAAGATCATCCAGACTAGAATTCTGATGCCTATTTGAATTAACTCACTGGAAAGACAAACCAGCATTGGTTTTGCTCAGTAACTAGCAGCTACCCTTAATAAACCTTCTAACTTTAAGAACAAGGGGAAAAATTGGGGTGCCTGGGTGGCTCAGTGGTTTAAAGCCTCTGCCTTCGGCTCAGGTCATGATCTCAGGGTCCTGGGATCAAGCCCCGCATCGGGCTCCCTGCTCAGTAGGGAACCTGCTTCCCCCGTACTCTCCCCCTGCCTACTTGTGATCTCTGTCTGTCGAATAAATAAATAAAATCTTAAAAAAAAAAGAAGAAGAAGAAGACAGGGAAAAATTACAGCACTAATTGAGTTGGAGGAAGAAAGGAAATAATTAGCCCACCGTCTGCTTGCACATAATGACTTGTTATTAAAAGAGTTGAAGATGTGAAGGGAAAAAATTGGCAAAATATGAGTTCATCCTCAGGAAGGTAGAACATTCTTTATAAAATGAAATACTGCACAACATCAGCTGTTGTATTTTGAGCACCTCATTACTAAGAGGCTTTAGAAAACATCAAAAGAGCAATAGAATTGATCAAAGAGCAGCCAGGACTGATAAGAAGATGAAAGCAGCGCGTGGAAACAGGCACCCGTGCACCCACGTCCCTCTATACCCATCAAACCCAAATTAGCGAAACATGGCGGCACTTTTTTTTTTTTCCTCACGACACAATTTCAATAGAATTCAGTATTTTAATGAAATAAAAATGCTAATTTTAGTAGTGAAGATGAATACTTGGGCCCAGAATAAGGGAATGGAATGAACAAAAGAAAAAAAGAAGACAATGGCTTATGCTTTTTTCAAAGATAAAACTACATTAGGTAGCCTTGGAGGAGGAAGTAGAAATCGAAATATTTAGGGGAGGAGGGGCTCCACCGACAGGATGCTGGGACGTCCTTGGGGAGCGTGGGGGAGCATTTTGCTTGTAGTACTGTGGGCAACAGGGAGCCGGGCTGATAAGGAGAGGACAGGTCAGAGGTTTCTGTAGGATCATGCAACGACCATCGGATCTTTTGGTCTTTTTAAAGCTTATTTGTTCTCTGCTGCTCAGGTTCTCGTTTTGGAAACTGGTCTGCATCCAGTGCGTGTGATTCTGGTGGGAGCCTCGCCTGCTGCTCCGGGCTGAGTGATGGCAGGTCCCTGGGAATGGCCAATGGGATTCTTCCTGGAGGGGACCCAGGAGGTGATGGTGGGGACCTCAGCCAGGCAGGACCACGAAATCATTCTGAGGATTAAGGCTGATGCTACAGAAGGTATTTTCCCTCATTCTCTGAGGCCATGAAGTAAACGAACCATAGAAGCTCAGAGAAACTGAAAGTTTCTTTAAAAAAAAAAATTTTTAATTTTCTGCCAGATAATAGAAATTTTCTCTGAGAGCGAAGCCATGAGAAGAGGAAGCAGAGCTGGGAAACTGAGAGGGGGCGCCATTGAGGCCACTGTGCCTCCAAACACCAGTGGGAGATGGAGCTCTCTCATGTGTGACCAACAGAGCTTTGGATTTTTTTTTTTTTTTTAAACAGAAGAATTAAAAAAATACAAGATCGAAGGCTAAGACAGCAATGAGAATGTTGCTTCTCATTCTAAGTGAAGTAAGAGGGACTGACTTAGAAGAAAAGCCACTAAATGTCTCTTGATGAAACAACCCTCAAAGGGGACAAGGAGACTGATCCTGGGACAAGAGGGGTCCACTCGTCCTTCTCTGAGGCCAGCAGGACAAAGGATGGGTGCAGAGGAAGATGTCTATGAAGGAGAAATGCTGAAGAAGTTCTTGTGCTGTAAAACAAGGCTTTCCCCCTACAATGTGGCGGGGGGAGGTTTGCTGTAGATGTGATGAGTAGAGGTTGGAAGGAAGGTGAAGGTTGGCAGTGGTTGCTGTAAATCTGTCCATTCTGCATGACAGGACTGCCTGCTGAGCATCAGGGAGAGTCGGGTGGGGTAGCAAGGACCCCGGGGGGCCACTTTGGCCCTCAGTGGCCCCAGCACCTCTCCCAGGCAGAGACCTACCGTGTGCCAGCAGCCGTGTGAGCCATTGTGGAGGTTATACGTACATGCTTCAGGCAATGATTACTAACTTCCTCCGTCACAGCATCAGAGGAAACAGGTCTCTGGGCAACCTTGTCTACCCTGCACTAATTTTGGAAAGATAGTTCTGCTTTCACGGTATTCCAAAGGAAGACCCTGTACCAATGTTAATAAACAGCCTTCTTCAGGAGAAACAAAATACAGGAAACCACCTGAGAATGAGTTATACTGAATGTGAACAATTGGATAAAAACAGAAATCAGAGAAGCACCAGTGGGTGTGCTGGTCACTTCACCTGCCACAAACTGGGGAGGTATCCCAGGAAAGAGCACGTTCTGCCCAGGCCCTCCCAGCCCCAATAGTCAAGTCTTTACGCAAAAGGTAGTGTTGGAAGCATCACGATGCAACTAATCTTCGGGATTATTTCAAGAAATAAGAAAAAAATTAATTATTTGCATTACAATAGTATAAGTATGAAGAATCTTAGAGGGAAGTTGAAAGCAAATGGATTTAGTGTGAAAAATACTTAAGAGGCTGACTTCTGTTTCTTTGCTTTTTAAACATCAGAAGTTCTAATCAGCACAACTCTCTATTCCTCTCACTCCCATTTTCTCCGTATGCCCCTATGTTATCCTACAGTATAAAACAGGATGGCTCTGCCCATGTCACAGCCCACCCCAAGCGGCTTCAGTGCCTAAGGATAGACAGTGCTGGGGAAGGGAATCTTGCCTTTCTTGTTCTATCTGTTCCCTGCAGCAAAGAGAAAATAAGCAAAAGAGCTCATGTGAGAACACAGAAAATAATATTTGAAGTCTTCAGCTCGAAAGTTTCAAATTATTTTCCACGTTCAGAACTTTAAGACATTCTCTGCTGCTCTGGTCTAGGACTAACGTGACCCGCTACGGGCAGGCCCTCTCGTGGCAGAGAAAAAGTCCTGGGGCCGGAGGGACGCGGAAAAGTCTCCACCACCTGCGTTCCCCGGGGGCCTCACCTTCTCTTGTGACCATGGGGCATTCAGAAAGTCACCTGATTTACTGCTTCCATCTCCGTCCCCCCTGCCTGTTAGGATTCCCTACAGTGATAGGAAGGAACCGCAGCTTGCCCCCCAGCTCTGCTTCACAGGTGCCCTGGACTCTCCGCTGACCGCCCGATGGTACGGCCTCTGGCACAACTGAGTCATGATCCTTCCGGGTACTGTCTTTCCGCCTAAGAAGGTGGTGACAGACAATCCACCCCCATTCTCCGATAGAATGTAGGGGATGCTTACATTCGGCATCTCCGAGATGCCCCGTCACAGGCTCTCGTGGTTATCTAGTTCAGCACAGCCTCACCCTCGAGTCACTCCGTGGTTTCCCGCCAGGTTGACAACGAGGCTGCCTCCTCTCTCTTTCTCCGTCTTAGCGCTGGAGTATGCCTAGGGGAGGGTTTTCATTATCGGAGGTGACGATCACCTCTCTTTCTGCTTGCTAATCATTCCTGGAATCAGCTTCCCACAGAAACCAAATATTCATGGAACTGTGGATTTCTATTTTTCTAGAGCTGGGAGAAGAACCTGCCAGTGATCTCTTCCCACCTCTCACAGGAGATACAGTGATGAGGGGAAAGAGAAATTCAGAGCAAACTGAAGCTCAGATCCCTTGGCTAAAGTTCTGCCCTCTCCGTTACCCTGTTCGGGGAACTGCTGTCCTTCTGGAACTTTCCAACCCGTGTATGGAGCAGCCTGCTTCCCCCAGATGGTTTCTGTCTTCATTTGCCTTCACATTGCACTAACCTCCTTTATGCTTACCTCTAATCCCTACAAAAAAGCAAAAAAAAAAAAAAAAAAAAAGAGAGAGAGAGAGAAAGACTCAAAAATATACATTTAGGCTGAGTCGCAAAGAACCAAACTTGACGGAAGGGCACTTCTGGCTTAGAGACCTGACCAAATGTACGTGGGTTAAAATACAGGATACATGTAGAGAAAATATTACTTCTACTTACAACTTTGAAATCCGTACCCATTTTTAAATCCTGAAATTTAAATAATTTCAGGAATTCCCACAAGGACTCTACTTTGTTCCAGTCACTAAACATTCTAAAGGAAAGAGGAACATGGAAGAAAAAACCCAAACAGGTTGTGGGGACATGGCAGAACAAAGGAAAAACAAAACAAAACAAAAAAATTCAGCAGTCTGAATGCCAATGAGATTGACTCTAGGATGCAGGTGGTGACGACATCAGATGAGGCTTTGCATTCAAAGACTCACAACATGTGAGAAGGTAGGAAGACAGCAAATGTGGCCAGGGAAAAAAGGAAAAGAAAAGAGAAGAGAAGAGGAGAGGAGAGGAGAGGAGAGGAGAGGAGAGGAGAGGAGAGAAGAGGAGAGGAGAGAAGAGAAGAGAAGAGAAAGGAAGAGAAAGGAAGAGAAGGGAAGAGAAAAGAAGAGAAAAGAAGGGAAGGGAAGGGAAGGGAAAGGAAGAGAAGGGGAAAGAGAAGGGAAGGGAAGGAGAAAGAGAAAGAAAGAAAAACAAACAAACAAACTTGAGCTCACAGAGCTAACATATAACATAGAAAAACATACTGCAAGGCGCCTGGGTGGCTCAGTTAGTTAAGCCTCTACCTTCGGTTCAGGTCAGGATCCCAGGGTCCCCAGATCGAGGCCTACACTGGGCTCCCTGCTCAGTGGGGAGTCTGCTTCTCCCTCTGCCTCTACTTTTCTACCCTCTCATGCTCTCTCTCTCTTGCTCACTCTCTCTTTCAAATAAATTATATCTTTAAAATAATAAAAAAAGAAAGATACTCTGCTAATTTCAACTATTCTACAACCTCTTTGCATTCATCCTCATTGTCAACGCTTTCATTCCTACCCCTGCCCAGAGGCTGCCCAGGTGCTGACTGCAACGTGGTTCAGAAACCAGTCTGCCCTGGTCGTCTCGCTCCAGCTCATCATAGTAATGAAATGCCGTTCCATCTCCTCGCAGTTTACGTTGAGGCTGAACCTCTATCTGTGACCAGAAGGTTAAAATGGGATTGCTGGCTGCAGACCAAGCTGATGGGCCACTAGACCTGGAATTTAAAGGTCACATTTCCCCATCACAACTCAACGTCCTCTTGCAGGACACGATCTGCTCTCCTGGCTCATACATGCTGATGCAGCTGAATATTTAATGGTGGCTTATCTCACACCGTTAAGAGGAGGCAGTATTTATAATTCATTCATAAAGTGTAACCCAGGGGGAAAAATAGATACTTGGAGTAAGCGGCGCTCCTGACATACATTTTTGTTGGAGCTGGGCCCAACAGTGTTAGCGAATCTTCACACAAGTTCTTTGATGTGTTCGGCAACGAAATGAATAATGATCTGAAACTCGATACTGCTATAGTATGTATTTCTGTTGTCATTGTTGTGTGTTTATTTTTATTTTGTTTTAAATATAATAACATATGTGAGTCCAATTGGGTGGGACAACCAAACAGTGGTTGGGTCTGTGTGTGATTTAGCAGCAGAAAACAACAGCAATGACACATCTAAAACCAAATGACTCCAGCCGCTAGCACTCAATTATTAGTATGTTTTGCTATTGTTTAACTAAAAATACAAAACTAAGTTATCAGAATTGTTTGCTTTATAAACATAACTCCTGTGTTATAATATACCATATGTTTTTTATTTCATTAAATAAAGCTCTGAGAAAATTCATCTCAAGAGCTATTTTATAGATTCAATTTTTATATTTACCTATACTAGTAATCTCGGTAAAATTTAAGAGCTATCTGATGAAGACGTTTCCAATGATGTTGGTTGAAATAACACACTTCTTAGCTAATCTGCCATTTTTCTAATTTGGTGACATTTGTGCTTACCCATATTACTTTACTCCTCATCTACAAGATTATACATATTCTCTCAAAATGCTTTGGAAAGGTAAAGTAGCAATACAAGCATAGTTTTATTGTCTCTCTTTACACTCGGCTCTCACTGTGTATAAAATGATATGTTCAAATGAGTTTTGTTTTTTTGGCGGAATTCCTAAACTGTGGAATTAGCAACGCAAAGGAGGCTCCTAGTGTTCTTACAAGCCATTGTAAAGTTGTTTCTATGAACCATAACAATTCTCTTCTGACTCCTCTTTTACACACACATAATTTTGTGTAGCACAAAATTATGATGAATAGAAACTCTGCTTCTCCTAACTGGGTTCGTGGTAAGCACGCTGACTATTGGCTCCCTTGTCAAATTGCTAAACACCCCCATCTAAGGAGACTTATAATCAAGAATTTCCTATATACATTCAACATTAACCCAATCTTGCTCTAAATCTTATATTCTCAGGGGAAAAAAACTGCTAAAAAATTCTATTAATTACTATTTATAAATGATCCCTATCAAAGAATAGCTTGTTAGTCTCAACATTTTCGGATATGATGTACGTATATATGAATAGATGCATATAGATGAACATAGCACATATGTGTATATTAACATATATAAACACATTTATAAACATTACACAACAAATATTCAAAGACTATTTCAATTAATACACACTTAGGCTTGAATGCCTTTACAGTGGTATAAATGAAAACAAACAAGTGAAAACCCAGCAAGAATATGACACCTAAAATCTTAAAACACTGCAGGCATATTCAAGAGAGGAAAAGATTTAAGAAGAAAAAACCCATAAAGCTGAAAGGTAATGTGTCCTTTAACTCGTTGGCAGAGCTTTAAAATCAAGGTATTAACACAACATGAATGCATTAAATAATATAGTACATTAGAAATAGAGTATATTTTACTCAATATCTTTTTTTCTATTTGTATAAGATATCAATTTTATTCTGTTTTCCTCATTTACTATCATTACCTAAAATTATCTTCTGTCGAGTCTAAAATGCAAGCTCCCAGGAGAATTGTATCTTAATACCAAAAACCATGCCCAATACCTTGTTGAAGCCAATGAGTACTAATTAAGGGGACGAGCTCTGCAAACCTAAGTGAGTCCATTCTGTCTATTAGAGCATGGGGCACTTTTGTTTGCTTACCAAGATGAAGACACCATGTTTGGTGGTATAGCCTAGAGACAGAAAATTGAATAAAATGGGTCTCTTTTCTCAAGGACTGGAGGATGCACAAGACACTAACTCTTGGCTGAGAGAACATTATGTCCTAGAGCTATTGAGAACACTAGAGGGAAGACTTATTCCCCATTGGTTGTGCTAGGAAAAGCCTCACCACTGGGGCAACACTCCAAATGGGCCTTGAAGGCTAGGGAAAATGTGTCCAGGCAGAAGGGGTGAACCAGGACCTGTCAGGACAGGGGAAACAGCACGGATACTGATGTAGGAAAGTGGACGACATATGAGGTCCAAGAGCGCCAAGCACACATGTGCTGCAAATGGCCGCTCTTGCAGAGATGGGCCATCTGGGAAAGGATGAGGAACAGAATTCATCTCATCCTCTGTGGCTGGGCCATTACAGAGGTCCACCAGCTGCGGGTGGAGAAAGACAAGGATTCATCAGACAGAAAGTGGACTGGGAATTGGAGACCGGCGGCATCGGCAGGTATGTGTGGGGGAAACACAGATGCCAGGGTATTCCATGCGGACCTGGGGGGACACAGATGTAGGGGACTCTAGGAGCTGATCCCCAGCCATCCTTGCAGTGCCACTTCACCACCACAGAACTGTGGACCCTCAAAGAACACCCCTCCATCCTGGCCTTAATCTGCATCTTCCGGAGATTTCCAGGTGACCTGCACCCCATCCCAGCATGAGCAGCAGGTAATACTGAAGAACCATCTAACCACTGGCTCCTGGGGAATTTGGGCAAAAGCCCATCGCTTTGCCACTGCAGGAGTTCAGCGATCCAGGGTGGGCACCCGGAATTCACAGAGAGTCCAGGGAAAGGAGATGAAGGGAACCAAGGGAAGGACAGCTGCTTGATTAGGGACCAGGTACTAAGGCAACTGATCACACGGGGACTCAAGCAGGAGCAATTTGGGTGTTTGCACCAGAGTGACACTGACAACTGGAGAGATCCCCGCTGTGTGTTCATTTCTTTTCTACTCGGCTAGAGTTTCATAAAATGGGAGGCCTAAATTAAACTTCAGGAAAGAAACTGGAGTGGACTTAAGATTATCAATAAGGGTCAATGGCCCAACACGATACCACAAGTTTCTAAACAGTCTGGGAATTCCTGTGGCTTTGGGCATCCTCTGCCCACTTACTTAGTTGGCATATACAGTCGACCCTCGAGCAACATGGATTTGAACTTCACGGAACCACTTATACATGGATTTTTTCCCCATAAGTACAGCACAGAACTGTAAATGTATTCTCTCTTCCTTACAACTTCCTTAGTAACATTTCCCTTACCTCAGCTTAGTTTATTGAAGGCATACAGTATACAACACATAGAACCTACAAGACGTGTTAATCACTGATTATGTCTCCATAAGTCCCCTGGTCCACAGCAGGACCTGTTAGCAGTGGGGTTTTGAGGAAGTCAAAAGTTATACTTGGATTTTAGACTGCATGGGGGTCAGCTCCCCTAACATCTTCACTGTTCACGGATCAACTGCATTTAAGGGACAGCTGCATGCCAGAGACTGCCGTCACATGTGGTTGAAGAGCTCCTTGTACCCCAAAGCTCCAACCTACTGGGCAGACAAACACTTAAGGAATTAGTGTATGACGTCAGCATGAGGTGGTACAGGGATGTGGAGAGGGGCGTCTAGTGCAGTGCGTGCATGTTAGGCTTATTAAAGGATGTACTATTCGGGCTGGGACAGAATGAGTTACAAATTATCCACATGAACAAAGATCTTTGCTGGGGAAGAGTATCATGCAAAAGGAGAGGGAAAATGATGCTTGACGATCTGGAAGCCTGCTATGGTTAGAGCTTGAAGCATATACAGGGGCAGTGCTGGGGGGAGAGCTGGGGTTTGGTAACTGGGTTTCATTATATTCTGTGGGCTCTCCATGGTTCTCACAGTGCAAGAAGATGCTTGGTTTTCATTCTCGAGTAGAGGTGATCTGGACGGGACTGCCGGTGTGTGTGGATTAGAAGGGAGAAGCCAGCTGGGAAGGAGGGAAAGTTGACATTTCCATGACCAGCTGAGATAGATACAAAGGAGGGCTGCCTTAGAGTCTGCGCAGGGGATGTGATGGGAAGGTATTCATGAGATGGGACTCACAGAAATTTCCAGAAGAGAGAATGGGACCACCTACTACAGACGCTGCTAAGAGATGAGGCAAACGTATGTTGTTCAGAGTAACAGTTATGAACCTACTGCCCAGATCCTCAGAGAATGCAGGGGGATGACCCAGCAGCTCTAGAGGATGAGGACAGATAAGGACCCACTGTGCTGTGTGGGTTTCAGGTCAGGAAGTCCGTACCAGGAACATGGCATCTGCAGGCACATGTCTCGCACCAGCAAAGTACATGCTTCTGGTTCTGGCCCCAGGGATCGAAGGTCTTGGACGTGGCCAAGTTTCTTTCACGGGTGTTGATGGAAATGACAGTACGTTTCTTCTTTAGCCTATTAAATGACCAGAAATCCTCCAAGGAGCCCACTGTGAGGAACTAAAATTTAGAACACAGGAGTTCACTGTGTGGCAGGACATTTTGCCTTACAGGGCTTCTTATAGATTGTAGGGTATGTCATTGTGAACTCCCAGGTGAGTGCCTCTCTGGGAATTGCTCTCAGACAAAGGACTCCCTTTGTATCAGAGAAGGAGCCAGCAGTGGGTGTAAACATGGAGCCCACCACTGTGGTCATAGGCCATGAACTCAGAAGCTCTTCATCTGACAGGATGACGGGTCTCCCCCGAGTGGCATAGCGTGCAGCCAGCGCAGAGATGATGCAGTGGGGATGGGATGCCTTCCGCAGGACAAGGCAACCACCTGAAACCAGCAGGTTGACACGGTGCCGATCCCCCTTACATGGAAAGCACGGGTCAGGGGCCTGAGGGGTGGAAGCAGGGGACCTGTCACCCGTCACCCCAGGGCTGACTTGGGAAAGGGTGCTCCCGAGCATCTCACTTTAGGTTCCTTGGGTCTAGTAGGATGGTTCTTGAGGGAAAACGTTTTCACCAGTGGAGATGGAAGGGCCTAATTTCACTTTAAGCCTAACCTGCTGCGTATTCCCTTCAACAGCTTCATGCCAAAGGATGAGCCAGCAAGGAAGATGCCTTCTGAAGTGTGGGGTAACCTCCCCAGTCAGGAGGAAAGAAAGGGGCAGGGTGCTGTAGACAGAGCGGGGAGAACACCTGTGCCGGGGCACGCAGATTCCACGGGACGTCTCTCGGTGCGCCCACACGCAAGTAGGATAAAAATGCATGAATGCAGCGGACACGCCTGAGAAGGGCATGGCGATCGGGTGCTGAGACCCGTCAGGGATGTGGGTCTGGGTCTCCCTGCCTCCTTAGCCACCTAGACCAGCAGAGGGGCGTGCAGAAGGAGGGGGAATTCAGCCGGGTAGGAAAGGAAGGCAGCTGTGGGTATGTACTGTAAGATCTAGGATCTGAGACTAGTTAGACAGCTGGATAAATGGTTCCTGGTTGGAGAGATCCCACAGGGTCCACCTGAATATCCTCCTCAGAACAAGCTTCTCACGAGGGCCGCATCCCTTGGGAGCAATCTCCTCTGGCAGCATTACGACCCTGCCCCAGGGCCAGCCCACAGCCACGGCGCAAGGTCCTGAGCGACCTCCGCCCCTTTGCATCTGTTGAGGAAACCCCGCAGGGCCATCCCAGATCCAGAGCCTCTGGAGGAATAGCAAAGGCACCAGGCACTGTCCAGCTTCTCCCTGACCCCACACTGCTTCCTTCCCTCCTTTTCAGGGATCTTGAAGGCCTTCTCTTCTCACACACAAATCTCCATCCAGACTCTGGCTTCAGGACTAAGGCTAACTTGTCACAGATTTAATCCAGGCCCTTGAAGAATGTTTCATGCCCACTTTAGACACAAGCCCGTATTTATCGTGAAGAAGGAAGCACACATTATAAATGCTCGGCCATCCCTGGGAATTCGCACAGGATTAAAACTGAAGTTTACGTGGAGTTATTTCACGCAGCTTTACCTTGTCTTAAGGGTTTTCCAAATCAGTCTGTTACTCTGACAGGCACCCTCATGCCTGACTCTGTCTGAGTATCATCCTTGCTTCACGTTAACAAGGCCAGGAGCATGAGCTCAGTTAAACGTGGACCAGCTTTCGTGGGTTCGGCGGTCACACCCCATGCATCGAATTGCCCTTGGATTCCTTTGAGACGTACAATTACTCACACAGACGATGAGAAAGAGTCTGTGTCGAGACACTGGATCAAATCCAATCATAAAAGTAGAGAAATACTGTATTAATCAGGGTTCCCGAGAGAAAAAACAAAACAAAACAAAACAATAGGGTATCTCCTAATCTACCAATCTCCTGATCAATCAATGAATGGAGAGAGATGATTGAAGGAATTGGTTCACATGACTCTGGAGCCTGGGACGTCCAGACCCAGGAGAGCCAACGACATAAGTTCTGGCCCAAATCTGAGTCTGACAAGAGGGGAAGACCATGACAGTCACAGAGAGCCACGTGGAGGGGCCAACTCTCCTCACTCAGCATACATCTTTAATTGTCCATTTTATTGTACTTACCAGATACAGCATTACATCTTTTAACAAAGGTAACTTTGTGGCAACCCTGCATTGAGCAATTCCATCAGTGCCATTTCTCAAACAGCATTTGCTCATTTCTTGTCTCTGTGTCCTATTTTGGTGAGTCTTGCACTATTCAAACACTTTCATTACTATATTTGTTATATGATCTGTAATCAATGGTTACAGCTTGCTGAAATCTGAGGTAATGGCTACCACTTTTTAACAATAAAGTATTTTCTTAAAGATTTTATTTTTTCATTTGAGAGAGAGAGAGCACACACAGTGGACAGGGGTAAGGCAGAGGGAGAAGCAGACTCCCTTCTGAGCAGGGAGCCCAACATAGGGCTCCATCCCAGAACCCTGAGATTATGACCTGAGACAGATGTGTAAGGGACTGAGCCACCCAGGCACTCCCTCAAAAAAGCATTTCTAAATTAAGGTAGGTACACTGATTTTTAGACATAATGCCATTAGGCTCCTCATTGACCATGATACAGTGTAAACATAACTTTTATATGCACTGGGAAACCAAAAAAAAAAAACTCATTTGCCTCTCTTTACTGCTGTATTTATTTTACTGTGGTGGTCTGGACCTCAGCCAACCATATCCCCAAGGTATGACTGTAGGCAACCCTTCAGCTGATTGGACTAGGCCCACCCACACTGGGGAGCCAAACTGCTTTAAAGATCCAGTCAACTAATTCAGAATTTAACCTCATCCAGAAACAACCTGTGAACACACCCAGAATAATGTTTGACCAGATATCCAGGCACCCCAGGCCCTGTCAGGGTGCCACATGAAATTAACCATCACAAGCATCTCAAAGATTACACGTCAGTGGTGTGTCTGCAGTGCTGTCTCCCAGGGTTGGCAGAGATGAATTCCCCTGCACTCAGTGCACCATGGAGCAGCCCCTTCCCGCTCGGCACAAACGCAGAGACCCCTGAGCACAGACAAAGAGGCCCAAACTCCCGTTTTCACTGTGTTCACCGGACATAGGAAGGCAGTTGTGTTTCTGGTACAAAACAGTAATGCTGAACTCAAATTATTTTACTGCAATAATTTTCAGCGTGAGCCTAAAATAGATCTTGTTTTTACCACACAGCAGCACATCACAGGGAACATTTCCTTTAATTTACCCCCTGCTAAAATTTAAATAGCTATGGCAAATCACACAAAACATGATTTGTGGAAAAGCAGTTCATCAACATGTATGATGAACACCAACCACACATTATTTCTGCGACAAAAAAGATCCAGAGTTAGCCCACCCAAGTCTAGACAGTGATGCCCTAAAAAAGGCAGGCGCACCAACACAGCAAACTCCCAACTGTTTAGGCAAATATTCAGGCCCTGAGTTTGTTTCTCAACCTTCCTTGGTGCTAGAAGGGACAATAGTCACGAACTGAAGTGAGAATAGATTTTTCCCTTCCATTTCTAGTGAATAATGATCTGCTATCATACACAATGCATATCTTAAATGTACATAATTGCATGGTCTATATAATATTTATAAAAGAATTGTACTGTGTTGTTAAAGGTGGTTTACAAAGCATTTTTTGATCCTCAGTAGTTATTTTTATAACTTGTAATAAGAAATGAAGATATTTTAAATAAGAAGTGGAAAAACCGGGCAGTAAATGTATGTTTGCTTTCCATATTGTTCTGATACTCATAATATATGTGATGTAAATGTGTGTACACTATACATGTGTATGAGCTATGTGTATTACAGATTCATAAACCACATGTGTGTGTGTCATACACAATCATACAATAACTGCTCACACACTTGGCCACACAGGGCTGGGTTATCCAGCTGTGGGTAGTTAGATCTTTTTTTTCCCCTTTTGGATTTTTGAACAGGTTATTTTGAATGAAATATGTTCATGTACATGAAGGTTTTAAACAACCCTTTGAACAAACAAGGTATCTCACCTCTCTTCCCTCACTTTTTCAGAAAGCTAACAAACCTCCCGAAAATACTGTCTTTTTTTTTTTTTTTTTAAACTTTGCCTCCTATTTTCTCCAACACTCTCTTATGGCAAACTTGGTCATCATGGTCTCTGCGCCCCTCCGTCGTACACACGTGCGTGTGATCGCTCACACCCGTGCAGACTTCCTGTGGCTGCTCTGGCACTAGCGGCACTGCCCCATTCCTGTCTCAGTTCCTGAGTTTGCCTGAAGCTCTGTGCTTCCCAAGCATGGCCAGGCTGTGTCTTCTGTGGCTCTTTGTCCTGCCTACTTTAATGCAAACTTTTTCTTTAAAAGACTAAATCAATCCAGGATACTCCAGGCATCATGAGGGGAGGCTCTCGGTGAATGTCTCTGAGGGGTAAGCGACAGCAGCAAATACAGAGAACTGGGGTGTCCCCAGTACCGGGAGCCTGCAGTGACGGTGGTGCACAGGTGGGCGGTTAGACCCAAGGTTCTCCTGCACAAAACCACTGGAGCATCATTGTGCTGGGGGTGGGGGAGAAGAGGCTGCCAGCAGGGTCCACCAGGCTTCTTCTGGAGGGAGAACAGCACCCAAAGTAGCAGTGACCATGAATGTCTCAGGGTAACAACGTGATTGAAGGATCTGAGGACCCCTCAAAACTTGTGTATCCCTTACAACACGTGGGGAATTCACAACCTCTTGGTGAGAAGATGACGAGCAGATAAGGGGTAAAGTAGGGCCCCCCAATGACACAATGTTAGGATGGGGTCTTTGAAAGAAATTCAAGTTGATTTTGAAATAAGAGGTCGTGACTTTTCTTGCATATCAAGTTCCTCTGGAGTCTGTGATTCACAGACAAACTGAGATTTCAAATCTGAGGTTATACACACTGAAAATTCTGGAAGGACCCATAAGGAAAATCTGAGAGACACTGCCTTTGAGAAAGCTACCTGGCAAGATGAAAGGGAAAGGGAAGGGACACTTACTATTCTTACATACTTTATTATGAGCTCTACTATTTATATCATGAAGAACCTTACTTCGAGGAAATCTCAAAATTATTTGTATGCAGATAACAGCTAACATTTCTTGCTCCATGTGCTATGGGATTTCCATGGTTTAAGTCATCTGAGCTCTACAACAGACTTGTGCAGCAAATGTCATTACTATACCCCCCTTTTCTTTCTGAACAAGGAATCCGCTGCACACAGTTTAAGTAATTTGCCCTATGTTACACAGCTAGCAGGTGGCACAGCCCCACGGCGTGTTCTCCACCACCATGAACCACCATGCTGTATGTTAGCGAGAGGCATGCAATACCGAAACCTAGAGGTTTGGGGCGCCTGGTGGGTCCGTCCCTTAAGGTCTGAACCTTGGTTCTGGCATAGGCCATGGTCTCAGGTCATGAGATCAAGCCCATTATTGGGCTCTGCATTAATGGGGAGGCTGCTTGAGAGTCTCTCTCTCCCTCTCCCCACTGTTTGCTCTAAATAAATAAATAAATAAAATATTTAAAAGAACTGGAAAATTAAATCATGCGTAACTATCAACTACATATATTTTTTTTCTGACAATTATAATTCACAAACAACTGCAGCTTATTTTATTTTATTTTATTTTTTAAAGATTTTATTTATTTATTTGACAGAGAGAGACAGAGAGAGCAAGAGTAAGCACCAATGGTGGGGAAGGGGAGAAGCAGATGCCCCACTGAGCAGGGAGCCTGATGCGGGACTTGATCCCAGAACCCCGGGATCATGACCTGAGCTGCAGACAGACGCTTAACCCACTGAGACACCTAGGCACCCCAAACAACTGTAGTTTAATGCAATTATTTATATTTTTGACAATAACCTTTACAAGTAGCTTTTATTTTATCCCTATTAGCTTAATACAGCAGTCTGGAAATAACAATTTCTACAATGTTTCCTTTCTTTCCAGCATTCTCTAGATTTTTTAAATCCTCAAATATTATATTAGGGTTTTTTTTGTTTTAATTATCTCTTTGACTTGGAATATTATTTTGTCAAAAGATAATGCGTGGTCTTGAACTGGTAATCTCTCAAGGACTGACGGCCACCTATGTTCCCATGACATCTCAAGTTATAGCTATTAATAGACTATTGAGCCAGTAAACACTGGATCAATTACAGCTAAATGTGAGGATAATTAATGCTATATGTCGTTCAGACTGAAATACAACACTTGGAAGAATATTTTATAAATATAAGTAAAATATAATTTTATAAATATAAATAAATATATTTATTTTATAAATATAAATAAAATTATATTTTAATTGAGAATACTTGTATCGCTTAATAGTCAAGGATTCATGATTTGGCAATGACGCCAGTCCCTCTAGTCTTCTACAAACCTTATGATGTGTGTCTTAATGCTGTCTGAGTCAATTTACTGCAATTTGCCCTGTTGGGAAGTATTTGGTATTTCACTGATGCTTTCAGATTTCACCAAAGGCAGTAGCCAGTATAGGTCATGTGGAAAGGACTCCACTCCTACCACGCTTTCTTCAATAGCTGTACGGTTGTGCAGAAGTTCAGTTAAAGGTCAAATCTACATAGCCGAATGTCAGGAAGTACCCAGCAATCATCTGTGCTTTCGAGCCCTAACCTTTGATGGGATGTACACATCATGTCTGTCGAACCATTTCTTACTGAGAAGAGCCATTAGTTCCCCATCCCACCCTATTTTCCCAGCAAGGAGGAATCCTTCACAGTTTACAGATAAGGACACGGACGCTGGGCTCTCCCCACCATTGAACTTTCTAGCATCATGACTGCTGCTGCTCACGGGAGCGTGCAGCTGTGCCAGCCTGGGTTCATTCCAGCTCAGGTCACTGTCACTGTCACCTGCTTATGGTTTGAGGCTGGAAGACGCTTGTTAATGATCTACCTCATTGGCTTGATAGGCAATAACTTCTGATTACGTATGTTCAGCTCCTGAGAATCTACAATACACCATTAGAAAATGAGGCATACCATCCTTCTACACAAATTCACAGAGCACAATTGAAAATAAAATCCCACCTCTGTAGGTCTGCTTGTCTCACTTTCATCAACACACGCACATATGGATCATGTTAAAGATTTTGAGAAAATTAGCGACCCATGAAGAAACCTCTAAGATATTTGAAAACCCATCTCAAAGGAGAAGTCAAAGAACACACACACAAAGACAATTAGCAACGCTGACATGAATTTGATAAGAGATGCCAAAGTCATCTTTAGCCATCAGGCAATCATTGATGGTGTTTCCTCCCCACAGAGTTCACGTGTGTTTCCGTGGTCAGGGATCACCTACCTGGTATCAGTTTTCTACAACCTTCCAAGTAGGAAATAGCTCAAGGACAATGAAAGGCACAGACCATTACCCCATCCTTTAACCACAAACACTGCGCCAGACATTGCAAGGATAATGAGTAATTTTTTCTTCCCGCCCAGGGGATCTTCAAAAGTTTTCCTGACAATAAAACTTACAAATTAATTATTTCTTTTCTTTTAATGGCTCCCCTCCAGCAAAATAATTCCAGTAAAATCATCACCATTTTTATTGTATTACATTACTCTGTAATTCATTAGTTCTCTAAAATTTTGATACCTTATTTATGGAAAATGTCTAAGTTTTTAAAATGTACATTGTTATGTAAAACACAGATTTATGTTTTATTCTGAATGGCCATTGAGTATTTTCTTATACTAGAGTCTAAACAGTTTCTTTTAATAATTGATTTTTCTTGTATTAACCAAAATATATGAATGGGTTTAAAATGCAGTTTCCTGGTTATTTTAATAAAGTGACAATCAGTTCACAGGCATTTGTGTGATAGTATAAAGTTGACCCTGAAAAGACTTCTCTTAATTTGCATTTAAGATGGTAAAAGGTTCTTCTCGATCTTTTTGAAAATGATTTCAAATCAGTTTGCGGCTTGTTGAAAGGACATCAAATGCAAACAATAGCTTAAATATAAAGTTTATAAAATAAAGTTTATAAAACTTTAAAGTTTTACAAATAAGTTTCATAAAATATTTTATAGACCATTTTAATCTGAGACATCTTACTGTTTCTGGGGACACGTATGTATTATCTGTGCCTAAGAGAATGGTTTCTTTCTCTTCATCAGAAAATTACAGGGTCGAAGCTGAAGATAGAGGCTGCTCCCCCATGACTTGGATAACTCAAAAGGGAGAAGGGAACGTATTCCCAAGCTTCTTTCACGTTTATCTCTCGAGTCAAACTGTTTGATTACTGATCTCAGGAACACCAAAGAGTGCGGCTGAACGAAAATGGTCTTGTATGTGCCACTTAGAGGACACCCCACGTGAGGCCCTGGTTTATGGGTCACACAGCTGTACTGCTCGACGGAAACCTTCTCCCACACAATGGCTCCCGCACATGAATTCAGAGGTGAAGCCAACGTCTCGGGAGTAATTGTGACTCCTAACTCCCAAACCACACATTTTCTCCTGCACAAGAACTTGGTAGAATTCTCTCCAACTTCACATAGATTTCTCTGTTTTCCAGTTCAACAACACCACCACACAGACATTTGTACACGAGCACACACAGAATGGGGCTTAATTAAATCAATGCCACTTCGATTCATTGTTCAAAATGCTTCCTCTAGTTAATGAGCGTCATGACTGCCTCTCGGGAAGGGAGAAAACGCCGAGACCCACCATGTGCTCACTTGTCAGAGCCGAGTTCCTACTCGGTCCTACTCCTCATTTTGGCCTGCTGACAGCACAGATCATGGCAAGCCAGACTTCCAAATTAAAAAGCTTTTGCAAAAAAAAAAAAAAAAAAAAAAAAAAAAGACTACAAGTGGAGCTTTAACTAAGGAAATGGCAAATAACCAGCTCCTGTTTTTTAAAGCATGCTGGGTTTATGTGTATCTCACACATGGAGCATGGCGCTCGCCCTCTGGAAACATGCTAGCTCTAGGCGTGGGTGGGCACGTGGGGGCCCTACCTTGGTAGACAGCTTTGAACCCCGGGGACGCGATGCTGTCGTCCGACTGCAGGTGGAGCCACATCTGGTTGCTCATGCTCACGATGAGGTCCGGGACGCTGGACCCGGTCAGTCTGCACAGAAGGGAAAGGTGGGAACCGTTACTGGAATCACCAAACTACTCTACTTTTACCTTGAGGAAGACCATCATGTCTTCCTGCCTCAACAGGCAAGTATGGTGTGTGCCTTCAGACCCTCCTTTGAAGAATCAATAGCCACTTGCAATTTATATTTCTATGTAAGCCTCGACATTACAGACATTTTACAGTAATTATTCTTTTCTATGTTTGAAAATGTACATCTTCGATTTTAAGAACTGACCCAGGGTCACCAACCATCCTATCTGTCCGGAACTGAAGGGCTTCTCCAGGTGCAGGCTTTGGGTCCCAGACCCGGAACAGGTGGTGATCCCATCACAGGAAGGAGAGAGAGATCTTACATCTAGTATGGGTTGTGTAACATCACGCCATCAACATGAATAACATCACACCATCCATATCTCTAAGCTGAGAAATGTTCTGATTCATTCACAAAACGCTTAGATTTCCTACTTTGAAATTATCACGTACCTTGACCACAAAATCTCTTTTAGAAATACATCATAGGATGGAATATTCTTCAGCGCTAAAAAGACATGAGCTGATTTTATCAAGTCATGAAAAGAAACTTAAGTTACATACTGTGTGATTTCAACGCTATGACATTCTGAGAAAGGAAAAACTATGGAGACAGTAAAAAAAAAAAAAAAAATCCGAGGTTGCCTGGGGTAGGAGGAGGGATGACGAGGTGGAGCACAGGAGAGTTTTAGGGCTGTGAAATTACCCTGTATGATACTATAATGGTCAATACATGTCTTTATGCGTTGGTCCAAACCCGTAGGATGTAAAGGAGCAAGAATGACTCTCAATACAAAGTATGAATTTGGGGTAATAATATGTGTCCTTATGGTTTCATTATTTGTAACAAATGTACCTCCTGGGGGGGGACTGCTGATAGTGGGGAAGCTATGTGTAAGGGAGGAGGGGACTACATTGAACTATCTGCTCCTTCTTCTTAATTTTGTTGTGAAACTAAAACTCTTCTCACACACACACACACACACACACACACACAAGTTGCCATACATTAAGAAAATATCGACAGGAAGAACAGCACGCAAAGCTGAAATAGACGTGGCAAGTTTATTGAACTTCCCCTCTGAGTACCAACGTCCAGTTCACGCCAAATGGAAGTTGCAATGAAGCATTCATTCCCTGTTAAAAAAAAACAGTCACATAGTGGCTGCTGTCAGCCAGTGCGAAGAAACACTAAATCCATTGACTGAACTCAAGACACTGACAAAAACAACTGTTGAAATAGAAAAAGGGTTAAGAAAAAAATCAATTCAACCAAAATAAATGTCTCTAATCAAATAGGAAGTTTTGCTTTCAGCAAAGCACTTCCAGGAATATGAACAATGATTGGCTCCATCACTCATGTCATCGGTCTGTCAACCCAACACACTCACCTTGGGCCATACAGAAAACCTGCTTCTTAGAAGGGAGATGAACAGTCGTCATTACATGGGAAGTAACTTGCGCAATGTTACACAAAAGTTGGGAAAAGAAACACAGAATTTCAGTGAGGAATGTGTAGTCACTAAAAATTATTTCTTTTTGAAGATTTTTCTTTGCTAGAGAGATTGTTCTTTCATATTTGGTGTTTTATTTGTTTGGTTCGAAGAGACTTGTTTTCTTCTCTCTGCATGCCTTCTGTCGAAGTGCCACATACCAACATGTGAAAAGACCATCAATGTCCAGTGTAAGTGTCTGTTTATTTTGACTGATGACTATAACGCCACATTTTTCTTCTTTTTGTTAATCCTAGACAGAAGGATCTTTTCCTGAACGTTTATTTTCAAGTTACTCTCTCTATATACAGTGTTTGCCTCTTGTAAGCATCACATAACCGATTCATATTATTTTTATATTTTATTTATACTACTTGACCTAACCAGAGAATTTCGCCTTTCATTTAGAATATAATTTCATGATAACTTAAAGTTCATTTTTCCTGGTTTTCCTTTTTTGATTGGTCAATTACCTTCGACTTCATGCTCTCACTTGATAGCTTCCCACCTCCCAGCACTTCAGGTATGCTACTCTGCTGTCTTTTCATTTCTGTTGTTTATTTTAAGACGGGTCCATCAGTCTCGTATTTGCTGTTTGGAAAATATTTCTTTGCGTATGCTGATTTTAAGATATTTCCTTGTCTGTTTGGCACTAGATTTATTGCAATGTGCCAATGTGAGGTTTCCGTTGTATTATCCTGACTGGCTGATGGAATTTCATGAATCGTGACCTCGATGTCCGTGGTCAGTACCGGAAAGTTCTTAGCAATGTTTTCAGATATTGTCCACACTCTTTCCTCCAAAACTCCCAAGATACACATCATTTCCGTGCGTTTTTTCCCCTTGATTCAGTTGGAATATTTTTTACTAAACTAACTTCCAGTCCAAATACCTAGATCGAGTTAAATACAGCAGATACTGCATTTTTCAATTCTTAAACTTCCATTTGTTTTGTTGTTATGGATGACAGTGTTCTGGTAAAATTATTGATTATTTCACTTATTTTCTTAAATTTTATAAATCATAGTTAATTACCAGAGTCCCTGAGTGCTAACTGTGATGTCTGGATGTCTCTTCTTTTTCTCGTCCCTGTCTCGTGGGTTGGGGTCAACAAACAAACGCTGTTTCCGGACACCCCAGGTAAGCTTTGATTGAATGGCAGACATAGCCGAGAAGCCAACCTAGAAGTTCTGAGTACTGTTTTCCTTTTCCTCTGACATTAGAGTGACGGCCTTGACCCATTCAGTCATCTGATTTCCAGCTACATTTCCAGCCTGTTTCCCAGGGCTCACTCCTTATGCCACAATCCAGAGAATACATTTACGAGTAGATCTCCTCCTTAAAAAAATAGGTCTGGGACACCATCTTTGTCCACTTAGCCTGAAAATTCCAGTTCTTCTGAGCTCTGTAGACCTGTAACAGCAAATTTTTGTTTGGGCTTTTTTCTTCTAACCCCAGGAAAGCGAGGCTTAGGCAAATACATCAAGGACCACACCCAGCAGATGCCAGGCTGGCTACCCTGTAATTCTCTTTTCCTTGATATCTTGGACCCTCAAGTCCTCACTGTTTTTATAGCCCAATTCAGGGGCCCCCACATCCCATGCCCCCAAAAACCATATTCTCTGAGTCACTGATATCTGTCTGCCAGGATGCCCTAAACTGAGAATCAGAAAATGCCCGCAGGGGAAAGTGATTTATGAAATATGAGATTCATCTTAATGCATATTGGTTCTTCCTTGATTTCTATCTTCTAAAATCCTGGCCACCTTATATCATTCTCTTAAGCCTTGAGAGACCTGCCGATTCATTCTGTATTCAGTTTTCCTACCCATTCTCAGCAGAGGTTATGTCTGGTGTTTCTGGAGGAAGGAGACTCTGGTGCTCATTTTCTACCTGGCTTATTTCTTTTCCTTTTATTTATTCATTTATTTTTTTATTTCTCTTGTACTGCATTCTCTGGACTATGTGAATATATGAAGGGAAGTCTGTTCTTACAACGAGTATAAATAGTTACTTACTGTATCTTAGGTTACATTCACTGTTCTGGGGAGGGGCCTGGCTGGCTCCCCTGGAAGCAACTCTCGATCTTGAGCTCGTGAGTTTGAGCCCTATGTTGGGTGTAGAGATTACGTAAGAACAGAATCCTTAAAATGAATCACTGCCTTGAGTAAGACAATGAATAGAAAAAGACAAGTATCATTTTGTCACAAAGTTTATATAAACACAAAGAAGAGAGAAATATAACAACTGATTTTTCTTACACACTAATATATATTGGTTCTTGAGTTACTTGTAAAATAAGTAGACGACGATAATTTTTTCTTCCTATTTTTTTCTTTTTTATTGAAGTATGCAATGCTGTATTAGTTTCAGGGTACAACATAGTGATTCAACAACTCTGTACGTTATGCGATGCTCACCATGGTAAGCATAGACACCGCCTGTCACTGGTCAGTGCTATTACAACATGGCTGACTATATCCCCTATGCTGTTCTTGTCATCTCTGTGGCTTATCTATTCCACAACTGGAGGTTTGTGCCTCTTAATCTCTTCTTCTTCCTCTACTTCACCCACCCGGAGCCCCCTCCCTGCTGGCAACCACCAATGTGTTCTCTGGATTTATGAGATTGTTCCTGGTTCTGTGTTTATTTGTTATTTTATCATTATTATATTTAGGTCCACACACAAATGAAATCAGATGGTATTTGTCTTTCTCTGACTTACCTCACTTAGGATAATACAATCTGGGTCCATCCGTTCTATCCATTTTGTTGCTGATGGCAAGATTCCATTCTTATAAATGGCTGAAGAATGTTCGTGTGTGTGTGTGTGTGTACACACCACATCTTCTTTTTGGCATTTATCAACTCTGCAAGGGGGTGGAGTCAACGTCCTTCTGATCTACATTCCCTATGTCCACTCTCGACTCACATGTTATACCCGGACCTCGAGATTCATGACATTATCCAGTGCCACCCCACTGCTATCTCTGCCATCTTCCTGCAACCCGCTGGGTGACTGCCATCTTCACCATGGTGCTATCTTCACCGTGGTGCCATCTTCACCGTGGTGCCATCTTCAATGTGGTGCCATCTTCACCATGGTGCCATCTTCAATGTGGTGCCATCTTCACCCGTGGTGCCATCTTTACCCGTGGCTGTTAGGAGTGTCCACACGAACAGTTCTGCTAAACGAGTCAGAGTCCCTTGATCCTTTCAAGTGCAGGGGCCCTTCCTTTCATGAGGTGCTGGTCACTTTGCTACTCTTTATAATAAAAATCCTAGGCTCTTAACCATTCTCTCTGACCACCGGTGTCTTTGAACTGTTATGGGCTTGCATTCCCCTGAAACCCAGTCTTTGAATTCCAGGGGCCTCTATTTATTTCACTGAATTTTACATGCCCTGGACAGTGTGGCTGATACGCTGGTACACGCTCCCAGCAGTCCCTCCACGATGCTCTCGATAGCCTTACCCTCTGCTCCATTCATCGGACAGAACCCACTTAGGACCAACCTAACAATCTGCTCCATCTTCCTCTAACCTGGTGAAGAGTTTGCTGACTTACACCAATATATACCATGGTCTCCAGAGTCCTGCCCAACCCTCAACGCTCAGCGTACTTCTCCTTCCCATCCCACTAGCTGTTGTCTCAAACCATCATCATCTTTCCCAAGCTCCTTCCCAATCCTATTTCTCTTCTCTCCACAGATAACTTTATTTGTAAACATCAGAGAAAGAACATTTAGGCAATGGAGTCTGAACTGCCCCCCTCTCTGAATCTCCCAAATCCCTCCTCATTCCACCAGCCACCTGGTCACTGGAGGTTGGGAGAGGCAGTTCTTTCTCTTGCTTTCGCCTCCTTGCCATCCCATTCACCAGCAGGTCCTACTAATCACACCACTTCTCTCCGTTTCTACTTTCTTAGCTTGAGTGCTGACTGTCCCATGCCAGCATCATGGAAGCAGCCTCATAACCACCTCTTGGTCCTGGAATCCTTTCCTTTCCAGGCTTTGGGTTTAATTCTAAGTTGTTAGAAACTGAACTATCATGTAGAAGATGTTCACACCTTGAAAAATTTTGTTGCCAAGTTTACTACTTTAGAAATACCTCTGCTGCATATGTTTGAACTTCTCATCATTCTGCACTAGCTGTTACTTTATTTCTATCTATGCCAGTCTGTCCCTTCAAGTAAAACTGAACAAGCAGGTGCACTGCTATACTTAACACAAAGTTCGTTCAGTCAAATGTCAGACTAGCATGGTTTGTATTTCTCTTTAGCATTTAAACCAACTACTTTTTAGCTGGTTGATTTATGAAAATAACTGTGAAATGACATTCACAATTATTTTTTAACTCCCAATTATTTTTAAATAATTATTTTAAGTTTCTTTAATGTTTTTAAAATTACTTGAAAATTTTTAAAAGTACTTTATGCTAAATTTTTAATCTTAAAATTATTGTACTGTTATTTAAAACAAAGGAAAATGGTTCCCTTCTTGTTCTTTTTTCATGTTTCTGGGGTGATTTTCATTTTCTGGCACTGACAAATGTGTTTCTGGAAACAAAGAGCAAATGATATCATTACCCTTTGCAACTGCTTATCTGTTTAAAACAAAATTTAAAAAAATATATTAGTACCTGGAACTAAAATAGATGCTTGTTTTGATACGAAAACAAAACAAAACTTCAGCAGTCATCCTAACACATACATTTTAATCACTTTCTTTAAAACAGCTTCATTTTTTCCCAAATTTTCTTTAGAGTACATCATTTTTTAAATTATTTTTATTAATGTAAAATGTGTTATTTGCCCCAGGGGTACAGGTCTGTGAATCATCAGGCTTACACATTTCACAGCACTCACCATATCACATACCCTCCCCAATGTCCATCACCCACCCACCCTCCTCATAACCCTCACCCCCAGCAACCCTCAGTGTGTTTTGTGAGAGTAAGAGTCTCTTACGGTTTGTCTCCCTCCCAATCCCATCTTGTTTCATTTTGTCCTTCCCTACCCCCAAGTCCCCCGCCCTGCCTCTCAAATTCCTCATATCAGAGAGATACAATATTTTGATTTAAACATAAAAATAAAGTTATTCTAATGAAACACTAAGTAACTTGCTTTGTTAGAAAACTACAATAAAATTTTCTTTTGGAAAAAAAAGCCATCATATTGGAGATTCCCAGCTTTCTCTTGCCCTCTGTCTCTACATTGGAATTCCCAACCTGTCCCACACATAAGGTGATCCTTATGCCCCAACCATATTGACCTTTGTATCCATTCTCCAAAATACTGGCATTTCTCATCCTCCAGGTTTTTGGCAAATACTGAAATCACTGTCTAGGATGCCCATTCTTCTTGGACAGCAACTAAGAGTTCTTAAATATTTGAGGGTTCTTGCTAGGTATTTCTTAACTTTTTTAGAGAATGTAAGAATTTTTTCTCTAGCCCCTTGTAGAATTCTGTACATACCTCATTTAAGACAAATACATAAAAGCACCTACTTCAACATCTATGTCCTACTGAATTCTTAACTTCCTTGAGGGTAAGCTTACATCCTGGTCTTTTTATCCCAGACTGTGGCATATAACATGCATATTTTTTGGAGTAAATACATAAATGAAAATATAAATTAACCCTTATTAAAATTTACTATATACACACATTAAAATTTTATAAGAATATTTCCAAATGATAATTTAAATCTTAATTGTATCTTAGCATACCAAGAACTTGGTACCTGGGGTCCTGTTTTAGCTCTGCCATTAATTCACCCTTAATTTAAGCTAAATTATTTTACCTCTATGTCATCTTCTTCTTCTTCTTCTTCTTTTTTTTTTTTTTTTTTTTTTTTTGTTATGTCATGTCAGTCAACATACAGTACATCATTAGTTTTGACGCTGTGGTCCATGATCCAGTGTTGCGTATGACACCCAGTGCTCCACCCAACGTGTGCCCTCCTTAGCACCCACTCCTTGGCTTACTCATCTCCTCATCCCCTCCCCTCTAAGACCTTCCTCATCTGTTAAATAATTGTATTAAATTATATTAAAGGAATTGTTGAAATCTAAAATTCTTTTGTTTTTTTTATACATTTCAGAAAAGGTAGAGCTGACTTGCATTTAGTGGTTTGATGTGTCTCTTGCAGTCAGTGCCCCTGCTGAATAGAAATAGTATTTTGGGGTGCCTGGGTGGCTCAGTGGGTTAAGCCTCTGCCTTCAGCTCAGGTCATGATCCCAGGGGCCTGGGATCAAGCCCTGCGTTGGGCTCTCTGCTCACGGGGAGTCTGTTTCCTCCTCTCTCTCTCTGCCTGCCTCTCTGCCTACTTGTGATCTCTGTCTGTCAAATAAATAAATAAAATCTTTAAAAAAAAAAGAAAGAAATAGACAGTATTTATGACAATAATTCCCAGTATATTAAACGATTTTGTCAACCTGAAATAAATGACTTTTGATTATATATCTGTTCCTTTCTAACAAACACAGCACATTACATTGAGAAAAATCTCAACTCTTTCAAATGAAAATGGGTCAGGGTTTTTTCTTTCTCTCTTTCTGTCTTTCTTTCTTTCATTCGTTTTTTGGGAGGTCAGTGTTCTTTAAGCCATAATTGCACCCATATGACACAATGACTTTATGATGTTTTGGTAGCTGTAAATATTATAATTTATAGAAGAGTGAACTGTTCTCTTTGGTCCTTGTTGAAAGATTCAAGAGTTCTGTCCCTACATACATGAAGTGGGTCTGCTTGAAAGGATGGCTAAACCAACCACAATAATGTCCACTCAACGCAATGCCTCTGTGAATATCTGTGTTCCTACATATGTAAATTTGTCCTTGGTTCTGCTAAGTAGAACTCCTCTGGATGAGTATGCTACTGGTATATTTGTCCATTCACCAGTTGAAGGGCATTTCCATGGCTTACAGGCATTTGGCAGTTAGGAATGGAGTTGGTGTATACATTCATGTAGGGTAAATTTCATATTCCTAGGGTAAATACCTAGGAGTGGGATTCCTGGATGTTATGATAAATGTATATTAAGTTCATAAGAACTGCTTGCCTGTTTTCTTTAGAGGATATGCCATTACACTCCCACCTATATTCTCAGAAATTATGTAGAGTATAACTACTCTTTATGATATTCTCAAAAAGATGAAACTGTAGTGATGGAGAACAGACCAGCTGTCCAGTGTTCAGGGTGGGAGGTGTGACTACAAAGGAACGGAAATTTGGGGGTGATGGAATCACTCTGTATCCTGATTCTGGTGCTGGTTCTACATCTATCCGTGTGTTGATACTTGTAGATTTGTGCACCAACAACTCCTATTTTACTGTATACCAATTTACAAAAGATAATAATTTGTTCAAACCTGGATATAAAAAACACCCAACAGTGAGCATGCCACAAAGCTGTCAAAGCATGAAATTAGTAAGACAGAAGCCCTGGAAAAGTTTTACCTCATTCTTCTGGTGGATGTCTAAAAGGAAAATGGTGTGCTAAACCTTTAACATAAGCGTTTTTATGGTAAATGGGCTGTTGAAAAACAAATTCTCCTCCTAAGCTACAAACTGGCCTAGAATTCACTGATCTTGAAGTTTTTATAGTTCCTTACTATCCATAAATTTCATAAGTTCTGCAGGAAGTGTACAAAATGCAGTTATTTAAAATAAATATTTCACTTGGCCATCTGTCTTAATTGGGTAGTGCTGGAGTTCTAAGGAGAAGTTTAATTAATTAATTAAGAAAAAGACAGCATATCTGATCTGTTCAGGCACCTGGACAGACCATCCCTCTCAGGGATGGAGGAAAATACCTTTAATAAGATTAAAAGATGTCCTGATATGATCCCTTGGTAAAGGTTGGCAGACACAGAGATGTCACAGCCAGGGTCATAAGTCAAATTATTCACTAAAAAAACCAAGGCAGACAGGATTTAAACACTGGTCATAATTGTGATCTTGGGTTCTTCAGATACAGTACTGACCAAGTACTGACCCAGCCCTGAGAGTAAATCAGCCTAGGAGGGAGCCCTGATGGGCACTAAAGGTTCTTAATCCAGCCTGTACCTAGACGGGCTCCTCTCTCATGAAAGTCACAGGCACCATGTCTACTTACATGATATGCACCAGCATAGAGAGCCTGAACAAGTGGAGAGAAATTGGACTCTGACTTACAAATCAAGCTGACTCTGAGAAACAAGCCAAGGCTGTGGCTTTATAGAATAAATTACCATATTATGATGTAAAATATGAAACCTGGATGTAATCTGTACTTATGCTGAAGCCATCATGATTTTCCCCTTTGGCATCTACATGTAATTGACTCATGCACATGTTTCATTCTGATGTGACCAACTTTGTTCACTGTGCTGTAAGCCACTCCAGCCAAGCAGCACAAAAAAGGATGTGCATTACATCAGTCATCTGCAAACTCTACTTCAAATTCAAGAAGCTGAGTCCAAATCATAAAATCTTTATATATAGAACTGTAGACAAAATATTAGTCCAAAATTTGAAGTACTGAGCCAAAGTATTAAGTCCCAAAGTAATTTTATAGGATTCTCCTGTTGAGGGCAGCCCAAACTATTTAAAGGTATATGGACTACCAATTCAGACTTAGGAGACATTTTCTTCCATGTTCTTGGCTGCTAAGCACAGGCATAAACCCTTGGAACATCACAAGAGACAACCAGAAGAGAACTCTAAAGGGAGGGAGAAGAAGGAAAGCTGGTTTGGGACCCAGGACCAAAGAAACACCACAGTACCAGGTGCCTTGCTTGCACAAAGAGAAGACCAACCAGATGGGTGTTTTCCAACCAGGAAACAGAAGGCTCCAGATAAGCTCATCTTCCTCTAGGATGTAGATGATATCCCTTTAACAACAACAGGCAGCAAGGTAGCTGTTAAGACAAAGAGCCCTAACAATGACAAATGTCTAGCCTTCACTTTCCCCATGAACCTAGGGTTCCCTTTTCTGAGGAAAGATACCAAGACAGATAGAAGTTGCAAGAGAGACTCAGCTACACAAGTGACCTGACTGAGGAAGACATTTTGTCTTGGCTCATGGGAAACTGAGATTTTCCTCCATTCCCAGAAACCTAGGCAAGGGGAGGTGTGTGGGAAAAGAGGAACTGGTTGCAGGATCCCAAATACTCCCCTCCCAGGAACATCCTGGTCCCAATAAGAATGAGTACAAGAGCCAGTGGCACTACATCAACCAAGATGACCAAGACGACACTTTAATTTATCTGAAAATTAACCTGTCATTGGAACCCAAGCCCACAACATTGGCAAAGACCTGTATGCTGAGCCTACCCAGGGTCATTGGCTGCTATAATGAGGGATTTATATGGTATCAGTGTGTCCTAACATGATAGACAAAATAGCCAGGGTACAATTATCTCACTAAGAGCTAAGAAATCAAAATTTGAATGAGAAAAGACAACCAACTGACAACACCTGAAATGAAGCAGGTGTTGCAATCATCTGGTAAGGGTTTAAAACAGCCATCATTAAATGCTTCAACAGTCATTTACAAATTATCTACATGAAGATGAAAAATATATCAGTGAAGAAATGGAAGTTATAAAGAAAGAACCAGATGGAAATTATAGGACTAAAAAGTACAACATAAAATAAAAATTGATAGAAGGCTGATGGTAGAGATGTGTGATGGTATCAGTGAATTTGAGAGCACATGAATAGAATTCCCCTACACTGAACAACAGAAAATATATAGACTGAAAAATAAGTGAACAAAACCTCCAGGTCCTGGGGACAGAAGCAAAAGAGCCAATCTTTGTTTATCACCTGTGTCTCATAATAAGATGAGAAAGACCATGGAGTGAAGGGTATTTGAAACACATAAACCTACAGTTCTAAGAAACTCAGTGACCCTCAAACAGGATAAATCCTAAACTAAACCATGCCAAGACACATCTAATTAAATGAAAACTAGAGACAAAGAACAACATCTGGAAAATAGCCAGAGAGAAATACTCATTATTTACGCAAATTTACCCCTTTGAATATGTATCTCCTGACCACTGGAGGACTAAAGGAAGTGTCACAACCTTTCTCAAGCTTTGAAAAGAAAAGAATTGTCAACCATAAATTCTATATCCAGTGAATGTATTCTTCAGAAATCAAGGGAATTTTTTTAAATGCCAGACAAAGAATTTGCTGCTAGTAGACCCAACCTTAGTGACTGGCTACATAAACTTCTTTGAAAAGAAAAAAAAAAAACAAAACAAAAAAAACAGGAGGAAGCTGAAACATCAAGAGAAAAAGGAACACAGGACAGGAAAGAAAATATAGGAATACAAATTATACTTTTATTTCATAGTAAGTTCCATAAATCATATTTAATGTTTGGAATAAAAATTATAACACCCTTTGAACTCAAGATAATGACATGTAAAAGTTGGAAAGCTAAAGGGGTCTAAATGGAAGTAAGGTTATATGGCAAAGTGGTTAAAGTTAAAATCATTGCAGTAGGATGAATGATGGCCATGTTAATGTGCATGTCTTAATCCAGGGCACCTGTGCATGTTATTTTATATGGCAATCATTTCCACAAATGTGTCTTAAGTTAAGCATCTCAAGGTGGCGGGGATGTGGGGGGATGATCCTGGATTACGAAGGTGAGCACTACAGGCCTTCACATGTGTCCTTTAAGAGGGAGTCAGGGGGAGATTTCAGACAGAAGAGAAGAAAGCAGTGTGAACTTGGAGGCAGAGAGGAAAGTGACAGGGCCAGAGGCCAAGAAATGCTAGCAGTATTCAAAAACTGGAAGAATCTAGGAACAGATCTTTCCCCAGATCCTCTGGAGGGAGTGTGGTCCTGCTTGCACCTGAATTTTGGCTGAGTAAAATTGACTTTGGATTTCTAGGCTCCAGAATTATAAGAATATAAATTTCTGTTTTAACTCACCAAGTTGCTACAACAGTAATAGAAAACTTATAATCTGTAGGCTGTTATACATCACTAATGTCTATTATAATACCTAGAGCAACCATTTTGAGAACTATAGAATCCTTTAAAAAATGTTGCAGTAATTCACAGGGAAGAAGGAAGGAAGGAAGGAAGGAAGGTAGAAAGGAAGGAAGGAAGAAAAAAAGGAAGGAAGGAAAGAGAGAGGGAGAGAAAGAAAGAAAGAAACAGCAGAATCAGAACTAGAGAAAACTACAAGAAAGCAAATAATTCATGCTGTTCATAAAAAAACACACTTCAAAGTCAAGGACATAGGTAGGTTGAAAGTAGAATGAGAAGAAGTATACCATGCAAATATTGATAACAAAGAAGCGAGAGTAGCCACATTAATATATGATTAAGATAGCCATGAGAAGAAAAAAAAAATTCTTGGGGTACCTGGGTGCCTCAGTCAGTTGAGTCTGACTCTTAATTTTGGTTCATGTCATGACTGATGTCAGGGTCATGAGATCACACCCTGAGCTGGGCTTTGCACTACTTAAGATTCTGCCCCTCCCCTACCAGTTCATGGTGTTCTCCCTCTAAAATAATAATAATAATAATAATAATAATAATAATAATAATAAATAAAGTAAAATAAAATAAAATAAAAATAATAAATAAACAAAAAAATTCTAGAAACAAAGAGGGACATTATACAATGATAAAATGATTGATCCACCAGGAAGAAACACAAATTCTAAATGCACAAACAACAAACAGCAGAACCTCAAAATCCACGAAACAAAACTGATAGAGTTGAGAGAAGAAATAACAAATTAACAGTACAGCTGAGGACTTTAACAGCTGTGATTTACCAACTGCAAAAAAAATCAGCAAGTTCATAGAATATCTGAATTATACAATTAACCAACAGGATCTAACTGACATGCAGAACACTTCACCCCCCAGCCGCAGAACACCCATGCTTTATAAGCTACTATGGAACATTCACCAACATAGACCACATTCTGGGTCAGACGATGGACCTCAACACATTTAAAGAAACTGAAATATAAACTGAGGGTTTTAGAAGGGAGGGGGATGTGGGGGATGGGTGAGCCTGGTGGTGGGTATTAAGGAAGTAAAGGATTGCATGGAGCACTGGGTGTGGTGCACAATGAATCTTGGACCGCTGAAAAAATTAAATTAAATTAAAAAAAAAAAAAGAAACAGAAATAATAATATTTTTAATACTAATTTCTAAACACATGAAACTTAAACAACACATATCCATGATCCAAAGAGAAAGTCTCAAGTGAAACAAACAAAGAACAGAATCAAAGTGAGAAAAAAAACATAATTAAAAAAAAAAAATCTGGGATATAGCTATTACAATGCCAACAAGACAATTTATAGTACTAAAATAACTACATTACATAAGGGAAAAGGAATTAAATAATTACCTATGTTCCAACCTCAAGGAACTACACATAGTAAAGCAAAATAAACCCAAAGGAGCTGGGGAAGAATATGATAAGTGTCAGAAGTCAATAAAATTGCAAATAGAGAAAAAAAATAGAAAAAAAGAAACAAAAGCTATTTCTTTAAAAAAACTGATGTAATTGATAAGCTTCTTAGAAGACTGGAGGGGAAAGAGGGAGAGAGAGAGAGGGAGAGAGAAAGAAGACACACATTACCAATATTAGGCATAAAATCATAGATATTATTACAGAGTCGAGTCATAAAGAAGATTATATAATAAAGAAACATTTTGAATAACTTTGGACTCATAAAGTTGACAGATTATTAAAAATGAAACAATTCTCTGAATACCACAGACTATCAAAATTCAACCAAGATGAAATAGACAATACACATAGTCCTATGACCATTACAGAAATTGATGTTGTAATTAAGAAGATTCCCCAAGGGAAATTTTCAGACCCAGATAGCTTCACTAAAGAATTCTACCAATCTTTTATTGAACAATCAGTACTATGTTTTTATATACTTCTCTGGAAAATAACAGAGGAAGTAATACTTCTCAACTCATCAAATGAGACCAGTGTTAATCTGATGTTAAAACCAGGGAAAGAGAATGGAAAGAAGGGAGGAAGAAAGGGAAGGGGAAGGGAAAGGGACAGGAAAGAAAGGAAAGCAACAAAGAAGGAAGGAAGAAGGCACAGACCACTATGTCTCATCAACACAGACACACATTTCCTCAATAAAATACTAGAAAACTTAATCCAATAATGTGCAGCAAGAATTATTCTCCACTATTGGGGTTAATGTAGAGCATCCATCGGCCAGAATACCTGGCTTGCTAAAATGTAACAAGGAGGCTGCTGGGGGCGATGGAAGGTTTTGGAGAAGGGCTTAGGCCTTTAGAATGCCGAGGCCTGCGTGACCACACTGTCCTAGGAATGCTGCGGGAAGTTGTCATTCCCAAAGCTTTCTTAGCCCACGCAACCATCCTGCGACCTAAGCGATGTATGCATTGTCGCTTGGGCTATGTGTACCAGAACTCATGGAACATATAGATCAGCATATCGTGTCTTTCCCGTAAACAGATTCTCCCAGTTCCAGAAAAGCCCCTTGTCACACTTGCATGCTTGAGAAACAGTGATAAGATCTGTGATTATCCTAAGGACCAAAAAAAAGCAGGAGCGAAAAAAGAGCAAGGGTCTTCCTCTCTGAGCACGGACCCCCTTGCCTTCTCCTCTCTTTAGAGCAACGTTTGCAGTAATCTTTCCTCCCCTGGTTCAGGGATTGCTGGCCGTTCCCGGCCCTCCAGCACAAGGTGGAACTGATTCCAGGCATGCCAGGCTGGTTCAGGATTCAAAAGTCAAGTAATGTAATCCACAATAGGAACTAGCTAACAAGGGACAATTTTATATTCACATCAAATGACACATAAAAAGCATTTGATAAATGGCAGCAAATATTATATTTATGAACTGGAAGTCTCAACTCTCCCCCAACTGTTCAACAGGTATAATGCAAGTCCTACCGCAGTCCCACCAAGAACTTTAGATAAGTATACAAGATTATTCCAAAATTTATATAGAATGGTGTAGGCACTAAAATATCTAAAAGGACTAATGCCTAAGAAAAGCAGAATCCTTAAACTTGATACCAAAGGCACAAGTTATGGAAAGTTCATAAATTCGACCACATCAAAATTAAAAATGTTTGCTCTGTAAAGACTTATATGAACAAGATAAAAAGACAAGTCACAGACTGTGGGGAAATACTAGCAAACCACGTATTCTACAAAGGACTGTTATCTAGAATAGACCAAGAAATCAGCCTTCCTGCCTGCCTGCCTGCCTGCCTTCCATCAGAGAGAGTCAGTGGGGAGGGGAGGGACAGAGGGAGAGGGAGAATCCCATGTAGCCTCCCTGTTGAGTGCAGAGCCTGATGCAGGGCTAGATCTCACAAACACAAGATCATGAAACAAGCCCAAACCAGGAATCTGACATTTAACTGACTGAGCCGCAGGCACCCTAAGAACCTACAAAGAAATCTTTTAAAAATAATGCTAAATAATCCAATCCGAAAATAAGAAAAAGACATACGGACAATTTACCAAGGAGGATGTACAGATGGCAAAATTAAAAAAAAAAAAAAAAGGCAGGGGGGAAGGCAAGAAAAAGACGCTCAACATCATTTGGAAGTTTCTTCTAAGACGAGGCATGCAACTCCTGTACAAACCAGCATTATCAGTGTGGGGTTCTATCCAAGACAAATGAAACTCACACTCCCACTGAAACCCGCACAGAACTGACAGTCAGCCTGGAATCGAAGCAGTATCCTCTGCCGTGGTGACGGTGACCACAGAGGCACGCCGCATGCTGGAAATCGAGTCAGTCATGAAAGGACAGAACTATTCCCCAACTGGTTTTCAATATGCAGGGAATGCTGCTGAGTGAAAAAAAAAAAAAAAAAGACCATCGTAAAGGGTTATACTCTGTGACTCCATGGATATCACACGCCTGTAATGGTACAATTTTATAGGTGGCGTCCAGAGCGGCTCTCAGCGTCAGGGAGGAGGGGGGAGAGGGAGACAGACGTGATGACAAAAGGCAGCACGAGTGAGATTTGTGAGATGGGGACCATGTGTCTTGACCGGTGATGGGTGCAAGGACTGAATTTAGAATTTAACACACACACGAATAAACCAGGAAGGCCTAAGGATGATGAGTTGTATCAGTGTCAATATCCTGGCTGTGATGTTGGTTATGCATTAAGAAGTGAGCAGGAATCACTTTGTATTAACATCTTAGGTCCCGATATCCATGGAGCAGTCTCCTGCCTTCACGACCATAAATTCGAGCACTCCTTGTTCTCATCTAGCCAATGGAAATAACACCTTCATCACAAGATCACCAAGAGACAAAGCAGGTGCAGACAGATTCAGTAAACGACCGCTCAATCCCCCTTCATTCCTCCTTCTTAGCACCTTCCATTGCCCAAGATGACTCAGGACACTGTCGAGCCCTGCATGTGCATTACACAAAAGCAGAAATCATAACTATAGTAAGATAAATCTTCCGGTCACAGTACAGTTTTTAAACCAATTTTTTATTTACCATTCCTATTCACACCTACAACAATCCTTTGGGGCTGACAGGCAGGCTTGGTGCAGTAAAGGGATGTCCCTTATTGTTTTAAATGCTCTTATACCCCTCCCCCAAAAGAGAATAGCTTTGCCTTTGAGTTAATTTAATGTCAAAAACACAACACAAACATGAAATGCTTTTGACTGATGATTCACAAGAAAGAGATTCTTAGCGCTTTGGGTCAAGAGCGTGCAGAGAAAGACGTGCATCTCTTCAACGTGCATCTCTTCACTTCTTAGAGAAAGGAGCCACAGGGAGTCAATACTGGTGATGGAATGAGGAGAATATTTGGAGAATGGCTCAGGCTGTCGGGGCCCCCAGTGAGTTGGAATTCACCCCACCCCATCTCCAGCCGGCACGCAGTGAGCTTTGCTTCCCTTGGGACCTACAGCTTCTCCCATGTAGGAAGGTAACCTCCAAAGACAACTTGCCATGGCTCCCAAGGTCCCGGGCCAGCGTGCTCTCCCAGACCCAGCCGAAACACCTGGTATCCCAAAGCTAAAATGCTGATGTTCCGTTGTCTGTTTATTTCCCCACTGATAGGGTTGCTGGAATTGTTGGGATAGAGAATCTACACACTGTAGCGTACTGAGTAGGGTCCTGCTTTGCTCACCGTCTCCAGGGAACTTAACAGGCTGGGCCGCCTCTTCCTTTTCTCCTTGCTGGCCATTCCCCTAAAGCTCCCCCAACCCCGAATCCTACTACATTGTCTGAATTGCAATAAATACTTCTTCAAAGATTGGAGGAAGAAGGCTCCCAGATAAACAGGCAGAGACAGGAAAGCTGACATGGATGAAATCTGAGTGAAAAATGGTTTTGTTGGGGCGCCTGGATGGCTCAGTGAGTTGGGCCTCTGCCTTTGGCTCAGGTCATGATCTCAGGGTCCTGGGATTGAGCCCCACATTGGGCTCTCTGCTCAGCAGGGAGCCTGCTTCCCCCTATCTCTCTGCCTGCCTCTCTGCCTACTTGTGAACTCTCTCTGTGTCAAATAAATAAATAAATAATCTAAAAAAAAAAAAGAAAGAAAGAAAAAATTAAAAAACAAAAATGGTTTTGCAGCATGAGTCTGACCTGTGTTATAGGCTATACCCACGCGCACAGGCAGTGCCATTAGGAGAATGAACATATGAAGAAAAACACTTGTGAACATGTGATTCCAGACTTACAAGAACCTAAGGAGTGTGCTTGATTCCTAATCGTGAAAACACAAGTTTTTACCGAGAGAGCCTTTAAGTAGCTATCTTTGTGTACTGCTTTCTAACATAAACTGCTCGAGCTTTTCTCCAAAGCACTAAGAGGTATATTGATTGGCTTCTCTGATAATATCGAAGATATATAAACAGGGAAACATCAGTCTTTAGTGTTTGCTTTTGTATGGCTGTTCCACAGTCTTTTAATAAAAAAAGAATGATGCCCTTTGGCTCAGGATTTGCCAACAACAGCAGCGGGATGTGGCCACAGCCGTTCAATGGCTTGAGGAGCTTCCAGGAAAACAAGCAGCAGTTTCAGAAATAATAGGTTGAGCGGCCGTAAGTCACAACTAGTATCCTTTGCCGTTAATCCACAAATCTGGCTGCGCTGCTTGCTCACAGATGTCCCTGAGGTTGGCTATCCATCCCCTTAGAGGCATAGACACTTAAAACCTATAACCTGAAATTAAAGCAATATCCTGGCCACCAACTGCGAATCACTGAAAAGGTGGAAGGAACTTCAGATACAATTCTTCTGCAAATTAAACTCAAGACAATTATCAATACATATTCTTGGACAGATCTCAACAGAGGTTTGTTAAGTAAGTTATTTAATTTTAATCTTGTCCCTCTCTAAAAATAACCTGAGTAAATCCATTCATCTCTTGGGAAGATTAGACCATTTAAAGGGTCTCCTAAATTCAGTTATTCTCTTTTTGTGCCGAGAATATTAAGAAACGAAAATACCATTAACAAAAATTAGAAAGTTGAAAACCATATTTAGGATGAGCCAAATATGGGTTAGGTCGCTGGCTTTCCAGATTTTCCCGGAAATCCAAGGCTAGAATTCCATCCCCCCACTCCAAAAGAAGGAACTTTTGGTAACACAGTAAGCCTGAGGCAGTAAATAGCAGTCTTCCATAAAGGAGATTCCAGCTCATGTTGTATATGAAATCTGCATCATGAGATCCAGTGATTCCATACTCTGGCATACAACTACCCCCACGTGTCTGCCATCTCTCCAGTTACATTTTCATCTCCGTGCTGAGAATAACGTCTAGCAGACAAGTCCTCAAAAATATTTGTTGACGTATTCTCGACAAGTACCTGTTTATTTGGAGACACCAGCTGCGAACTCTCTAACCGGGTTCTTTTTCTGTAGTTGTGTACACTAAGGAAACAGATCAGTGGCTTCTCTTGTCTCTCTGCAGCTGATTAAATGCCCAGCCAATCTTTGTTACATTATGTCTCCCAAAGGGCATCTCAGTTTGATTCAGTTGGCTTTTTAGTTCTTCATTTATAGATTTGAGCTATCGAGAGGAAGTTCTAATAACACTTATGTCAACGTAATACATAGTTTCCTGTTGCTCTCTTAAGAACAAATAGCGTTAAAAAAATAGGTGCGTGACTTTAGATCTTTAATAGTGACCTAAGGGATTTTATAAGGCATTGCTGTGTTGCATTTATATTTTATATTTTGCACTTATTTAAAATTTTCTCTCATTTGCTATAGTGACACCTTTCTTAAATTAGCTGTTATGGTAATAATAAAGCTACTTCACTTGTGGGTTACATTTCTTAACTCTGCAACATGCATTAGTTCATTTTGCTACTTGCCACAGGCAGGGAAAGTTTATTATACGTATTTTATAGGCATGAAAACAGAGGTACAGAGTGGTAAAGTGACGTCCCTCTGGGTCAGAGAGGTAGTTAATAGCAAAGCTAGAGCCAGAAACTCCATCTTTGGCTTTCTGGCCCTGTTCCTATCCATTCTGTCACTGTTGACAAATTCTACTGCAGACCCATGCCCAGCTGTAAGCACGTGGTCAGTGTGGCAGCTGTAAACAACCCAGAGGTCAGGGTTCCACTGTGCAGGACACATACTCCTATACAGGGATGAAATCTCTAAGAATTTGGCAAAAAAATTAGTAACTATTTGGTGAGGGTGGCGTAATAGGGAACTTCATACATGGTGACAGAAGAACAGAGGAGCTTCTACCAAGAAAGTTTTTGGGGATTGCTGGAGAAGGATAACAATGTAAATGAAGTTACCCTTCTCCTAAATTCACCTGCTGCAAACCTTCCTGAAGGCAAACAAAACAAGTGTGGCAAGGTACTTGTAGGGAGTTGTTTACTGCTCAGCTGCTTATAAATGCCAGGGGTGGGTGGGGGGTGGAGGCAAAGACCATCAATGAGAATAATGAGAATCCCTTAAAAAACATGCCATATCCATGTGTCACAGTAAGAAGCAGACCCTGGAGATCAACGACTGGCTTTCAGTATCTGTCTACGCCAGAGTATTCCAGTCTCTGCACGTCAGCACATCGCAGGCTGGCAAGGTGGGTTAAATCCTAAAGGATTTTACATACATGTACCTGTATCTTAGTCTTATTATTTATAATACAATAACACTATTAACCCCTAACTTACAGGATTAAGGTAAAGACAAAATAAGATAATATGTATTAGGCATTTAGCCCAGCACATGTTATATGAGATACTCAATGACTATGAGCTCCAATATGACTAATGCTATTATTGTAATTATTATCATAAATCATGGGCCAGTAAAATGATTTTAATTATTAGTCCTAATAGTATATGACCTATAATAAGATGAGATAGGGACATGTAATGGTAGGGAACGATGTCCAATCTATGATAAATGATAAGAGCATATTCCCAATGCAGTCAGAATACGGCCCATGCGTTGCTGAAGGCACAGACAGCATGTCTATCTACAGTATTTTTTTCCTTAAAATGTGGGTTACCCCATAAGCAACTGTAAGTACAGAATGAGTGAGTGTAATAGCCAGTACTGTTTTTCTCTAGCAGAATAAGAAGCTGAAGGTATTCGATAAGGAAAGGGTGAAGGTCTAGGCAGGGAGAGATAGGAAGCCCTTGAATAGTCCCCCACAGGGGACTACCTGGCCAGGCTCGCAGACATCCCAGGGGTGGAGAAACGTTACAGACAAGACATTAACCAGGGAGAAGGGAACATAACAATTCACCTTGTCTGTCCTAAGTATAGAGGAGATATTTACACGGTAGTTACAAATTCACCTGTTTTGTCTTAAATGTTAGAGATGGGATATTTACGAAGTACCCTGGTCAGTTTTCTTTCAGAGTCTGACCCTAAACGCCTGCAGCGCAGCCCATTCCGGACCCCTCTCACCCCAGCGAGCTTTTCTCTTTCCTTTCTGTTCTCACCTTCACTTGATAAACCTGCACTTTGTGTCACCGTTTTGTGTCTGCGAGATTCACTCTTCATGAGACGAGAACCTTCATGAGACGAGAACCCTGCAGCCCTCTCAGTTTCAGGGGCAAGATCCCTCACAAACAAAAAAAAGGCAAGCCTGAGCATTGTACGAGTAAACCAAAAAAATAAAAAGGTGAAACACTGCAGCATGACCTCCATTAAAGAAAGCGGTTTCCCGCTCAGGAGTGGTGGGCATCGGCGCGAGCCCCTAACACGGAAGGAAAAGCTGCGAAGACCTTTCCCTCCATGCTGACAAGCTTGACGCTTGATGAGTAAGGCTTCTCCCAGATCATGTTTTCAGTTTGTATCGCGCGGGTCTCATGGAAGTGACAAAAGTGTCCTGAAGGCCCAGCTTCAGGGAGCAGGTAAAGGCATCTTGGGTAGAGACTGGCAGGGCAGACCATGACTCCCCTCGCAAGCGCAGGGCAGGGATCCATGTGCTGATTTTTATACCAAGGCTGCGACTGTACTTTTCAGGACTCAACACTGAGAGGCACAGATACACGGTCAGCTACCCCAGCACAATCACCCCCAACCTCTGTTGCTTTCAGCACGTGGCCCTTCCAGTCTGCAAGCGGTTTTTCAGGACTCACGGTGTTACTCTAGACAGCACTTGTACTTCCAAAAACACTGCAAAGGCAAGGTCAGAGGGAAGTAGGAGAGGCGAAGAAGGAGGGCTTGTTAAGAAACCACCATTTCTGCTTTCTGCTCTTCTGTATATTGTAACTTTTTTTAATGACATGAGGGAAAAAAATCAAAACAGATGAAACGCAATCCTGAATTAGTTCTCATGTGAAATCAGACTTGGACATCACTAGCTTAGCAAGAATCCACGCAGGCTGGCCAGCAGTCTGCACGTGCTAGTGGAAAAGACACACTTCAGCCCATACTTACACGTACAAGACCGTCCTGGTATCGCCCACTTTGCCAGCATCGCCCACTGTAAGCGTGTCATAGCCTCGTTCTAGTTCAAACTCCTCAAAGGCAAGCTTGATGACCTGAATAAAGCAAAGATCCTTATTTAGCATCACAGGAACTTTCCATGACTTTAAATATGCAAATACCTAGTTGTAGTATAACTATGGACAATTGTATATTCTCTACTGCTACATTTGAGGACCCTCAGTTACAGAATTTTAAAGAATTCTGAACTGCTATCCCTCCAGAGATACTGATTATCAGCACTAAAAGTGATTTTAAAAGCGAAAAAGTCATATTACGCTTTAAATAAAATGTTTATCAAATATTTATTTTGTATAGTGCTTAGAAGGACCCAAAGATAATATAAGCAAAAGAATTGTTCATAAATTCTTTTTAATTCTTTTTAAATATATCTCATATGTTAATTCTTCTCATATTTCTTTTACTATATATATATATTTTTTTTTAATTTTATTTATTTATTTGACAGATAGAGATCACAAGTAGGCAGAGAGGCAGGCAGAGAGAGAGAGAGGAGGAAGCAGGCTCCCTGCTGAGCAGAGAGCCCGATATGGGGCTCGATCCCAGGGCCCTGGGATCATGACCTGAGCTGAAGGCAGAGGCTTTAACCCACTGAGCCACCCAGGTGCCCCTCTTTTACTATATTTTGAGGACACCCAAATACTCTGAAACAAACATTTTTAGAGTAATGTATGCAGATTTTATTTAATTATCCATATTAACATATTAAAAAGACCTCCTGAGGCAAGAAAGTTTTCCTCTACATTTAACTCTGCAAAGCTTTATTTCTGAAAGAACACTCTGCCATGGTGATTGACACCACACCAACTAGATATGATCGGTTTTTGTGAGTGCTGTGAAGTGTGTAAACCTGGAGATTCACAGACCTGTACCCCTGGGGGGAAAAAAATATATGTTTATAAAACATAAAATTAAAAAAAAAGATATGATCGGTTTATGTCTGATTCAGCCATTTATTATGATTCTATGAATTTCTTTTTACAGAGCACAGGACTCTTTTCTCCTGAAAGAAGAAATGCTTTCTTCCATGTCCAACGCTGTGAAGAAAGAGAAAGACGGTAAGAGATGTCATGAAATCAGGCTAGAAACCTGAGTGGCAAAGAGATCAAGGAACAGAGAGTTGGGTAGATGATAGATGGTAGACCGATAAGATGAGATATGAAGGTCACTGACAGATGACAGATAAGACAGATATATAGAAGTGACAGATCAATAGATCGATAGCTAAAAGAGACACATGGATGAAAGATTGATTAGAGATACGGAGATAGACTGATCAATCATTAGAGAGATGAGATGGCTGATAGACGATGGAGATAATAGAAGAAAGTGACACAGAAAGTAAATGGATAAATAAATATAAATTATAGGCAGACGGATGGATAGACAAATGGATAGAAGAGCGAGATACATGGAGACAAGCAGGAATCAGAGGAGGAGCACAGGACAGGAAGAGCAGAAACGCAACTACACTTTGATGCCTGTTCGTCAGACCTCCAAGCAAAGAGCACGAGGCAGCAGCAGGAAGGCTGGCTTCCGACCAACAGCAGGTTAGTGTGCAGTCCTGAGTGGCTCCACACAGGTGCTCTTCCGAGCCGTGCTCATGCGGAACACATTAATGTTGCCATTTGAAATCCCTACTAAAATTAGTGATACAGTTATTATAAGTTATTATAAAAGGCTACTCTTTCAAATTGCAGTGTTTGTGTGAATACATTATTTTAGTAGTTGTCTTCGAGACAGGTGTGGGGGTTATACCTGTTGCAAACCAGGATCAATATTGCACATGAAACTTAGGACCTGAGCATGGTTTTATTTCATTTTTTTCCTGTCTCATGGGTCTGTTTATAAGTGACCATGGTCCAATAAGAAGACAATAAAAGCCCTGAGACCGGCAGGTTCATTCCCACCACCTTCCTGACACGTACCTAGGCCTGCCTCATGCAGCACCCTGCAGTGAAGCGATGATATCCCACTAATGCCTGAGGGTCATGCTTGGGCACCTCGTAATGAGTCACACACAGGGGGTCTCACTACATAACTGTGCTTTCATTAGGGGTGTAGAAATCGCCATTTTGTGGTTTTGTCAAGCCAACGCAAAGAGTAACAGAGAGCCTTTTTTCAGTGTTCAGCCTCAACAATCAGCCAGAGCCTGTTGTCAAAGGATAATCTCTACTCCATGCTGTTAATGCTCCATGAAAACAAAATGTACACCCAGTCTTGGGCCAAGAATCTAGAGTGTGTCAGACAATGTGGCAGTCTGTAAATATTCTACCTGGTGTTAAAACACAAATTCACATTTGTAATGAAACTTGCCATCATTTCTCCATCAGGGATGGTCAGAGATCCAAGTGAAAAATAATGTTAAGTAAATGCATTTTTTAAAGATTTTATTTCTTTACTTGAGAGTTAAGAAAGAGAGTGCATGCCTGGGAGAGCAGGGCAGAGGGACAGGGAGAAGCAGGCTCCCTGCTGAACAGAGAGATGGACACGGGGCTCCATCCCAGGACCGAGGGATGACTTGAGCCAAAGGCAGATACTTAACCCACTAAGCCACCCAGGCATCCCCAAGTAAATACATTTTTAAATAAAAACAATCTGAAGGGTTTGAAGAGGTGGGGGGGTGGGGGGTGGGAGGTTGGGGAAACCAGGTGGTGGGTATTAGAGAGGGCACAGATTGCATGGAGCACTGGGTGTGGTACAAAAACAATGAATACTGTTATGTTGAAAATAAATTTAAAAAAATGATTAAAAAATAAAAAAAAAAACTGGATATATGTAAGGTGTGCACCATGATTTGATGCACACATACATTACTGCATTCAAATTAACCGATTTCTTCACACAGTTGCCTTTTTTTCAGTGTGGTGATAATCTGTGCTCTTAGCAAAATTCCAGTTCCCAGTACATTATTAACTGTAACCACCTGGATCTCTCCACTTACTCGTCTTGCGTAACTAGGACTCTGGACCGTTGACCAGCATCTCCCTGTTTCCCCCACTCCCTGCATCAACCTACTCATTGATACATGTATTTGACTTTTTTAGATCCCACAGAAAAAGAAATAATACATTTTTTTTCTTTATAGATCTGTCTCACTAAGCATAATGTTTTGGAGGTTCATCAGTACCTGTTACAAATGGAAGTTATCTCCTATTTCACAGCTGAATAATATTCCTGTATGCGTGTGTGTATATACAAAAATACACACACCTTTACCTTATGCATCATTGTTGATGGGCGCTTGGGTTGTTCTCACTCTCTTGGCTACTGTGACTATTAATAATGCTCAGATATTTTTGGGATTGTGAGTGACTCAGTGACCAAAGTGGTTTATTCGGTTCCTTAAACACAGGCATGCCCTGACCTGGTTCCCTGCAGAAGGCTGCCCTATATTCCCGTCTCTGCATGATGCTGCCCCTCGGTGGTGCCTGCCCTGATCATTCTGTCCAAAGAAATCCTTCTCTGCCAACACTGCCTATTCCCTTCACGTGTTTCAGCTGTTGAACTTTACCTGTCCTGTTTGTGCCCCACACCCTTCCATGGCTGAGTGCCACGAGGGCAGGCGCTGTGCTGGGACTTACTGAATGCCTGCTCTGTCCAGGCCACGATGCTCGGAATTAAAACAAAGACGAGACTGGCAAAGGGCTGGCCTTCAAAACAACTTAAAAGTCTACAAGGGGGTATTTTGAGAAACGGAGTAATTACAAAACTCTTAACTGTAACAAATAAAGATTCCTTAATAGATAAAATAAGAAGGAAAAAGAAAAACAAAGGACAAAGTTTGAGACCTCAAAAAATTCAAAACCCACGAGGTATATTTTGATAAATACAGAATTATTACAGAATTTAACATTTACAAGTAAAAATTTCTTAATGACAATAGATGAAATCATTTACTTTTTCACCTTCAAACAGGATCTCAGGCCTGAGAGAAAGAGATGATGCTCCGTATAGACTTTGGTGCAATTTTTAAAATATATTTTTGGCGTTTTGTAATATTTTCTATTTTTTACCAATTCTAAACATCTCACTATTGTAAGAGAGTTGGTCTGAGTAAGCCCTCATTACAAGCTTCTTTTTGTATCATCAAGAATATCAAAACCCCTATAGACTCTATGAAAATGAAACACTACCTTCTGTTTAAACATTTCTAAATCAGGTACTTCTAAAAATACAGAGAAAACTTGTTTCTCCACCTTCGTAAAAGGAATGTAAAACAATATCTATAAAATAGATCCTGGGGTGAGGTTATTCCAGTATGTTTATCTTTTGGGAACAATTAAAAACATTTAAGTATTAATTCCCTACATGGTTCTTCCATATCTGTCCTTCTCTGTGCTCCCAATTGTTCATTAATTCCTCATTTATTCATATATTCAAGGCAAATTAATGTGCCAGCACTCTATCATGAACAGGCTTTGTCCAAATCTTTTCATTTGTATAAGTACATTTTAAACACACGGCTACCACCACTCAGACTAGTGGTGTGCTTATCAACAAACGGTCTTCTAAAAAGAGTGAGGTACTAAATCAATTGTCCCTAATGCTAAGTTTTATCAGTACGAAAACACATTTCAAGACAAAACGGAAGCATTTAAATTGGGCACCATGTGCTGTTGTAATTTAAATCAGCATTAGAAACGGTGGGGAGAGGGCTGGAAAGATACCTCATTTCTCTTTCCTGCTTTCACATCCCTCTTCTGACCCCAGGCTGGACGTACATGGCAGTGGCTCACTAAAGGATCCAAAAACCATTCACGCCGAGTGACCCTTTGTACCTGCATGTCTGCGTACAGGAGCACAGCTCTCCCACCATCTACACTATGTCTATGAATCCCTAATTCCCCTGCATTGTAGAAATGAATTATGTGCTTTCCTGCGAAGAATCGTTGAGTAAATTAAAGCAGAAACAGTGATTTATGGTGAATTTTTAATAAATTTGTGTTATCTTTGTTTTACTTTAATTGCTAGTCAGACTTGGAACGAAAGATTTGCCAAACTGATACAAAACAAGCGTAAGTACGCCTTGTTTTATGTGAAATAAGACAGATCAGAGATGTCGATAAGTACAAGTCTTCATTTAGGTAGAGCGCGACAGAGTTGTAGCACCGTGGAGATACTCTGTGTGAGACCATAATGGTGGGTTCGCATTTATTTTCTCAAACCCATAGAATGTACGCCAGCAGGAGGGACCCTCACAGACACTCTAGAATGCGGGTGCTGATGACGTGTCCATGTGGGTTCCTCAGTTGTAACAAATGCACCAAATGGCGGGGGCGCTAAGAGTGGCGAGGCTGTCCATGTGTGTGGTGGGGGTACGTGAAAATTTGCACCTTCATGTTAATTTTGCTGTGAAACTAAAACCTCTTTTGAAAGTCCTTAATACATATAAAGTTGTTTCCTTTTACAGAATGAACACAGTACATCATTAGTTTTTGATGAATCTTTGTTTCTTATTAAAAGTAAATCATATATTTTATCTAAGGAGACTGTTACTTTGCTATCAGAGTCTGGAGAATTTCTCTCATGTAATTAGTTCAAAATGAACTCTACTTAAAAATATCTCCAAACCCCTATGACCCTGCAATTGCACTACTGGGTATTTACCCCAAAGATACAGATGTAGTGAAAAGAAGGGCCATTTGTACCCCAATGTTCATAGCAGCAATGGCCACGGTTGCCAAACTGTGGAAAGAACCAAGATGCCCTTCAACGGACGAATGGATAAGGAAGATGTGGTCCATATACACTATGGAGTATGATGCCTCCATCAGAAAGGATGAATGCCCAACTTTCGTAGCAACATGGACGGGACTGGAAGAGATGATGCTGAGTGAAATAAGTCAAGCAGAGAGAGTCAATTATCATATGGTTTCACTTACTTGTGGAGCATAACAAATAGCATGGAGGATATGGGGAGTTAGGAGAAGGGAGTTGGGGGAAATTGGAAGGGGAGGTGAACCATGAGAGAGTATGGACTCTGAAAAACAATCTGAAGGGTTTGAAGAGGTGGGGGGTGGGAGGTTGGGGGAACCAGGTGGTGGGTATTGGAGAGGGCACGGGTTGCATGGAGCACTGGGTGTGGTGCAAAAACAATGAATACTGTTATGCTGAAAATAAATTTAAAAAAATGATTAAAATAAATAAATAAATAAATAAATAAAATCGCCAAACCTATGGAACCTATACGAAATGTTTCCCATACATGTCACTTGCCTTAATTCTGCGAGGAGGGTGCACACCCTGTTTTTCTACCTAATTATTTTCAGTGTTCTGATTAAGAGAACAGGTAGGAATTCAAATGGAAAACAAAAGCTAACAAGCAAAAGGCATTTTTTTTTTTTTTTTTTTAGCTCTTCGGTCAGTGCTATGACCCGGACCAACGCAGTGGTGCTGGGAGTTCCGCTGTGAGTAACTCTGGTGTCTCTCACTGTACATAGACAGGCTGCGCTAGGCTCCGTCCCTGTGGCAGCCAGAGAGTCAGCAAGAGATTTGTCTGAAGTGTGTTCCCCAAATGGCGGGCAGCTCTGTGGGACCATCTTGCAGCCAGAACTCGTACTGGGCCGTGCGCGTGAGCAGGAATGGGGAAAAGATAACGGCAACGATGACAGCGAAAACATCCCAGTGACGCGGGGACAGAATCGCACAATTCTGCAGGTTCAGCCGCGCTGCGGTATCCGATGGTGCTCAGACCTCGTGTTCTGAAGCTCAGCCCCGTTACGGGCTCTCGGTGTCGCCAACAGATGAACTCTACCTTGCTCCTGGAGGCAGGAGCTGACGTGGACCCGCTCGTGAGGATGAATGGGTGTTCCCGGGGCTCCCGTCTGTCACTGCGCAGCCACCCGGGCAAAGAGAAAGAAAGGGCAACTAGTTGCCTCAAGGCCGGTCTTCCCCTGCCCTCTCTGGAAGCTCCCATCTCCTGGACTAGAAATACCACCTCCTTCTCCACATCTTGTTTGCTCGACATCTTTCCACTCACGGTTGGGTGATCGCCATGGGTGATGGCCCACACGGGTTGGTGATATTATACATCTGCCTTTTCACGCATCCGCTTGTTTAATAGCAGGGCCTCCGCTGCACTCCAGAAATCGCCTTCTTCAACCCAGCTCTGCAGGTATACACAGACGTGTGGAGACGGACGCTCGAATGCACGAGCGCACCCTTTTCCGACGTGAATACAGCCCAAGGTGCTGTAGCACATACCAATTAATCATCAACCTCCAGCATATAATAATCTTCTTATTAGCACAGCAGGTTCTGCTTTGTTCATGCTAGGACATGACAAATCACATATTTATTCTCAGAAGCAGCTCATAACTCCCAAGTTGACACAGTAGTTTCAAAAAACAACTGCGCCAAGGGTCCAAAAAACTTCAAAACCCTGGCTGTGTAGGGAAGCTGAAACTGCACGTATTTTCAAAGAGGCCACAGAAAGAATCCCTACACTTCATTCCTGTAGCTACAGCCTTTGTGATAATGTAGATTGGACACATACTAGTTCATCTCACCAGTAACTTAGAGTTTGTCATTTATGTGTTTATGTCTTAAGAAGTTTTTGTCACAAACATTATTCAAATGAAAGCAGTTTTCTTTCTTTTTAAAGATTTTTATTTATTTATATGACAGACAGAAGTCACAAGTAGGCAGAGAGGCAGGCAGAGAGAGAGGAGGAAACAGGCTTCGCCCTGAGCAGAGAGCCCGACACAGGACTTGATCCCAGGACCCTGGGATCATGACCTGAGCTGAAGGCAGAAGCTTTAACCCACTGAGCCACCCAGGTGCCCCTGAAAGCAGTTTTCTTGATCTCTCTAAAGAGTTACAGAATGCTGGGTATCCATCTATACCGGAAGGTCAATAGAATTAGTTTTTCTCTTATGTATGTTCACACTTTCGATATAATAGCTTGTCACTTAATTATTTATTATTATTGCTACTTTTTCCATACCTAGTTTATGATGAATTGAGAGACCATCATATTCACATAAACCTATAATTACATTTTATGTTCCTTCCAATCTATAATAAAATATTAATAATTTACATTTACTAGTAATACCATGGAAATATATATTTCCATGGTGTGATATATATATATATATATATATTGCTAAGTGAGTAGACCTTTAAATTCTTATTTAGGTTAAACAATATGCCTATATCCATAAATGATAGATATCAAATTTGGTATGCAATAGTGTGGTATAAATAAATTCTTATAAAATGTACAAACATGTAATAAATGCCAGGAGCTTTCAGCACTAAACTGTATACAGAATTCCTCCTGCCATTTTATTGTACTTTCCATTGTTAACCTGGAGCCAAATGGAATGCTGTATCAACTCTATTGTATCAACTGTATCTACAGTTCTATCAACTGTATCTACAGTTCTATCAACCGTATCTACAGTTTTATCAACTGTAATCAACTTTTCTTTGGAAATCTGGTAAATTCAGCCAGTGATATTAACAGTCTAGGAAAATTGAAGATGGATATACAGATACGGTATATAGTATAATATGAAGAGATCATTCGCAAAAGCTACTGTAAAAAATCAGAAATGTGGGAAAGTAGTTCTTTGAGATGTTCGTGGGAGGAAGTCTCAAGGAACATAGTTTGGACAAATAAAACACAGTGCTTAGCCCAAAAGCATAGCTGTCTCCCCTATATCCTGGCCTCCATTCAGAACTCAAGTGGCATACATAGGCCATGTGAGTACTTCGGCAATAACGCCAAAGTCAGAGATTATAAACCAGAATATTAACCTTCTCTTTTTATGGTGTCTAGCCCACAGAAAAGAGACTTAAAATACATTGACTTATTCAGCAAGCTGAAGAACTGAAATTTCGAAAAACATTTAAAATTTAAGAAATTCAAAGCCAAATTATTGACTATCATTTCCATTACAGTGTTATGATAAGAAATGCATAGTAGGGGTGCCTGGGTGGCTCAGTGGGTTAAGCCTCTGCCTTCAGCTCGGGTGGTGATCTCAGGGTCCTGGGATCGAGCCCCACATCGGGCTCTCTGCTCAGCAGGGAGCCTGCTTCCCCCTCTCTCTCTGCCTGCCTCTCTGCCTACTCGTGATCTCTGTCTGTCCAACAAATAAATAAAATCTTAAAAAAAAAAGAAATGCATATTAAATAGCTATTTTTACTGTCCTCAGCCTGCTTAGTAATGTGGAAAGACAAATTACTACCAGAAACATGTGAGGACATTACATATAATAAACCAAATGTTTCTTAGTTTTTAAGAAATTCCTTTCTTACTTCATTCATTGAACAGGCCAAATAGGGGTTCTGCAGGCTGAGCTCAGCCATGGTTAAATGTTCTCAATGAGGAATCATGGTGGCTGAGCCTGAGCTGGGGCTGGGGACATGGGGGAAGGGGCAGGTCTTAGATATACAACAGAAGTCCATAAGGTATAATGACGGCTTAGCTGAGGAGTTACTGAAATGCGGTGATCAAAGACGACTGTTGCTTTTGTTTTGTTTTGTTTTGTTTCCATGGGAAACGAGGTTGTACAGTTGTGCATGGAAAGGATAAATTTGTGTAGAAAAAATGAGAGTTTTCTTTTCAAACTAAGCTTAACATGACTTTTGGACATTCCTAGATATTAAGTAAAATCAAGACAAGTGCACATTTTGAACTAACAGTGTAGAGCTAGGGAGATACTGGGGACTAGAAGCAAACAGGGGACCATTAGCCACAGATACTGGTAGAAGTAACAGGACTGATGGGGTATCCATCAGACGGGACATGCAAACAAAGAGTGCTGGGGAGGGAGGCCTGGGCTCTGCAGTGTGTGGAGACACGGTACTGAGGAAGCACGCCCACAGAAGACCCCCACTGAAATTATCTCCACTGCAGGGATGGGACATGTGCTGGAGCCTGCAGTTGAGAGCCTGGGAGACAAGGAAGGGAAGTGTAGGGTAGTGGGACTTCTGATCGCTTCCCTATCAAGGGTGAAAAAATGAGAACATGTCACCAAGAACAGATTTTGTTTTTAAGATGGAAAATACTAGAATATACTGCACAATGATGATTCCATGATCTGAGATATAAATGATTTTTCAGGACAGAAAAAATATTGCTACTTGAATGCAAATATGAGCCTGTCTTTGACTTTAATGAGACACAGAACAACCCTTACAATGTAAAAGAAAACCACAGAAAGAGTGTGAGACAGGCTGAGGCATCTGATGGCAGGAAAATTAGGGAGTTCAAGGACACTGGCTCCCATTTCTTGCTCCTTTCTTTCTTTCTTTTTTAAATATTTTATTTATTTATTTATTTTACAGAGAGAGAGAGAGAGAGCGAGAGCAAGCACACAAGCAGGGGAAGCAGCAGACACAAGCAGAGGGAGAAGCAGGCTCCCCTCTGAGCAGAGCCGAGCATGGGGCTCAGTCAGGACCCTGGGGTCATGTCCTGAGTCAAAAGCGGACACTTAACTAACTAAGCACCCGGGAGCCCCTCATATTTCCTTCAACAGAGGATGAGGTGAGGTTAGCAGTAGAGTACAATCAAACATTAAATACAGACCATGAGGAGACTTAAAATTACTACTGTTCTGAAAACCTCTGCTTTCAGAAGTGAAAACTAAAAGCAAGGGAGACAAAGGACTCGTTTCACAATTATTAGTAAAAGATGTGGAACTCAAACTGGGAACTCCTGAGTATTGATTTAGTATTTTTTAGATCTTTGATTCCACAGTCACATATAAATGAGGAAGATAAGAGTAGAGGTTATAAAATACAACTCCATTTTCAAAAATATTTTCACCTTTCTTATGAAATACTCATTTTTAAAGTATTTCTTTGAAATTTTTGGCCTACTGTCATTCTGTTTTCTTTTTCTGATCAAAATCTCAAATGATTTTATACAATACAGATGTAAAAATTATTTCCTATATGACTAGTTCAAGTCTCTGATAATTAAATATTGCCACAAACTCAACACCAAAAAACCACAAATAATCCAATTAAAAATGGGCAGAAGTCCTGGATGGACAATTTCCAAAGAAGACATCCAGATGGCCAACAGACACATGGAAAGATGTTCAACATCACTCATCACCAGGAAACACAAATCAAAATCACAATAAGATATGACCTCACACCTGCCAGAATGGCTGGATTAAAATAATAATAATAATAATAATAATAAGGAACAGGAAATAACAAGTCTGGGGGAGGACATAGAGAAACAGGAACGTTTGTGCACCGTTGGTAGGAATGGAAATTGGTGCAGCCACTGTGGAAAACACTGTGGAAGTTCCTCAAAAAGTTAAAAATTGAAATACCATGTGACTCAGTAATTCCACTAGTGGGTATTTATTCCCCAACCCCCTACCACTATGCACCCCAGGTTTACTGCAGCATTATTTATAACAGGCCAGCTATAGAGGTGACCCAAGTGTCCACTGACAGATGAATGGATAAAGAAGTGGTATATATACCAAAGAATAATATTTGTTCATAAAAAGGATGAGATCTTGCCATTTACAATAGCATGAACAGACCTAGAAAGTATAACATCATGTGAAATAGAGAAAGACTCATGCCATATGATGTCACTCATATGTGGAATCTAAAAGAAAAACAAAAAACAAATGGCACACCAAACTAACAAAAGCAGTAACAGACTCATGAGTACATCGTGTAACCGTCCCTCAGAACAACGTACTGCCTAAAATATAACCCATGAGAAACTGCACTAGTTACCAAGCATGCTTAGATAAAGCTTTAAGAAAAACACGTACTGACAACAGGCCTCTGTGGGAGAGGATGATAGATCATAGATGTCCTTGAAGCCCAGACCTGGGAATGCCCAGCCCGCTGGGGGCGGATGCCGTCTGTCTCATTTTTCCAATCTCCCCTTCGCCAGAGAGCATCAGCACTTAGACAATCCTTTCACTCGAGCTTGCTCACTATGGGTCACGTACTATGTGACCAGACATGTTTTGCCTTTCTTCTTACTTATGTACAAGACTCATGGTCAATGTGTAATCCGGCTTTGTTGGACGTTACTCACTTTCTAACAAATATGAGACTGAGGGGTTGTCCGGGGCGACAGTCATTTCTGCTGTTGTACCCTGCTCCCTTTCTCTCACAGCTGACTTGTTTGTGCCTCATTCTTCTCCTGCGTGCCGACAGGAGGAAGCAATGTAGAACAAACTGATGGTTCCCAGAGGGCAGGGGGTTGAGTGATGGGTAAAATGGGTAGAGGTGAGAGGAAGGTCCAGGTGTCCAGTGATGGGATGAGTGAGTCACAGGAGGGATGGTGCAGCACAGAGAAGAGAATCAACGGTGTGGCATGGGGACCGATGCTGACTGCACTTGTGAGGACAGCACAACCTACAGACTTACTGCCTCTCTATGTTGTACACCTGAAACTAATGCAACGTTGTGTGCTACAAGTTACAGACTAACCACACATACACAACATGTACATTTTATTTCCTGATTGAAAAAAAAATTACTTTTTATTTGTCCTTTGTTGTTTTGATGTGTAAACTCTATTTGTTTTTCCTGGATCCTTTGTTTGTTCCAGGAATTGTGATGGTAGAAAGAGATATGCAACAGGAAAATATTTTTATAGTTTTCCAAGATGTAAAACTCACAGCACACAATAAATAAGTAAAAAGTTATACACTTTGGAAGAAGATAATTTATAAATGCCTTAATTATTGTAGATTTGAAGTCAACAGGATAGGAATGAGAACTTAGAGTACAAAGGTTGAAACTTCAGCAAAAAGCTATAAAATGTCTGATTCACCAGCTACAAATTATTTATCAGAAGAAAATTTTTCAAACTGTGAATTTCCTCCTAGAGAACATCTATATCTGGAAGTTATGAACATGATCGTCAAAAGCAATTCATTACACATCTTAAAGGAAAGTTCACACTTTATGAAACAAAAATTATCATTTTTAAAAATAAATTTTAAGTGTTTTAGCCTGAGGTTCTGAGGACCAATCATAAAACAACTGAAAATATACAATTAATTACAGAGAAGCATTTTGTCCAAATGTATGTACCATAAAGACTAGATAAATACACATCTAAATTTCCCACCAGAAAGTACGAATAAGCTTTCAGATCTGCAAATAACATACAAGATTGGGTTCCAACTGAGAAAGAAAAGAACCTTGAAAGAAAAAAACTTAGGAGAAAGATATTTCTAGAACATCCTTGCTTTATATTTTGCCCCACATATGAATACTAAAACCCTTTATTTTGTTAAAGATTTATTTGAGAGAGAAAGCAAGAGCAGAGGGAAGAGGCAGACGGAGGGGGAGAAGCAGACACCGTGTTCAGCAGAGTGGGAGGCTCCATTCCAGGACCCTGGGATCATGACCTGAGCTGAAATAAGATGCTGTACCTAGTGAGCCACCCAGGTGCCCCAATAATAGAATCCTTAAAAAAAAATACGCCTCGATTCGCCGTTAATAAAAAGATGGTTACATAATGTTATTTCAAATGTAACTGTGTTGTTATGATCCCGTGCTACTAAGAGTCCGCTTAACAAGCGATGCGGAGGAGAAGAAAACCTTCATACACGGGGAGTGTGTGTATCTTCTGCACTGGCAGCTCTCCCGGTGGTACTATCAAGTCCCAAGAGCATGAGGAACTCAGACTCCCAGTCCCGAAATCCCCCAGATGGTCCTCTGGAGCAGTGAATTGCCCTGGTCTCCACCTTGCCTCTCCGGGCGCTAGGGGAAGTGCAACTTCTCTCTGTGCCGCTCCTGCTCAGAGCCTTCATCTCCGGGTCAAGGTCCCGAGGAGTACTGGACAGTCTGCTTCATAGCGAACTTCCTCATGCCTGCCCAGATCTGAGGGCTTCTGTTATTCCCAGCATTCTGAGTCTTCACAACCAAAGAAAACGCTCTGCCTTCATTCAGGCACAGTCTTTCCTAACCCCCAACTTGATCCAGAAATGAATCCTTTATCCTCCAATTTCCAGGGAAATTTTCCTACCCACATGCTTCCTTCTTTATTTCACAGCACTGTGTTTCTCTCGAGAAGTGTCTTGGCAAAACATTAAGATGTGGGTATGGTGGGCTCTTAAAGAGTGAAGAAAAATCTACAATATTTGAAGGAAGAAGCAAGTCAGGCATTCTGTGAACTTGACCCATATGAACATTACGAATGAAATCCCTCAAGCAAAAATCATCAAAATGCCACCAAAACTGTCCAAGATATAGAATAGTCATCGTGCAATGACAGAGACACACCAGATCACCAGGGAAGGAAGCAAACTGAAAGCAGTGGGGGAACATTCAAAGTGCTTTATGGTATAAAATGAAAGAACAAACCAGCGAGATCTCCAAAAGAATTTAACTAATCCCTGAAATGAAGCAAGCAAACATGAGAAGCCTTATTTAGAAGACGATTGAAACAGATTCTGAGATGGAGGAAAGAGGGTAGCAGTTTATTAAAAACAGAGAGGGAGGGAAACTGGGAATTTAAGAATTCAATAAAATAACTGCTATAGAACACAGCAAGGCATGATCAGATGTGGCGAAATTCAGAATTAACATGCGCAGAACACCGAAATCTATCAACCGAGGGTACGTGCGGTAAATCAGCTAGAACTCTGAAGGTCTAAATGATGAACGAATTGCAAGAGAAAATTATAGATAAAAGATACATAGATAAAAGCAGAAGATATTAAGTTTTCCAAGAAGTAAGTGGAACAAACAGTGCTACTCAATAATTTAAAAAAATAATAATAATAATGAAAGGCATGTTTTTTGCAGCTGATAAAAGCATTGAGAATGGAGTCTAAAAATGGTACGTTATGGCCGCACTTAAACAAAACAGAGCAAGGAGAAAAAAGAAGGAATGCGTCTCACAGAGCTGTTTAAGATAACCAAAAGAATTCCATACACAAACCCAGAAGAATGAGTGGTTTGTATCTGAAGAAATGCAAATCAAAGTTCGTTTTGTTTTCTTTCGGACACAATAAAAGCCTAACAATGATGGACCCACAAGACTGGGTAAAAAGTAAAAGGCTGTTCTTTTTAACATATTTGTTTAGTGAAGAGGTTATTTTATGTGAGAAGGAAGAGAAAAACATTTTACAGATTTTTAAATGTCTTGGGTATTTTATTAACCCACTCCATACCTCCACCTAGGCTCAAAGACACTTCCAACAACCAGATTAGTTTTAAAGAGTGAGCTAAAGGACATTTTGTTGAAATTTAATAATAATGACAAAAAGGAAGTTACAGAACTAGAAAGGGGTGAATCGGTAAAAATAAAAGCGGACATATTTATTTTTACCTATTAAATAATAGACAAGACAAGCAAACCCCCTTTGCTGCTGGAGTTGAAGCCTGGAGCCCAGATACGTCCTCCCATGGAGACGGCTTGTCCTAGACAGGCCAGGGGCTGGGGAGTTTTGATAGGAGTGGCAGTGGGAGACCTGGACCTCTACTACCACAGCGTCCATCCCAGGACCGGCCGCCAGGGAGATGTTGTCATCCCAGTGTGCTGTGTCTGTCTACCCTGATGTCAGCAGCAAAAGCTTCCTGAAGCCATGGCAATGTGTCCAAGTCCCACTGCCACCCAGCCCCATCTCCTGAAGGCAAGAGGAAGCTCCAGACTGCTTGGCTTCCACCAAGTGTGAAGCAGATGGACGGGTCCAACCTGTGCAGAAGAGAAGGTAAGAAGTAGGAAAACAAGGATGTGCTACCGTTCATTATTGTTTACTGGGTGTGTGGCATAAACTACCTTTAGTCCCGCTTCAGATCACGCCCTCCGAAGCAGTGGCGACATACATGCTCTTATTTATGTCTTTATTTATTCACTGTTTTATGCATTAACACGCCCCATCCATTCACTCATCTTTCTTCCATCTTCAGTTTGTCAACAAATATCTCCCTTTCCAGCAAGACAACACTCCAAATGTCCAGATTTCCACCAAGAAAAAAGAAAAAAACAGAGCAAGCAGAAATAGCCAGTGACGGGTATTCATTTATGCTGCAAACAAAGATTTGAAGAGTAATACATTGTTTGACCCTAAATGTCTGCCTTGATGGAAAAGGAGACAAAATTTCCACCTCTTCTGTGACTTTTGTGTCTCATTGTTCATGTTTAAGCTACAGCATGATACATACTTTGCCTCTTCCTAGAAAGTTCTTTGCCGTGTCCCTGGCACGTCCCAGGGCTGGCGCCTCCAACTCCGTCCCAGCTCAGAATCCTTCTCTCATGGAGTTGTCGCTGATCTCCCTGTGAGCACTGCCCTTCTCTATCTTCTGACAGTCATGTTAATGACCCACTTGTATCCCCCACCCCCCCAAATCTGATATTTTTCTGTCTATGCATCTATTTATCTAGATATCTGTCTATCATCTAGCTACCTATCATCTGGCTACTTATCGTCTATCTACCTACTTTCTGCCTTTCCCATTAGACTATAAAATCTATGAAAACAGGAGTTGTTTCATGTTTCTTTGTTCACTACTGAGACCTGCACAGTATGTGGCATGTGTTAGATGTTCCATAAATATTTCTGGAATCAATACATCTACCTTTCCCTCTTGTACTATCATTTAGTCTAAAGAACTAGGACTACTATGCATCTGTAGATTCTTACAACAGGCAAAGTTGATAACTTTCTCTTGGTATAAACCAAAGCAGCAGTGAAGGTCTGCAAAGCAAGGTCAGATCGATGGGCTTCGTAATCAGGGATAAAGATCCCACTCACAGATGTCATGCAGCTTTCCTGCACGCTGGGCAACTTAGAGAGTTTTCTTTTGTTTTGTTTCCTTTTTCTTTGGTTTGTGGAATTACCATTCACTAAGGGTCAGAATAGATAACCGAATGGCCATACTTACCCTAAAGTACTCTGTGTAAAACTACTCAAGAGTAAACTATTCAGAAATTAGTTTTTAAGTCATCACATTGATAAGATAATCAATAGTTCAACTTTTCAGTCTCACTGAGAAAAAAAAACTACAAAAGAATAATTCTTGCTATTTTGCGCTCTTAATCGAATAAAGACTCTTTTTAATTTTGATATCAAAGAACTCCTTCTGTTACTATATTCTTTTTTTAAAGATCTTATTTATTCATTTTCCAGAGAGAAAGAGAGCGCCAGGCTTGACAGTGTGTGATGAGGCAGGGAAGTCATGACTGTGACTCCAGAGAAAGGCGCAACACCAGGAAATAAAAGAAACAACAGGAAATAATAGTGCCGGTGACCGTAGTGATGGGGACAACAAGAAGATGGTCCCGGAGTGCCTGGTTATGCTCCTCTTTCCGGGTGTGCTGCCCCGTGGCCATGACAAGGGAAGGCCAACCGGGGAGGAGCTGAGTTTTGCAGGAGAGGGGCTGATGACGCAAGGGCTGGGATGTGTGGGGCAGGAAGAAATGGAAGAAGAGAGGCAGCGACGAGGGAGCAGGAGAGAGGAAAGAGGAAGGCAAGGAGGGAGCGAGCGAAGGAGAATGAAGGAGGGAGGTTGGAGGTCGAGCTTTGTGAGGACGTGTGTTTGGTGGTGACTACCTGTGAACCTGGGGATGGAATATAATATATTTATTGGTGTGATGGCACCAGGGGTGTATCAGGGCTGCCCCACAGGAAGCCACTACCCAGTGGTGACCCACTCAGCGCCATTCAACCAAGGTGCCCACCATGTTGGCGAGGGCACAGAGGGCAGCCCCGTGAAGGGCGTATGTTGGTATTACCTTGTACCGTGCTGGTGTACCACGGTCACGGCAACTCAAAACAGTGCATTCCTTTACATCACTCTCTCTACACCCGCATGTTTGTCACCCTCTTGGTGGTTTTGCCTCTGTTTTCTTTCATCCCAACATGTCCCTATACCTGTCTTCTACTTACTGAAGCGTTAAAGTTCCTAGCAATCATTTACATCTATCACTCCTCAATTCTTAGAAAATTTTATACAAAACATCCCAAACCATGATTATCTACTACTTAGGGAAATGTACATATGCAGTAAGTTCCTAGAACAAATAAATTCCAAATCAGGGATACATTGCGGGTAAGAAGAGGGAGGTCATGGCTACGAGGAGAATACAAGAAAATTGAACTACATTGTTAGGTTTGGGCAGCCATTTACTTACTTTAACATACGTTTGTTTTATTATTCTTTATAGCTTTTAAATGTCTTATTTTATGACAGACATAAAAGTAAAATAAATATAAAAGTGTAATAAAATTACTTCATGACAATCTGAATTTCAAGTCTGGCATTACCATTTACTAGGTGTGTACAAATTTTCACTTAACTAATCTAGGTGATTCTGTTTACCTCTAATACGGGGTATTATAATTCATCTTAGAACAGTATAAGGACTAAACAAAAACCTGGTATATGCCAAGTGCTGACATAGAGCTTGGCAGGTGATTAACATTTCATAAATGATAATTATTATTATCATGAGAAATCACAGAAATTTAAAAAAGCAGAATTTAAACAGTTGAAAATGATGGTTAAATTGATTTAGAGGTGAACTCAATCATGAAGCATCATGAAGTACATTTGTAGTATCTTGAAAAAATTGAAGAAACTATAAAACTATTTTTTCTTGGAAATAAAATGGAGATCTCTTTCCTTTTCATTTAATTACTAAGAAATTTTTTTAAAAAGTGATATTAAGCATAAAACTAAGCACAAAGAAACTCTGATCAATGAACTAGGACACAGACATAATATGAATTATTGAGAAAAGTTTTACTTCTATTAATTTATTCAGTAGGTTTTACTCTGTTACCCTCTTATCACTTATGGAAAATTCTGTGTAAGTTTTAATTGTTATAAATGTTTTCCACTAATATTAAAGACAAATAAAATCAGTATTCTACTGAGGTCAAATGGAGAAAAAAAATTCTGTAAACATCCACAGACTCTTTCCCACCAGTATAGAAAGCAGACACATCAGCTGTTAGTAACCTGTCGTGTGAGGCCAAGATACATCAGGCCAGTCACAGCCATTAGAGAGGAAGAGTCCACAGACACTGGTGGAAGGAAAAATTGGTTCCTCAGAACATAGACAGTTTTTATTCCAGTACTTGTGCGGTGAGACTTGAGCGGATGTCCGGGTGCACATCCCAACCCTCTCTTACCAGCTACTTGCTCCTGCGTAAGTTATTCCTGTACCTCTCTGTTCCTTAAGTCCCTCATCTTCAAAAGCAGATAAAAATGATTCTTGCCTAATAGGGTTCTCATAAGAATATAATGTAGGTGTTCAGTAAGTAAACTCAAGTTCCTACGTCAAGAAAACATGATTGTCAAGGGAATCTGGGCAAGTGGGTAAGAAATGCAATCTGGGCTGATTTCTGGGAAAAAAGTAGAGATTAATGGAAATCAGAACATGTCTGAAGACTGCAAATTATTTTTTAAGGCTTTCACCAACCTAGACTTCAACGACAACCTCTTACCATCTATGAGTAGATTTCGTTAGCAAAGCCAATCTTAAACGAGTCATCCATCACCATTGGAAGAAATTTGAGACAATTTTCTCAGAAAAGCATTCTCTTTCAGAGATATGTGGACATGGGCAAGTAACTGAACTATTTCCCATCTCACTTTCCTTACACCTAGAATGAAAACATTATACTATTATATTAAGATCACTCTAGATTTTCACCCAGTTCTTTTTTCTTTAATTGTATTATTTATTTGTTTGCTTGTTTGTTTGTTTAGAGAGGGAGCAGGGGGAGGGGCAGAGGGAAAGGGAAAAGGAGATAGGGAGAGAGCAGACTCCCTATAGATCATGGATCACTATTCTGGGCTCAATCCCATGACCCTGAAATCAGGACCTGAGCCAAAATCAAGAGTCCTATGCCCAACCAATAGAGCCACCCAGGTGCCCCAAGTTTTAATTTTTATAATTTGGTTTGTATGTTAGAAAACATACCTAGTGAAAATTATTTTTATAAATCTGGGAAGTGCTTTATTAGTATCTAGAGGGCCGCATCTTAATGGCATGCAAATGATGGCTGCATGATTATCTTCTCGTGCATAGTTACTAGTTTCCTGAGAGTTGACACAATAGTCAGAGTGAGGTAGTAGGTCTCTAACCACAAGGTCTATTGGCTGTCTCACTTCCCGGATGGACTCAGGGGTGTCAGCACCCCCAGTCAGGTGCAAGAGTGCCTAGTCAGGAAAGCAATTATCAGGTCAGCCCCAAGTCTGTGGCCATGGCAACGGTGAGAGGGATGTCCTAGTGAAATGTGAAGGACAAAGCTTAACCCACACGGTGTTCCACCCTCTCCAACATGGAAACCTACTTCTTAGTACGTGAAAAGGAAATACGAACATATCCTTCTAATTAACATATGTAAGTTATGCATCTCTTTCCCCTCTAAATTATTTAAATACTGGTGAGGATTAATAAAATGAATTAATTAGAAGAGAGCACATTTTCCCACCTGAACAAGAAGGCTCGTTGATAGAGAATACAGATGCGAGTATTTGCTTTTCTAAAGACTGAGGCAAGTAGTGTGTGCTCTGCTGGTTGGGGGTTATCCAGGAACGCAAGTGGAGCAGAGACTGTTGCTGCCATCTATGTACTTATTCCTCTACCTGAAGCCCTGGGTCCTTCCTCACTTCTTTTTCCCCTTCCCATTCCCCAGTCACAGAAAATAGAAATACACTGGAGATAGGGAGAGAACAGGACAGCAAAAAGAAAATTTATTTTTGAAATCAGACTAATTTTTTCAAGATTTATTTATTTTAGAGAGAAAGAGAGAGAGTGCATGAGCTGGGGGAGGGAATCTCAGACTTCCCACCGAGTTTGGAGCCCCAACATGGGGTTTGATCTCATGACCCGGAGATCCTGAGCTGACCTGAAATCAAGAGTTGAAGGCTCAACTGACTGAGCCACACAGGCGCCCCATTTTTTTTTAAGTCAGACTAAATTTTTTCATCTAAAATCTATTACTTGGTGTGATATAATTTATTTACATCGGTGTAACTGTTATTTAACTCAATGTCCCCAACCATAAAAACAGGATCTTAGTGAGTCTTCAAATGATTAAGCAAAGGAGCATTTGCCAGGTGCTTAGCACATACCCAACACAAATGATGACTCAAGAAATGCCAGTTACCCTTTGCAAGACAAGTAACACTTAATAAAAAGACGTCATACTGTAGATTGCTTGAGATGTTAGGATAGGATAGAGAGTCTGTGACTGGCATGGGAGAGATGTGGGATCCTCTATAAACTATCCTCAGAGAGATAGTAGGAGACGGGCTGCTCAAAATCTGTGGGAAAGGGAAAAAGTCAGGACTTAATGAGGGATTTCCTGACTCAGAAAAGAGTCCTTTTGCAATACAAAATAATGAAATAAATAAATAAGTGAACAACCCCATTTCCAAATAGGAAAATGAATAGGGATTTATTAAATTAAATTAAAGCCAGAGGATTAGTATTTCCCCAAAAGTTTGCCTGAGGAAAATCTACGAATTCCTACAAAAGCAATAAAGAGATATTCTATCTACATACGATGGATCTACCTATCTATGGATCTATTTCCCTCTCCTGTGTATTCACTCAAAAGATGGACCACGATGATGAAAACACAGCTTTCCATCTGTGAAATAATCACTGCTACAATGTGAGCTTATCTATGTTAGAAGCTTAAAATTCTAAAACGTCAAGTGTTATTTCTGAATGATCATTTAAGACATGCTAATGCTTAGAAGGGAGAACTCTCACATGGCATCCAATATCTGTGGCCATTACTGTTACACGATTGGTCCATGTGTTTGTGTCTTGCCTCCCTAAGACCTACAAGTTTCTGGAGAAGAGGGTTCATTGCTCAGGCCACTTTATTAGCCACCAGGTTCACAGGACCCAGATCATGGTGCCTTGTTATATTTAGTATCTTATGCTGAAGGAAGTTTAAAAACAACAGAAGCATGAAGGTCACTCTGTCCTGCCCTGGCTCACTCACTTCCCTGAAATGGGTCATAAATCTCTCCTGTGAGAGGTGCCCTCCCTGAACCAGGATGAAGGAAGACATTGCAATCACTGGGGACCAGGGACAGGAGACTTGAGGGACAAAAAAGCTGTACAACCAACCTTGTTAAACTCATGCATATTTTCCCAGATACTTCTGCACCACTTACCACCCTAGTTCAAACCCATTTGTTTCATCAATTCTTTACACATTTATTTTGTCTAAAAGGTACAAAACTTTCTGCTCTGGCCCCTTCTGTGGGTCTTCATTCTTTATGCAGGCATTCATGAACACATAAAAGTTCAACAAATTTCCCCTTTTCTCCTGTGATCTATCTTTGTCAGTTTAATTTGCAGACCTGACCAGGAACCCTAAGAGGGTCAAAGGAAATCTCCCTCCTTTACATCACCTGTCCACGGGTGCATCCCACTCATTCATTCTTTCAGTGCAGACCTGAGTCCTCAAGCATCACCACATTTTGCTCAAGAATACAGACACACAAGTGGAATCCCACACACAGAACACTTGGTCTGCGGGGAGAGACGGAAAAACGTGCATGCCATTTTGTCAGCAGAGATGGGCGAGGACTTGTGGCAGAGTAGAGCTGATGGGGCACTCTGGGGCGATGGGGATGGCTTCCTCAAGAGGGCTTCATCTCAGTGCCTGAAGATGACCAAGCCACCTGGTCTCGTACATAGACTCAGGCTGTGGTGGTGATGTGAGCAGACACCCTAGCCTGGGATGAGATCCTGAGAAGTCCTGCAGTGGGCATGCTGAGCAATGCCAGATGAGGCTGGATGAGAGATAATCACGGGATGCACCACCAATGCGATTCATAACCATAAACACAAGGGTAACTTTACAGAGCCGTAAGTGGACAACAATCACATCACGCAATGCTCAGTAAGTAGGACCCAAATAGACGTAAAATACTCAAACTCTTAATTCTCAACCAGGATATTGAAAAATACTTGTGGGGAAATATCGAAAGAGTTCAGCATACCAAATATTCTATTTTTTTTCAAAGTTTGACTTTCTAACAAAAAGATGAATTCCAGGGGTGCGTGGGTGGCTCAGTGGGTTAAAGCCTCTGCCTTTGGCTCAGGTCATGCTTCCAGGGTCCTCGGTTCGAGCCCCGCATCGGGCTCTCTGCTCGGCAGGGAGTCTGCTTCCCTTCCTTTCTCTCTGCCTGCTTCTCTGCCTACTTGTGATCTCTGTCAAATAAATAAAATATTTTAAAAAAGATGAATTCCATGAAGATAAATGAAACATTACACTTATTTTTAATCCGATGGATGAGGAAATTTGGGGTCTCTCCTTCCCAGATGCTTCAGTAGTAAAATTGATGTGTGGCAAAGCCTCATTTTGGCACTGGAAAACTGAATCAGAAAGGGCCTCCTAATGTTGCTGAGGAGACTTGACAATCCTGCCTCAGCATTAAACACTCCATGTTAATCAAATAAAATGTTAACGGAATTTGCTCAGGGGATGGAATGTACTGTTGGAAAGAGACTAACCTTCTGGTTACTAACTTAATCAATTGTATTTCCTTTTAGTCCCTACATTTTGTCATGGATTTATGAATACATTGGTGCTATTGCATAAAACAGGACTAGTCTTTTATGTGACTGCCTAGTCAGTCCAGAATGCACAGTGGTGCCAGCAGTGATCTCCCTGACCACATCAGTGTCCTAGAGAACATATGATAAAATGCACTGCTCAGCCCCCATTACCTAAGATAGTCTACCTGACAGTGTATCTCCATGCCCACAAAACATGCATACTGGGGTACCTAGGGTACCCAACTGCCTACACATTTCATATATTGGTTCTAACACACGGTTTCTCTAAGCACATGAGGTCTACAGGGTATACCATTTCACTTTTAGGAATAAATTGTAAGAGAAAAGCATCACAGACTTGGAAAGAAATCCTGGGGTATAAAAAAAAATAGAAAAATACACAAAGGTTATAACTAAAGAATAATTCAAACTAGGAAGAAAAAGAGGAGACAATAAGAGAGTAAGAGTAATGATATTAATAAGATAGTGGATGAGGGAATAGGTTCTAACCTAAGCCTTTCTTTAGAGTACAGAAAAGTCATATTGTTAAGGCAGCACACGTGCTTTCTAGATGTTCTGTAGTTTCTGCAGATACTCACTCAACCCACCTCTCTTACGGGACACAAGTCCCATCTCCATCTCCTCAGCCTCTTCTTGAGGTCATTCTCTTGTGTAAAGGACGCTAAGCAAGAACGGCATTCTCAGATTATCTTCCCTTTCCTTAGCAAGCCATTACGAAAAGGCACATCGTAAAGATGTTCTCAGCGCATTGTTGCTAAGAGACTTTTTTGCCAGACGTCTGAACTCTCTCAGGCTACTGTGACTCTTCAGATACCTCACACCAGCTGATGAATTGGGCAGTCTCTCTAGGGGGTCTAAATTAAATTGTCAACTTGCAGATAGTCACCACTGAATAATCCTTATCGATGAACCAACCATCATCAACCAGGAGGAGAGTGGAGACAATACTTCGAGGGGCTTCTCATTATATTCTGGGAAACAGTCTATAAAGTTTAGTCAACATATAAAAATAACATTAAAGAAACACATCCTGAACCATTCACTTCATTAACGTATACTGGAAATGGAAGAATTTTAAAATTTTTATTATGGTTACCATAATCAATATGGAAAGGAAAAAGTTATTGGTTCCAACTATGATGACATATCACTGTGCTCTGATGCCAAAAATATCAAGGCTACCATCACACAGAGCTGGTTACTGTGCGTAGCAAATTCACTCATGTAACTAGAAGTTATACACATTATACAATCATGTGAAAAAATACTTTATTCTGACCAAATGGCAGAAAAGGACAGGAATAAACCAACTCAAGAAATCTGTGTGTCATTTATATCATAATCATAGCATGGAATGTCATCAGAATTGTTACCTAAGTGAAGCTAAATTCAGCTAAATCTCCAACATGATTCATGTTAATTATGTCACAGCAAATACCTTCCTGTCTGTAACAATTTTCATCACAAAAAGAATGACATTTGTAAAACCACAGGACCAGACTTATATCAACCTATCACAGAGTTAGCTTAGTGGTAAGGTTCCAACATTTGGAGAAACCCAGTTCCTCCTCTGTTAGAGTTTTCTTGGAAATTCTCATTTATGAACAGATCTCACTGGGGAAAAATTCTCAACAGTTAATATATCTGGAGTCATTGCCATTTGACTAGACTCAACTGGAGAATAAGAGAGTAGGACGATAGCCTACTTCTCTATGAAAATACCAAACCTTCTACAGTATACCGGAGTTTCTGAGAGCCAATTATTAAATATTCAGGGGATTTTGCAAAGCAGTTTTCAACCATTAGTATCTTGAAATCATCCATGGTGTGAATATTTGGGTCATGGAATTTGGCAAACTCTATAAATTAGCCTGTTTACTGGCACACCACTGGTCAAGATGTACCCTAGAATTTCTGGAGATGAGCAGATGTTTATTAAATACATTTAGGAAGAATACGTAAAGAATCACATACACCTCTATACCTATGATGAGTGAAACACAACCCAGGTGTTTTCAAGCCTAGGATTAGGCACTGAAATTTCTGTGTTCTAGAAAATGTGACTGTCATTGACACTAAAAATACCTTCTCAGCTTTCATTGCTTTACCTCTAAAATATAAAGGAAACTTCCTTCTGTCATCTACAATTCTCTAAGTTATTGCTTACCCTGTATAGGTTGTAAATTTCATGAATATTATAATTGTAATACAGTTGAAAGGGACAATAAATATTCAAATAAACTGACTAACACATCTGGCTTAAAGAACAATCATTTAAAAGGGATTTCCTTAAAAATAAGAGAAAAAATAAGAGAAACACATTATGAAGGTTTATCATCTGTTTTTGTATTTATTGATTTGCCTGTGCTATACATTAATCAAATAAATTTATTTTAATTGATATATGTTATTTGAATATATATAATTTTTAAAAAATAAATTTCATCCTAAAATTGACATATATGACTCAGTCAGATTTCTAATATAGCAATTATACATGACATCTACTTTTCAAAATACCACTATAGTTAATAAATTAAGGGTTTTGTACATTTTTAAAGTCAATGTCATCAATGTTACTCTCTTTTTGAATAGGTATTGAGAATCTAGAATGGATGTAATTTTAAAGATTTGAGAAAATTAAATGTCAAAAGTGTTCGACAATCAGGAGGGAGAGAAAGCAAGCTTCTGGTCTTCCGTGGCCAGTTTTCCACATTTAGAATGCTCCCAGTCTTAATTTATGCCGGTGGCTCATGGACTTTGGCAAGCTGCTGGGGATTAGGGACTGACATGGAACAAGATAATAACCAAATATTCTGTGGGAAAATAAGAATTTTATCTGGTACTCACAAAGTCATGTGTACGCCTCCCTCCCAACCCGAGTTCATTTGACAGCTGTCTTTTTGAACATACACTAAAGCCCTTCCTCACCCTGCACATTGGAGGGACCGTTCGTATGCAGGGACACAGAAGAAGGCTAATTGTGGGGAAGATTGACATCTCAGGGCTCACTCTGAAAGACAAGTGTTTGGTTATGAAAGAGGGACAAAATTATAATAATAAACAATGTCAAACAAGTGAATAACGCCTGCAGGAAGCCAATCTCTATTTTACATGTTTAAAAATAATCATGTATTCAATCTTCTCAACAACCCTGTCAAGAAGAGCTGAAGAGAATCCCCCACTTGACCGGTGAAAAAACTACGAGATAACGTGTCCATTTACTTGAAAAAGGTCTCACTGCAAGCAAAACTTTGCCTCTAGACATTTTTACCTCAAGTCCATGTTTGTTTGTTTTTTTTGTTTCTGTTTTAGATTTTATTTATTTATTAGAGAGAAAGAGTGAGAGAGCACAAGCAGGGGAGCAGCAGAGGGAGAGGGAGAAGCAGGCTCTCCACTGAGCAGGGAGCCCTATGTAGGGTTTGATCCCAGGACACTAGGATCCTCACCTGAGCCGAAGGCAAGCAGATGCTTAACCCACTGAGCCACCCCAGGCAGCCCTCAAGTCCATGTTCTCAGCCAGTACTATTGCCTCCAAGTTTAAATATAACTGTTCCAGAAAGAAACATTCTGCAACATTTGCAAAGCAGAAGACTTATTCACTATTCTTTATTAGCTTCTAGCTAAATGACAGGCACTGAGATTACAAATAATGTGAAGAATGTCAGCACCTCAGATGGATAGCACCCCCCACCAAAAGTTACAAGGCAGACTAGTACAACAGACAAAGTCTAATATAATGGAGAAAAACAGAGGTGTATATCAGAAGCCCTGGAGCTGAGACTAGTTTTCAAACTGTCAAGTCACCTGTGGCTGAATGAATCAAGTACCTTCTGGGAGGGCTGTGAAAAGACAGTAATATTATTTAATTCCTTCATCACATCATTGAAAGAATCAAACCAAAAGAAAACATATTTGCTTGAATATCATTCTGCAGCCACAGAGACCCATTCAAGGTTGGAGAAGATGTTTCTGTAAGGATTAGGATGGAAACAATGACCAGAGGATGGTAGGAGCTGGTCCTGGGGGAGAAGAGAAGCAGGTGTATCAAGTAAAGCAGGTACTAGAATGGGATGTCTGGAAATTGGACACCCTTTGTCACCCCATCAGAGAAAGTCAATGAAATCTGTGACTAGATGGAAAACTTGGAAAGACACAGAGTTGTAATTACAAGAAAAAAGGAGGAAAGAACAGGATAGATATAATGGACAGCAAAGAGAGAACTAAAGTAAAATTTATAGAAGAAAGTAGATCAATACATTGTTTATATATATATATATATTTATTAAATATTATATATAAATATAGTAGATCAATACATTTATATATATATTATATATATTTATTAAATATTATATATATATAATTTATATATTATATATAAATATATAATATTTAATAAATATATAATATATATATTATATATATATTTAATTTTTTTTTTACTGTGCTGATACAGAGCCCTCAGTAGCCAAACCGGCAGAGTTCTCTACAATACAATTTCAGCCTGGATTTAAAATCACTAGTGAGATTTGCACCTAAAGATAGTTTGAAGGGAAATATACAGTCTCTGGTGTTAATCTCAAACCTGACATTGTGGGAGAGAAAAGACACATTTAGTACTGCTGTCCTCTGTGATACTAAACACAGATTAAGATAGTAGTATTATATATGTTTTTAGGGGAAAAGGTCTTCTGAAAGAATTTTAAAACTAGCTAAGGTCATTTTTCATTTGTAAAAAGAAAGGCATGCTCTTATATACAAACGCTCATGGAAAAAAATGTGAGAATTTAAAAAAAAAAACACATAAAACTTTTTGATCATATGACCCACAGAGTTGAGAGAGTAATCAAAACTAAGAATTAAAGAATGAGATTATTTTATATTTATAAATGTATAGAAAATGTGATTATAACACATAAAAGAAGACAACTATAGAATATAACTATAAAACAATATTAACTTAGGTATTTTTAGGATTAAAAAAAGGTAGAAATAGCCCCAAATGATACAAGGTTATCAATGGATTATGAACCAGTGATTGACTCCTTCTTTTTTTCCTACTCTTGTACTCTCAATTTTTCATAATAAATGTATATACCTTTTAAATAAAATAAGATCATATAAAATAAAATTTATTTAACTCATCCAACAACTGAAGAAAATTGCAATTTCCCCCTGAGCTTAAATTGTGGGTCTGCCCATCAACATTATATAGGAAATTACCATTTAACTGTAGATATTTAAGATACTCTTCAATTATAGTTGGGAGATACACAAGTATTTTTTAATAACAAGGTGTAGAAACAGTATTGCTTTTGTTAAATGTCATTGATGACTCAAGAAAAAAGTCTGAAAAATGACTAAAAGGTAAGGATCAATGATCTCCATAAAATAAAATGCAATATTCCATGTAAGAATAAATTAGAATGTGGCAGTTCAGTGCATACTTCAAAATAATTCAGAATTTGGAATTAATGTAGTATATCAGAAATGAAAGGAAGAAACAAATGAAGCGAATGAGAAATGACTAATCATGCCCCAAAGAATAATTTAAATAAGTTGTTGGTGTGATTCTCAAACTCCTGTGAGGCTGTGGGAATGAAAGTTTCCTTACATGTTCTGTTCGTTAAAGTTAATTATTAGATGGAACAAAGCACCATGCAAACTTCAGACAAACCAACTTAATAAATGCTGTTTATGTCTGCAGTCATTCCAGTAACAATACAGCTATAATATTTATGATGAGTCATAAAATGCTTCTTCCTAGCTACTGAATTTCATCATATTGTCCTTTTATTTAGTTTCAAAACAAGAATATCATATTTTTAAAATTGATAGATAAATTATCTGTTTTTAAACACTTTGTAAACTAACTTTTGTTTCTATTGCAACATTTAAAAAATCATTTCTAAACTAAAGCTAAAGAATTCAACTTCTGTGCTTTATTGTCCCCTCTGGAAATATTTGGGTGACTTACAAATTAAAAAGAAAAACATATATGCTTATTAAGTTAAGTACTCCTTAATTTTAAACACAATGATTAATTATGTCCAATGGACAAAATTATCAACTCTTTTTTCTTCCCCTGTGTATGGAAGTTTATGGTTTTTTTTAATTTTATTTATTTATTTGACAGAGAGATCACAAGGAGGCAGAGAGGCAGGCAGAGAGAGAGAGGAGGAAGCAGGCTCCCCGCTGAGCAGAGAGCCCGATGCGGGGCTCGATCCCAGGACCCTGAGATCATGACCTGAGCTGAAGGCAGAGGCTTAACCCACTGAGCCACCCAGGTGCCCCTGAAAGTTATGTTTTACTAGTAGTGGGTTTTTCCTTAAAAAATAGCTGTGTCGGGGAGCCTGTCTATTAATTTGCTTCTGCCTCTAAAATTAGCTATGACCCATTTTCTTTACTTTCAAATATGTTCAAACCTGAGGGATGAGGTGGCAGTATTCCAAGTGTGGAGAAATTCGAGAACACTTAGGACAACTTCTGTGATAATTCAATAGCCAGGAGAGACACAAGATACAAAAGCATTTGAAAGCAACAGCCAAGGGAAGGTAAGTCAGAGCCAGATTCATTAGTCTATAAGAAAACATGATTTATAGCTTCTTTTCAGTATGAATATTTATTTTTTGACCACATCCCCTGTATCTGTTACCATCATGAGTCATCTTTCCTTCTCTTCACCAATATTTTCACAACTTTTCTCTGCTTGGGCATGATCAAATAGACCCCACAACCCTTGCCAGCTCCTCCTGGTATCACCCCACATGTGGCTGATGGCACACTGGGGGCCCTTTGTCATTCACCCTCCATGGGCCCCACTGCACTTGAAATAGCCATGCTCCTCTGTGGCATGGACACCTGTTCTCTCGTGGGTTCCCTGCTTCTAGCTCACTATACGCTTTTTCTCCATTTCCCACCCTCTGAATATCTTACCCAAGTCCAAAATTATTTGTCCACTTTTAAGTAATATTTTATCTTAATCACTTTGTAAATTCCCAATTGTGCATGAGAGAGTAATAATTTGTATAAATTCTTGTTAGATAATTGAATGGCTTTTTGCTGCTGGAAAAAGAAACGTTCAGTAATGTGTTAAAAAGCTAGCCTTGGCCTTAAATTTGTGAGGCGAGTATAAGGATTAAATAGGGTGTTCTGTTATTACATTTCAGATAAAATCATGAACCTGTCATTCAATTACTCTATAGCAAGGGAAGCTGTCATGATACTCATTCTGTTTGTGAAATTGACTCTCAAAACTGTAACATTTACACAATTGTTTGAAAACCCCAGATGTGTGGTATCTCCATTTTTCACCTAGAAAAATAGGATTTTGTGTCTGCCAAGTAATTATAGTTCTACTTTCTTCCTTGCATTAACAACTAAAAAATTATCTGCAGAAAAAAAAAGAAGTCTGTATTGAAAATATTTCTAAAGGTTATGAATGTCTATGAATTGAACAGGCTGTGTCTATGTCTATGTCTATGAATTGAACAGTCTGGAGGCTACACAAGAAGGATTCGTGGCACTTTCTGATCACGTAAGAACAAAATATAAGACTGATATAGAGTCTGAATTCAACTCAGCCAGACTGTCTGGTAAGCAGAACAGTTTCAGGAGTCTCCTTCCGGCCTCACCGGCAGTTAATGGCCAGTGAGCAGGCTGGTGGAGAGTACAGTAAAACATGAGGAAGGATGACACGACAAACCATCCACAGTTACCCCATGGCATGAGCACAGGACCACTTACAATGCAAAATGCAGGCCTACAACTTCTTTAACTTAATGAGCAAAACAACTTCCCCTGTAAAAAGATCAGGTTTTCTCTGTGATATGTGTAAAGATAGCAAATTGGCTGAATAGAACAGATGTCATCTTATTTTTTAAATAAATTCACTTTCCAACTTTATTACACCTCTTACCACATTGTCCAGACCACCATTTTACCAGCTAATATAATTATTTTACTCATGTTACGTTTATGATGGACTCCTACAATAGTTCACTTCTTTAAAACTCAAAGCTAGTAACTGCACTTGGAGATACGCAGACTTTGTATAACTTCTTTTTTGTATGTGATATACTCCACAATAGTAATAGTAAATGGTGTATAGTGTGATATACTCCATAATAGCAACAGAAAATGGTGCATTTTCTGTTTCTAGATTAAATATGATTTCTAAGACTCTTTATATGAAAAGAGATGTATTTTTTTGAGAATCAATATTATAAAACTAGAACAGGATAAAAGAGAATTTCATTTACATTGTGATTATTTTAATACTAATGCTATGTGGAAAAATAAAATAAAATAGGAAAATCAAAGGAGAAATATTACAATGAGTGTAAGTTTCAAGTTGCCTTCCCTAAAATACTGATGAACCAATTCTGATATCATCCACATAACCCACAGAATTTCAGAGCATTAAGAAATACAATTTTCAAAACCAAATACTTCAGGGAACATCTAAAAACCCTAAAGAGGAAAAACAAAAGAATTTAAAATACAAATTCAAAGTAGAATGTCCATTACCTTGACAATTCCATAGCAATCAGTTGTTTTGTTTAAACTCTGTTCTAGACTCTGCATACATTTTGCATTTACAGCTAATAACAGTGCCACCCACGCCTGGCTCACTCATCACCTGTTCCTGGCTCCTTTGCAAAGCCAGGTGTGCTCTCTGTTTGCTCTCATACCTTCTTCCTCCCTTCTGTATGTTCATTGCTTCTATTTTCTAGCACCTGTTTGTCCTACCATCATCCTTACTCACCATCAGCCCATTCCCTGAGCACCATTCCCTAAGCTCTGCAGGATAATGTCAGCATCTCACATTCCAACTCTACCACGCTGAACCTCTCTAAGATTCTGTCACTATTTTTTATGGCATCACTACTTCCTGGTCACTGAACTTCAAAACTTGATGGGCATCTTTGGTTCCTCCCACCCTCTGCACTCCATGAAAAATCACTTGTCAATCAAAGTCAAAACTTGGTGGGGACCACCACCTCCTTCTGCTCTCCTACCCATCCTGCCCATAACTTTGTGCATCTGGCCGCCCCTCACCACTAACACTGATGGCCACTATCTCCCTAATAGCTCTGCCACCTTCAACCACTCACCATTCCAACACACCTTCTATATTGACAATAAATTAATTCATTAAAACAGATAAAGTATCTCATGGCCGCCCACCATCCTTGCCTCAAAAGTTTCACTAGTTTCTCATGGTCGCTGGTCTCCTTGGTGACTTTTCCAGCCTGTCTTTTGAGTCATTTTTCAGTATTCCTTCCATGCACTCAATACCTGGTTAAGTTTTCCCCATCTCTCTTTCTTTTATTCTTTTCAGCTTTACTGAGATACAGCTGACAGATCTATCACCTCACATACTGACCATTACTATTATTATGGGTGACAGCACTGAAGATCCGGTAACACGATGACTGTCACGGACAACACTGCCTTATACACCACAAGTTAGATGTAAGCACTGCTCGCTCACATGCACACATTTTTGCATGTCCATTTCTTTGCTTATAGTCCCTGCTCCTGAAATCCCAATCCTACAACTTCCACATTCAAATCCTAGCAAAACTTCAACACCATCAACTCCATGAAGTCTTCTTTGACTGAGGAAGAAAGCTCACCTTCCTTGAAGTCCCATGGCCTCCATCATCATTCCCTTATCTTGGCAGTGCTTGACCCTGCTGTTACAATTACGTACATGGACATCTAATCTCACCAACTCAGCTATTTTTAAGGTGAGACTATAACTCATTGTATTTGTTTCTCTCTTGTATTTAGTAAAATTCCTGTAACCAGAACAGTGTATATGTAAAGTAGTTTAATTAATCAATTTTATAACTGGGAGGACCTTAAGCGTTATCCACATCAACCATAAATGTTCTTAGTGGGGACACAGTCTCAGAGATGTAAGCAAATTTTCATTTATTGCTTTCCCACTACACATAAAGAGCACAGTTATTTCATTAACAAATAATAGATGCTGTTTTATTAAAAATTCTGAGTCTAAAATATTTTATATATATATATACATATATATCTGCTTTCATTTTAGGAAATAGTTTGATGTCATATTTTGTGTTGTTAACAGGAGCTGAGGCAAACCCAATTAAATTCTTAGTCACTGCATATATTAAACTATAAAAATATAATTAACAAAACATTTATTTCTGCAAAGTGTAAACAAGTACTTATTTGCATTATCTTTTATCTCAATTATATGAGAGTGTTGCTTGTGAATGACTCTTTTTTCTCCCTATAGATATTTGGGATGTTTATCTAAATTGCATTATCTCCCCCTTTCAATTCTCTATTCTTTAAACTACTTCTCTGATTAAGTCCAATTATTTAGTGTTCAACAGTGTGAAAATAGTTTTAAAATCATTAATTTTAGCTTTTTATTGTTTATATGTATGATATTACATATAATATTATTGTGAAAACATTAATTTCCATTAAATAAGAGGTTGTTTTTTTTTAAAAGATTTTATTTATTTATTTGATAGACAGAGATCACAAGTAGGCAGAGAGGCAGGCAGAGAGAGAGAGAGAGAGAGGAGGAAACAGGCTCCCCACTGAGCAGAGAGCCCAATGTGGGACTGGATCCCAGGACCCTAGGATCATGACCTGAGCCGAAGGCAGAGGCTTTAACCCACTGAGCTACCCAGGTGCCCCAAAACAAGAGTTTTTTAGTGGCAAGCGGGGAGTAAGAAGAAAAGGGAAGAAAAAGTACTGAAGGGCTTTTGACATAATACTTAAAGGTACACTTACTGGGACAAGCATAAAAAATACATATAGTTCCCACTCTATGGGCCAACACCGTTAGAGTTTTGTATCAGTTAGCCGACATTACGTCCTTTAGATAGCAAGACAGCAATATTTATTTTAAAAAAGGCATAACAATTTATAAAATATTTGAGAATTTGTTTTGCTGAAACTCTGGTGAACCCTTGAGTTTTGTGCATTTTCCTTGTGAGGACGGAGGAAGGAACAAGAAAGCCATCCCTATGTCAGAGACAGTCCAGAAAGGGAAGTTTCCTAACGCCTCACAGCATATGTGTTACATGGGTGGACTGGACTAAGGGTTGTGGGAGTGGGGTGGAAAGGGCTGACCTGGGGAAGGAAGGACCCTTTACAGAAGGGATACATCTAAGAATGAAAGCTGATTATAAAGCTAGTGTATGAATTTCAGTGAATGAAAGTTTATGACAAAGAGGAAAAGGTGGGCACACCCAGATCCCTAGAAGATGGGCTGCATGTGTCAGTGTGCAGAGGCTACGGTGGTGGTTTGTTTATTTCTTTTCTTTTAAGATTTATTTATTTATTTATTTGAGAGATGGAGAGAGCAAGAGAGAAAGAGAGGAGAGGGAGAAAGAGAAGAGGGAAGAGAGAAAGAATTTCAAGTACAAAGAACAGCCCTACACAGAGCTCAATCTCATGACCCCAAGGTCATGACCTGAGCCAAGTCAAGAATCAGCCGCTCAGCTGACTGAGCCAGCCAGGAGCCCTATGGCGGTGGTTGAGTACGATGTGGTGATGGATGGTTTTCAGGGAGGGGCAGATGTACTCCTTCCCCACCCAGTGAGACCTGACCCCTCCTTTCCAGCACTGCTTCTAGGCCCCCACATGTGGACTTCAAATGAAACAGCTTTTGTTACGACACAAGGACACCATTCTGGGTCACCCATCAGAAGCCTCGGGTTCTCTTGTACCACTGACATCCAAGGCTAACTTAAATTTTCTGGGACAGTTTTCTACTTTATAGGCAGAGAAGTAACAGAGGAGGCAAACCTCCAACAGCACATCTTTAAAGTGACTTTTTTATCATTGTTTTTGACAAAAAAGCCACTTTAAGGATGGGGGGATTGTTGGCTATCATCCTTTTAGTTAAGTAGCACAGAATAGTGCACAATAGTGCCTTTCCTTAAGGTCATATTTGAGGTGAGAAGTGTCAGATAAAGTGAGAGGACATCAAGGCTGAAAGGTGGAGAAGGGGAGGCACTCCAGGAAGGAGGCCAAGCGGCGGGGCTGTCTTCAGAACGGTGCTTCTCCAGAAACTAGGTCTTAGGTACTACCTCATCCTAGGAGGGGCATCCACAGCGGCAGATCCTGCCGAGATTCTGCTGGTCCTGAACTGCACAACCGCAAAAGATGATCTCGAATTTGTGACTTTCATCCATTCTAAGTTTGATAAATGAAGGACAAGGAAGTTGTTTGTATTTACGTGGTTTTAGCCTAGAGACAGCAGAAGGTTTACTCTATAACTGGATGATCAAAAGGGCCAGCAACTCACCAGTGACTGCCAGGCTGTCCAACCTGAGTCCAGTGTCTCCTGGATCTGTATCCTCACAATGCGCTAGAATTCTACCTGGTTATTTAAATGTTAAAGTTGAGCTGAGCTCAAAGGAACTACAGAATTGTTCCGAACTTCAAGGTCCTCATTTGAAAGATGTTCTAGGGAAACAGTATGGAAATGTTGGACATAAAACACACAGATGGCTAGCAAGTCAGGACTCTCTTCAGGGCAGTTATAGTCTAACTCTTACAAGGACAGCACTGCATTAAGTTGTTTTCAATTCCTGTCCTAAGAAGATCTTATCTTCCTACAAGTAAGACCACATCTTAATCATATAGATAATATACTATTGGTACCACAGGAATTTGTAGAAGTTTTTACAACATCCTTCTAATTTATTGAAAAATAAAGTCTATAGTCCTATAAAAATATATTGAAAGAGAAAAATTCAAAAGAATATAGAGAAACTCAGTCTCAAATTCCAAAGTTCTCATCCACTTTAATGTGACAAAAATTATGGAAGAGGAAGTTGGAAAACTAGAATCTATTTTAACGCTCTAATGCTATTCAATCATATCCTTCAAAGTTATGTGACTACCCCTCAACAATTTCTATCTATAACATTAGTAATGATAGGAAGAGTAAGGCTCTTCACAGAAAGCAGAAAACAAAGACAATATTAGAAATTGAAGGGCGCCTGGGTGGCTCAGTGGGTTAAGCCGCTGCCTTCGGCTCAGGTCATGATCTCAGGGTCCTGGGATCGAGTCCCGCATTGGGCTCTCTGCTCGACAGGGAGCCTGGTTCCCTCTCTCTCTCTGCCTGCCTCTCTGCCTACTTGTGATCTCGGTCTGTCAAATAAATAAATAAAATCTTTAAAAAAAAAAAGAAATTGAAATATGCAAGACTCCTTAAGTATCTGAGTTACCTAGCATACATAAGTCTGTAGGTGACACAAACACTATCTTTATTTTAATCAGCATTGGGATCTAGTTGAAGACATAGACGCCCCAGTTAGTTCTTAAATGGTAAAATGAATAATACATACATACTTATAAAACTAACTATTGCAAAATAGTACATGAGTAATGATCTCCTGTCTCAGCTAAATAATGAGCACGAATGCTTTCAAATATTTAAACTCACTCAGTAGTGGTTTTTTATTATTTTATTTTCAGAATGTCTTTTAAGAAATTAATTACATGCCTTGAAGAGAGAAGGAAAACATTCAGGCATTTAAATGTATTTTGTCTTTTGGATATTTGTATTCAGGAGTGCTGCGAGTTCGATAATGCCACATTTATCTTACTAAATGCTTTCATACGTAACTCTCTGGTCGATAGAACAGCCACAGTGAGTTAACATCTCTCCAGAAAAGTTCAAGTTCTGGTGGAGCCACCATCATAGGATAGGTGACAGGTTTGTTGTCATGAACACTTCATATTTTCATTACATTAATCACCCACACATGGGCTTCTCAAGTGTGTTTCTTTTTATGTGTGATAACTCCTCAAGTCAGGTCATCTTTAATTTTAATAATAAGAAAGGAGGATTGAATTCAACTCTTTTTTTTTAATTTTATTTATTTATTTGACAGATAGAAATCACAAGTAGGCAGAGAGGCAGGCAGAGAGAGGAGGAAGCTGACTCCCTGTGGAGCAGAGAGCCCAATGCGGGGCTCAATCACAGGACCCTGAGATCATGACCTGAGCCGAAGGCAGAGGCTTTAACCTGCTGACAACCCAGACAACCCCAGAAGATTGAATTCAAATCTCTGACTCTACATCCAAGATTATAGTCATCTCTGTAAGTTCTTCTCCAAACATGCAGGAAGATATCCTCCTGGGCTGACCACAAAATAGTAATGGGCTATTTATGAGCTAATAAAATTGTTTCCATAATTTAATAAGGTGTACATATCTGTCATATGATTTCTAAAATAAATCCTCGGTACTAGTGACCTATTCCTGTAATAATTGTTTTACCAAAATTATTTCATTCTTGATGAAGTTCCAAAAGTTCGTTTTTGCTTTTGTTTCCTTTGCCTTTGGAGACTTATCTTGAAAGAAGTTGCTGTAGGACTTCATCAAGATCAAAAGCTTCTGCACAGCAAAGGAAACAGTCAACAAAACAAAGAGGCAACCCATAGAATGGGAGAAGATATTCACAAATGACAGTACAGACAAAAGGTTGATATCCATGATCTACAAAGAACTTCTTAAACCCAACACACACAAAACAGATAATCATGTCAAAAAATGGGCAGAAGACATGAACAGACACTTCTCCAATGAAGACATACAAATGGCTACCAGACACATGAAAAAATGCTCATCATCACTAGCCATCAGGGAGATTCAAATTAAAACCACATTGAGATACCACCTTACACCAGTTAGAATGGCCAAAATTAGCAAGACAGGAAACAATGTGTGTTGGAGAGGATGAGCAGAAAGGGGAAGCCTCTTACACTGTTGGTGGGGAATGCAAGTTGGTGCAGCCACTTTGGAAAACAGCGTGGAGATTCCTAAAAAAATTAAAAATAGAGCTTCCCTAGGACCCTGCAATTGCACTACTGGGTATTTACCCCAAAGATACAGATATAGTGAAGAGAAGGGCCATCTGTACCCCAATGTTTATAGCAGCAATGGCCACGGTCACCAAACGGTGGAAAGAACTAAGATGTCCTTCAACGGACGAATGGATAAGGAAGATGTGGTCCATATACACTATGGAGTATTATGCCTCCATCAGAAAGGATGAATACACAACTTTTGTATCAACATGGATGGGACTGGAAGAGATTATGCTGAGTGAAATACGTCAAGCAGAGAGAGTCAGTTATATGGTTTCACTTATTTGTGGAGCATAACAAATAACATGGAGGGCACGGGGAGATGGAGAGGAGAAGGGAGTTGAGGGAAATTGGAAGGGGAGGTGAGCCATGAGAGACTATGGACTATGAAAAATAATCTGAGGGTTTTGAAGGGGTGGGGGGAGGTGGGAGGTTGGGGAAGCCAGGTGGTGGGCATTAAGGAGGGCATGTATTGCATGGAGCACTGGGTGTGGTGCATAAACAATGAATTCTGTTACACTGGAAAGAAATAAATTAAAAAAAAATTATTTCATTCTATTGTGGCATAACATCTCTTCTTAAAGACTAAATGAGAGAATTTTGGAGATGAAAGACATTTTTATTAGAAATACATGTGCTTATGTCCTAGGTATAGAACTTGAGTCCCAGAGACAGTAAGCCACTTATACTCCAAGTTACACAGTTGTGGAAGGGGGATCAGATAGGCAATCTAACACACACACACACACACACACACGCACATACACACAGTGAATAATGAACATTCAGAGCTATGTTATTTAATCTTTATAACTTCATTTTTATTTTAAATCATAGTCTTTTTTAATCAGCTTTTGGTAGAATTAAAAAGTAGTAAATTTGATGTCATTTGATATAGGAAATGTTCCTAAGAAGTACACAGCTATGTACTCATTTGATACCCTAGGGGAAATGACCATGTGTGATTTTCAACTTAACTTTTTTTCTGCACTAATCCCTGGATAGTTCCATGATAAATGGAGCTCTAACTAAAACACTAACTAGGGTGAATATCTCAGGTTCCTGTTCTCTAACAAAAGTTTATTCATAGATAATGAAATTTAATTTTCATATAATGTTCATATTTTATATATATTTTCATATAATGTTCATAGGTTATAAAGTTATTTATTATTTTTTAAGATTACATTTTTAGAGCAAGTTTGGGTTCCAATTAAGTTGAGGGGAGAGTGCAAAGATTTTCCATTCACCCCTCCCCCCACATGTATATCCTCCCCATCAGCATCCCCATCACATGGCCACTTGTTGTAATTGTTGAACCTGCAGTGACACAAGATAATCACTGAAGGTCCACGTTTGGGTGCACTCTTGGTGTTGTACATTCTATTGGTTTTCAAAAAAATGTATTAGGACATGTACCCATCATTATAGTGTCATGCAGAGTAGTTTCTCTGCCATAAAAACCTTCTCTGCTCCATCTGGTCAACCTTCCCAGCCCCTGACAGCTGTGGATTCTTTAACTGTGCTTATGTTTTTGCCTTTTCCAGAATGTCACTGAGTTGGAATTACACAGTACGTAGACTTTTCAGACCGGCTTCTCTAACTTGGTGATGGGAATTTAAGTTTCTTCCATATCTTATTATGACTAGTTAGCTTATATATTTTTAGTACTACATAATATTTCATTGTCTGGAAGAACCACAGTTTATTTGTCAGTTTAGCTACTAAAGGACATCTTGGTTGTCCCCACGTTTTGGTAATTATGAATAAAGCTGCTGTAAACAACCATATACAGATGTTTGTGTAAACATAATTTTATAATGCATAAAACTGTTTTACATGAGTTTTCAACTCATCTAGCAGTCTCTAGATCATATGGTATGTTCCGTTTTGTAAGAAACCACCAAACTATCTTCCAAAGTGGCTGCACCATTGTGTATTCCCACCAGCAATGAGTGGAGAGTCCCTGTTTCTCCACACCCTCACCAGCTTCTGGTGTGGTCAGTGCTCTGGATTTTGGTAACTTAAATAGGGATATAGTGACATCTCACTTTTCTTCAATATCTCCTTTAAACCCCAATTTACTACAGCATACACATAGAAATTACAAACTGTACATAGTGAGTCCTGTAATACTGGAGTTTTCTAGTCTCTCTGGGACTCTACCAGTCACAAACCATTAAGGACTTGACCTTTCTTAGGTAAGATGGCATTTCTGTATGCTGAGGGCCCTTAAAAGTACTCAGAAACTTTCAAAGCAGTAGGCCAGGTTAAAAGGGAATTAGCATTTTCAGTGAGAAGGGCAGTATTTCAAAAGCACTCTGGGGAGTCGGATAAGGATCAAGATTCTACAGTGGATTTAATTTCAAGGTAATCATAGTAATATTCCAGGCACTGAGTTCACAAAAATTTACAAGCCGAGCTATATTATAACTGACAGCAGGACATGGAGAATTATCCTCTGTGATAAGAAATGCTGTATCATGCCGTTGATTTTACTCTGAAAATACTGGTGGAAACTATTGCCTTTCTTGACAATTCAGGCAGCACAGGAATGAGCCTGTCACCAGGGTGTCCACTGTATCTCCAAAGCCTCTTTGCTGACATCTTATCAATCTCATCTTGACACCAATCAATGGAATTAAATGCGGTGCTATGTACTCAGTGTCCTATGACGCACTGAGACTTTAACAGCTATATGTGGGAAAGCCCTTCTAGAGGAAATGAGTGGGAACAATGCATGGCAAGAACTATAATAGCGATACTCAGCTGTTACCATTAAGTCAAATCATTAGTGCCCTAGGTCACCAGAACCTTCCTGAGAAAGTGTCTTCAACTTGGTTTCCTCAGTAGAACGCATCAGGACGTACCACCCACCAGTCATTTCACGTACATGGTTTTCCACTTTACAAGTACTTTAATGCTGGTGGAATCAGCCCCTCTCTCTAGACGGGGGCTTAAACAACTGACCCCAAATCAAGCAATTAGCAGCCAGGTGCGTGGCACTTCAAAGAGCTGAAAGCTGTCAAGATACCGAGTTGTCGATGCAGGTTAAAACGAACAAATGACAACACACATATATATTCTCATTTTAGAAAGTGAAGGCGGCATGCTGTTCTTTAACTTCTTCTACAGGCAGTAGTCCTGTGCAATATTTCTGACACTTCCCCATCAATCATAAAAATAAATAGTTTTCCCTTCCTAAACTCTCTATAGAGTAGAAATTGTCTTAAAATATAAGGATATCACAGGGAAAGCAAATATAGAAAAGGATATTCTTTCAAATGGAGATACTGTCTAAAGTATAAGTTTTGTGTAAATGGACACTCCGAATCCCTTTTGTTGAGTCAAGAGACATAAAGCCTCTCCAGTGTAAGTATATTTTAGATTATAAGTGGCTAACATTTCTGCACAGTTTAAATAAAGCAAATATATTATTGCAGACTAGTTATTCTGTAGAATTCGCTCTCTGCACCAAGCGTCAGGCATAAATCACTCAGACTAAAAATCTCTGTGAACAGTAACGGCTCCAGATCGCCACCAATGAACCACTATCTCGTGTTCTTTCTAAAGCAGTACGTGATTGTAATAGTAATAGTAATAGTAATAGTAATAGTAAAAGTAATAGTATTCAATTCTCCCAAACAGCCTTCCCTGTCAATATTTTGTGTCTTTTGTCCTGACATAGGCAGATTCAGTGTCTCTGTGATCACCTGCAACAAAGGACACCAGTAACTATGCACTCGTCAGTAAGTGTTTTTGGAGAACCTAGTAGGTCTAGACCACCTTCACCCAGAAGGAAATAGAGGAAAGTGATGAAGGCAAATGATTCTTGCCCTGAGTAGTGAGTTATCTGTCTATATATTCGACCTCATCCAGGCTGATCCTGAAGATCAAGGTACACTTCTATGCCTCTGGCATTCTGTTCTCTTTTATGAGAATGAGACCCCCCTCCCCCACATACACACACAAAACAAGCAAACAAAACAAAACCCTCCCACAAGACTGATCTGCTGGCCCCATTGGTTAGTCCTGTGCTGGGTGATTTTATGTTTCAACGTGACTGGTCTGCAGGATGCCCAGGTATCTGGCTGAACATTATTTCTGGGCATCTGTAAGGGCGCTTCCAGTAGACCGAGAAGAAAGTCTGAGCAGACTGAGAAAAGAAAATTGACCTCCTGGGTGTGGGTGGGCACCATCCAACCTATTGATGGCTTGAATAGAACAAAAGAGAGAGAAAGGGAGCTTTCTTTCTCTGCCTGACTACTCGAGGTGGGTGTTGGTCTTCTCCTGACCTTGGACTGGGACCATTCTTGCACCTGAATCTTCAGTTTACACAGGGCAGAGAGTGGGACTTCTCAGCTTCCACAACCACATGAGCCAATCCCTCCTGGTAAATGTCCTTACACACACACACACACACACACCCCCTGTAGGTTACCTCTTTCTGGGGAACCCTAAATGACACAGGTGTCTCATTCCTCAGTTGCTACCAGCTGATCCCACCCATGCTGCAGGGAAGAATCCAGCAGACATTCTGGGAACCCGTGCAGCAGAGGAGCTGAAAGTAAGGGTCTGGAAACTATCTGGAGCTCACTGCAAAGCCAAATAACCCCTTACTAACTGTATGGACTTCAAGTCACTTGACTTTTCTAAAACTCAGTATCTTTACCTATAAAATGCATTTCCTAAGGTGTGTGGCAAACACGTCTAGTTGTCTACATAGTAACCTCTGTTATCTCTTGCTTTCTAAAAGGCCAATCCCCAGTTTTCTTTGAAGTGCAAATGTGCTAAAAACCGCATTCCCTCCTACTTCTTTCAGCTGGGAGTAGTCAGATGACAAAATCTCTGTCCAAGGTTCCTCAGCAGAAGTTGGTTGAGGCTTCTCTGAAAGCTCACTATGAGGGTAAGACTGTTCTGTCCTATTGCCCCATCTTCCTCCTGAGGGAGGACATGGCCGCGATGGCAGCCATTCTGTGCAGAACTGATTGAGACCACACTATGAGGGGAGCAGAGAAAAAGCTGGAAAGAACCTGCATCCAGTGTGAAGCCAACTTATCACTCTGGGAATGTCTGTCTTCACATTTTTCATCACTTGAAAAATAAAAAAACAAAGCTTTAGTTTTATAAGCCATTATTTTCTGGTTTTCATTACTCAGAACCAAATATAGTTCCTAATTGATACATGGAGATGTGAAATTTTAATGGGGAAATTCAGGTGAAGTGTCTGTCATACTACTTGTTTCTTATTTTTAAAGGTACTCATGCCCTTTCAGAAAGCCAATCTCAAAAGGCTACATAGGCTATGATTTCATTTCTAGAGCATTCTTGAAATGTCACAATTAGAGAGATGGAAATAGATTATAGGTTGCTGAGGGTTACAGCCAGTGTGGGGTAGGGACTCATGGGGGAGTCTTTGTGGTTGAGTGTGTGACAGTGAAATGAATGTGGAAAGACTGCATACACACACACGCACACACATGAGTGCACATAAAAACTGGTGAGATCAGATGATACCACAGCCAGCTGGCTCCCAGATGACTTGTTTTGATGTTCTATGAAGGGCATGTGAGCCACGATCCTTGTGTGAGCTGGGTAATGAGTACACAGGAACTTCCTGTACTTTTTTTCAACTTCCTGTTGAATTTAAAATTGCTTCAAAATAGGGGCGCCTGGGTAGCTCAGTGGGCTAAAGCCTCTGCCTTCGGCTCAGGTCATGATTCTAGGGTCCTGGGATTGAGCCCTGCATCAGGCTCTCCGCTTGGCTGGGAGCCTGCTTCCCTTCCTCTCTCTCCGCCTCTCTGCCTACTTGTGATCTCTGTCAAATAAATAAATAAAATATTAAAAAATAAAATAAAATTGCTTCAAAATAAAAGTTACACAATGTCCCATCTGACTACATTTGATAGATATACTAGATGTAGGATGAGATTTCTCGAAGTGAGCACCATTGACATTCTGGGCCATCCTGTGCCCTGCAGCATTTAGTACACGCCATCTTCTGCTGCTTTGACCACCTGGATTCATTTCTCCCCCGGGATGTGACAACCCAAAAATGTCTCCAGTCCCTGCCACATATCCCCTGGGTGGCAAAATCACCCTTGTTTGGGGACGGCTGATTTTGACGAGACTTAACGAGTAATGGAAAACGATTCTTCCTTTTACGAAAGAGATTGGTATAGAATTCTTCCACATGGTTAAATCCTCCAATGGAATTAAAATCTGGTTTGTTGCACAAACGTTCAAATTCAGGGCTGATTTCTGAACTACCTCTTTTGAAAAGTGATATAGATGCATTTTAAATGACCAGGTTTTCACAGATTATTGAGTTGTTCTGCTAAAGCTGAGTGACGAAATGCTTCTCCTCTCCTAATTTTCACAGAGCAGGGGAAATGACCAGAGTCATAAAGTGTCTTAAGAGCAGGGGGTGCTGGAACTCAGGGGACAGAGGAGGGCTCTGTGCTTGTTTCTACGACACTTTCTCTGGGCTTTGAGTCTTGGTGAACAGACATTCCCTAAGGGACTCTCTTCCCCACAGTATCCATTCCGTACCCATACAATTCATCAGAGAGTGATGGCCCAGTAAACCGTATGAAACATACAATTTGTTTTTCCAAAATAAAATTTGTATGAATTGATTGGTTAAATTTCTTCTAGGTCAGAGGAGATGCACATGGGGAAAAAAGATCCATGTGGTTTGGAAATTTGAGAAGCTGAAGTGGTTGATGTGCAATTATTTAAACTATATCCTCCCCCCGATACTAAAAGTTGATAAAGAGAAAATATCTGGATAGGGCCATTTCTGAAAATAGTTACTTATTTAATTGTAAGGTGATGTGACCAGTTAAGGTTTTATTACTCTTTATGTATTATAAATGTATTTCATTTGCATTTATTTATAAAACTATATTAAATAATATAAATCTTAGATTATTTTGTGTCAGGGAAAATTGTGACAACTAGTGTATAGTCATACTAACATGTCTTCACATTCCCCAAATATTATCATTCTCAGTAAAACTTTTGAACAATGCTCACTATAAACTAGATACTTTCAAGAGAATGTACTGACTTCTTTAAAAACTAGACTTATTAATTTCATTAAAATATTAAATAATGTAACTAAGGTGATACTATTGGTTCAGATTTTCTTATCTGAATCAGACTACCAAAATCAGAAGTTGTGTCACTAAAATGCAAAGTCCACTACCTCATATTTCCATGCGAAGTTTTTTTTTTTTTCCTCATAGTTTCTGGCACTAATTATAAGATTGCAAAATAAGCAGTTTTCAAGTTTCGTGCGACTTCACTTGAAAGACCATCCAACTAATTGTAGCAAATTAATTCAAGAATGAGTAGCTCGCTCTTAAAGTGAAATTGCATTTTCATTTTGAAGGGGGGAGGAGAAAGTAAATGAAGAATCCAGCAAGGATTCTCACAACATACAATCACAGAGTTGGGTTAGAAGAAGAGAAGTGTTAGGCGACCCAGACTTACATTTTACATTTGGGGACCTTTAGGCTCAGATAATTTAACTGTATTTCCCAAGACCTTGTGATGCAATAGCACAACCAGGACAAGAACAAACATCTTTCTGAGTTTTTGTTCACAAGTTGTCAAGAGCACAGCGCTCATGTTGGGGAAAAAGCACCAACTCCTCAGAGGAGTTCATGAACCCGTTCATATCCATAAATTCATCTTGGAGAACACTGATGTTGATGTCTCCTCCACACAAAACTGAAATTAATCCTGCCCGGTGCATCTGTGACTTTCTCCACCTTCCAAGCAACACTCGCCTTGAATGTCCCATCCCAGTCATCATCCCTGTCTGATCTGAGTCCACGGGCAGTAGATGGGTTGTTGGAAATGGGGAGCAGGGTACCCAGTTGGGGAATAAGCAGTGCCTCCCTACTCACAGAAATGGTGCTTTTAAGTGCATGCACAATATATTTGCACACTTAATCATAATGTGCCCTATCTCTCTCTTTGTTTTTTTTTTAAGATTTTATTTATTTATTTGATAGAGAGAGAGACAGTGAAAGAGGGAACACAAGCAAGGGGAGTGGCAGAAGGAGAAGCAGGCTTCCTGCTGAGCAGGGAGTCCCTGTAAGGCTGGATCCCAGGACCCTGGGATCATGACATGAGCCCAAGGCAGATGCTTCCCCCACTGAGCCACCCAGGCACCCCATGTTGTTGTTCTTTTTCTTAGGACTTTTTATCAATGAGAATAAGAAGAATGGGGCCCAGTCATGCATTTTGGATGTTCTATTCCCAAACCACCATTTTTATAGTCCATCTCACTAAATGTTAGTTTTCTTGATCTGGGTTGGAAGAAACAACTCTTGGTTATGTTGATTTTCTCTATTGTTTTCTATGCACTATTTTATCTTATTTATTTTATTTATCTTCTGTTTTATTTTTCTTCTGGCTTTCCTCAGCATTAATCACTTCCTTCTCTTAGCTTTGGAGTTAACTGGTTCTTTTTACCTATTTCCTTACCATTTAAAGATAGGTTGTTGATTTAAGATCCTCCTAAAGCCTTTGTTGGTGGCTACAAACCCCCTCTCAGCACCACTTTTGGTCTTTCCCATAAGCTGTCATGTGTCAGGCTCTTATTTTCAGTTGTCTCAAGTTGGTTTCTACTTTCCTTTCTGATTTCTTTTTGACTCAATGGTTCTTTGAAGGGTATTACTAAGTTTCACATATTAGTGAATTTTTGTTCTGCCATTGATTTCTAGTTTGATTTCATTATGATTGGAAAAGGTCCTTTGCATGATTTCAAACATCTAAAATCCCTTAAACATTCTGTTTAGTGGCCTAACACATGGTTTATCCTACAGAAGCTTCCATGTGTATGTGAGGAAAATAGTGTAGTTTGCTGTTGTTGTGTTATTGAAATAAACTTTGGAAAGAAAACAGAACTATAGAGGATACGCACTCCAAAAGATGGGGCTCTGTGAGGTAGGGGGAGCAGGGTACCTAAAGTCAGCCTGACTTGTCCAGTGGCAGAGTTCTATAATGAAATATTCTAGGGGGAAGTATAATTCATTTTTTGCATTTAGTATTTATTATATGCCAGCAATATACAAGAATGATGGATACATGACAGATGATACATACATGATAGGTAGGTGGACAGATGACAGATGACAGAGACAGATGACTAGATGGATAGATGGATGATAGATTGATGATAGATGATAGAGAGATAGATGATTAGATAGATAGATAGATAGATAGATAGACAGATAGAGAAAGGCAGATAAATCGCACTTATCCAGCCCAGGAAGCAAGGTTTTACAGGTGATTCAAAAGGCTTGGACAGTCATTCCCTTACCTTTAACGACATAACTAAAGAACAATTTCATAGTGAATCTTAATACCTTTCTATTTTATGCACTTTGCTGCCTTTTTTTTTTTTTTTTTTAAATGTCTGATTTCTTCACTTCACCTAACTTGAAGGCACCCCCGGTAACTTTTGGGTTCTTCTCCTCTCTGACAGCCCGTGTTGACCATGAACACTATTCCTTTGTTGGTTGGATTCAGGCCTCAGCAGAGCACAGCACTACCCATGGACAAGGCTCCCGCGGTGCTCCCCCAGGCTTCAGCTTGAGTTCTCTGCCACAGTTTTTCTCTCTGCGGATGTGGTCTTTGACCCTGGTGTCGGCAGAACTCCCTGTGTACACGCCCTGGGTCATCTCCTCCTCTCAGTGTGGCCGAGGTCCGTGGGCATCACGGGGCAATCTCTCCCTCGATTAGGCTGCATTATACGGGGGAGGCATTCAGTGTGTGGGGTGCGCTGCAGGGCAGTGACCCTGAATGCCGGCCCCACGCTAATCTGAGTGAGCGGTTCCTCTCTACACCGTGTTTTACGATGCAGACTCCTTCAGCGAGCACAGGGTAACTTCCCTGGAGGTTTTCAGGACATCTGGGAAGACACCTGTACCCTCCTCACCATCCCCCCGCCTACCCCCTGTACTCCAAGCCCCCTTTATAGGGCCCATAAAGTATTCTTTATTTCTCAAAGGCAGACCAGTTTCTCTCCCTTTGCTGCAATTTTATACAAATCCTATACACATGAGTTTCAGCCTCTAACACAAAGGGCTTGAGGAAGTATTCCAAACAAACACAGACCTCATTCTAAGAATTATTCTACTAGATTTTTTCCGAATGTAAAAATTCATAAAATAAAAGTAATAAAAATACCAGTGTGAGCACCTAGTGCGTGCCTTGTGCTGTGCTGGGGGGTTTGCTCGCTCTTTGTAACTGTTACAACTGCACTGCAAGGCGGGCTCCTTATTGACAGCCTTCTCGAGTTACAGAGAGGTGCGAGGTAACCCAGGTGATCAGCGGCAGACGGTGACTGCCAGCAGGATCTGAACCCGGACCTGTCTGGCTACAAAGCCCAAGATCTAATCACCGTGCACATTCCTGCATGAGAACAATTACATGCGTTTGGCCTCAGAGCAAATATCCGCTGGCAGAAGGACATCATCACCCGTCTCGGTGGCCTGTCACGGTCTCGATCCAGCTAGCAAGGATGAGAGCCCATGGCAGGTGCCTGCGACAGCCGGGCTGTAATCAAATGCTGGAGCTTTAGCCAAGGCAGCACAGGTCTGAGTCCCCAGATCCTTTCGCACAGTGTGTTGGCGATCCTGGAAAAGTGACTGAGTCTTCTACTTCGTACTTTTCCCACGTGGACAAGGGAATTCCTGAGGTCCGTGCCTGTGGGATTCCTCTGAGGATGGGCTGAAGTCATGACAAGGGAATTCCTGAGGTTCATGCCTGTGGGATTCCTCTGAGGATGGGCTGAAGTCATGACAAGGGAATTCCTGAGGTTCGTGCCTGTGGGATTCCTCTGAGGATGGGCTGAAGTCATAGGTGTGCAAGTTCTGGCATGAAGGAAACGTTTGTGAGTGCTACCTGGAACCGTGGTCGTTACTACGGCACCAGCTTCTGGCTGTGGGGACCTGAGATGGCCCTACACGCACACAGAAAAGGCAGCTTTGCTTCTCACATCTGGAAGCATCAGTATAAATCCTCAATGAGTTGAGTTCATCAGTCCGTGCATACGATGTGTATCTGTATTTATTTTATCCAATTTGCTTACAACATACTTGAAGGGGCAGCTTCTGGCCTCGTTCCATGTAAACACGTAAGGGAGGTTTTACAATCCCATCCCTTATGAGTGTGCCAGAGGGAACTAGAAGAATGTGCGTAGGGACAGAAGACAACGCCACCTGCGTGCTATAGGATACAGAAGGGTCTCTGGTGTGATGACTGGGGGTTACCTCATCTCCCCTGTGGGACAGTTACCAACATGAGGAATGGCTTTGGCTTATAGTAGAAACTCAATAAATAGCGTTTGTCATCTTCATAATGCCTAGTACGGGGAAGAGCTGTGAAGTGGAAGTGTGAACTGTCACCACCATCTAGTGGCAGTGGTCAGAAATGTAGTCACTGAGGAATGAGAAAAAAAAAAAAAAAAAGTTTACCCTTAGAGCATGTTTCCTTCCCGGGTTACATGGGAGACAAGCCCTGACGCCTCAAGGTGCCCCGTATCTAACGGACCACGGCCCTCTTCGGCAGCCGAAATGCTAGCAGCTATGTGCCATCCACGGGGAGCTGGGAAAGGCACCTGAACATCGCCTGTCTTCTGTAGTTCAGATGAGAAGTCCAGGTTGAGAAAAAGAAATCTGACGTGGCAGGAGCCAGGATTTACTGAGAACCCTCCCGTGCAGCATTAGGGAACAATGAGTTGAATTCTTTCTTTCTTATACGGCTTGTGTTCCTACCACAGCTCTATGATATTTTGTTGTTCCGGGTGCTTGTTTTATACAACGCAACGTATCAGGCAATAATGCCACATACTGTTCCCACCGCGTTCCAGAAACTGACCAGGCATAATGTATTAGCTAACTGCAGTGTAGAAAAAAAAATTAAAATTAAATGATTTCCTTCAGGAATTTAAGACAATGGTTCATAAGTGTGTGGACAAACTCCTACATACCAATATTTCTTTGAAAAAACACTAATATTTACATGTTTGTTTTCAGAAGGCTGTGCTGGTACAATGACATAACGATGGCTGCTGCATTTGTTCTCATGACATTCATGGAGCAACTTTGTCACACACATTCAGGCTGATTTACAACAGTTTATGTTTGCACGGGTCATGTATCACCTCACACATGATCAAGAATCAAAACATTTTTAACTACCCAGTGGTAGCTGGAAATTGTAGGGCAGGAAATCAGAGATACTCAACCCGTTAAAGATGTCTCGTCCATTAGCCCTTGGCCCAAACATGGCTGGATAACACAGAATCAATAAATGCTTTTTAATTAATTCAACAACCTCCTCTCCCATATTTTATCATTAATGTTCATTTAATTTTTCCTGAATATACAATAATGAGCATTTCTTCCATTAAAGCTGTTTATTTACTAAGGCTAATGATGTCTGACATTCACCATACCCTTGTGAGAGTAAAGTTTATGAGACACCGTGTTAAGTACTTTTTATACTTAGGATGCAAAACTGGTGGCCATATGCCTCCATCCTACCTGCACGGTTTACAAAGCAGAGAGTTTCAAGTTCTGAACCAACAGTTGGAAATGAGGATTATCCATGAAATTCTAGATTTACAACATCCATTGAAATATTAGCAGATGGGTTCAGCAGAGCCTATGGACCATTCGCATGTGGCAACCGCCAACTGGAACCCAGTGTAAGAGCCCACCTGGGATGGCACGTGTGCTCACATTGCCTCTGGCCTCCAACACCCAGCACAGGTACACAGCCCCATCCTATGCTGTCAGCCTGGCCTCATCCCCCCTAGCAATACAGCAAAGCCTGCAACAATCCGTCACGCTGGCACCCAGGTCTTCAGCAGCCCTGAGAGCTCTCTGTCTACGCTCTCCACAGCCACCAGCACTGGGAACCTTGTGGTCTTTCTCCCAGAATGCGACAATGACCTCCATTGCTGCCTCGCCCACAAACGGTTCTGCACACAGTAGTCACAGAAGTCTCCTTAAGGTTCCAAACTAATCGAAGGACACCCATTCCAGAAATGCTACAGCAGCTTCTTCTTTCAATTAGGATAAAATACGAACACACACAGCCTGAAAGGCAGCTGTCCATTCCGCCATCACTGAGCGGCTTCTTAGAAACGCCCCAGCCTGTGGCCGTACACCTGTAGTTAACAATGTGTCTCTCCCTCCAACGTGCCCACCTCTTCTGGTTTAGGGCTTCCTGACATCCCCACTTGCAGTGACCCCACCAGCCACCACCTGTTCAATAACCTTCCACTCTTTCTCCCAAAAGACCTCCATGATGAACACGGGTGAAATGGCACAGCTCCTTCCCTTTGCTTGATCCCCGGTTTTATCTTCTTGACAAAACGTGGTGTATGTATTCCCCGCTGGGTTAGCAGTTTTGATGACAGTGGTATTTGTGTGTGTCCAAATCTCTATTTTCAGTGCTGAAAGTGATGCAGAGGTCGCAGCAAGAGGGCCACACGTAGGCATTGTGTGAGCGGCCCCTGTGCAGACGTTCACCGTACATACACCAGGCCAAGGATGGCTCTGAGGTCATGTAACTTGCTCATGGACTGAATTCAAAAAGCTCTGCCGAACCCCAAATCCTCAAAACTGCTCCTTCCACTGTCCCTCACCATTGGGTGATCTTGTCACACACTTACGAACCAAATAAAGCATGGGATTGTGATGTAAAATTAAAGGTTATACCATTCTGAAAAAAAGAATCTCTGGCCCTTTCTTTATTACAAAAGAAAAGGGAAAGAAAATACCTATAGAACATGATGGAAAACTCAAGTTGTGTCAAGCTGCCTTGAGAATCCAGAGGACACTTTTCCCTAACCATTAGAAAGTGGTCTTCTTTAATCAGCCACAAGCACGCCATGCTCTGATGGTGACAGTTCTGGTCTTTGCACTTCATAGCTAGACTGAGACGCCATCTTCTAAACCCCTCTTCCATGCACTGGAAATAGAATAGTGCTGTGTCGTAGTGATCCCCGTTGCACACAGCACAGTGTTTTCTTCTACAGGGACTTTTCCCTGGTTTGACTCGTCTGTAAACTTGTTTGCTGCAGATAGAGGTTCCCCACCTGGAAATTAAGCTGAATCGCAGGCAACCCAATGACAGCTTAGTCTTGAGAAAAATGCCTTCCCCCAATGTTTCAGGCTTATTAGACTGAATTGTAACCAACATCTCCTGATTTAACTTACACACAGAGCAAGTCTCTCATTTGGCAACACAGTAGAGGGAGTTAATTAAATTTGGTACTAACAGTTTTTGTTATAAATACCTAGAGCTTTTGCCTCACATTGGTGCTCTACACCGAAACTCCTTGAAAACAAAAGGTCTTATTTTTAGATACAGCTTAACATCATTTTTTAAAGTTTAAATTTGCTCCTAATCATCTACTTCTGTATTTGTGCACACATATTATTTATTTTACTTTATTCTACATCCTTTATAAGAAGGTGAAGTGGACTTTTTTATTCCCTATGGAAATCCCTTTAGAGTTACATTATTATGAAGCACTTCAATCCTAAGGGCTTTGATTGACCTTAACGTCCAAACTTAGCCCTTACTGATCAACTAGTATTTGTCAGGTACTGTCCCGAGTTCTTTAGTATTATTTATTTCTCACTTCTCTTCAGCTTTATTGAGATATAATTGGCACACAAATTCTGCACATAATTAATGTACACAAGTTAATGAGTTTGGTCATATGCATACACTCATGTTACTACTACCGCAATTGAGATCATGGATGTTTCCATCACTTTCGATATCTTTGTGCCCACCTCCCCTTCTTTGCAAGAGAAACACTTAACATGAGATCTTCTTAATAAATTTTTAAGTTCCCAATATTTTATCGTTAACTACGGAAACTGTGATATACCGCAGATCTCAGAAACATACTCATCTTTATACCCACTATTTTATACCCATTGGACAAGAACTGTCCATGGCCCCCTACCCCCAGTCCATGATAATCACCATCAAAGGGTCTTCTTCTCTACTCTGAATATTTTAGATGCCTCATTTAGGAGGAATCATGCATTATTCACAATAGCCAAGATATGGAAATGACCCAAAGTGCATAGGCAGATGAATGACTCATGTTCTAAAGATGACACCATCTATCCATACAACAAACTATTATTCAGCCTGAAAAGAGAAGGAAATCCTGCCATTTGCAGCAACATGGAGGCACCTGGAAGACGTTGTGTTTTGTATGTCAGCTGCTTCAGTTCCTCAGCAGTACGTTTCCCTGACCATGCTGAGCATAAGTGTTCCATTCTGACTTCATCCCACAAACACTTCTGAGCATCCGCTATCTTCCAAACAAGGCTCTTGGATTGGCTGTAAAATAGTGAATGAAACAGAGCCCCTGCCCTCACTTGCCATCTAGTGCAGTGTCAGAAGCAACAAACAAATCAGTGACTGTCTGCATGTCCCACGGTGGCAATAACAGGGAGAAACACCAATTGAGGGTAATGGGTATCGAAGAGAGGACGGCGTCTGCTCCCAGACAAGGCTGCACACAGATCTACAGCACATGGCAGTGAGGCTGCACATATCTGAGAGGAGATTATCTGACAGAGAAGGCAAAAACACAGAGACAGAGTGTGCCTGACACGTTCGAGAAACTGTGAGGACACTGCTGAGGCAGTGTGGAGGGGGAGCATCAGGGCACGGGGCCAGGGTTGATGGGGAAGGTTTATGCAGAGCCTTGAAGAGCCATTCAGATTTCTGATTTTTTCCAGAGACAGGGGACAAGCTGCTGGAGGCTTCTGAGTGGAGAAGTGACGTACAGTAGCTTTAAAAAGAATCACTAAGTTTTCTGTGTTGAGAATGGACTGCACAAGGGCAAGAGCAGAAGTAAGAAGATCAGTCAGGAGAGAACTGCAGTAATTCAGACAAGACATGATGGTTGCTGAGGCCTCTGTTGTTTTAATAGTAGAGGTGGTGGAAAGTCAGATACTGCCTAGGATGGGCAGACTATACAGAGAGAGTATATATATGGGTAGAGATAAATGTGGAGTATGAGAGATAATGCAGAGTTAGAAATAACTATTAAGTGTTTTGGCTTAAGGAGCTGAAAGAGAGAAATTACCAAGAAGATGGTAGGGACAGGTTTTGGAGAGAAAATCTAGGTCTATTTTGGACAGGTTATGTTTGAAATGTCTACTGAACATATAAGTGGAGGTGTCAAGTAGACAATTAGATGTATGCATGTGGAGTTCAGAGGAGGAACCTGACTAGAGACATTTTCAGAAAAGGTCAACCTATATAGTATTTCAAGCTACAAGATAGAGTGAATATCGATGTGAAAAAGAGCAGACCCTGAGATGTCCAATATTCAAGGGTTAGGGACACTAAGTAGCATCGGTAAAGGCACTGAGGAGGCAAGAGTAGCCAGAGAGAACCAACAAGTGGTGTCCAAGTCAGCAGTGAAGGCACCATTCGTAGAGGAAGCGTGATCGGCTGTGTCAAGTGCAATGGACAGATCAAGGTGTACACCTGAGTGTGGACAGCAAATCTGACTCTGGCCATGGACTGTGACCTGCCTAGACCTAGATTGGTGCAGTGTGGGGGAAGAGCAGAAGCTTAATTCAACTGGGCTCAAGAAAGACCAGGGAAGGGTTGGACATAGGTAATGCAACCAATGATTAAAATAGTTTTTTATTTTTTTCCCCTAAAGAAAAAGGAACAATTTCAAGAAGGGGATGTCCATAAATGTACTAGTCCAAGATGTCCTAGTTATTAAAATATAAATACAGATATCTTTCTGAATCAGTATCACTTTATATGTAATTGGTAAGTATTTAAAATATCTGACTTCTCCTTGTGTCAACTTGACTCTTCCTTATTTATTTGTCCTTTTCCTCTCTCGGGGAGATTTTTCAAGGTAGTCTAAAGTTAATTTCAATAAATAAATTAATAGTTAATTTCAATATATATTATTCTGTGAATATGACTTTGTCTAAGACCTTAACTTTTAACAAATCCTAGTAAATTATCTCTCACTTGTTACTTATAATAGATGACAGTGAACAGCCCCATTCCTAGCACATGGTAGCAGATGAAATACTGCATATGTGTATGTGTACATTTTGCTAATATTTATGCATTTTAAAATTTTATTTATTTATTTATTTATTTGAGAGAGAGAGAAAGTGGCGGGGGCAGTGGTGAGAGACAGAGAGAGTCTTAATCAGACTTTGCTGTGTGCGGAGCCCAACCCAGGGCTCTATCTCATTACCTAAGCTGAAAGCAAAAGTCACAGCTTAACCCACTGTGCCAACTAGGCACCCTGTGTGCTTTTTTTATTTTAATGAGGAAGCTGGTCTTAAGGATTTTCAAGTTCCCTTTGTCCTTAATAGTCTACATCTATTAAGTAAAATTATAGTGCCCCCCCCCCCAGTATTTAAGAATCCTTTTACAAAGAAAAACCTTTGAAACATAAATAACTATTTTTATCAGAAAAATATAGTCCCATGAATTTATAAATCCAAATGGATTAGCCTTACATCGAATGATGTAATATTTAAATCATTCTGGCAGAAGAGACAACATAGCTGCATTCCTTAATTAAAAAAAAATTATTCAACAATGGGGAGCTATTTTGTTTAACATATATTTATTTGAGAGAGAGACAGAGAGAGCACAAGCTGGGGGAGAGGTAGAGGAAGAGGGAGAAGCAGATTCCCAGCTGAGCTGGGAGCCCAATTCAGGGCTTGATCCCAGGACCTGGAGAACATGACCTGAGCCAAATGCAGATGCTTGACCATCTGAGCCACCCAGGTGCCTCTGGAGAGTTATTTTTTTATTGAAAGATTTATTTATTTATTTGAGAGAGAGAGGGCATGTGTGCTCATGAGTGGGAGGAGGGACAGAGATTCTGACCCAGGGAAAGAGATTCTCCAAGCAGTTTCTCTTCTGAGTTTGGAGTCCTACACAGGACTCAATCTCATGACCTACGAGATGATGATCTGAGCTGAAACCAGGAGTCGAACTCTTAATCTATTAAGCCACCTAGGTACCCCAACAATGGAGAGTTCTATAGAATGATAGAAAGTGTGTGTGTGCATGTGCTTAACTTATCAGCTCAATATGGTGTTCTTTTATACATTTGGTGCATGCTTTTAGCACATTTACTAAAATTGGAAGAATGAAGAAGACTAGCATGTCCCCTGAACAGGATGACATGCACACCCATGAAATGTTCATATTTTCTTCATTACAAAATATGAAGCTTGATAAGAAACTACCAACCATCAAAAATAAAACAAATAAAAACTCTTAGAGTTGAAATGTACAATAACCGAACCAAAGAATTCAATAGTTTTGAAGTAGACCATCAGATAGAAGAAACAACCAGAAATTTGAATGACAGGACATTGGAAATTACCCAATTAAAGGAACCAGAAGGGAAAAAAAAAAGAAAAAGAAAGAAAAATGAAAAAGAGTAAAGAAAGTCTATGGAAACTATGGGACACAATAAAAAGAAAAATCACATGGAAATTTTGGGGGAAAATAAAGAGAATGGGCCAGAAAATATATTTAGAGCAAGAATGGTCAAAAGTTTCCTGAACCTGAGGAGACAAATGGACATCTAGATCCATGAGGCTCAATGGACACCAAATAGGTTGAACCTGAATAAAGCTGCACCAAGACACATTATAAGGACACTGTCAAAAGTCAGCAAGAGATGGGGCACCTGGGTGGCTCAGTGGGTTAAAGCCTCTGCTTTCGGCTCAGGTCATGATCCCAGGGTCCTGGGATCGAGCCCCACATCGGGCTCTCTGCTCAGCAGGGAGCCTGCTTCCTCCTCTCTCTCTGCCTGCCTCCCTGCCTACTTGTGATCTCTGTCTGTCAAATCAATAAATAAAATCTTTAAAAAAAACAAAGTCAGCAAGAGAAAGGAGGGAAGTTACATATAAGGGAGCTCCCATGAGAACATACTGAGCCCAAAGTTATCAGAGGAAGGAAATAATAAAAATTATTGAGAGAGCAGAGATAAATTAAATAGAGAACAGGAAAACAATAGAAAAGATTAACCAAACTAGGAGTCAGTTCTTTGAAAAGATAAACTAATGGATAAACAGCTAGGCTAACCAAAAAGAAAAAAGAAAAAAAAAACATAATGAACAAAATTACAAATGAAAGAGGAGAAATCACAACTGATACCACATAAATACATAAATACAAATGATCATAAGACAATATTATGAACAATTATATAGTAACAAGCTGGAAAACCCCAAAGAAATGGAAAAATACACAGAATCTTACAACTTACAAGACTGAATCAGAAAGAAATGAAAGTCTTAACAGACTGGTATTAGTAAGGAGTCTGAATCAATAATCCAAAATCTCCCAACAAAGAAAAGACCAGGACAAGATGGCTTCACTGGTGAATTTTACCAAACATTTAAAGAAGAATTAACATCAATCTGTATGAAACTCTTCCAAAAAACTAAAGAGGAGAGAAAATTCTTAAACATATTTTATAAGGCCAAAATTATCCTGATACCAAAACAGGAAAAGCATACTCCTAGAAAAGAAAACTAGTTGGTCTTATATGTTTGGATAAAAATTTGTGCTTATTAAAAGCTGGTGGCATCACAATTCCAGACTTCAAGCTCTATACAAAGCTGTCATCATCAAGACAGGCTGATACTGGCACAAAAACAAACACTGTTTTGTGTTTTTTAGATCAATGAAACAGAATAGAGAGCCCAGATATGGACCCTCAACTCTATGGTCAACTAATCTTCAACAAAGCAGGAAAGAATGTCCAATGGAAAAAAGACAGTCTTTTCAACAAATGGTGTTGGGAAAATTGGACAGCCACATGCAGAAGAATGAAACTGGACCATTTCCTTACACCACACATAAAAAGAGATGGTTTCAAGATGGCTGAAAGACCTCAATGTGAGACAGGAATCCATCAAAATCCTAGAGAAGAACACAGGCAGCAACCTCTGTGACCACCACTGCAACAGCTTCTTCCTAGAAACATCACCAAAGGCAAGGGAAGAAAGGGCAAAAATGAACTTTTGGGACTTCACCGAGATAAAAATGTTCTGCACAGCAAAGGAAACAGCTGACAAAACCAAAAGACAACTGACAGAATGGGAGAAGATATTTGCAAATGACAGGTCAGATAAAGGGCTAGACAGGTCAGATAAAGGGCTAGTATCCAAAATCTATAGAGAACTTATCAAACTCAACACCCAAAGAACAAATAATCCAATCAAGAAATGGGAAGAAGACATGAACAGACATTTCTCGGTAGAAGACATACAAATGGCTAATGGACACATAAAAAATATGCACATCACTCATCATCAGGGAAATACAAATCAAAGCCACAATGAGATCCCACCTCACACCAGTCAGAATGGCTAAAATTAACAAGACAGGAAAAAAACAGATGTTGGTGAGGATGTGGGAACCATCCTACACTGTTGGTAGGAATGCAAACTGGTGCAGCCACTCTAGAAAACAGCATGGAAGTTCCACAAAAGGTTGGAAATAGAGCTACCCTACAACCCAGCAATTGTACCACTGGGTATTTAGATAAAAATGTAGTGATTTGAAGGAGCACATGCACCCCAATATTTATAGAAGCAATGTCCACAATAGCCAAACAATGGAAAGAGCCAGATGTCAATTGACAGGTGAATGGATAAAGATGTGAGACAGACAGAAAGACACACACACACACACACACACACACACACACACACACACACATACACACAGGAATACTACTCAGCCATCAAAAATGAAATCTTGCCATTTGCAACGACATGGATGGAACTAGAGGGTGTTATGCTAATCAAAATAAGCCAATCAGAGAAAGACAAATATCATATGATCTCATTGATATGAGGAATTTGAGGAACAAAACAGAAGATTGTAGGGGAAGAAAGGAAAAAATAAAACAAGACAAAATCAGAGAGGGAGAGAAACCATGAGAGACTCTTAAACATAGGAAACAAACTGAGGGTTGCTGGATGGGAGGGGATAGGGGAATGGGGTAATGGGGTGCTGGACACTAAGGAGGGCACATGATGTAATGAGCATTGAGTGTTATACAAGACTGATGAATCACTGACCTCTACCTCTGAAACTAATACTACATTACGTGTTAATTGAATTTAAATAAAACTTTTTAAAAATTGCTTATTAGATAATCTTGTTTTCTGATTAAAATACAGATAGTCTCAGATTTTAATGGTTTTCAATTCAATACGCAACCATAAATTAGCCTCTAGAGAGTTGGAATTAATTTTTCCATAGAAGCGACACTCAGCTCTGGCTGGGTTCCTGGACTAGTCCTCTCAGGGCACTGTAATTCATACACAGCTTACTGGTGCACACTAGAACCATGCAGTATTCTTGACAGTGCTTTCTACACTGTACACTGTTTCTCCTGGAAAACGCACTCCCTAGTTTTAATGGGAAATGCCTCAAGAATTTCAACTCCGGGGAGCAATCCATTATCCTCCCCTAACCTTCCATATTTATGCCAGTGTTCTATTACGAATAAGGGGCTTTGTTTGCTGTTAAGGAGCACAGTAGATTCAGAAACAAAAGACTGATGGAATTCTGCAATCAGTGGCTGGGAAATCCTAGTTCCAGGCAGAAGAGCAGGAGCTCTGTTTTATGGCTGCCAAAACAGTAGTTCTGTGCCAGGCAATGCCAGGAGAAACCTCGTACTTCTGCTACAGCATAAACATATTCCATAGCACCTAATTATTTTTTTTTTACAAAGTCGTTTAGGTGCACTCAAAGAAAGGTCTAAAGAAATGATCTCTCCTCCTTCCTCCCCCCTGTAGCATCCTATTAGTTTCACCTCCTAAGTAACTCTCAGATCTATATCTTCCTTTTGACTCTCACTTAATTCAGTTGAACCACCAACATATCTGTTCAATACCAGGGTTTCCTTAATTGGCAACCACAGGAGGTGGTTTTGTGAAAAACCGCTGTTTTGAACTTTACCTACTACATGATGCTACTGCTCAGGGGAATGGGCACTGAATGAGAGACCCATCAGTGACCCTGTCCAGCAGGTACCCCAGATTCGTGCAGAGTAAGACGGTCTTCGTTTGGTTGAATCTATTCTTGATTTCTGACATGAGGCTGGGAGGCTGCTGATAAACAGAGAGCCATATGGATGGTGTCCCCTTTCTCCCAGAATTACCTCCCCAAACTCCCCTTAACAAGCTGCTGAGTGGCTCATAAAGGTAAATAAGACCCACTTTGCAATAAATTATTAAGACAAAAATTTCATTGTAAAGAAGTTTTTATGCACCATCACCCAACTGGCCTCATCAAACGTCAATGTTGCTGCATGTATTTAAAGGGTGAATTGTGCAGACTGACAGGTAAATGGTGATGGTGAAGTTTTTCTGTTTTCCCTATCTGCTCATCTTAGTTATGGGTGACACCCTGCAGTTTTATATTTTATTACGACTGATTTCATGGGCACATATCTGATGGACCAAAGTGGCAATTTCTAAAGATGAGCTGGGAAGTAGAAGAGGAATCTTCTCGGTGTTGAGACAATTCTGATAAGGTTAGTGATAAAGAATTACAATCTTTTGAATCATTTCACCGCACTAATGTTGCATGAAACACAAGAGGAATTTTGTCTTTAGAACGAAAGCCGCATGCCATGGGTTTTGCATGGGGAATTGAAGCTGTCCCGTTCACTGTGCATTGCAAGTGGAAAGCAACTTACAAACGAAGCACTGGCTTCGACAAAACTGAAGACACTTAACGGCAAATCACAGCTACTCAGTGTGTAATGGTGCGGACTGTTTCACAGCTACTGAAGCTCAGAGTAAAGTTTCTGCTGAGAAGCAAAAGCCACGTTGGTGGAAAAGCTCAGGAAGAAAGTTACTTAGTAGCAGAATTTATTGGCCAGAGAAGGCAAAGTCAAATAGTTGGTAAAACCTTAGTAACATGGCATGAAAAATTATCATGAGTACACACTGAGAATTCCAAGATAGGACACAGTGTGAGGGGCTGGACTGATCACCCAGCACATTGAGGGAGTGTCCCTGATGCGGAGAACCTTCTAGAAACAGCTTCTCCATGAAGTAAACAGTCAAAGATCTACCCGGAAATAAAAAATGGTGGTAACATTTAAGAAAAATTTTCTGTGATAAATAGGTGCTTTAAAAAGGCAAAGACCAAGATATATGTAAATACTTGCTTTCCTGTCCAGAAAGAAAAGATCTTGGAGAAATGGTGTGAGAGTCCAGATGACACCCGTCCATTGTGGACCTAACAGGAGGATTTGCCTCTACTGCTGACACAAACAACAACCGAAAACAAACAAAACCCTCATGTTTTCACGACACTCTAATTGTTCACAGTGAGGTAGATGGTAAAAAGCTTTTGGACAATGCTACAAAAAATCATTAACTTTGTAAGATAGAGACAAGTTTCGGAATCTTGTGAGACTGTGGATATGTAGACACAGAGCATCAGGGACAATGAGAGCGCCGCAGAAATGAGTGTCGCCAAACTGTGGAAAGAACCAAGATGCCCTTCCACGGACGAATGGATAAGGAAGATGTGGTCCATATACACTATGGAGTATGATGCCTCCATCAGAGAGGATGAATCCCCAACTTTTGTAGCAACATGGACGGGACTGGAAGAGATGATGTTGAGTGAAATAAGTCAAGCAGAGAGAGTCCATTATCATATGGTTTCACTTACTTGTGGAGCATAACAAATAGCATGGAGGACGAGGGGAGATGGAGAGGAGAAGGGAGTTGAGGGAAATTGGAAGGGGAGGTGAACCATGAGAGACTATGGACTCTGAAAAACAATCTGAGGGGTTTGAAGGGGCGGGGGGTGGGAGGTTGGGGGAACCAGGTGGTGGGTATTGGAGAGGGCACGGATTGCATGGAGCACTGGGTGTGGTGCAAAAACAACGAATACTGTTACGCTGAAAATAAATTTAAAAATTAAAAAAAAAAAGAAATGAGTGTTTTCAGTCATTTTTCATCAAGTGAATCTGTTGAATAGGTTTCCTCAGCCCCGTGGAGAAAGTGACTAGGTTTTAAGTAATATTACCGAATTTAAAAGGAAACGAGAACATTGGAGAAACCATGTTGCAAAGGAAAATTCTGAACTGTTTCCAGGGCTGCTTGGGTTTAGGACAGGGACAGCTATCAAACACCTCCTGTCTTTTTCAAAACTTCTTGAAAGAAGTGTGGGGTACCTTCCCCTGTTCACAGAAGTGGGCAGCTGGGGGAGGAACCCACTCTCTGGATCTTCAGTTCAGCTGTGGACCCGGACTTTGAGGGAAGGGGAGCAATGTCATGAACTGTGGTCTGGTACCATTATCCCTGCCCAAGTTCTTGGGGTCTAAGAGAGAGGATTACCCAGCTCCATCTAAGAAAGCAGACACCCCATGTCTGCAATGTGAGTTTCTTCCATGCGAGAGCAATGTTGTTTTCAAGGATCAGGACTGAAGATAAAAACTCTCCTTTCAGTGAAAAATGAAATCCACGTGTGCTTAGATAAGTTCTAAACTGAGAACATAATACTGTGCAACAAAAAAGCACAATTTTCACGTGAAAGAGATATATTTGATTTTGTTTGTACTTATAAAGATCCTACTTCTTAGATATATATAGATTTATAAGAAAGCAAGAGGCCAACAGTTGCAGATAATATTTTTCAATTATTAAGCATATATTTGTGTTTGATCATATCATGCAGTAAGAAAATATTTTTAAAATCTTGTATTAAATTGTACTTTAGGCTCTATTTCTATTCTTACTGATTTATGGTTTAGATAGCAACTTTATTATTTCACACAATTGATGACCTTGAGTTTGTGATTAATATAATTTAACTTAAATATATTTACTATCTTTATTTAAGTCAAACTCACTGAGCCTATCTTGCTGAAAGAAAGAAAAAAATTCTATTTTGTCTTAAACAAGTTATTTAACAGAAATATATTGTGTTTTTCTTATAGGTTTACAATACCTAATATTTACAATAATAATAAAAGAAAAAATTAAGTTCAAGAAATGTAAACAAAACTGTTGTTCATTTTCTTTTATAGAGTTGGACAAAAAGTCATTTCTTTTTTTTTGTTTTTTTTAAACAGAAAATGACCGTGACAAAGGCTATAGGGTCACATACCGTGTCTTGTGGGCATCTCTTACAGAAGAAATTTTTGATAGGACTGTGGTCTATTTGAAAAACGTATGTGAAAAAAAAATAAAAAATAATAAAAAATAAAAGTAGTTTATGTTAAAGAATTATAAATAAATAAATAAATGGAACGATTGAGGAAAAGAAGGAGAATGGTTTCACATTCTTTGTACAGTGGGCAAGCCCCCCTCAGGAGCAGGGCACTATGCTGGCGAGGACGAAGGGACGCACAGAGCCAGTGTCACATTCGACGGTGAGCCACTGACACCGGCTGTCGCTGGCGCACCTCCACCCTGGGAGCTGTCAGGGGACAGTGTGGCACCGGTGTCCTGCAGCTGGAAATCTCCTCCAGCTTTCCTCCCAGGAGAGACCAAGAAAGGCTGCTTGAGCCATGTCACTGTCCCTCACACCACGCGCCTACCCTTCCCTACTCCCCATCATGTGAGCACAAACGTGATTCTCAGACACGAGCCTGGTGGAGTTATTTCCAGGCTCAACATTGCCTTCCAGCTCCTGACTCTTCAGAGTGAAGGCCACTCTTGTTAGGAGGGCAGGCATGCGTTCCACAGCCTGGCCCAGTGGGCCCCGGCAAGTGCCTCCCTCACGGGAGCACCAGCCCCTGTGACCACAGGGCCAAATTCCTACATGTTCCAGCCTATGTCCTGTCTTGAATATCTGCTCTTATGGACCTGACCCCATGTCCCAAACCCGTGCTGCTTCACCCTTCCTGGGAGAGATGTGATGTCCTGGTACCCTCCCCTGCTTCTCCCTCTGCAGGTCCCCTTCCACACCCTGCACATGGCAGCAGATGTCTGCCTACATGTCCCCTTTCCCTCTAGACCACAGGTCTACAGGCTGCAGTCCACAGGCCAGATCCACTGTGCCAGGTCCCGTCTGGCCTCCATAGCAATGGATTCTTTATTCTTTAAAGTTGTGGGAGAAATGCAACGCAAACATGGCAGAGACAGAGCATGGCCTGCAAAGCCTACAAGGTATACACCTACAAAGGTATATTATGTCACCTTGAGGGGGAAAGGTTTGATAACCCCTGTCCTAGGTCCTGCGGTCTCTGATGGCAGGAGCCAGGCCTTGCTCTACCCAGGTCCGACACGTCACGGAAGTATAATAAATGTGGACCGAGCACATAAATGCAGGGGCAAGGGCATCTCTTGAAAGCAGGCGAGGAGGAAATGAGCGTATTTCCTCCAGGTGGGTGGAGGGAGTTGATAACGTGTGTTCCTGATATTACGTAAATGTTCATATTCTTACATTTTGCTATAATTTTATAACTATAATTATAATTTTCCTCGTGTGTGACTGGAAAGATTCTGGGTAAAAGGCTGGGAGAAAGAGCAAAAGAATGAGGGCCTCCAGGGAGACGGTGAGGAGCAAGACTGTCCCCGGCTGCTCAGGCCCTAAGCCTGGGGTCACATTTTGTTCTCTGGGTTCCTTTTTTTCCCAAACTCAATCATCAGCAAATCTTATTCTGTCTCTTCCATAAAATGTGTCCAAAATCTGGCCACTCACCACTTCAGCCCTCATGCTCATTCTGGCCACACCGGCCTTTCTGTTCCTCCTCAATCATGCCCAAATCACTCCCACCACAGGGCCCTGACATTGCCTACACTAAGCTCCTATCTCCGCTCCTCCATCCCCACATCTTCCTGGGCTCAGCTCAGGACAAAGTCCTGCCCACAGTCCTATCAATACATCACACTTAACTCCCATGACCTTGACCACAGCAACCTCGATCTCTTTGCTCAAGTGTATGGGTTCATTTACTTGTTTGTTTGCTTTTTGTGGCACCTCTTAGCACCTGCCCTGAGCATGCTGTGACCCTAGGCCCTAGAGAGCTGACATGCAGACACTCCAGGACCGTTGTAAATAATTGAGGAGCAAATAAACAGAGAAACAGGGAACACACGTTATGTGTGTAGATGTCGCAAATCTGCTTTCTTTGTTAGAACGGGAGTGTAGCATCATACCCCTGACTCCCTCCGTACATCACTACTCACTTCTCAGTGTGAACAAAACGAGACCTGCTTCCCAGAATGTTCCAGCCACCTGTCTGTCACAACAAGCCTGTGTCTAATGTCAGCACCTGTCTCACTCTGCTTCGTTAGCTGAGGCAGCGTTGGAGTAGTTGAAGAGATACGCTTTAAGTCTTTGTGACTCAGCTTTAAGAAAAAACATTAATAACGGAACTTATGACATAGAGTATGTAAGGATTCAGTGAAATAGTGAACATAATTTATTTCTGTTTCTAAAACTGGCTAATTTTTCAAGCAATATTAGCAAATATCTTCTGGCACTTTCTGTATTATAGCATCTCTCACCCGCTCCCATCCTTGAGATATTTGGAAATTTGAAAGGATGAGTATATATTTTGAGTCAAAATACGTCTTAAAATCTGCAAAATTCAATGCGTCTGAAAGCTGATTGACTGCAAGCTTTGGGGAGACACAGTGGGCACGCGGTCCCGGGTGCACTGCCTGCAATGACAGAACCACCCTCTGGGAGCCTGGGAGAACACAACAGACTTTATGGGATATGGAGCTTCTTATCATGACTTCTGTATTGTAAATCCCTTTTCAGATTTGTTTAATAAAGGCATTAAAAAGGGTTTTTTTGATGATATATTTAGCTGTTCATAGATCAGTTGGATATTAAACTATAGTGTGGTTTGTTACTCTGTGTATAGATGTGACTGATGACAAGAATTACTCAGCCTAGGGCATCACATGCCCTCTGCGCTCAAGCCCGCGGCCAACTAGGACAGGACACAGTCAGCCGTGTGAACATGCGTACTATGACGCAGGTGCCTCACTCCATCCTGCTTCCCCAAACCTGGTCTTGGTTTCTGATCCTTAAGGGTGAGGCTAGCCACTGCTGGAACGGAAGCCTTCCCTAATCCCAGGGCAGCAGTGACAGGCCCAGCTTGGAATGAGAAAGATGGTTCATGGCAAAGGTCTGAAGACAAGGACGGGAATTTTGTGGACCCGTGCTCTGAAGTGCTGGGAGGAATGGGGAAGCAATCATAAGCAATCATGGAAAGAGTAGCCTTATGGGCACAGTGGAATCCTTTCCAACCTCCCAGAAACAGAGGTGCAGTTTCCAGAGGGAGGGCAGGGCTATCCCTTGGGAGAACAGCATTAGGGTTTGGAAGGAAGGACAGAGAATTACTAGAAACTTAAAAAAAAAAAAAAAAAAAAAGTCTTGACACAAAGCTTGAAAACTGATGTATTTAACATTTTTAAAAAATGAAATCAGCCCACAGACTTGTAGTTTTTGCATATTTTTAAATTCAAGAAACTTGTATCTCCGCTATGTTTTGAACTCAGTAGTGTATGCCAAATTAAGGGGTTCTCAAAAATGTCTACTTATTTTTTATAAGATGTATTTATTTATTTGAGAGAGAGAGCAAACATGAGCCATGGGGAAGGGTAGAGGGAGAGAACCTTGAAGCAGATTCCCCACAGAGAAGGGAGCCTGACACAGGGACTCGATCCCACAACCCACAAGATCACCACCTGACCCCAAACCAAGAGCCAGACGTTTAACTGACTGAGCTCCCCAGGCACCCTCTAAAATGTCTTTTTAGAAAAAGCAGTTTCAGGCAGTTCATTATAAAGATCCCTCTGAACTGTGGCAACTTCCCTTTCTCCATCAGAAAACTTCTCTAGGTAGGCTGCAAACATCCTCAGAAGCAGTTTAACCTGAACACAACAAAAGGAAGTGGGGAGACACGTGGATACCAAGCATAAGGCATTTTCATAAGTTAAGAGGACTCAGAGCCGATGCACACCCACAGATAGATCTATTCTGATGCAAGAATATTTATGCGCACAGACTCCACTCAGACAACCCATGGGTGCCCGCTGACCTAGAGCATCAGATGATCTAAGTCATCTGTACTTTCGCTCCATAAGAGTATAGCGTGCATGAAACGGATTCCACTTCATACACTGACACACAAGAATGGAATGTTTTTATGAATTTTTAAAACCAATTTTATTTGCAACTAACAAATTATAAAAAAATTACTTCTTTAAATGGAAATGAATGATTGTCATTTCTTGAAGTTAGTGGAGGTAGAAGATGTATACTGTGTTGAAGGCCGCACAGAAGAGGGTTCTTATTCCAGAAGTAGTTTACCTCATGTTGTAGACATGCCATTTGCCATCTGTAATGTGAAGTGATTTCTTTTAGATTTATTTATTTATTTGAGAGAGAAAGAGAGCACGGGGAAGGGAAGAAGGAGAGGGAGAGAGAAAGTGTCAAGCAGACTCCCCACTGATCACAGATCCCTAAATAGGCATGGTGTTCAATCTCACAACTCTGAGACCATGACCTGAGCCACAATCAAGAGTGAGATGCTTAACTGACTGAGCTACCCAGGCAGCCCTGATTTGAAGTGATGTCAAAGACCGACACTGAAGAATTGAATGTATTCTAGTAATAGATATATATGACTCCTAAAACCAAGCAGACAACCAGACAACCAATGAACCAACCAACCAATAAATTATGGGAAGGAAAAAAAAAAAAAAAAACTACTCTGAGTGCCTTTCATCAGTTAGTGTAAGGTCAGACTGAACGCAATGTGCTATTAATTTATGGATACATGAGAACATACTTAAACAGGCTCTGCACTCACACAGCAGACTCAGATCCACAGGCATACACCATCGCCACAAGCTTGCCGAAATATGAGTATACAGTAACTTTCAGGGATTTTTATAATAATTTGGGAGGTCGTTCATTGCCTCTTCGGATAAACCACTTTATAAAACACAAACAATGTGACATGGGTAGCTGATCCATAATCTAATCTTATATCTGCTCAGTGCCTTCATTTCTTTATTATTATGAGAACTTACCAGAGAGACTAGATGCCTCAAAAATGACAACAGCATAGAGGCAGGATATCCAGGGCAACCAAGACAAGAGGAAGCTAATGGGAAGGCAAGACTGACTGATACAGACTTTGAGTAGTCAACACTTACACCGGACTTTAGGACCTGTAACTGTCGTAATGATGGCCACTGCAGCACTGCTTATGAGAACAGCATTTTAGAAAGAACTGGAATATCTATTAACCTGGAATGATTGAACGAGTTTTAGTGCACCCACACCTGCCCAGGCATCCTGAAGACCTGGGTGGTGAAGTAGACATATAAATAAATAGATCTAGGGAGGTGTCCATGCTTTATGAAGTGAAAATAAGCAAAGGATTGCAGAACATTAATAGTACGTGTGTATATAAAATACATATATATATGTAAGATACATACATATGTGTGTACATATATGTTTGTGTGTATGTATATAGATATATATCTATGTGGACATATATAGATATATATAGATATCTATAGTTATAGTATCTATATATAGGTATATATAGATACTATAACTGGGGATAGACAAATGTTAGATATATAACCTTAATATGTTGACTTTATGATTATTGAATTTGTTTTAATAAATTTCATTTTCAGTTCAATTCTGCTATGACAACTTATAGCAACTTTATTCTAAAATGAAGCTGTGTAAGTTTTACATTTTAGAAGAAGACTAGGAAGAAGAAGGAGGAGGAGGAGGGGAGGAAGAAGGGGAAAAAGATATATATAAATATCATATATAGATATATATAGATATCTATATATATCCACAATTGTGCACACATATAGATACATGAATAATCAAATACCTATATTTATATGATCACAGAAAGGCAGATGCAGGGCAGAGAGTAGAATTTAATTTGTTCATATCTTAAATATGAGAATTTGGATGACATATACTTTCTCTGTGCTTTATTTTATTTTTCAAAAAGAACTGAAATATACATTTATAATTCAGAATGATAGCATGTGTATGTGTGTTTTCTTAAGGGTTATATGATGAATTCTTTACACTGTATCTCATTGCCATCTAGGTCAATGGTTTTCATAGACTAGATACAATACAAGAAGACAGAGGATAGGCAAGAAGTAACCTTCAGGAGAGCTGTAACTTAAGGCAGAAATGAGGATGATATTTTATTACAGAAGAACAATGAAAGGAAATGTCTGAAGAGAAGAAAGCACATGAGGTGAAGGGAATGGAGAAAAAAATAATTTTTTATTAATCAAGACAAAGAATTCTGGAGATCAAATGTCTATCACTCTGACTATAGTAATGATACGGTATTGTACACTTGAAATTTGCCAAAAGGGTAGATCTTATTTGCTCTCATAATTAAGATAACTCAATTAACTTCATTTAAAAGAAAAGGTAACTGTATGAGGGGATAAACATGTCACTCATCTTGATTATGGTAATCATAATGTTTACCTATATCAAAACATCACAATTTATGCCTTAAAACTATAGAATTTTTTTGTCAAATATACCTCAATAAAACAGGAAAAAAAACCTGTAGAAATGCATACTATAACTGGGGATAAACAAATGTTAGATATATAACCTTAATATGTTGACTTTATGGTTATTGAATTTGTTTTAATAAATTTCATTTTCAGTTCAATTCTGCTATGACAACTTATAGCAACTTTATTCTAAAATGAAGCTGTGTAAGTTTTACATTTTAGAAGAAGACTAGGAAGAAGAAGGAGGAGGAGGAGGGGAGGAAGAAGGGGAAAAAGAGGAAGGGGAGGGGGAGTAAGGTACATATTGAAAGTGGTAAGAAACACCCTGAAAACCATTCTGACTAGTTTGATATGAAGTTTGAATCAGGTACAGTAACACTAAGGGCACCTTGGTCAGTGTGTGCTACAAATACAGTTGCCTTGAGCAAGATGAGAGTAGGATTGGAATCTGGAAAGGGACAGGGGCTGGGAGGGAGCTTGCTGTTGCCATGACCCAATGTGGAGGTGAAGACAGGTCCAAAAAAACAGAAGGACTTAGAATTGAAAATAGGCAGGACTAAGTATCCCACAGCTGCTGGCATGATCAGAACCTGAAGTCAGGACTTCCATGGTGATCTCAACATTGCGGTCAGTCAAAAGACTAACCGATCAGTCTGTAGAAATGGCCAATGGATGGTAACACCCAGATTTTGTTGAGTTGGTTCAGTTTGTTATCTGGGACACTGAACATCTCAGAATATCCGCAGATGGAAAATGTTATGGGAGAGTAAATGCACAAGGGGAACAGCAGTGATTTGACCAGTATGTTGAGAGAGCCAGCTAGGAAGACTGAAAGTCCTACACGAGTAGCCAGAGGAAGCAGGACACCAACCAAATGCTAGGAAAATAACAGAAAATACTCTGCCAGTATTTTCCTAACCAGTGGTAGAGGAAGCAGTGGGGGCTGGAGCCTGAGGGAAAAACTTTCCCCAAGTGCCCATGCTCTGATCAGAAGAGCCAGGAGGCATGGCGGGTATGGGAGGGCACTCTGTAGGCAGGCGGTGCTCAGGGAGGTCCTGGGCAGAGCTGTCAGGAATGGACCCAGGGTCCATGAAGGAGCCACAGCAAGCATCACGGAAAGTGAGCAAAGTCTGGGCAGAACGCAGCAGAGGGCAGAGAAATGCTTTAGAATGGCTGAAGGAAATAGGAGAGCTTCAGTGAGAAGTGCTGTTTAATCGGGTAGGGTGTGCGGTTGGGGTTCAGACCCATGAGAGAGAGTGTGGTAACTTTTTCATTGCAGAGCTCCATGGAGGTCTTCATTTCATTCTAGAGACAGAGCCAAGGCTACCTGGTACGGTACATGAGGACCTCAGCCGGGATGCCGGCCCAGAAGTTAGTCAGATACGCCAAAGGACACATCTCCAGGGAGGGTGTGAGGAGGCAGGCTGAGCTCTACAGGGCGAGAGGAAAGAGGGGCCAAGTGTGGGTGCCTAAGAATCTCGGCTGGACCCATGAGCTTCATTCTGAAAATCCCCCAGCGGAAATAATTCAGTAAAAGCTTGCTTCATTGAAGTTTTTACATATTTGTTGCCCATCTTCCTGAATCCTGCATCAAGATAAACTCATTTTACATATAAATTTTAAATATATATTTATCTATATATATGCTAGCTTCTGAGGACTTTTAATTCAAATATGAGGTTTTTTCAAATATGTGTCAATCATAATTTTAATTTTATTTTCATTTTTCATTCATTGAATTATTTAAATACATATGCTTATATATACACAAATGTATGTATATAAAGATGCTTAAGTTTGGTTTCAGACATTTGTCCATGAAATACATGTAGTTGAGCATTTTAATCATTGTATCTAGACAGGGCCCTGCAAGTCAGTGATATTAATTACAATATTCATGAGGTATTAAAACTGCTTCCATAAAGCAAATATTTGAAGGGTCATTTTCTCCTCATGTTCATGGGAGGGTGTTAAAACTGGTGATTTTAATTCTGACCAAGGATAGATGAAGTCAGATAGGAATGTAGCTAACAGAGTGATGCTCTAGATATTTTAAAATCTTTATTTTTCCATGTGTGTGCTCATTGCATAAGACTTCTCGCAATACTTGACAGCACAAGACATTGGAGCTATTTAGAATCATAAATGCCCTCTGTGGACATTACAGACATGAAATATTTAATTAGGAACACTTTGGTTCGTCATGTTCAGATTCAGAAGTGATCCTGTGAGATCATCTACCAGCTTCAGTCTTCCAGCAAAACGTGTCATATGAAATACAAGCCTTTCTCTCAACAGCAAAACAATCCCTATTTCAAGTAAGTTCAAAATCACTTCACTGACTTCAAGGAAGCCATGGGGGTTCTTGCTGTTTCATGTTAAGAAAATGATAATAATTTGCATTTCTCCCTTGTAAGCACCTTCAAAAGCGAGTGGGGCTCCACATTCCTGTCCCACCCCAGAGATGTATTGTTTCAAGTGCAGCTGCTCAGCATCTGACCGCGGGGAGATGGCCACAGGGTGCCCATCGGTGAGCTGCCCTGCTCCCCCCCACTGCCAGGGTCCTACTTGGCACCGTTGACAGCTACCAACACACTTCATGCATCATCGGAAACCCAGAAAAACAACGACCAGGTCATTAACACCATCTTTCAAATACACAGGTCCAACCATCACTTAGAGGATTGTGAAGACCAGCAGAACACAGAGCATTTGGAATATTCTCTTTGTAAGTCTGCACATCGGTGAGAGCCACTGAGCGACTGTCACCAATACAGACTGACTAGTCCAAGCCTCAGGCGATGGGAAAGCCTGCTGCTGGAAAATATGAACCACAACTGAGCTTAATAATGACAAATGAACCTTTTGTGTTGTGTGTATGACGTTCTGATGAAAATGGTGTTTTGTTTATCTGGAAACATATTAGTACAATATATTTAGCTATTTTTAGAACCCATAGAATATGTACACTTGTGGGACTCGTGGCCTGGAAATAGCTATAAAATAAAAAAAAAAATTAAAAAAAAAAAAACTTCAGTCATAGCACAAACTTCTCTGCCTTTCCCAGCGATATAAAACAATAAATGTTTGGTCATTATTACAGCTATTTATTCAAAATCATTTATTGGGTCTCACAATTGGCCATCCATTGTGTAAGAATGGAAATTCAAAGATGTCGTATGCATAGGCTTGCTTGCAAAAGATAATTTAAGTAACATATTTCATTCAAATTTAAGATTTCTAAGATGTACAGGGGCGCCTGGGTGGCTCAGTGGGTTGAGCCGCTGCCTTCGGCTTGGGTCATGATCTCAGGGTCCTGGGATCGAGTCCCGCATAGGGCTTTCTGCTCAGCAGGGAGCCTGCTTCCCTTACTCTCTCTCTCTGCCTGCCTCTCTGCCTACTTCTGATATCTGTCTGTCAAATAAACAAATAAAATCTTAAAAAAAAAATTTCTAAGATGTACAAAATAAACAAACAAAAACACTTAAAAATAAGAAGCAATGTTTAATTTTAGCTTTCCACAAGTAAGAATTGGGTCATACAAAGCTCTTACTGTTTTGGGAATTTTCCCTATATTTTGGGAGATTTGACCATTTCTCCTGCTTCTGTTGAAAGGCATGGTCAGACACTCCAAGAGCGGCTTGGAGTATGGAGGTAATCTTTTTACAACTTCAGATAGTAAAATAAAATAGAGCTTTACCTACTTGTGGTTCTTTTTCCCTTTGCCCCCTCAGAGGGTAACATAGGTCCTTATTTGCCAGGATAATTATAGGTTTTGGCTGTTTCCAGCTTAATTATTAATACATCACTCTTTAAGAGAGTTCTGGTTCAGTTAGTAAATCCTATGGTCAACCCATTAACTAGTTTTGGTTTGCAAGAAAGTATAGAGTTTCTGCCACGAACCCGACGATGAATATGGCTTGGATAATTCAATAATAGCACGTTTTCACCCTGATATGATGTCTTAGTTCAGGGAGTCTGACAAGACACACAAGCACACAGCAGTGCCATACTTCCAAGAACTGTGAGTTTAGTAGCTGGGGAAATAAGCTTGCAGAAGCCAAGTGGCAAAATAAGAGTGGAATGGTGTTGGGTCCCCGGCCATGAAAGACGGATGTTGTGAAAAGGACCTTTCCCCACGGACCATAGAGAATTGTTGAAGGTTTAATGCTAAAGAAGAACAGACTCATATTTTACCTCTGTCCTCACTGCTGTAGAATTGTGGGCGTCAAGGCCCTGTGGTGGGAGCTCCCATGAACACAATTTTAGCTCAAGATACATATTTGGGCAATAAGTATCAAAATTATGAATGTGTGTAAATTATTACTCTAATTCTAACTCAAGGAATTTAACCTGCCGAAATGGCTGCTAAGAGAGCGAACATAAAGATGTCTGTGGAAGCGTTGTTGACGACTATGGAGAGCAGGGCAGTCTGGACACTGTTGAAAAGAAGAGGCTGATGGCACACTGTGCACCCATTAAAAACCATAAGTAATATCTGGAGATGTATACACTCTGCATCTACTAAAAGTGAGTTATATCTGGATACGTATTATATATTATGTATATGCATTACATATACACATACATATGCAGCATGTTGCAGAGTAACAAAGCAATCTGTAAATTTGTGGCATAATATTTAAAGTTAAAAGGTGCCATTGAGAACCACAATGAGGAGGAGGAAGGAAGGCAATAAAGGAAAACCATGCCCTTGTGTGTGTATCTGTGGGTAGAAACATAGATGCAAAAGTCTTAAAAAAGTACACAGCAACAGTCAGCACTGAACATCTTGGGGACTGAAATGTTTAGTTCCTTCGCTTTTTGCTTTCCAGTTATCTGTGTCCTTTGACTTTGTAAAATAGTGATCCCATATTTGTTTTATCAAATGCACATTTATATACACATTTAGTTTTTTTAAAGATATTTCCCATTAATTGTGGAAAACAGTGAGGAAGGTGGAGAATGGAACAGGACAAGCTGCTGAGCTATCTCACAGCCATCACATTGCGCGCTAAGGAAAGACGCTGACCTAGAGTACTTGGTTGCTAGAACACTGGCAAATGGAAAAGGGAGAGTGAATCCAGAGGGTACTTAGGGGTGAAGGAAAAATGCTCAATAGAGGAGGCAGAGGAGGAAAAGAGTCTAGAATCAAGGTCATTGTCTGGATCGCATGACAATATGAGGGACCCAGAGAAAGGCTGTTGGAGGGGAAGCAGATTGGTGAGGTAGAGAGAACCAATGTTTTCTTTATCTGTCCACTTTAAGGGCTGCTAGACTGCCCCAGAAATGCCCTCGGACCATCTGGACTTAGGGCACGGTGCTTAGGTAAGCTGATGAGGTAAGCATCACTCTCATCAGAGAAGACAGCGCTTGAAGCAATGGAGGTAAGAAGGGCTGGGGTGTCTGGGTGGCTCAGTGGTTTAAAGCCTCTGCCTTTGGCTCAGGTCCTGATCCCAGGGTTCTGGGATCGAGCCCCGCATTGGGCTCTCTGCTCCACGGGGAGCCTGCTTCCTCCTCTCTCTGCCTGCCTCTCTGCCTACTTGTGATCTCTATCTGTCAGGTAAATAAATAAAATCTTTAAAAAAAAAAAAAAGGGAAAAAAAAAAGAAGGGCTAAGAGGTGATCCTCTAATAGTAGCGATAACAATACTTCGAGGCATTCCCATACATGGTCATTCATCTGATAAACACAGAAACACCATCAGGTTCAATATTATCATCATTATTAAGATTATTGGCAAATGAGGAAACTGATAGAGAGATTTTAGGTTTTTCCCAAAGCACACGGCCAGGAAATGGACAAAGGCTGGAGCCCGGGGCTTTAAGTAATGCATCCGGTTCTCTCCCACCGTACCACTGCCCTGCAAGACCCCGGAATCATGTATCTGGGGAGAGATGATCGTGAAATTAGAACTGTCTCTTAAGGTGAATTGGAGATGAGGGGCGCCTGGGTGGCTCAGTGGGTTAAGCCGCTGCCTTCGGCTCAGGTCATGATCTCAGGGTCCTGGGATTGAGTCCTGCATCGGGCTCTCTGCCAGCGGGGACCCTGCTTCCCTCCCTCTCTCTGCCTGCCTCTCTGTCTACTTGCGATCTCTCTCTGTCAAATAAATAAATAAAAATCTTAAAAAAAAAAAAGGTGAATTGGAGATGAAAAGGAAGTAAAGAAAGGCCAGAGGAAAAGAGAAACGAGCTGGAAGATGGTGGCAACAACTCCTTAGAGACTTCTGTTAGCTTGCAGGGGCCTCAGGCAATAGTGAATTTCTCTCCAGGTGCACTTTGGGGGAAATCAGTGACCATCATGGGCCTAACATCCCTGCAAAGGGACGTTTTGCTGTGAATCTCCTTTATTTGACTTTATCAGGCTAATGGCTTCTTGGCTGGTTTTCTCATCTTCCTTCTGCCGTGGGATCTTCAAGCAAGCAGAGATCTCAGCTGCTCTGTTTGCCAGTCTTTGGCAACTATCAACAGTGTGTGACTCAAAAACACACTGAGTGAATAAATGTTGTATTGCTTTTGCTACACGTGTAATTATTAATGCACGTAAACAAGAAAAGCACTGAAAAGAAGAAAATGCGAAAGGAGATGTGTTTAGATGCAGAGTCCTTAGTAAATATTAAAAGGCAAAAAAAAAAAAAAAAAAGACCACTTCTAAGATATGTCAACCTAAGTGGGAAAGGAAAACTAGTTATTTCTGCCTCCTTTTCCCATAAAATACACACACACACACACACACACACACACACACACCTCATAGAAAACAAAACAGAAATAGAAAACTTCTGCCTTTCTGCCATAAGGACTAGATTCATTCTTTCGAGCAAATTCTGGACATACAATTATTGAAGTGTCCTCTTGTAAAGCCACTTTCGTGTTAAAACAACACCACCACTAAAAAACCCTCAGTAAATTCTGTGGACTTTTCTCACAGCAGTGCTTCCTGGGTATCTCACGCTTCTCCACTGCCATAAATAAGCACCATTCTAGCCTAGATCTTCATTCACTCATATCAAGTGAACTCTTACTGGATTTTTGTCTTTCTTTCTTTCTTTCTTTCTTTCTTTCTTTCTATCTTTCTACTGTGGTCTGCACATTACTTACTGATAGGTGAGTCATTCTAAAAATGCTGTCTCCATTGTGTGTGTGTGTATAAGTACATACACGCGTGGACAGAAGTGTGTGTGTAATTCACGTTTTGGCGTAAGATGCAAGCGGATCCAAAGTGCAGATCTTGTTTCTTGTTTTATCCTGGAGCACCAAGAGGAGATGATAAAAACAGCTGCATTTGCTCTAAGAAGGCAGTACTTGGGGTGTTGAGAGAAAATCAGGTTAGTGGGAAGAAGGGTTGTAGGCTTTCCTGTGGCAGGAAAGAAAGGATGCCAGGAAGGGGATGCACAGAGACTCAAGAAGGAAAGTGTCTCAGGAGACAAACTCAATTCATGGACAAGGTACAAATACGAAACAGTGGTAACGGGGACAATGTTGGCAATGGAGGAGCTGCCACAGTGACACGACATACTAAGAGTGGACAGGGATGAAATAGTGAGTCAGAACATGACGATGGCCAGCAAGCACTAAGGGGCACATTGTGTGCCAGGAAGGAAGCTGGTGTGCAACCGGACTTTCTGCCAAGGTGTTCAGTGACCCAGAAGACAAGGATGGGGCCATTAAACAGAGCACATCATGACTCTGGATGGGAAAGAGGTCTGTGACAGAAAGGATGGAGATACTCAGGACAGTGTCACGCCAATAATCATGTCTCTAGATGTCTCTCTACCAATCTGGGAATCCCTAATGGGTAAATATCACCTACTGAATTTATTTAAATTCCATTCCAAAACCATAAACTATTACATGTAATATTTAGTTTTGCCTTAACTTTAAAATTATCTGAATGCAAATGAATGACTTTAAACCTGCATGAATTTGTTATTTCAAATTATGTGAAAAATCTACCAAGTAATAAAAGTTCATTCTCCTTCCCCAGAAAGGGATCTGATAGACAGTTGTATTTTCTTATAAGCAATAAATTTAAAGCAACTTTTTAAAAAAGTTTTTAGATAGTAAGACTTGTTCATTGAATAAAAGGTGTAAATGTATAATTGTTGTAACTAGTTACCTATTCCCTAAATACCTTCAAATTCATCTTCTCTTCTCCAATCCTGACATCACTGTCCTGACGTAGCCTCATATAATCTTCCATAATTATAACAAAGTCCTGCTGTTTCCTGCTTCCAGTCACTTGTCCTTCAAATCTGTCCACCTGACTCTTGGCATAGTGATGTCTCCAAGACATATACACGGCAGTGCCACTTTATCCCCCTCTGTTTCCTGACCCCCAATCATTACCGTGACATGTAAACCCTTTACCTATCTTTCAGGATCTGAATTATGTCTTTTTAAACGTAATCATTAATAATTGTAATAAAGAAGAAGAGAAGGAGGATGAGGGGGAAGGTAGAGGGGAGGAAGAGGGAAGGAGGAGGATAGGGAGGAAGAAGAGTGGGGGAGGGAGGGAGGGACTGAGCATTTGCCAGAAGATGTTCTACGTGCTTCGTGCTGATACCCTGATCTTCACAAGGGCATTCCCCAGGATCTAACCAAGCTGGCACCTGGATTGCTGACTTGCACCCTCTATAACGGTGAGAAATAAATTTATTTGTTTATAAGGTACCCATCTGTGGTATTTTGTTATAGCATCCTAAACAGGCAAAATTCAAATGTGTAAAATCTTTGAAATTCTCAGAGTTTGACATCAACAAAAATACTCTCTAAGGAGCTCAAACTAAAATTAGGTACTGAAATTACATCACCACAGAATGCATTTGAAATATATATATATCTACGTGTATACATATGAAGATACAGACGTACACTGGCATTCCATGTATAGACTCTGGGGAAAGCGGTCAGTGTTTAATCTTCCCAATGGAAACCACATGGATGAACTTTTCAGAGCATCTGCTAATAATTCCTCTAATCTGTAACGGATGAACCATATATCACCTTCTCAAGAATTTGGTCATACAAGTTATTGCAAGTTCTACCTGAGAAAGCTGAGTTTTGAATGTATATATGAGGAAATAATTTAACAAATATCTAATTGCTGAATTAATTTTTATTGACCCTCTACTAGACTCATATGGCAGGAACAGTTACTACACTTGGGGGTTCAGAAATTTGCTTCTCCACTAAATTGGGTCTTCTTGAGGTTTCTTTTTTTTTTTTTTTTGAGATCTATTTATTTGTATGACAGAGAGAGAGAAAGCAAGCGACTGTGAGCAGGGAGAGGGACAAAAGGGGAGGGAGAGAGAATCTTAAGCAGACTCTGTGCCCAGCCCTGAGCCAGATGTAGGGTTTGACCCCAGGACACTGCGATCAGGACCTGAGCTGAAACCAAGAGTTGGATGCTCAACCCACCGCAACAGCAAGACTCCCTGAGGAAATGTTTTTTAACTTTCTACCTAGAACATACTGCATAGTAGTTTCTTCTAATATATATTTATATACTGTACACACACACATACACACACACATCAGATATATATGTTTAACAATTATTATTACAATTAATTTATTATTTAATACATGATCTGTTAGAGCATGTGTAATATTTATATATATTATGTATTCAATAATAATGCAGAATATATTGATATAATTAAGAACAATTTATATATATACGTGTGTGTGTATATATATATATATATATGAATAGATTTCTAGTAATTCTTTTTAAGTTGACATTGCACAATATGACAAATTGTGATATTCACAACCCAGCTTTCTTTGGTTATTATCTTGTACAAGCGAGTTTATATTAATGCTTCATACACATGGACACGTCTCTTGATTGTGTAAGAGTCAAAGCAAAAAATGAGACCAGGAGAGTCTATAATCATTGAGAGAATTAAGGTTTCAGTCAAAGATGAGCTTACTACGTAAACTCCAACTGACACCGGGAATTGATTTCAGTTTTCTATCCTATTTTATTTCTTAAAAGTTTGTAAATCAAGTCAAACATACAGATTGAGGCAGATCAGCACCCCTTCTCTAGAACTCTGCGTTCATGCTTCTATCAAGAGTCATTGTCTGGATGCCTTTGCATAACTGTCCTTCTCTCTTATGCTCAATATGTAATATACCTTCATCACCATGTGCTTAGTCGGGAAACTCCCTTATTTGGAATGTCTCCCAAGGAATCAAATTAAGCCTAATTATACTTAATGGCAATGACTGCTTCTTAATTTGGATGGTAATTCTGCTTAATTGAGATGCCTTCAGGTGTCTAAGTGGTGTTCTAGTAAAGAGTACTGGCGTGCATGAGAGCATCAACCTGCAATATCTTGTTTCTTCTCTGAACATTTCACCAAAATAAAGGAAAAAAAGACAAAGAATTTAAGGAAGCAATGTAACACAAGATTCCCAAAATTTAATGTGTTCATTGTTGAGTGTTCAGAATCAACAAAATCTGTATGAAATCATGAGAAATATCCATGTAAATGTATGCAAAGATGAGACAGAAACGTGAAACTTCTAAAATGAGAAAAATGTGTCAATCTAAATGGCATACTATTCATTATTTTACTGATTTTTTTTAGAGTTGGGCCAAGTTGAAAAATCAAATTCAAAATGTCAAAGAACACACTTCAAGCATTTTAACAAATTTTTAGGCTACTGGAGTCTGTTAAAACAGGAAAATAATGGGATCTAAAGCGCATCATAAACAAAATATGAATCTGATGATAACCAAAACCTCTTTGACATTATGCTTGTGTGCACTTGTTACCACAACCGTCAGCCCCACCTTCTGGCTTCCAGAGAGTTCTTTCCTCAGGCTCCCTGGGAGCTGGAGCATGGGTGTTTGATTTAGTGGGACCTGGAGAGAAGTCTGCTAGGACATTCTAGAAAACTTCTTGCATTTTTGGGAAAGACAAGCCTCATTTCTCCATTGACCATGATTATGTCACAGCCATCTTGTGACCTGAGGGTGGGGGTGGGCACTGTTACCCCCCTAGATACGGAGAAGGAAACACCAGAATCATCAACAACGTTTCTGAGCTCCTAAATTAAACCTGGAATCTTGCTGGCTCTGCCCTTTTCTTATGTGAAATAATGTTTCTTAAAAACTTCTTCTAATACCTACAGCCAAAAACATCGTATTGAGACACTGAATAACCTATGATTCCATTTCCATATGACACCCCTCACGGTGATAATGGAATACGGAGGTGCAGACATAAGTGACTCTACTCCCAGAGAGAAGAGCTAATGAAAGGCCATCACAGGGCAGTGAAAAGACACCCAGGTCCTCATCCTTGGTAGGAGCAAAACAGCTGTCAAATCTTTAATGAGTAGTTTATATCCCGGGGATCTCGGTCTCATGCCTATCAGGTAAATGGTGTTTAGACAACAGGAAGCTTCCTTTTAGATAGGGATTTCGATTATTCTAGTATGTGTGGGAAGGATAGAAACTCAGATACATAGGTATATCTGTAGGATAAAAGTATTCATGATTATTCATCTGTGATCTGGATTTAAATGAATTCTGAAAATACTGGAAGGGTTTTAATCAAGTTTCCTGACGATTTAGCTTGGAGTCACTGCCTGTCCTATCAGAACACCATGGATTCACTGTTTCTTCCATACAAAGGCCTTCAGTACTTTGAAGTTCTTTACCTGACACATAGAATTGCAAAAATCCCTACCATTCTTTACAGTGGAAGCCCACTCCACCCTCCAACTGACACAGGGAGGAAAACACGCCATCAGCATGACTCTCTTGACTCTTGTGTGGCTTCTCTGCATGACATCATGCACATCCCAGATCTCAGCAGCGTACAACACACTTCTGAATTCCAAATTTACATCTACCAGTTATGTCCACTTGAATGAATATACAGCAGGCTCCTCACTCTCATTATGCCCAAAACCAAACTCATTATCTCTTCCCATAAGAAAACAAAACAAAAACACTGATTCCTGAGGACCCTTCCCTGATTCAGAGTAGGGAGAACCTATACTATTCCAGACAAGAACAATCTGGAGAATAAAGGAAGGTCATTATTAACAAGGGTGCCGGGACCACAGATGATGCAGGGCAGGGTGTCCCCAGAGGGGCTGAACACATGCTCATTCTGGTAAGGGATTCACCACCACCTCCAAACCCATTCTTGATTCTCCCCTGAGTCCATTTCCTTCATAGTTACCATACCGTATCCTTGAGACTTGCCAAGAGAACAGATCTTAAAAGTTCTTACCATAATAATAAAAAAAAACTATAATTATATGAGATAATATACATTAACTGTTTTGCTACATATATGTGTGTGTGTATACATGCATATATATATGCATATATATATATATGTATATATATATTTACATTATACACCCTACAGTAAAACAATATTATGTCAATTATATCTCAGCAAAGCTGGGGGAAGTGGGAAAGCACAGAACCTCCAGATCATTGGGAGGCAACCGAATGAAGGACACTCACTTTGTATCTAATCCTGGACGTCCTTTCTGATAAATGTGGATCTATCTACACAAATGCAGCATGAGCTTTTCCCTTCGAACAGCGAACAGTGAGGGTATATGACATCTGTGTGGCTGTGTGTCGTAAACAGCCATCTGAGCTGGAGTATTGATGGCATCAGCTTCGCAGAGGTGGAAGCCGAGAGCCTTACCTTGTCTGGGTCTGTTGTGGTGATGACCCACACACAGTGAGCATTGTCCTCATACTGCACCGGGTAGTTAGGGGACGTAATGACGCCACTGGGTCCACGCAGATTGGAGCCACATGTTCTAGCTAGAAACACATAGAAATGGTATTATTTTCTGCATCATTTTATCAGTATGGTGAAGACATAACGGAAACATGGAATGTCAAATTAACTAATCACTAATTATGATAAAAAATGGTTCATGAACTCAAGTTGGTGAGGGAAGTTTGCTCAGCCACCCGGACCCTTGTTTGGGACTTGCAACGTGCAATGGAACCCAAGGCATTACCATTCACAGAATGACCATGTTCCTGATGCTACCATGGACAGTGTCCAGTCAAACTGGCCCATCTCCATCCCACTCTGACTCAAAGAGAGTCTGCATGTACATGCGGCTGGACATGGATGTCGTGGAGGGGAAAGCAAGTGCAGGGGGCTCCGGAGACCCCCACTATGCCCTCTTCTGTAGGACAATTTCGTCTTCTGCACTAAAAATGAGGATGGTGGGACAGATCATCTCAAAAGTCTCTTTCAAGCTTTCGATTCTATTCTGCAATCAACTATGCAAATTTTTTTACAGCACAATGCAAACAGGAACTTCAAATAGAGTCGACAATTTAGAGAAAGAAAATAGACAGAAGGACTCTGAAAGGAAAAAGGAAAAAAGAAAAAAAAAAAAAAAGGACCTTAAATTGAGAGACCAAGCAAATCATAGAAATGACATAACCCACAAATATGACTGTTTTTTACTATAAAACAAGGAGTTCAACTGACCTCCATTTTAAGAAAGGTTTGTTTTTGGTTTTGGTTTTGTTTTGTTTTGTTTTCAAATCAATAGATAATTTTTAGAAATCAAGTGTTGGCTTGCAATGCAACCCAGACTTCACATGAATAATTTGAAGTGGGTTTGAGAAAAGAGCAGGAGAAACTAATTTCACAAGAAAGAACTAATGTAAGGGAAGCTCGAGTTCATTTTTCTTAGACTTCATATTACACAAACTGATTCAACTGTCACCCAATAAAAGATTAAGCCTAGTCAGGACCCATCTTGCCTTTGTTCTTTTTCTTGGCCGAGCACCCACTCCAGGTCAAGGATTGTTTTTGGGAGATTCACAAAGTCACAAAATTGAGAGACAGGATTCTGACTTCCAAGGGCCATCTTATTGCTGAAGGGTCAGGAGAAACCATTTAATTGAGCTTTTCCTAATTGCCCCCAGGAATATACACTTCTTGTTCTACGTATCAACATAATAGTGGGACAAATCATACCTATTCCTGATGATAGTTCTTTATTGTAATGATTAACTTACAGAGCTAACTCTCCTACAAGGTTGTGAATTCCTTGACCTTGAGAAAACATCTTTCCCTTATCCTCAGCACCATGTCCGCTGTCCACAATTGCAGACATAAAAATGTGAGAGTAGACAAATTTTCAGTGGTTCAATACTTTGAAAGTAATTAGCTAAAAATTCATCTGCTATACATTGAATAACAAAAACATGGGGTAATCAACATTTAAAATACTGGCATTTACTTTGCAAATGGATGAGATTTCTTAGATGAAGATGCATAAAAGATGGTCTGGTTTTCAAAATTCTGGTGTGTCCTGGCTCAAAAGGTCCTCCAATGGAGAGCTAACTGCCCACATACAATTCCACCTCGGCACTCAAGGACTCTAGTTTTAGGAACATGTTCTCAGAAAAGATCGTGCGCTTCAGATGGGAAAGCTTCCTAAAGCACCTTATTAACAGCACTCATGAGGAAACCTCAGAAGAAAAGTTATCATCAATAAATGTGGAGTTGCAATATCTTTATCTAACATGCTCATTCCTGGCTCAGTTTCACACCGAAAGGCTGATGGAAGCATAATGTTCTGTTACTTGATATTTTTTGACTTAATTTTGAATTAATAGTATCAAGGTGCCATTCTAAGGATTTCAAACTTCAAAACAACACTTCTAAAGAGTGAGTGAGTACAGTGGGGAACTAATTTGTTATATTCCCACTAACAACTTGTGCCCATCCAGCCATTAACCCCAGCTGTCATTCTGATAGAAAGTTCACCAAATCTGACATTCCTTCAACGGCCTTGCGTCCCACTTGTCTTCTTTGAAGCTTGACCCTTAACTTGACTTATTCAAATTGCCTACCAACTTTCCATGAAATTCTTCTTACTATTGCTTGGGGAAATATGAATTTTAATGATCATATATTTCAGTGAGATAACCATTAGTAAAATATTTATAGGAAAGCAGCACGTTTCACAGAGTTTCATGCATACTGAGAACTGTGTTTCACATAGAGCGAGGGATGAATCCAGTCGCCTCAGAGACGTTTTTCACCAGAAATTGTCAGATTAATTCATAAAGTAATTTTTCTTTTTCTTTTTTGTCTTAGAAAGATATCTCCATTTTTCAATGCATTTTTCTAATCTATTAAATTTAAGTATTTTTTAACCCATACTTTTAATCAAGCCATCAAAATAATCAGCAAAAATGAGATACGTGGTGTATTCTGTTTCGATAATTAGAACAATTCCTAGCATTTGATCATTTTCCCCGTAAATACTTGTTGTCATTTTTAAATAGTATAATGACTCTAAATAATATGATCTAACTATAGTTATTCAATTCTAATCCTCTGTTTTAGGAAACTGTTAGAACTTTAGCTAGTATCAATGACTTTACCCTTCTAAGTCTTCTCCATCCCCATCATCTGTTTCTTCCCCAAATGATGATACTGCCATCACCACACCAATTGCTTATGACTCATTCGGTGCTGCTTTCCATATCACGGCCCTCCTGCCAATCACAGATAACCTTCAGACTTTCCACTGGCGACCACTCACAGTCCAACCATCCTTGTGCAGATCCTCATTGAATAATAATGATGCATTTTGAATTACCATGACTCTATGGATTATTATCCAGGGCCACACAGTGGCTGTCATGCAGACTGGGTATTATCTTCTGCATCTCCTCCAGCTGTCTGTTCCCCAGGGTTGTTTTTCCTATCCTGTGGTTCTGTGGCAGGTTATACAAAATGGCCAGCTCCCTGAATGTTAGGGCCAAGTAAGCCACACCGTTTGCTGTGTCACACCCCAAACTTCTTCCTCATCAGCGTCAAGCATTGGAAGGCTAAGGTCCTTCAGATTCTCTGTCTATCATACGTCTTTTAAAACCTAATCTTTGTGCAGAATAAGAAGAGTCAGAGGAGAGCACACCTGAGGTGACAGAGGAACCAGGACTAAGTGCTCCACTGGCATGTGTCCCACAGGGGAGCAGCACACCCTACAGAGCTAGGGGATGTTTGGTGTACGTGTTTCTGCACCCTGACCTCTCCCCAAGGTCATGTTCTGTGAGATGATGAGGGAGGGGCCAGCCTGCAGGGCAGGCAGGGAGAAGGGAGCTGAGCCATCAGCCCAGCATGCAGAAACGTCTGTAGGATGACGACTGGTTCCAGTTTATCTGCAAACCACATCTGTGCTGCTTTGCCAGTGGTTTTCCTGCTATCCTTGACGAGGAACTCGACCAGTGCTGCGGACATTCAAAAAGCCATGTTATTATCTGATCTGGATGGCTAGAACTCTGAAGGTGTGTCACCTGGCCTGTCTCCTTCCACTCCTGGACTCTTAGCTGACTCCTCAGCACACGCTGGGCATGGATCCTGTAGCTTTTCGGACAAGTACAAACTCGTTAGCTTAGCAAAGCTGTCGGGATGACGGCAGAGCAATTGCACGGTGTCCTAGGAGGAGGGGGGCCTTCCTCCCCAGCACTGGCTTCTGTACTAAACAAGCATCCAGTGGTCCCCAAAGTATTTCATTGGCCAACATACTTAAGTAATGATAATACTGTAATATCAAACAAGATTTTATAGAAAGATTTAAAAATATCCCCTTAGTTGAAATGTATATGTATATGTTTATACATATTATAGTTGAACACCACTTTCTACTCATGCTAAGTCTCTCCCTTATCAAGATTTCCTGGAAATACAATGTCTAATATGAAGTAATACACACTTAAATGCTTAATAATGTTTAATAAATGGTCTTGGGTAATCACTGTGACCTAATGCACAGCTAGTATTACTCAGCAGCTCTGTTCTAAACTTGGAAGCTCAAAGTTTACTTATATGTCTTACGGTTTTAAAATTAAATGAGAATTCACAAAATGATAGTGGAAAATACATCAAGAGAGAAAGTGGACAGGGAGAAAAAGGCTGATTTTGAATGAAAATATATGCCATTTTTCTATTTATCAATGAATATTTATTAAGTACAAACCATATTTGTCTCACATAATTTACCTTATGTAATATGAAGTAATAATTTGTCTACTTATGTAAATTCAGTTCCAGGAATCGATACTGTTCTATAGTAACCATTTAATTAATCAAGTTAATTGGAGGGGAATATTCTAATTGACTAAATTTAAATAAAGAGGTTACCTAGACTCACATCTGAAGTATGTTTCAAGCACATTAATAATATATTTGATACTCTGTTTCCTGTATGTTTTTAGGAGAAGGCATTGTTTCCAACAACAGCTTTTATGGTTACTTCCAGATTGTCAACCACAGCAGAGAACACATGTCCGAAAGGTTAGGAGTTGTTTTTCCTCATCACAGCTTAGTTCCAAGCCTGATTTATGCAGTTCCTAGACATCTAATCTTAATTTATTTCATATTACACCCCTCAGTCTATTCAATGAGTATAGTAAAAGTAACTCCATCTGTGAGTGCTGTCAGGACTGAAAGAAGGAGATCAAGGAAGGCACTCAGCGTGTGGCCCTGTACATCACAGGCTCTGTATTACAGAAATACGCGTGACATTCTTATTGTGAGTATGGCGCGGTATCAGGCATGGGCAATATAGCAGAGAGAGAACAAAACCGAGACCCTTGCCTTCCTTGGACAATTCAATGCATAGATATACGCCATCTAATCTAACATGGACATAGCAGCTTTCTAGGAAGGTCTGAGTAAGGGTTGGCAGAGTATCTGGAAAGGGCTTACTCGGGAAGATGGTGGCCATAGAAGGATTTTGGAAGACAAGATGTTTGAAAAAAGGTGCAAGAGACAGACAGCCATGTGGACACCCGGGGAAAGTGTCCCAGGTAAAAGGACAACACATGAGAGGAGGCTAAATCAGAAACTTCCCAATTATGTTCTAGGAATGTAATCAGCACCAAATTAATTAAATTAGTGTTCAAGTCATTTTATGTCAACAGAATTTGAGAGTACTATAAAAATACACAGCTTTATTATTTCCAATAACCTAATAAAAATATATTTTTTACCCAAGTGGACTTTAACTGAAAAGCATAAAACCTTGGGAGTCTAGAAGCAACAAGAGAAATTTTCCCCAGTACACTGGAATTATAATAAAAGTTAGAAGTCTGTATGTCTCTTTAAATCTCCGAGGTCACAGCTATCTGGTAAAATAATCAGTATACAAAGTATCATCTTAAAATTAAATATGACATAATGAAGAGTTCTCAGTTATAAGTGGCCTTTTGACTATTATTTACAAGTCATTTCTGTGAGGACAGAGAATATGGGCAGGAAACAATAAACTATAGAAGTTCTTGGTAAATGACAACTTAGTAAGTTGAAGGTCATTCTTAGCTAGCCTAACCCAGAGTCCCAAAGCAACAGCTTTATTCTGTGACCCCCTGGTGCTCTAATTGGCTTCCATGTAACCACAGTTACAACTGCAAATGATACTTGGGTTTTCTTAAGTGCTCTTTCAACTTGGTGAGCAAGTAAAAATACTAATTCCACAGATCAGAGTGCATGAGTCTTAAAGGAAGTTCTCTCACTAAGACCCTGTAAATATTGATGGAATGAAATGCTAAGCTGAAACACTTTACTTACAAAAATATAATAAAACTATGTCCTCTTCCTTTGTTTGTTTGCTTATTTTAAAAGTCTACTGGCAAAGATATTTTATGTATGTTTGCATGGTGCACAGTACTTTATCCTGTGAAAAATCATAATAGCTTTCATATCTCTAAATGAAGTAAGCACAATTTCAAACAAAATCTCTTGTATAATTATCAAGCTATGACAACCATTCATCTATTTGGTAACAGGAGGAAAAGGTAATCCCCTCCATCTTCAAGGCTAATTAGCTAATGTAAGCATTGGCTAAGGACACCAGTGTCCAGACGTGAAAGATCACTTCTGACTCATGACAATTTGTCAAATGCTTCCATCAGATATTCCTTCTCTAGGGAAGGCACAGTAATTACTTAAGAGTTAGAGACCCTTCATGAAGACGGGAACCTTGAGAACCAGTCCTTAATTCATCCATCTGAAATCTCAGAAAGGTGCAAAGCTCAGACCAGGGGCATTTTATTGCATTTGAGAGACGGTTGAATTTAGAACATGTTGGCTGAGATGATCAATATTATTTTTTTAATTTATTTAAATTCAATCAGCCAAGGTATAGTACATCATTGGCTTTTGATATAATGTTCAATGATTCATCGGTTCTATATAACACCCAGTGCTCATCACATCATGTGCCCTCCTTAAAGGCGTCTTTAAAGGCTCAGAACAAATCAAGAAAACCCAAACCATGAGTTTTTCTTCTTACTTACTATTTATTACAGTGAGAGCAAAGACTAGAAAATGAACTCAGAGAATCACCCTTGTCGTTTGGGACCTATAAATAGCTAAGAAAGATTTCCTACAGCCTCTTTTGGGTGGTATTTGAAAAATCACTACATTTCATGGCAGCCATCTCCCCCTATATATTAGATATCGCAAGATACCTTTACACAGAAATAGTTATAAAATCTCCCCTAATTATTTTTTTTAATTCCACTTAAAAACTGTTTTCCTCCCCACTCTCCTATAATTGACAAGCCCATCGTTAGCGGTAAGTAGATGCACTATTTAATGAAGGGAACAATGACAGAATCAGAGTTCCTAAATACTTGAAAAACTTACTAATTTTAGTAGAAGAAAGTACACTCTCCAGTGAGGGACGCCATCCAGCAACACAGCATGGCTCACTGCCCTTACTTCTTCTCTTCGTATCCATAAGGGTGTTACTGCTTTCCCACAGGCCAAGCTAAGTATCTAGGGTTGTAATGTCCATAGTGGGCACTGGCCAGAGTGACTATTGAACATGGGAGACATGGCTAGTCTGAGCTGAGATGCACTCTAAGTGTTAAATTCCCATGTATTTCCAAGTCATAGCATAAAAATAAAAGAAAGAAGGTTAAGAATTTTTTTTTCTTATAATCTTTACATTGATGATATATTAAAAGGATAATATCTGAGAGATAGTGTGTGAAATAAAATACGTTATGAAAATTAACTTCACCTGTTTCACATTTGCTTTTTACTGGCTTTTAATTTGCTAGTAGACTTTTTAAAGATAGTTTTAATTACATATATGGCTTGTATTTTATTTCTAGTGGAGAGCACGAATCTAGAGGTCCCTCAAAACAATCCTCTAAAGGACCAGTCCACAGATGTCCTAATGCATTTGGCCATTCAGCGCTAGAGAAATTGATCCTGTCATGTTATATGCTGATTACCTGATGTTGTATGAGACTCCGCTTTCCAGACTAGATGGGTGTGTATTCATGCTGGCCTTGAATAAGAAGGCTGACCTCTTGTTAGAGAACCATGTGGCTAGAAGGGGAGTGCAGGGTGGAGAAGGGGAATGCCCAGGTTTCCTACTTAACCATGATGTTCACAGATAAGCCTCTCCAGTCCAGAAACTGGGTTGTCCTGTTTACACCATTCCAGCTTTTTAAATCCATATTGCTTAAACTCAGCACTGATACAAAAATGCCAACACATGTGAAAGAAGACTGAGTGACCACAGGTGCCCTCTCATTCATAGAAAGTGCAGGTGATATAGGGAAGAAACAGCAATAAAACATCACCCAATAAAACAGAACCAGAAACAGAGCCGTCGTCATGACGTCTGTCCGGTATTCATCCCACCTCTCCTTCTTATGGAAGTACACCCCCTTGGCAACAACTGCCATTTCACTTAATGTCTACATCCCCTCTCTTCCGTGGAAACATACTTCCTTGCTCTATATTTGACTGCCCAGACTCAAAATTATATTCCAAAGCCCCACAACAAGGTCGGAATACTTGGCCAGCAGTACTGAGCAGAAATACCTCTGATGTTTCTTGCTGGGCCTCTACCTGCTTCCTCTAAACCCCTTGTGTCCTGTTACCTGGGATTTGGACAGCATATTGGACCATGAGCAGGAGGGCCTGACCACATGCTGACAAGGTGGGTGTTGAGGAAATTTTCATCCCGAAGACAGAGTTGCCATTCTAGGCCTGTACTGCCTGACTCCTACCTTCCTTATGAGAGAGAAATGATTTCCATTTGGTACAAGCTCCTCGTGGGTTTGGATTTTTGTCACCTAGTCTTCATCACCTAATTCTAGGTAGTATATCTCAAATTCTCCTTCTTAGAAGGCTTCACGACTGTCAATTTAAATTTTTTGGTTGTTTAATGTTTTACTACTCCAAATATACTAAAATATAATTTCCTTAAAAAGTTCAGTTTAAAAAAAATACTGTTTGTTATTATTCCCTAGACACAATCTGTTCTGGTTAAGGTATACGGATTGGATATATACATCCTTCGTGGAAAGGTCTTCTTGAGGCTTACTTGCAGCTTCCAGAGCTCATCCCTTCAGAAAGTTAAAAAGTAATTGGACAAGAACTAAATAGAACAAGGACTACCGATTACTCCATAAAATTGAAGGTGTATCTAGTTCAAGCAAAACCACGGGGTCACCAGCTGGGAGGAGATAAAAGGGGATGATGGAGGTGAATGCTGTTTGCTTCTGGATGAGGGAGCTGGGCGTCTGAGAGTGGTGGGTCTCTCACAGAAAACAAACCCAGCGAGCCACACAACAAAGATGCTGCGGGAGAGCCTTTCTTTTCTAAAATATCATTGGTAGGACATGAGAATCTGTGAGAACAGGAAGCTAAAAGCTTCGCTGTACAATTATCTCGCAGTGACGTGTTTGGAGGTGGAGAATGAAGAAGGATGCCCTCCCCACCACCGCAGCCTGGGTGGGGGGCTCTGTCTTCTAAAAAGTGAGAGCCTCTGGGTGTTTGGTGTTTGATATCAAGTCAGGTTGTAAGTGGGGACCAAGATCCCAACAGAGTGTTTTGAGCTTCATATGAGATGATGAGATTCAGGAAATTTAAAAAAAAAAAAGTTATAAATTAAGAAATAAGATAAGAATCCAATAATAGCCTACACACATATTTCCTTTATGTGACTCCAAAATATCAATTTAAAATGAATGCACATTTCGTAGCTTTGTATACTTTGGGTTTTTAAAATAATGACATATGATTCTGGTATAGAAGAGTAAGGAAAACATTAAAGAATAAAAACATTTTTTCCCCTTAAGGGGAAAAAATAATACCACTGAATTAGCCCTCATTTATTTCTGGGAGCATTACACATTACCATCACTTGGTAGGAATATGGTTTTGCTGTAGTTCCTTTGGAAGCCACGTATGGCCACTTTAGTATTAGACAAAGTAGTCTAATGGCAAAGAGCAGAAGGACACAGAATTCATGTATCCTTAACCAGAGGATGGTGCATCTCCAAGAAGCATAGGAAAGAGCCTCCTTCAGCCAGAACACAGACAATAGTCTGTCCTCAGGGTGCATGAGGAGGTCAGAAGGTGCATTTCCCATAGGCTATAAACCCTAAAGTGGTTATAGGTAAGGGGAACAAGAGAGCAAATCCTGCAACATAGTCTATCTATCTTAGATAAAGCTAGCACTGTATTTGATTTCATAGGATGTATCTGATTTTTTAAAATTTATAAAATAGAATCTTTTCACTTTAAAAAGGCTATAAGGAGGCATAATATATGCTTATATATGAAACTTTGCTTTTTATTCCTTGGTTGACTTTGTGCTTTTTTCCCCCCTTCCTTTAAAAGTACCATTTTACATAAATTATCTTATGGCCAAAACATAAAAACCAAAACCAAAATCAAACCCTTGTTTTTCTTTGGATTTTTAGTAATTTTCAATATTAAAACAGCCATAATGGCTTTCTGCTGGTTTGACTGTGGTTTGTATAATTCCGGTAGGACCATTCCTATACTTCCTGGAAGTGACCCGTCAAGGTTTGGCATCTGTGAGGATGATGATGAAGCAGCTTCGGCTCTGCTATGTCAGAGATGAGTTTAAGATAATTTATCGGTGAAATATTAACTCAGGATAGTGCTGACAACTCCCTTTATCACTGGTATCATCAAAACCCAAGAATTAACCTCACTGCCCTTGAAAGGTGAGCATTTTTAGATCTGCAGGGGCGTGCATAAAACTTGCCAAAGGATCTGTTACATAACCTATTTCCATAATATGCAAACGCTGTGTGTATATATAGGCAAGTACCAAGTTATACTGAGTAAGTCTGTGTGCATGCATCTCAATGATTAGATTGCTCCCATAGCTCCTGAAATTTCAAAACCACTAATATCCTTGGAAATGCTTGCTGGCTAACCAATTTCAAAGAAATATATCTTCTCTACCTTCATCACTAGGAAAACATACATCATTTTCTGCTTTGTTCTGCTTTGTCTGTATGACACATAAACGAGGCTGCTCTGCCCTCCAGTCTCCCCGCGCATTCACAAAATGTGCCAACTGTGATGGAAGACAGAACCAGGGCGAGGACACCAGTGCGTGCACCTTACCGCGGCAAATGGGCCGATGGTCGCTCCATGCAGCCAGTGTCTCTGTGACTCTCTGACAGGTTATGCTCTTGGATCCCTGGAGCACATAATTGTCCTCACAGGAGAACTGTACATTTGCACCAACCCTAAGCAATTAAACAAAACAAAACAACCCAAATTATTCTTGGAAGCCTTCTTAAAAAAAAAAAAAAAGAATCAGCGTAATGCTGCGAGTGTCTTACACCATCCAATCAATAACACACTTCAAGCAATGCATTAGAGATTATTCTTAGATATAACCACGTAATGTAGCATGGGATAGAGTGTCAAGACCTGGGTTCCAATTTCTGTTGTGCCAACTTCAGAGCTAAATAAATGTATGAACCTTCATTTCTTATTTGCAAAAGAGATGAAATAACAAAAGAGACCAGACTTCATGGGTGTAGAGAAACAGTTGCATACCCTGACAATAAAACAATGTTGCAGCCCTTCTGTGTGAATAAGTGTCTACAAAAACAAGGATTGAGAAAGTCCAGGTTAGGAAAATGTCTCAGGACACAGAAAGACAAGTGCTGCAGGGCCCCACCTACGTGAAGGGCCTAAAATAGTCAACTCATAAAATCAAGGGCTGGAGGGGAGTTACTAGGAGCCTGTGGGCAGCAGACATGGGGTGTTACTAACCAACTGTCATAAAGTTTCATTTTACTAAGATGAAAAAGTCCTAGAGACCAGATACACAACATCGAGCCTCTAAGTCAACAGTAATGTGGACTTATAGATGACTAAGAGGAGAGACCTCATGAGAAGTGTTTTATCACAACAAAATAGAATAAAATTCTCCCAAAGAAAGGCAGGAGGGAGAAAATGTCTCAGTAAAAACAAATCTATGTTGGGAATAGGAGACCTAAATTTCCTCTGATCCCAGGAGATCAGCTGGACAGTTAGCAGACCATTCCGAACTCCTACAAACCCAACAGGAGATCGAAGAGAAGAGCAGCAATTCTAGGAACAGAAAAGTGACCACTTTCTGGAGGGCAGGACGTGCGAAGAGTGAATCCGAAGCCACGGGAAGACAGAGGGGGCGGGGGGGGGGGGCTGGGGCGCTCCGTCAGCCGCTCCCGGCAAGCAGCAGAGCAGCAGAGCACAAAATCAGAACTTCTAGAAGTCTGCTCCATGGAGGGACATCGCTCCAGAGACTAAGTGGGGATGGAACCCTCTCGGGGACAGTGTGGTCTCAGGTCCCCAGGGTCACAGAAAGACGGGGAGTACCTGAGTGCAGCAGAGCTGCCCCATATTGGAGCAGGGAAGCCGGGGGCAGAGACGGAGCTGAGGAGTTGCCATAAACTGTCATCCCTGGCAGAGTTGGGATCGAGCAGGGACCCCACAAGTGGCAGATCTGAGGAGACCCTCTCCTTTCTCCTCTGGGAGGAGCAGTACAGGAATGTGAGGCAGGAATCTGCTCAGTTTGACTCCAAACAGGGCCGCGCGCCAGAGACAGAAATGCTCGGTCACAGGCCGGGGGAGCTCGGAGCGCGGCCGGAGACCAGGGAGACTGGAGGGACTGATGGCTCATCCCCGAGGGCGCACTGAGGAGCGGCCCCAGCTCTCAGCTCCTTCCACCGCAGCCTGGGCGGCCGCCATCTTGGTTCCCGTCCGGACTCTACGGAAAGCGCTCAGGGAACAAAAGCCCCGAGAGCGAACCAGCAGGTGACTTAGCCCGGCCCCTGGCAAGGGGGGCGCAATCCCGCCTCCGGCAAAGACACTTGAGAATCAGGGCAACAGGCCCCTCCGGCAGGAGATCGGCAACACCATCCAGCCAGACGGAGCTCACTGACCAAGGGGAACAGAGGAACTCCCGCGGGGAAAGCAACGCATAGAATTCATGGCTTTTTCCCATGATCCTTTAGTATTGGAAAGGTAAATTTTTTAAATTGTATTTTTTTTCTTATTCTATCTTTTTTCTAATTTTTCCTCTTTTCTATTTGACCTATTTTATCTCTTTTATCTTATCAATACCTTTAAAAAAATATTTTTAAATTTCCTTTGTTAAAGTCATATTCTATCCCTTAATTGTATTTAGCATTTTTTTGTATACATATCAGTTTTTCTTCCTTTAAAATTTTGGGATACAGTTTCCTCTAACAGACTAAAACATACCTTAAATTTAGCATATGGCTTTCTTCTAGTCTCCAGACTGATATTTTCTTCTTTGTTTTTTTCTTTTTTCACCCAACTTCTTACCAATTCCCTTTTTAATATCTATTTTTAATTTTCATCTTTACAGTAATATTCCATTCCTTCATCATGTTTACCCTTTGTGTGTGTGTGTGTGTATAGTTTTTATTTCTTTAAAATTTTGGGAGGCAATTTCATCTAACACACCAAAATAAACCCAAAATCAAGTATGTGCCTCTTCCCTATTCACCAGCCTAATCATATCTTTTTTTTTTTTTTTTCCTTTCTTCTCCCCCCAGTTTCAGGTCTCTTCTGACTTGGTTAGTGCATATTTTTCTGGGGTCGTTGTTATCCTTTTAGTATTTTATTCTTATTCATCTATTCTTATCTGGATAAAATAACAATGTGGAAAAACTCACCTCAAAAAAGAACAAGAGGCAGTACTGACTGCTAGGAACCTAATGAACATGGACATTAGTGAGATGTCAAAACTAGAGTTCAGAATGACAAAAAGTGCCAGTGGGGTTTGAAAAATGCATAGAAGATACTAGGGAATCCCATTCTGGAGAAATAAAATCCTTTTCTAGAAAAAATAAAAGAACAAAAATCTAACCAAGTTGAAATAAAAAAGCTTTTAATGAGGTGCAATAAAAAATGGAGGTTCTTACTGCTAGGATAAACAAAGCAGAAGAGAGAATTAGTGATACAGAAGACCAAATGATGGAGAGTAAAGAAGCTGAGCAAAAGAGATGAGCAACTACTGGACCATGAGGGGAGAATTCGAGAGATAAGTGATACCACAAGATGAAACAATATTAGAATAATTGGGATCCCAGAAGAAGAAGAAAGAGAGACAGTGTCAGAAGGTACATTGGACCAAATTATAGCAGAGAACTTCCATAATTTGTGGAAGGGGACAAGCATCAAAATCCAGGAGGTGCAGAGAACCCCCCTCAAAATCAATAAAAATAGGTCCATCCCATCATCTGATAGTAAAACTTACAAGTTTCAGAGACAAAGAGAAAATCCTGAAAGCAGCTCAGGACAAGAAGTCTGTAACATACAATGGTAGAAATATTAGATGGGCAGCAGACTTTTTTCCACAGAGACCTGGAAGGCCAGAAAGGACCAGCATGATATATTCAGAGCACTAAATGAGAAAAATATGCAGCCAAGAATACTCTATCCAGACAGGATGTCAATGAAAGTAAAAAGAGAAATAAAAAGTTTCCAGGACAAACAAAAACTAAAAGAATTTGCAAACACCAAACCAGCCCTACAGGAAATATCAAAAGGAGTCCTCTAAGCAGAGAGAGCCTAAAAGTAGTAGACCAGAAAGGAACAGACACAATATACAGTAACAGTCACCTTATAAGCAATATGATGGCACTAAATTTCTATCTTTCAATAGTTACCCTGAATGTAAATGGGCTAAATGCCCCAACCAAAAGACACAGGGTATTTGAATGGATAAAAAAATAGGATGTGCTGTCTGCAAGAAACTCATTTTAGACTCAAAGACACCACCAGATTTAAAGTGAGGTGGTGGAAAACAATGTACCATGCTAATGGACATCAAAAGAAAGCTGGGGTGGTTGGGGCGCCTGGGTGGCTCAGTGGGTTAAAGCCTCTGCCTTCGGCTTGGGTCATGATCTCAGGGTCTTGGGATCGAGCCCCGCATTGGGTTCTCTGCTCCGCGGGGAGCCTGCTTTCCCCTCTCTCTCTCTGCCTGCCTCTCTGCCTGCTTGTGATCTCTCTCTGTCAAATAAAAAATAAAAAATAAATAAAAAAAGAAAGAAAGCAAGCTGGGGTGCTGGGGTGGCAATCCTTATATCAGATCAATTAGATTTTAAGCTGAAGACTACAATAAGAGATGAGGAAGGACATTATATCATCCTTAAGGGGTCTGTCCAACAAGAAGATCTAACAATTTTAAATATTTATGCTCCTAACATGGGAGCAGCCAATTATATAAACCAATTAACAAAATCTAAGAAACGCATTGACAATAATACAATGATAGTAGAAGACATTAACATCCTCATCATTGAAATGGACAGATCATCCAAGAAAAAGATTAACAAGGAAATAAAGGTCTTAAATAACACACTGGACCAGATGGACATCACAGATATATTCAGAACATTCCATCCCAAAGCAACAGAATACACATTCTTTTCTAGTGCAAATGGAACATTCTCCAGAAGATATCACATCCTGGGTCACAAATCATGTCTTAACTGGTAACAAAAGATTGGGATCATTCCCTGCATATTTTCAGACCACAATGCCCTGAAGCTAGAACTCAATCACAAGAGGAAAGTTGGAAAGAACTCAAATACACGGAAGCTAAAGAGCATCCTACTAAAGAACGAATGGGTCAACCAGGAAATTAAAGAAGAATTTTAAAAATTCATGGAAAAAAATGAAAAGGAAAACACAACTGTTCAAAATCTTAGGGATGCAGTAAAGGCAGTCCTGAGAGGAAAGCATATAGCAATATAAGCCTTTCTCAAGAAACAAGAAATGTCTCAAATACACAACCTAATCCTACACCTAAAAGCTGGAGAAAAAACAGCTAATCCTACACCTAAAAGCTGGAGAAAAAACAGCAAATAAAGCTTAACCCAACAGGAGAAAAGAAATAATAATAAAGATTAGAACAGAAATCAATGAAATAGAAACCAAAAGCACAGTAGAACGGATCAATGAAACTAGGCGTTGGTTCCTTGAAAGATTTAATAAGATTGATAAACCCCTGGCCAGACTTATCAAAAAGAAAGAAGAAAGGATCCAAGTTAATAAAATCCTGAATGAAAGAGGAGAGATCACAACCAACACCAAATAAATACAAACAATTATAAGAACATATTATCAGCAACTATATGCCAGCAAATTTGACAATCTGGAAGAAATGGATTCATTCCTAGAGACACATAAACTACCAAAACTGAACCAGAAAAAAACAGAAAACATGAACAGACCCATAATCTGTAAGAAGATTGAAGCAGTCATCAAAAATCTCCCAACAAACAAGAGCCCAGGGCCAGATGGCTTCCCAGGGGAATTCTATAAAACATTTAAAGAAGAATAAATACCTATTCTCCTGAAACTGTTTCAAGAAATAGAAATGGAAGGAAAACTTCCAAACTCATTTTAGGAGGCCAGTATTACCTTGAACCCAAAACCAGACAAAGACCCAATCAAAAAGGAGAATTATAGACCAATTTCCCTGATGAACATGGATGTAAAAATTCTTACCAAAATACTAGGCAATAGGACTCAACAGTACATTAAAAGGATTATTCACTAGGACCAAGTGGGATTTATTCCAGAGCTGCAAGTTTGGTTCAACATCCTCAAATCAATCAATGTGATATAATACACTAATAAAAGAAAGAACAAGAACCGTATGATACTCTCAATAGATGCTAAAAAAGCATTTGACAAAATATAGCATCCTTTCTTGATCAAAACTCTTCTAAGTGTAGGGGAGGAGAGTGCATACCTCAATATCATCAAAGCCATCTATGAAAAACCCACAACAAATATCATTCTCTGTGGGGAAGAACTGAGAATTTTTTCCCTAAGGTCAGGAACATGGCAGGGATGTCCACTATCACCACTGCTATTCAACATTGTACTAGAAGTCCTAGCCTCAGCAATCAGACAACAAAAAGAAATAAAAGGCATTTGAATCAGCAAAGAAGTCAAACTCTCACTCTTTGCAGATGATATGATACTTTATGTGGAAAACCCAAAAGATTCTGCTCCAAAACTGCTAGAACTCATACAGGAATTCAATAAAGTGTCAGGATATATAATCAATGCACAGAAGTCAGTTGCATTTCTATACACCAACAACAAGACAGGAAAAAGAAAAATTAAGGAGTTGATCCCATTTACAGTTTCACCCAAAACCATAAGATACCTAGGAATAAATCTAACCAAAGTGACAAAGAATCTGTATTCAGAAAACTATAAAGTACTCATGAAAGAAATTGAGTAAGACACAAAGAAATGGAAAAATGTTTCATGCTTACGGATTGGAAGAACAAATATTGTGAAAATATCTTTGCTACCTAGAGCAATCTACACATTTAATGCAATCCCTATCAAAATACCATTGATTTTTTCAAAGAAATGGAACAAATAATCCTAAAATTTATATGTAAACAGAAAGTACCCCAAATAGCTAGAGGAATGTTGAAAAAGAAAGCCAAAGTTGGTGCCATCATAATTCCAGACTTCAAGTGCTATTACAAAGCTGTCATCTTCCAGACAGTATGGTACTGGCACAAAACAGACACCTAGATCTATGGAACACAATAGAGAGACTAGAAATAGACCCTCAACTCTATGGTCAACTAATCTTTGAAAAACCAGGAAAGATTGTCCAATGGAAAAAAAGACAGTCTCTTCAACAAATGGTGTTGGGAAAATTGGACAGCCACATGCAGAAGAATGAAACTGGACCATTTCCTTACACCACACACAGAAATAGACTCCAAATGGATGAAAGACTTCATGTGAGAAAGGAATCCATCAAAATCCTTGAGGAGAACACAGGCAGCAACCTCTTTGACCTCAGCCACAGCACCTTCTTCCTAGAAATATTGCCAAAGGCAAGGGAGGCAAGGGCAAAAATGAACAATTGGGAATTCATCAAGATCAGAAGCTTTTGCACAGCCAAGGAAACAGTCAACTAAACCAAAAGACAACAAACAGAATGGGAGAAGATATTTGCAAATGACATATCAGATAAAGGGCCAGTGTCCAAAATCTATATGGAACTTATCAAACTCAACACCAAAGAACAAATAATCCAATCAAGAAATGGGCAGAAGACATGAACAGACATTTCTGCAAAGAAGACATCCAAATGGCCAACAACAGACACATTAAAAAGTGCTCCACATCACTCATGATCAGTGAAATACAAATCAAAGCCACAATGAGATAGGACCTCACACTAGTCAGAATGGCTAAAATTAACAAGTCAGGAAATGATAGATGTTGGCAAGGATGTGGAGAAATCCTACACTGTTGGTGGGAATGCAAGCTGGTGCAACCACTCTGGAAAACAGCATGGAGGTTCCTTAAAAAGTTAAAAATAGAGCTACCCTCCAACCCAGCAATCGCACTACTGGGTATTTACCCTAAAGATACAAACATAGTGATCTGAAGGGGCACATGCACCCCAATGTTTATGGTGCAATGTTCACAATAGCCAAATTATGGATAGAGCCTAGATGCCCATCAACAGATGAATGGGTAAAGAAGATGTGTGTGTGTGTGTGTAAATATATAATGGAATACAATGCAACCATCAAAAATTGAAATCTTGCCATTTGCGATGACATGGATGGAACTAGAGGGTATTATACTAAGCAAAATAAGTCAATCAGAGAAAGACAATTATCATGATCTCACTTATATGAGGAATTTGAGAGGTAAGGCAGGGATTTGTGGGGGAAAGAAGGGTTAAATGAAACAAGATGAGACTGGGGAGGGAGACAAAATGTAAGAGACTCTTAATCTCACAAAACAAACTGAGGTTGTGGGGGCATGTTGGGGGAGGGATAGGGTGGCTGGGTGATGGACATTGGGGAGGGTGTGTTATGGTGAGTGCCGTGAATTGTGTAAGCCTGATGATTCACAGACCTGTACCCCTGAAACAAATAATACATTATATGCCATAAAAAAGATTAAAAAATAAAATACTTTTTATTCAAGTATAAAAATTCGATGTTACTACCACAAACATTACATTCACAAGGCGAGTGATATGCTATTTCAGAAAAACACCTTAGGGGAAAAGAATCATTTGTTCTAGAAAAAAGCAATCCATCCAGCCTAAAGTTGGATGACACCTGGTTTTGGCTCCAGAGGTGCATCTGCAAACCTGATGTTCTAAGGTGGTAGGAGTAACAAAATCTTGCAAAACAACGATTCAACAGGTGCATAACAAAATGTGCCAGACTCACCGCAGGTCCGAACACATGTGATTCCTTCCTATAAGCCTTTGTCTGGCATGGAGCTGACTTCTAAATAACACTCTGGGGATGGCACAGTTGTCTGCACAAATCATCACATCAGGGGGAGCCAACTTGAAAAATTCTGGATTCAACAACAGTTAGCATGCTTCTTTTCTAAAGGGGCTTCTCAGGGTACTGAAATTAGGTATGAGAAAATGTATTCTGCTTACTTAAGAGAAGATAAAGTATATAAAAGCCCCCAAGCTTATATATCCAAGAAGCCCCTTCTCACCAACTATCCAGGGCAGCTAGAACTCTATGGACCGATTTTTAGAAACACTGTATTGTAGGTACTTACCAGGTCTTATCTTTGAAAGTGAAAAGTGTAAAAATCAAATTCTAGACCTAATTTTCATTTTCATTATCAGTCTGTCCGATATGTCAGTTAGACATACTGTCCATCATTTCTGCTCACTGGCTTTTGTTTAAACCTCTGGAGCCACAGTAAATAGATGCGATAAATCCAAACATTTTGTTCTGAAAACGGCTATTTCTGTGTTCGGCGCCATCTTCACTTCCTTCTATTTAACAAAATCTCAGATTTCACACATTTTATCATCCTTGTAACACATTTCTACTGAATATCTATATGCTACTTCACTCTAGGTATCCAAGATGCAAATGTTAATAAAATGTTAAAATTTATCAAGGTCCCAACCTAATCTAAGTTGATTTTCTGGAAAGAACTCTTAGAAGAAAATTCCAGAAAAAAAGAAGTTATTAATACTTTCTCATTGACAGGTAAATTTAGAATGTCTTAGATTAATTGTGTTGAACAACTTTGACAATTGCTAGTAGTTGGAAAGTGTAAGAAATAACAGAGAACTGAATTTGTGTAAGATCAAGATATATTATACATAGATAATCAATACCTAAGTTGCAAAATTTAAGTTACACAGTAAAAGTAGCATATTTTTTGTTTTAAATAGAACAGAGAAAATAAAAGTTACAGTTCTTCAATGCTTAGCTCTTCTGAAAAGCTCATCACTCAAATTTCTGATTTCCAAAGACATTTCATTTGTCACCATCTATTTGACTTTAACGACCATGATTTGAAGAGTCTTTTGAGGTGAGTGAACTATTTCTAAATATGGCTCCATTTTAACAAGAACTATTTCCAAATTTGGTTTCCCTAAATAATAGCTGTGCATTAATTTAATATTGGTACCATAATTATTTCTGATTAAAAAATAACAAAAAACTGAAGGGGCGCCTGGGTGGCTCAGTGGGTTAAAGCCTCTGCCTTCGGCTCGGGTCATGATCTCAGGGTCCTGGGATCGAGCCCCACATCGGGTTCTCTGCTCAGCAGGGAGCCTGCTTCCCCCTCTCTGTGTGCCCCCCCTCTGCCTACTTGTGATCTCTGTCAAATAAATAAATAAAATCTTTTTAAAAAAATGAAGAAAGCACCTGAAGTGACTTAAAGTTCAAAGCAGAATCCAAAATAAGATATGTGACATCTAACTGTCTATGAATTACAGGAGATATAAACCATCTGGATAGAGAGATTTCACATCTTTCCTCCACCCATACTGGTTGACTTCTATCAAATCTAATGAAGAAACCAATTTCTCCATTAGGAGTTTTCTGAATCAATAGATAGATCAATAGATGGAGATAGATAATAGATAGATGATAGGTAGATAGAGAATCTGCCTCTTTGTTGAAAGCAGAAATCCAGGTTGGAGAGGTGAAGGACAGGGAACACTAGCAGAGACAAGAGAAGAGGCTGTGTCATGGCTGTGGAAACTTGGGGCCATGTTTCCCTACCATGCCTTGGACCAAGAAGAAGTTGGAGTATGGGGATGGAACGAGACAGCATCTTTCAGTGTTCTCTGTGAGGATCCCAGGGTAATACCAGACTTGTTCTCATTTTCCAGCTCTGACCACACAGCGAAGTCTCTGTGTCTTATGGTACAGCCTTTCCAGGGGAAAGCATGGAAGTATGGCTAGCCTAATTAAGACTGAGAGGATGGGGCCCCTGGAATGACAGAGCAGTGCACCCCTAAACATTCACATCGCTTATGTGCTGGCTGCGGGGGCCATAGATTTGGAAGTCATTCACCAGCCAGGAGGAGGGTGTGCATCCTGCCAGAGCCTTGGGGGAATGTGGTGGCAATCCACGGGGCAGAGATGAGGTGGACACATCATGTCTCTTCCCCCCTTTTGCTGGGATGGCCTTTCCTTAAGCCCTAGCATTTAACATTGTAAAGGCAGGAGAAGGAAGGAAGTAATTGACTTTAATCCTAATGAATTGACACATCATTGATTTTCACAGCTTCAACGATGAATACACAAAATTTTCTGACACAGGCAAAATGGAGATTTGTTAAAAAATAATGATAGTATAAATAAAATTTCATGCTGTACATCTGAACTCATGAGCCCGTAATTCAATCTCCTATACACATTTTAGTTAACTTTGCAAATAATACAATATCCTTATCATACGCAGGTCTCTCTCCTGCTTCTCCCCATCTCAGCTTTCATTTTGCTCTCTGCCTCTTTCTCCTTACTGGTTTTCTTAATCATTAACAATTGACTACCTCCCATAAATAAAATTAATTCTTCCAGTGGTTTCTAGAGGAGTGTGCAAAAAAATTTCTAGAAAACCAAATTAGAATGATTTGAAGGTATTTCCTAACTTTACAAAAAGAAAAGAAAATGGTATTTGATCCAAGGAAAGAAATGAGAGGAAAACTGTCAGGAGCATTTCCAATGTCCTTCAACATCTTTAGAATGGTTAGACTCAAGTTCTAACCCTATTCATAAATATCCCCAGTGCCCGAAGAAGGGACTGGCACATCAAAGACACTCGAAAATACGTGTTGAAGGAAGGAATGAAGAGAAGCCACGTTCCCAAGGCCATGTATGACAATTTGCCAGTAAAGCAGGACTGAGAAATAATGCTGGCAAAGAAACGTATCTGCTCTTCTCCCTCTTCTATTGGCCTTGATTCTGCCTTCCCTACCTCGGCTTGACAATTGCTTACGGTCAGCCTTTTATGCACTGGGCACTGTGCAAGGTAGAAGGTTGTACTGATGAGCTCTTGGGGGCAAGAGATAGTTCATCAATTAATGCACAACGAGTTAAATAAATCTGCTCTGCTATGGGAAAACAACAAATTCTGCCTTTAGTGAAAGGGTTAAAAAAAAAAAGCTTACTACTAGAAAAAGACGATACACAGAATTTATTTACTATTTTGTTTTGTTTTGTTTTCCCAAAATGAGTGCAGGTGTTCTAAATTGAACTCCTCAACCTACACTTCACAGAAAACCCTATTGGCTTCAGAGTAGATGGTTTGTTCCGGGAATTGAAGACAGCCAGGTCTGTCCACAATGGTATTTTGGGAAGCTCTTCTGAAAACCTCGGCAAGTGTCCCACTCCCCGCTGGCCCAGAGTTTCTTTCCCAGAGACACACAACTCTGGTTTCCTGCTCTTCACTCCTGCTACTTTCTCTCTTTGATAAGGAACTTTCTTCATTTAATGCTCCCTTCTATGTGTCATTTGAGAAACATTAACCGAAAGCACACGAGTCCAGACAATGTGAGTCTGGGCAAACAGGCCACCCAGAGAAGGCAGGTACCAAGAACAAAGGATCCTGAGGGAATGCCCTGTGTTTTGTTCACTTGGAAATCTGTCCCAGACCTTAGCATTGAGCTTGTACTGTCCCCGAAATAAGTAACTCTCAGATAAGCCCACTGACTCTCTAACGAGTGAGTCTGTTGCCCACTCAGAAAGGACTTTTGATACTTAACTGGCCGCTCTCCATTTCAAGAAAGATGTGGTCCTCATACAGGAGACTGAAAGCCTACAAGGACAATCTGTGCTAACCCAGGCACTTGTGCCTAAGATGCCATCAAAGTGCACGGCTTGCACAGTGACATAGATAGTGCCATCGTCAGAGAGATCAATGCACAGCTGCTGTGAATTTTGGAATGTCTTTTGTTACCCTTCTGATTTTCACACATAATGTATCATTTCTGGGTCATTTTTTTTTCTTTTTATAGAGACAATTTCCAGACTCATCTCCTCAAACCTTGAGGCAATTGAGCACCACTAGAAATGCATCACAGAGTAGATGGATCCCTCTAGCCTAAGGAAAGAACAGAAACTAATACTTCATATCATTTTTAGAGGCTGTATGTTAGCAATTGTGCAAGAAAGACCCCTAACAATGATTGGAACATAAGGCACTTCAAGGGGATGAGTAACCACAATGCCAGGACAAAGGGCCTTCAACTGGCAATAGATCTTCAAACTGTGACCAGCACGACGTTGAGGAAGGCGTGTAACTTTTCCCATGAGGCAATTTAATTTCAGTCTTCCAAGGATGCTAAAAGATCGTGGGAATCTGCCATTTGCCCAGCAAGAGGGCTTCCTGTCTGACAAAGTAGAAACGGTAAAGCCTCCTCTTCACCACCCACCCACCACCGTTCCTGCAGAAGCAGAAGCCAGGTCCACACTATTACAAAGGATGCATTTTGGAAAGAAACAGGTGGAGAGAAGATCTGGATGCTCAATGACAGAACTTCCCCATCGGCTCTTCTCCCATTTTCTTTGTCTCCTTGTGTGTTCAGAGCCAGGAGGTCCTCTCTAGTCACGAGCAGAAGTTTTTCAGTAACCCTCCTCTTGTGATCTTGGGAAAATAGGCTTGGTAATACGAAGGTCCAAAAAGCTCAGTGGTGCCTAAATATTAACTTCTAGACTCATGTTTGCCATTGTTTTCTGGTTTCCAATACTATTCCATCATGGTACCTCTGAAATCCCTGCTCATTCACGGAAGCTGCTCACAGGACTTACGTCTTTATTATTTTTCTCTAGAACATTATTCGACGGAGGCCATGACTGGGCAATATTTTTGTAGGGGGAAATCAAGTTGGCAACCCTTGTTTCTTAAGCTTTTGCAGACACATACATGTCATTGAAGACAAGTTATTGGAAGAGGTTTTCACACAAGATATGTGATCTTAAATGCTTGTTTTCAAGTGTGAGCCCTTCTGATTGGTTACACCATCTGTCTAATAACTTACTGTGATTGACATACACCAGGCAGTCCAGTGGTGGTTCACTTGTCTGCCTGTTGAAATCACATGGGCACTTAAAAAAATCCAAATATTGAGGTAGCTGGAGGGATCCACTTCATAAACACAGAATGTGGTTTCTAGGGGACAGAGGCACTGGAGGATGAGAAGTTACTGCTTTGTTCTGGAAGATGAAATAGTTCTGGAGACAGATGGTGGGGATGGTTGCACAATGTGAATGAGCTTAATGTCTCTGAACTGTGTACTTAGAAACAGTTAAGATGATGAATTTTATGGTAAATACACTTTACCACAATTAAAAGTTTAAGAGAAAATCCTAACACTCAGGCCATATTCCTAGTCAATTAATTCAGAATCTTTGGGGACAGTTAAGAGCACAGTGGCTGGCAGCTCTCTATCTAGTGGTGATCAATGAACACGAACTCTCCATCCATTCTTTCCATGGATGCATTTTTTGGTGGACGTGCATTAGGCAAAGAAGCAAGTGATCAGAGATGCCGAGGACTTTTTAAGTGAATTGGAAACATTGGGGAGCAGGAGAATGATCCCAAATAATAAATGCACTGGTTAATTACTTAGCGTTCACTGCATTTATATTCTTAAAGTTGACAACTCTTCTATGTATCAGTGATGATGAACTCACATGCTTCCTTTGGCCTCAAGGTGGTTGGCACCCCTCAGTAGCATCATAGTAGTTTTGTAGAACTGTATGCTCTAAGAGACCAAGGAGAATTATAACTAAGAGACACAGACAGAGCTTTGCAGCTCTATCAGACTTCAGAAATCCTCGAGTCTTCTATTTCAACTCCTTCTTTTACAGATGGGGAAACCAATAAACCGAGAAGTAAACTGCATTACCCAAAGTCACTGTAGAGAGCATTAGTATTTACCCAGTCCTTAAAAAGGCATTTCTGTTGATGATGACCAAGTGGGCTAATGATGTCATCAACTATCACTTGCATTTTGAAACTGACAAATTAGGGTATGCCTAAATAACCATGATTTATTGTTCCAGAAAACTACTTAGATGGATATTATTATTTTGATTAAAAAAAATAATTTATTGTTGCAGACACTGGAAAGACAATGGAAGAGAGAGGGGAAATGTTCCGTGGGTTCTGCTGGGTGGATTCTTTATTGGAAACAGCTTTGGCCAGATAAACGAGACCTGAAACATGCATGGGGTGCCCTCTTTCAGAGGCACATAATGGTTTCAGATAATGTGGACAGGAAAATATTGGTTGTGATATTTCTTTAAGCAGTTTTTAAAAATATAGCCAGGGCTCTTTGAAAGAAGAGTAGTCATTGGCAAATATTTGTCGCAGACTATAGTCTCAGTAACAGTGAATCTTATAGAGAATGAGACGCCCACCTTCAGCAAACAGAATTGAAACGAGTGATGTCCTTCCAATATTTTTCCAATTTTACAGCATGTATGCTGGCTTATATGCTGTTAGTGTAATTCTTTATATTTTCATGTAACAAAAGGCAAGTGGCTCTGGTGTCCCTGATATTAACCCACAGTGGAGAAATACTAAAGCTTGCTGCACCAACATTTTTTAAAACTATAAAGAAAATGACCAGTGGTAAAGAACACCAAAGGAAAATAAAATAAAATAAAATGAATTATCAGCGTGTTATAAGAAAAGAAAGAGGGCTGAGTATGGAAGGTAGAAATGAGCAGCAGTTTATCAAGAGACTTGGGATATGGATTTCCCCTGCTCCTCATTGTTTATGTAACTGTATTTTATGTATCCCAGGTTCTTTGTCATGGGAGGACTCATAGTTCCACCTGACACTGCTTGACTTCATATATTCATATAAATGTGAGATTCCTTTGAGTAAAAAGGGCCAAGATGTAAAAACACATGGTATTAATTTGAATAGTGATCTATAAAAGTCAAGAATTTAAATTAAATATTTGGTTTTTCTTTTCTTTTTTCTTTTATTTACTTATTTTTTAGAAGATTTTATTTATTTATTTATTTATTTATTTATTTATTTATTTATTTGACAGACAGAGACACAGTGAGAGAGGGAACACAAGCAGAGGGAGTGGGAGAGGGAGAAGCAGGCTTCCCGTTGAGCAGGGAGCCCAACATGGGGCTCAATCCCAGGACCCTGGGATCAGGATCTGAGTCAAAGGCAAACACTTAATGACTAAACCACCCAGTTGTCCCTAAGTATTTGTTTTTTAAGTAAGAATTATCACTATCCCAACACCCAAATTCTCTTTTGAGCATAGGTCATGTTTTAAGAAAAGTTGATAATTTCTCTGCCTGATGGCAATAAATTTAATGAGTTTAGCTGGATGCTAATTAGGCTATGATTGCATACCCTAGCAACAGTCTTATTAGTTTCAATTTAATCCAATTTAACATAAAAACCTGTCTACCATATGTTGAGCACAGTAATAAGAAATCAAATCAATAAATCCTGTCCTGTCCTCTTTCCATCAGGATCTCACAATTCAACATGATAGAAACAGACATCTAACGTGAGAGATACATAAACACGTGACATAAACAGTTGTGCTGAAGAGGCTGAAATTATGGGGTGAAGCAAGGTGGTAGTAAAGACTCCTCATCCTACAAACGGAAGGCGATTGTGTGGATGGGAAAGGCAGATATGATTAGAAAATATTCTGTCCTACAAAAAACCCGTCCTAAAAAAAAAAACATGAAGCACGTGTCAGCATTCCCCAATCTTGCTTCTTCAAGAACCTCGTGTTTCTATATTAGCTCGTCCTACTCTACCTGTGGGATATCTATCACCTGAGAACAGTTTTCATGGGTGGTGAGGTATGGCAGGAGGGAAAACTGTGCTTAAGAATATGACTAAGAATTGGAAACAGAAACACAGAACCTTAAGGGCAGCAGTGGCTACCTTCCTGAGAGGAGGGAGTTTTAGGCTAGGTAACAAAGAGTTCAAACAAATTTAGGATTGTTGTTAAATGTGGTTCTGCCATGTGGGGTAGTGAGAGGTGCACATATGGGAGAAAAGTTAGTAAAGGAGGAAGGGTCACGGAAGAGGATGGAAGCCCACGTTTTTCAGAAACCAGAGGTCCCTAAATTCAATTTCAGCTTGTATTAAATGTGATAAAGAATTTTATAAAGAACACAACTTAAGATTAGAAATAATATACATAAAGAACCTATAAAATGTAGCAACAATATAAAATATATTTATATATCATATGCAATGTTTATACAATATACATAGAACCTATAACATGTGGCTATCTATATAATATTTCTATATAATATACACTATTTATATACTATATAAAAAAACCTACTATACCCAGCAGTGTGAGCACGGGTGCTGCTAGTCTATATAAATCCTTTATACAAAATTACAAGGTGACATTTGCTCTTAATTGTCACTTAGAACAAAGAAACTCCATGCTAAGGCACATGAGTTGGAACACTGAGCTCAAGGTTAGGTTCGAACCACATCTTGACTCCTCACGTGGCTAACTGGTGGTGTCCACAAACTGAACACCCCATCCAGTAGCCCTGCACGGCAGGTGTGAAAACATCCAGTCATTGTAATTGTCCTTATTAACAATCCTTTGAGGTCTAGAGGGGTTTTGGAGTCCAGAAGATCTGGCTTCAAATCCCAGCTCTAACTATGACTAGAGACAGTATCTTGTCATGTTAACATTCTGAATTTCAATAGCTATGTTTGAAAAAGTTGGGATGATGATATCCACCTGCACCTATAGTACCTACCTATCTTATTACCATAGGAAATAGTTAATAGATGTCACCATCCATCCATAAATTCTCCATCCGTACTCCAGTTCCATCCCTTACATATGGTGTCTGAATTTTCCTATCAATCTATTCATAAATATTCCATTCTAATGAATATACTTTGTCTTTTAGAGAGTGGTCAGTGGTGAACAAAATGTCCGAAAATTGTCCCCAAAGTGATTTGAATTCAAATAAGGAAGCTTTGAGTTTTAGGCTTCAATATTTAGAATTCTTTATATATAATAATGGAATTAATATTTAGATTGCTTATGGGGGAAAAAAAGACTTCCATAGAAACAAAAATAATAATATAAATAAAATCAGATGAGGAATATTTTACCAACCTAATAAAGTGCACATTTTTAAAACAGAAACAGCCCCAAATTACATATAATTACAGTGCTAACTACAAATGAATTCTATCCACTCTTCTTGACAATGTTGGTCATTAGTTTGGATTATATGTTAGTCATTAGTTTTGATTACATGAATTTAGAAAGAACTGAATTGCCTTTCATTAAAAACAGTCTCAAAAAGACTTTAAACAATCAAGAATATCCTCCCTCTTTTTAAAACACCAGCGTTTATAGTCAGCTTATTATACGCTGGGCCCATGACATGTCATTCCTCTCCGTGGTCATAAGGCATTTTTACATGGTCGTGATCTTCTGTTTGCGTATGAACGCACATGGATTCTACTGTCACTGGAGGGAGGCGGTCAGTCAATGAATAAAGATTTTACATAAAGGATACCCAGGATCACTACATAGTACCAAACTACTAGTCGGGATGACACTGGGTTTTAATTTAGTAGAAACAGAAAATATCTAGATAGCATGTTTCTTTGTCCACATATCCTTTTTTCTTATGCCTTCAACAATATTTTTATGCTGTATAGAGTCAACTTTCCTATCTAATGCACCTTGTTTCAAGATGTGGCCCACAGATCCCTGGAATGGGTAATGAGACCCCTTCAGGGGGTATGATATTTTTACATGAGATTGTTTTTATAACACTAAGAGATGTGTGCTTTTCCCCATGTGTTGCTATTTCCACTGATGGTGAAAAAGCAATGGTGAGCAAAGATGATAATGACCTAATGTAAACGGAAGCAATAGCACCATGCTCTAGCATTGAGATGGAGGAGGAGGAGAGGAGAGGAGAAGGAGGAGAAGGAGATGAGGATGAAGATGAAGAAGAAAAAGAAGGAGAAGGAAGAGGAGGGGGGGAGGAGGACGGATAGAGGCCAGCATCACTTAAGAAAGGTCTTGAGGAAGGAGAAAAAATTTTCAATTTTAATAAATCTTGACCACTGAGTACATAATGCATCTGTGGTGTATACTGAAGTCTGACACGATCTCAAGGAAAAAAGGTGCATTGAAATTGTTTGGATTGTGAGCTGAATTAACTGCTTTATTTTCACAGAACACCTTCTTATTTGAAAAAATAACTGATAAGCTATTATTGTTAATATTTGAGTTGTCAAACATGCTCTTTAAAAATTGAATGAATGAGCCCTTTTTTTGAATGAGAGATTTATTCAAGAAAAATAACTGACAAAATTGTAGCCAATAATAAAATTCAAGTTTTTTAATAAAAATTAGAAATTTTGAAAATTTGTATGCGTCACCATGAGTTTGACACCTTCCCGAAGCTTAAATATTTTTCCAGTAAGATCTATAGAGATATTAAGACATACAGTGTTTTTGATATTGTGCAGGGAAGTGTATCAACATTGGGAAGCACTCATAACTCAATCAATTATTTGTCAAATGACAAAGGCAGGATGGTACAAAATCGTGCATGTCTGAAACATTTCAAGATGGAAGCTAGATAATGGTTTTTAAGGTAAAGAAGTATAAAATATTTATTCTTATGATTTCATATTCTAAATTGCAACCAATATTTAAGAAAATATCATTTGTCAATGTTTATAATATCACATATTATATATCTCCATATAACTTACTGGAAAAATATTTATGCTTATAAAGCTGTCAAACTCCCGGTAGCACATACAAGAAACAGGCTTTTACCACAGAGAACAAACTGATGGTTCCTGGAGGGGAGACGGTGGGAGATGGGTTAAGTAGGTGATGGACATTAAGGAGTGCACTCGTGATGAGCATTGGGTATTTATGTAAGTGATGAATCACTAAATCTACACTAAATTAATACTGAAACTAATATTACCCTGTATGTTAGTGAAATGGAACTTCAATAAAAACTTGGAAAAAATAAAATAAAATAAATAAAATAAAGTTCACTTATTTTTCAACCATATGTGAGGCAGGATTTTTAAAAATATTTTAACCAAAACAACATAATGTAACAGACTGAATGTAGCAACAGACGTATGAATCCGATTACAGTGTTACCATACTAACAAAAATCAGAAAAAAGTAGGAGTGGCTATGATAAAAGAGGGCTAAGTTGATTTCAGAGGGAAAAGATATTACCCAAGATAACATCAAAAGTGTGAGTTCATTAAGAAGACAAGGTATTGAGGAGGGCACGAGCTGTGATGTGCACTGGGTGTTATACGTCACTAATGAATCACTGAACGTTGGGAAAAAAAGTCACTCATACTGAAAGAAAAAAAAAGAGAGAGAGTCTTAACAATAGAGAACAAACTGAGGGTTGACAGAGGGAGGTGGGGGGGAATGGGCTGGATGGGGGATGGGTATTAAGGAGGGCACTTGTGATGATGAGCACTGGGTGCTGTATGTGGGATGAACCACTGAATTCTACTCCTGAAACCAATATGGCACTGTATGCTATAACATGTGGCTGTCTATACAATACTAATAGATACAATATACATATATATTATCTATGTAATCTATACAATATATCAACTAGAATTTAAATATATTTTTTAAAAATACAAGCAACTTTAAAGATGTATGTAACAGAGCTTCAAAATACATGAAGCAAAAGCTGATAAAACTGTAATAAAAATAGATAAATCCACAATCGCAGTAAAGGATTTCAGTATATCTCTCTCAAGAACAGAACAAACGGTCAGAAATCAGTGAGGATAGTAAAGACCTGCACGACAGTGTCCTGCTTGACCTAATCAATATCTACGGACTATTTCACCTACCGTGACAGAATATACATTATTTCCAGTTTACACAAAATGCTTGCAAAAATAGAGCATATTATAGGGCAGAAAGCAACTTTCAGTCAGTTGAAAAGGACTCAAGTTGTAAACGCATGTTCTCTGACCACACAGTTCCTGGGAAATCCCTAGAAAGTTGGGACACTGTCATGTAAACCATGGGTCACAGAAGTAATCACAAGGGAAAACAGGCAGTATTCTGAACGGCAAGCAACGGAAAACACAGTACTTATGGGGCGCAGTGAACTCCACCTTAGAGTGAAAGACAATGCACTGAAAACCCACATTAGAACACGGTCTTAAATCACAGCTTCCATCTTAAGAAACCAGAAAAAGAAGGGCAAATCAATCCTATCGTGATCAGAAGAAAGAAAATAATAAAAGAGCAGAAATCAACAGAGTACAAAATAAATAACTCTGATATAGAAAAATTGGTGACACCAAATGTAGTTTTTTGGAGATTAATAACAATGACATATCACTAGTCAGATGTATCAGGTAAAATAGAAAATTCAGATCACCAACATCAGAAATTAGGACTGTGCCATCACTACTGATTTCAAAGACAATAAGGAAAAATTATTAATAACATTATGATGATAAATCTGACAATTTTTTGGATAAAAATTGAAAAATTCCTTGAGATTGACAAACTGTCAAAGCTACATACTCGAGTAGAGGGAGAATCTGAATTAGCTTGTAAGTAGAAGAAAAGTTGTAATTTAAAAATTTTCATAAGAAAATTCCAATTCCAGATGACATCATTGACAAGCCTCTCAAAAATTTAAGAAGGAAACATTATCAATTCTACACGAAATCTTTCAGGATATTACAGATGAGAGAATATTCCCTAATTAATTTTATTAGACCAGCATTACTCTAATAGCAAAACCAGACTAAGACATTATAAGTCATATATACACATACTATATCAGTGTATATAAGAATATACTAGAGGCCACTCTCTCTTGTGAGAACACAAACACATATATATTTATATATCAAGACCAAATTAATGTATCCCAGAATGCAAGAAAATCCATTAATATAATTAATTATATTAACAACTGAACAAACAGAACAAATCATCTCAACAGAATTAGAAAAAACTTTTGACAAAATCTTTATCCAATTCTGGTAAGAACTTAAAACAAACTGAGAATAGAAGGGCACTTTCTTAACCTGATAAAAGTAATCTATGAAAACCTACAACTAGTATCACTTAAGGATGAGAGCCTGAATGTTTTCGACCAAAGATCAAGAATGAAGTGAGAACGAGGTACCCGTCTGCTCAGTGGGAAGAGCATTCGACTCTTGATCTCGACCTCGTGAGTTTGAGCCCCTCACCGGGGACAGAGATTACTAATAATAATTAAAACTTATAAAAAAGGAATAAAGCAGGAATGTCTCATGTCTCCCACTTGTATTCAATCTCATAATATAGGTTTTTGCCAGACCCTTCAGGCAAGGGAAAGAAATAAAATATATTCACATTGGAAAGAAAAACATAAAACAGGCTTTTTTGGTACACCTGGGTGGCTCAGTTAAGCATCTGACTTCAGCTCTGGTCTCATCCCAGGATCCTGGGATCAGGGATCTCAGGATCATTCCAGAATCCCACGTCAGACTCTTTGCTCAGTGCAGAACCTGCCCCACCCTCTGCCCCTCTCCCTGCTCATTCTCTCTCTCTCTCTCTCTCACTCTGACAAATAAATAAATAAAATCTCTTCTTAAAAATGTTTTATTTCTAGTTATCAGGATCATCCAGAGAGATAGTCCTCTGAGGTGTAGAGTTAGTAGAACTGGCTTGCCACAGTTCTGTAGATACACACATATGTATGCACACACATATACACTCAAAGATAGCAAAAATATTTACATTTGTATTTATTTGTTTTTTTAAATATTTTTTATTTATTCATTTCAGAGAGAGAGAGAGAGCAAGAGCATGAGAAGGAGGAGGAGCAGGAGAGGGAGAAGCAGGCTCCCCGCTGAGCAAGGAGCCCAATGTGAGGCTCATCCCAGGATTCCAGGATCGTGAGCTGAGCCGAAGGCAGATGCTTAACTGACTGGGTCACCCAGGTGCCCCTGTGTTTAGTCTTACAGGAAGTTTAATCTTTCAAATCATTTTCCCTTATATTATTTGATTGCCATGAACTTGGAGACATGTAAGCAATAATAGAGATTCCCCAGAAAAATGAGATATTTGGAAGTCTGGATGTCTCATAAGGTACTCCATTTCGTCCTTGGCTTTCCCCAACATGCATCAACACAACCTTAGGAGCTAATGTTTATACCAAAATTAAACCTCTTCTTTGGAAATAAGGCTGTGGTAAGAACAAGCTAGAACAAATGTCAGCATAGTCACCTAAGATGCTCATAAAACATTTCGTTACTACCCTTATGCTAAATGGACACTGGAGACTGGCCTTGGATGTTTCTCAATTCCCCATGATCTTCTGGAGATTAAGACGTTTCCCTAATTCTCCTTACTATAGGATGCAATTTGAACAATTTGGCATTGCCAGACAGCATTTAACTGACTATGTTTAAAAAAGGAGGTCTGCCAAATAGGTCAAAGATGTTTCCAGATTCCCGTGAAGATTTTCAGGGGTGATGGAGTACCCATGGGCAATCTCCCTCATCCACACAGTGCACTTGCAATGTAGACGCTGAGTGCCTGGGTGGCAGGCACTATTTTAGTCACCAAGAGGCAAGATGACTAAGACACCATTGCTGCACCAGGGAAGCGTGAGTCAGACAGGGAAAATGGACATGTGAACAATCATGAGGATTCATTGCTGCAAAGTCTAATGGAAGGATGTTTGTGGTTATTTGGAAGTGAGGCATGGAGAACATTTTGTTGTGGGGGAGGGAAAATGGAGGTAGTCGTTTTTGAGATAAGAAAAGATTTCCTAGAATAAAAAACTCAATGGAACATTGGGGAGGGCATGGGCTATGGCGAGCCCTGTGAACTGTATAAAACTGATGACTCACAGACCTGTACCCCTGAAACAAATAATACATTATACATTAATTAAACAAAACAAAACAAAACTTGATGGATTCTAGCAAGAGTGTGCAAATTAAAAAAAAATGTGTAAGTTTCATTTATTTTATTTATCTTCAAATGACAAAATTCCTGAATGCCTTCAACTGACATATTTTATGTGATAGTGGAAGTCAGCCCCTGTCTTTGTTAGACCGGCGTAGCCATGAGGACGCATCACACCCACTGAGAGGGCTAACAATCACTCAAGCCAAGCCAGGCTCTGAAGAACTTCCTTGAGTCAAACGAAGGAAGCCACTGACAGACCAGCGGGGGTGGGGGTGGGGGTTGGTATAAAAGATGGAGCCAGCTGGTTGTTGTGATCTATGGCCTAAAACTCCTGGGTTCAGAGACTGAAGCTCATCACCAGTTAAAAGCAGCTTGCATCTTTGCTCGTTTTTCACCCTGGCCCTATCCTGCTTCCTCCGTTCTGTTTCTCCAAAGTGCACATTAAAAAAAAGAAAAGAAAAAAAAAATCACTTGAAAAAGAATCCTCCTCATCTCGAGCTCTGCTTCAAAGGAACTTGAGCTAAAACACCAGCTCCTTAACTACACTCAAACTTTGTATCTTTAACCTGAAAACAATACAACTTTCCATCTGCTTCAAACTGGACAGACACTGCTAGGAAATCAAAAGCCTTTTGTTACATTTTAATGGAAAAATACTATACACACACACACACACACACACACATATGTGTATATATATATGTATGTGTGTGAGTATATATATATATATATATATATATTCATACCAACTTCATGACAGCCAGCCTATAGACAATTTTATTCTTTAGCCTTTTAAAAATTACTATTGCTACTTATCTTTTTCACTAATATGTGGAATTTAAGAAAAAAAGAGACAAACAACAACAACAACAAACCCAGGTTCTTAAATACAGAGAACTCCCGGTTACCAGAAGGGAGAGGGTAGTGAGGAGTGAAGTAAAGGGGAGTAAGGTCATGCTCATCCTCATGCACACTGAGAAATGTGTAAAATATCTGAACCATTATATTGTACACTTGAAACTAATGTAATGAAAAGTTAAATAACATTTTTTTAAATAAACATTGCTACTACAATTATACTTCTTCCTTCTTTGGTGGCATAACTGTTTTTGTTTTTGTTTTTGTTTTAAGATATATGTATTTATCTGAGAGAGAGACAGAGAAAGAATGAACAGGAGGGGCAGGGGGAGAGGGAGAGAGACCCTGAAGCAGACTTCATGCTGATCCTGGAGCCTGTCTTGGGGCTTGATCTCACAACCCTGAGATCACGACCTGAGCTGAGAGCAAGAGGCAGATGCTTGGTTGACTGAGCCCCCCAGGCTCCCCTTTAACTACATTTTCAGTTTCAGCTCACTTTACCAGCCCAAACTCTCTATACCTATCTTCCTGTTTTCCTTTTAAAAATGGTGAGATTTTAGGAGAGGAAAACATTTCCCTTATGCTCTTTCTTCTTTATTTTGAAGCTTACTCCCAGTGTGAGTATCCACCTTGGAAGCTGGCAAATGTTTCTTGAACTAACAGAAAGGAATTCAAAAATCCAAAGACATGATACTGTAATTATTATTTATACAAATAATAATATAATCATAATGCACTACATTAATACTGCCACAACTGGAGAGTAGTCTCTAGTTCATCACAGTCCTTTTAGTAAAATGAATCATATAAAAAAAATTGCATTGAATGTCATTTATATTCATTATTCTAGAACCTGAATGAGATAATTGTGAGGCTATAGGTAAATTTTTGCTCCATTTATTTTTTAAAACATCAACCAAAATGCATTAGAATATGGGAAGATAATTAATTAAAAAGAGGAGAAAAAAATTCTGGAGACAAATTTTGATCATACATATTTAAGATTAAATGTTTAGGACTGATTCAAATAGTGAAAAGCATCCACAGTACCACATGTGAAAGTTTTCAACACAATATGCTTTAGAGTTTTACAGAGAATATAGCTGCAGAATAATGGAGGAGTTGTATCTTTAATTCCAAAAGGACACAGCAGTTAAGGATAACAAATAGAAATTATATATATGTACATATTTGAAAATAACATGCTTTTCAAATAACCCATGTATCACCTACCTGAAGTCAGAACCTGCTCTTCTACCATTCTCTGGAATCCCAGGATCCGGACACATGTCAGAAACCAACGCAACACCTCCTTGACTCACTAGAATAGAGAGAAACGTTCTTGTAATTTTGTGTAGCTGTTGGGGAAATCGTCAGAGAATAAATTTATGTTAAGCAGGCTTGATTCTTAAATTCTGATAACTTAAAACTGTGGTTTATTTAGAATTAAGATACTTTAGCTATATTAAAATGAATCTTTATTCTTATGTCTCAGAAAGTCTTCTCACCCAGTGAAAGGATGCCAGCATGGTTTAGTTAGAACCTTTTTCTATGAAGTGGGCAAAATTTAATTTTGAAAAATGCATTTGCTCATTATGGACAACTTTATGACAGGTTACAGCAACAGCACGATGGGAAAAAAGAGCAGAGTCATGAAAGTGTCAAAGCTTAGACGGAAGAAAGCCTTCATCCACAATCCATGGATAAAGTGAAGAAACCAATTATCTGTTCATACCTATACAAGAGGCACCTTAAATAAAACTCCTTTTTATGTTTTCTACATTGAACAGGTTTATCACTGAGCCAAAAAACCCAAATACTGTTCTTTTATAGACATGCTGCTTTATTTCCTGAATCTCTTCCGGGAAGAGCCTTCCCTCCTATTGGGATGATGTACAGTCATGGTACGTCAATGATTTTAAAGTACTGGCTTGCTCTTTGGATAGGATAACTGCCACTCAAACACTCATCCAATCTTATCTAAGCTGTCTAATGCAACCAAGGCAAGTCCTTCATTCTTTCCAGAAATTTGCTCAGCCATGGGCCTGTGACCCATTCCATTCAGGGCAACATGAGGGTAAGTCTGTAGCCATGCCTTTGGGAAGACATTCCAGGGAGCCAAGAGAGACCATCTCTGTTTTTATTTGGATCTTACTGTGTCTGGATTTTGAATGTGGAAGGTTTGGTACCATTTTGCTATGGTCCAAAGATGGGAACAATAATATGGATGGGATAAAAGATATATAGCAAGAATCAGGACCCTTGATGTCATAGTCGAGACAGAATATTTACCAATTCCCAAATTATCCTATCTCAACATCCTGTTGGATAATTCGTATTTCCTACAGTTTAAGCCCATTTGAATAGATGATTTAATTATCTATATATGTATATACAGGTAATAGCTATATTTATATGTCCATAATACATATAATATATAAATAATACTATCATATGTATGTGTGTGTGTGTGTATAACTTCCCCACATATATTTTATATGATTCCATAAGAAAGAAATACAGATACCTGGATAAATATTGAAATCTTTAAACATTTTATTAAAACTATGCATAAAAATTGATGATAATTATATCAAGGTGCAGTTTTCCCTGATCAGTTAGGATGAACCTGGGATATGGACATAATCCCACATTAACTACAAGTCTTTCTAGAACACATTAAATAAATGCATTCTTAGGAAGCACTTTGTTATTCCATATTAGTTCATCTATATTTCTTATAGCTTTTAATTGAGATTTTTATATCATCTAAAAATCATTTAACAGTATGGTGTGAGAAATGGATTCAACTCTCAAACTTTCTTTCCCACATATTTGCTCTTCTCATGATCATTTAAAAATAACCCAGCACATAGGGCAGTGACATCAATAATATTGTGGAATAGAAAGCTCCAGGCCCTCTTTCTGCCATGGAAACACCAAATAAAAACTACAGAGGGCATAAAGTAACTTTTTAGGAGTTCTGGAAACCAGTCAGAGGCTAAGAGCCGCCAAGGGAACATCCAGTGAAGAAGAAGCCACATTCATAATAGCAGGAGAGTTCATGAAAGTTTAACTCACTCTTACCCCATACCTTCCCTGACATGGCACAGTGGCCTCATTCCTGGGTTCCTTCACTGAGGATGAAGAAGCAAAGAGAAAATTGTTTGCAATATTCTGGTCTGTGGGGTACATGAAAGACTTTTTTTTTTCCCTTTTGCATGTCGTGGAGCTCATATGGGGAATAGCAGCCAGAAGCCATGGAAGGCACAGTGGCTGCTACATGGAGAAAGTGCTCAGGGACCACAGCCATGCAGGCACCTGGGGTCAAGAAATTACAGGCAGAAGAATGTAACGAATAGTTAAGATCCTAAGAAGCTGGAGTGAGGCTTTTTGGGGAAATAAGATATTTTGAAGCATCTGAATGGGGGACTGGAAAAGCACACACACAGACCCAGATAGGACACATTCCCAGACAAGACTAAGAAGACCTTAAGTCTTCATGCTAGGCTAGCCTTGAGGTTCAGTGGATCACTAATTTTTAAAGTCTTCCACAATGTTCTGCAAAACTGGGAAAGGTAGCTGTTTCTTCCCAAAGCAGTTTTTCACAAAGATCACAAGGCATTCAAAAAATTGAAAAATGTGTGCAATTCAAATGGATAAAATTAATCTCCAGAAATAGTCCCTGAAGAAACACGTGCATCAGACTTACTAGACAAAGACTTTAAAACAACTGTCTTAAATATGAATTTTGAGCAAATTTGAGGAAAGACATAAATATACAAATGCTAGGAGCTACACAGATTCCAAGTAGGACAAACTCAAAACGGCTCACAGTGGGACACATAATCAAACTGTAAAGAGATAAAGACAAGGAAAGAATCTTGAAAGCAGAAAAAGAAAAACATCCATCACCAAGAGACCCCCCAGCAGTTTTCTCAACAGAGAAGTGGCAGGACAGAAGGCAGTGAGGGGAAATATTTAAGTGATGAAAGAAAAGAAAAAAACAAAAAACAAAAAAACAAAAAACAAAGCTATTTACAGAGAATTCTATATCCAGCAAAACTTTCTCAAAGAATGAAGGAAATATTAAGACATTACTAGACCAAACACCACCACCACCACCAACAACAACAACAACAAAAGACAAATAAACAAAAAGAAACAAACAAATAAAAAAACTAAAAAAGCAAAGAGGATTCATTACTTATAGGTCTGCACTATAAGAAAATGTTAAAGGGAGTCCATCAAATTGAAATGAAAGGACACTGGACAATAACTGAAAACTATATGAAAACACAAAGTTCTCTTGTAAAGGTAAATATAGAGAGAAATATTTTAAAAATCCACTATTTTGTCATTTTGATTCACAACTCCATGTAAAAAATTCTCTACATGATTTAAAAGATAAATGCATAAAAATATTATAAAAATGCATTAATAGGTATACAGTATACAGAGATGTGATTTGTGACATCAGGAGCGCAAAGTGGTGGTGAGGGAACAGTGAAGGAACATAACTTTGTGACGGAAGTTAAGTTGATATCAGTTTAAGACAGATTGTTGTAACTTTAGGATCTTATGTGTAATCCTCACGGCAACCACAAAGAAGATATCTATCGAATATGCAAAAAAGGAAATGAGAAAGGAATCCTAATAGGTCAGAAGGAAAATTAACTGAACCCAAAGGAAGATGATAATGGAAGAAACGGCAGACAAAACTGCTGTAAGGCAAACAGGAAATAAATAAAAGTGGTAAAACTAAGTGCCTTCCAATCTGTACTTTCTTTAAATGTAAATGGAATCCATGATATGTATGGTTTGAATTGTTTCCCCTCAGCATTCATATGTTGAATCCCTAACCCCCACTCCTCAGAACGTGACTGCATTGGTGATAGGGTTTTTGAGGAGGTGACTAAGTTAGAACAAGTCATTAGGGTGTGTGTATTCCAGTAAGAGGGATGTCCTTATAAATGGAGAATTAGACACAGATACACAGAGGGAAGACCATATGAAGACACACGGAAAAGAAAACCATCTACGAGTCAAGGAGAGAGCCATCACGTGAAACACCCTGCCAACAGCTGGTCTTAACTTCCTGCCTCCAGAATTCTGAGGAAATAAATGTCTGTTGGTTAAGTCACTCAATTTGTGATCTGTCGCTCTAGCAGGCTAGTATACTCCTCAGTTAAAGACATAGTTTGGCAAAATGGATACACAACGACAAACCAGGATGCAACCATACGCTGCCTACAAGAGACTCACTTTCTGTCTAGGGACAGGCAGAGGTTAAGGGGAGTAATGGCCAGATTCATAGAGACAGGATGTAGAATGCTGGTTTCTCAAGGCATAGAGAGAAAGGCCTCTGGAATTACCATTTAATATGCATAGAGTTTCAGTAGGGAAGCTACAATGTTTCTGGAGAGGGATGGTGGTGACAGGTGGGCAACAATGTGAATGCACTGAAAGCCACAAAATCATATACAAAGAAAATATTTCATATGGTGAAGTTTATGTTATTTGTATATTACCACTGTGGTGTGTGTATGTGTGTGCATCCTAACAAGTTATAAATCTATGTCCTGTCAGCAAATCAACTTATATCAATCTGATAGTTCTAGAATATTCCCCCTTATCCACATTTTCACTTTTTGTGGTTTCAGTTACCTGGGGTCAACCATGGTCCTAAAGCAGGTGACCTAAATCCTAAAGCTATGTCACAACTCCTATCCATTCACCTCAGTTCATCTCGTCATGTAGGCATTTTATCATCTCACATTATCACCAGAAGAGGAAGGGTGAGTACAGGACAATAAATTATTTTGAAGGAGAGAGAGAGACAATATTCACATAGCTTTCATTAGATAATATTGTTATAATTGGTCTATTTTATTAGTAGTAATTATTGTCAGTCTGTCACTGTGCCTGAATTAATAAAATTAAACTTTATCGTATCTGTGGATATTTAGTGCCTATGGGGTCCCATACTGTCCATTGTTTCGGGCATCCGTCTGGAATCTGGGAATGTATCCCTTACAGAGAAGGGGGGCATGGCTGCCCTACTTTTATCCCCAGGCCCACGGTTTCCTAGTCTATACTATGTGCTAGGACAGAGTTCTCAATCAGTAAGCAGTGGTCTCTTAATCAGTCTCTGAAATTGATTTCCCAAAGAGACCTCAATTCCCAGTGCAGAATATTACTTGTGCAATGTTTTTCCTGTCATCATTACTTAGATGTGTCCTGCTTACCCCCAAGCACAATGGTCTTTGCTGTGTCACACGAAAACACCCTTATCGAGGTAAGTGGGCATCGCTGCTTTTATCAGAAGCCATCTGCCGTAGTGTGGCTCTTACTTCACTATTCTACAATAACAAAGTGCTCTAAAACACAGCATAAAGCCTTACAAAAAAGGTCTACTTCTATTTCCCCTTTTCTGTTTTTTCTTCTGTGGAATTGTAATAAAAAGAAATGAAAGAAATTGGACGTACCCATCCAAGTCAGATCAAAACACTCTGGGTCTTTTTAAAGATACTGTCAAAGTCTCTTATTTATTCCAGAAAGGTTATTACTTGGAATTCTGTGAGAGCACAGAATGATTTAGACAAGCCTGAATGGTTTGCAGATGGCAGAAGATAACAGAAAAGTGATGAGAGACTAAATGTAAAATATGGCTGGTTTTCTGAAACAGAGATAGACTTTTAATGGGATAATGACAACAAAGACATGGTGACGGACAGGGTATGTACAAATAAACAATAAGCTCCATAAACCCCAACTACCCATCCCACCAGCAATCATGACCAATTAATTTCCCCAAGAACTGAAGCTTTAAAGCTGGAACGAGGGTGGAGCTCAGCCAGCTTCAAGCACGATCCCCAGTGCCTCAGAGAACTGCTTTCAGAAGAGAGGATTTCCCCGGCTGAATATCATTTTAACTCCAATTTTGTCAAATTACATCCTTTCAAATCTCAGGGGACACAAGCCACGGATATTAATAAATATGTAAAACTTTAGTCAAAACCTTGCAGATAAAAATCAAAACTGGTAACATCCGATGGGTATTAACTAATACTAAAAGAAGATGTAAAACTATGCAAATGGCTGAACAGATCCAGATTAGACAGTTTGTAAAACGCTTTAATTAATTGTGATTTAAAATGTGTAAATTATATTAATGTATATATATTTAAATGCCTTTTTCAAAGTATCTTGATTCACAATATCAAGATTCCCATGAAGTAGTCTAGCAGGAAGAAGATGCTTTTTCCATCAAGTTATCCCACTCCTTGAGGACATGACTTGTGATTGTCAATTAAAATTCAACATAAATAAATAAATAAAATTGAAAAAAAAAATTAAAAATTCAACATTAATCTATTTGCAGCCAACTGTAGAGCTAGACCAGTGCTATAGAGAAAGAAGCAACTAATAGGACAGAGGTATAAACAACTACATGTATGATAAAGGAGATTATAGACAAATCTGTGAGGACAAGAATTATAAATAGTGTAATAATTAGGCATAATTAAAAATAAAACACTGAGGGGCGCCTGGGTGGTTCAGTGGGTTAAAGCCTCTGCCTTCTGCTCGGGTCATGATCCCAGGGTCCTGGGATCGAGCCCCACACTGGGCTCGCCACTCACCGGGGAGCCTGTTTCCTCCTCTCTCTCTGCCTGCCTCTCTGACTACTTGTGATCTGTCTGTCAAATAAATAAATAAAATCTTTAAAAAAATAAAAAATAAAACCCTAAGAATAATAATTACAATAATGATGATGATTTTAAATTTAAATATACAATATGAGCTAGAAACCCCAAGGGTCACTTACATATTGTGTTAGACTGAATCCATACACCCATTCTGTGAGGTGATAATAGTAAAGCCATCCTAAGAGAGAGAAAACTAGGGCCAGAGTCATGACTCTGTTGATCAAAAAATCCAGTTTCTTTTCCTTACATTTGCTGCGATAAGCTAATGAAACATTGTATATTCAAGAGCTTTGTACCTTAAAGTGAGGCTTTATATGATCTCCCTGATATGAGGAATTTAAAAGGCAGAGTGGGGGGTTTGGGGGTTGGGAAGGAAAAAATGAAACAAGATGGATTCTGGAGGGAGACAAACCATAAGAGACTCTTAATCTCACAAAACATACTGAGGGTTGCTGAGGGGAGGGGGGTAAGGAGAGGGTGGGTGGGTGATGGACATTGGGGAGGGTGTGTGCTATGGTGAGTGCTGTGACGTGTGTAAGACTGATGATTCACAGACCTGTATCCTTGGGGCTAATAAGACATTATATGTTAATTTAAAAAAAGATGTTACATAGAAAAGAAATAATAATTCTAAAAAATTCTTAATAATAATATTCCGTTCATAATGAAAAGACACTAAGTACCAAAGGTGAAGTAAAAAGGTGTTTTCATGTATATCTGCAATCACACATGCACACAGGAAGCCATATGCTTCAGGACATGAGGCTTCCGCTCAAGTACCATCTGGTGGCAATTTTCCTGTGGTAGAAGGACCAGGCTCAGTGGCTTTCCATAGCTGCCATAAACCATCTCCAGAGTACTGGAACCATGGCTTGGCTCGAAAATTAAAATCATCATGGAAGGTGCCATTTTTGTGCTGTTGTTGTTAAAATTTAGCTTGTATAGCTTTGGAATAAATATAAGAGTCATTGAAAGAAAATCCGATTCTTTAGTGACATAGCTCCTGGGATATATTACAGCATATTGTTATTGTTGATACTCATTTCTTTAGAGACCCAAAGATATGTGTCCGCTGGATCAATTCTGAGACTAATTCTAACCATTTTAAACCTTCAGAGAGGTGACATGTTTTTAGTTGCATAACATAAAACACGTTGTTGTACAGAAACCATTCTGGTTGAAACCTTGGTAGCAATATCTCCACTCCATCAATGACCTCTATATGACAGACATCCCATTCCACGCATATGTGTTTGAGGGGCACCATAAACTTCAGACTTTCCTGCTATAATCAGTTTGAAATAAGTCAACACTGACATTTCTTCCTTCCACGTTTAATAGACTCAGTATTTCTTTACTGCAATAAAAAGCAATCTCTACTTCTTGATACAGTTCCTCGTTTTGATGCTCAAGAAGTTTTATCTCATCAAGAATAAAACTTATTTAGGTTAGTTCTTCCTAAAAAAAAAAAATTAACTTAATTGTTAATCTCCAAACCATTTTGCTATTGTATTAATTTATTTCATTTAGGTATAACAAGATTATTCTTGTTTTAACAGAGTATCGTGTAGGATATTTCCACATGCATAACATAATTTTGGGTAACTTTTCCCTGTTTCTGCTGGACACTTAGTCTTTACCAGTAGTTGGTTCGATCCCAGAATAGTAAGCAAATATTTACAAGGTTTATAGAAGGAGGTAGATAAAAATTGGTGACATTTGGATTATACCTTACAAGTGCAACATTACAGCTTTAAAGAGATAGCTTACACAGAAATAAATTACCAAAAACACATGGCTTTCATCTACTGTTTTGGATCTCAGGTTAAAGGATCGGCCATGAAATACCTCTCAAGCAACAGAACTTGCAGAACTTGTAGCCCCTTGTGTGAGCTTCTAGGATGACATTTTCCAAATGCCTAATTTATAGCATGATAAGCATTTTGTCTGGGCTCTGTCTCTTCCCTCGTTGCATTAACTTGTCAGTTATTGTTTTGCTTTTTTTTTAAGATGTTGAGAGAGCTTTTCTTTTCTTTTCTTTTTTTAAGATTTCATTTATTTATTTATTTGACAGAGAGAGATCACGAGCAGGCAGAGAGGCAGGCGGGGGTGGGGGAAAGCAGGCTCCATGCTGAGCAGAGAGCCCAATGAGGAGCTCGATCCCAGGACCCTGAGATCATAACCTGAGCGGAAGGCAGAGCCTTAACCAACTGAGCCCCTCAGGTGCCCCAATTTGCCAACTTCTAAAACACTAGTACTTGAATGCCCACTTTTAACATTTGTACGTGTAGATTTTGCCATGTTCTCTTATTTCTAGTCTTACTGCCTACTCTTAAATCAAACTCTTAGTTTATAGCAATTCATTTTTAAAATACATTTTAGTTCCTGAGCACCAAGGGGGTGCAGTCAGTTGATCATCAGACTCTTGATTTCAGCTCAGGTCATGGTATCGGGTCATGAGATTGAGATTGAGCCTCACAACAGGCTCCACACTCAGCATGGCGTCTGCTTGAGATTCTCTCCCTCTCTCTCTTTCTCTCCATACACACACACACATTATATATGCACATACACATATATTTTTAGCTTCCAATGTAATAAAATATAATACAGGGGGCACCTGGGTGGCTCAGTGGGTTAAAACCTCTGCCTTCGGCTCAGGTCATGATCTCAGGGTCCTGGGATCGAGCCCATATCGGGCTCTCTGCTCAGCAGAGAGCCTGCCTCCCCTTCTCTCTCTGCCTGCCTCTCTGCCTACTTGTGATCTCTCTCTCTGTCAAATAAATAAATAAAATCTTAAAAAATATAGTAATGAACATATCATCAAGGAATGTTCAATATTTTAATGGTTCTCAACTGCATAACAAATAAGGACAATTTGGCTGTCATTGAAAACCTCGTGTCTTTCTAACATTATTATAACTACTACCTATGGGGATCTTATGGTACAGGTAATTTTAAATACTCCAAATTCTCTCGCCATTAACATTGCCTCTTCTAGATTGTTTTCTTGCCAGAGGGAAAAACAAGTACACTTCTTACAAGGGCTGTGATATTAATAATTATCCTTCTGACTGCTAAAATTACTACGGCAGTGAATTTTCAAAGTGGGAGTATTTTCCTCCTGTATCTTCAAATTAAACTGAGATGTTTATTTTAGTACTCAAATAAAATGAAAAATAAGAATATGTTAGTATAGAATCAGTTTAAATGGCCTCTGCAAATGAATGGCCCTGAAATTTCTATGAAAGCCCTGGGGATTGTCATCACAGCTATCAGCCTGACTCCACGCCACCCTGAGGTGTTTACTGCATGCACACTGACAGCACCAGAGATGTCTCTGTGCACCTGTCTTGGCTCCTACAAAGGCATAGTGGACATCATTTGGGGACTAGGAAGCCTTATCTTGGGTCCCACCAGTGTCATTTCTGCCTCGGTCTCTTTTTGCAAATTTAAGGTTCCTGGACTTAGGATTCTTGAAAATGGTTTAGGTCATCTCAGAAATATCTCACAGGGTCCCTAATTATTTATGGTCTTTGAACAATAAAAACAGCATTTGACCAGGACAATTTATGATACTTTGCATGGGATATATGTTACCTTGCATAACTTTGAATGATGAGAAAGATAGTGGTAAAAACCCCATCAATGTATACTATGATTGATTCTGGTATATATCTGTATCTGTATCTTTATATATATAAAGATACTTTACTTAAATGATATAAACCTTAGTTGTCAATTCTTAGATTTCAAAAATAAGAAATACATAACCAAGTGATGAGTACCCGTAGAAAACTTCTCTCTCATAGTAGTGTATAAGTGATTTCAGAACCTTATGTTTAAAGACATTCTGACCGGGGTGCTGGTGGCTCAGCTGGTTAGCCCTCCGATTCAGCTGCAGCTCAGGTCATGACCTCAGAGGTGTGGGATCCAGTCCTGCATCGGGCTCCACAACCAGCAAGTGGTCTGCTTGAGATTCCCTCCGTCCCTCTGCCCCTCCCCCCACTCTTTCTCTAAAATAAATAAATAAACCTTTTAAAAAATAAAGGCATTCTAACACAGTAAATACAAATTCTAAAAGCATGTATCACATCTTTATGTGTGTATTTACCATAGATATGTATTTCATATGTATCCCACTATTAAATAATTTAGATTTTGCATAAAATAAATATAAGTGGTCAAGCAAATGTGTATTTATAATGATATATTTGCTTATATAAAATGTTTTTGCATAAATAGTATTAATATTGATAAATCAACGCTACTTGATATAAATGTTTTGTGTATCATGTATATTTGTGTAATATACAACATTTATTAATATTTTCTGACAGTAATACTATATAATAAAAACATTTTTAAGTATTTTAAGAGTTGATAAATGTTAAATTCTCTGAGAATTTATGTGATATACATAGTTTGCCATTATAATTAATATATCAATAAATCAAATTGCTTTGGCCTCTTTCAAAATTCTCCTCAAAATCTCAGCAGATTTGTACAGGTAATGTCACTCTGTGTATTAACCAGATGTTCTGAGAATGTATAAATAAGAAAGAGAACACAGTTTGTGACTATTACAAAATACATTTCTTGCAGCATGGTCGTGGTCATTTTGAAAATCCAAAAGTACAAATACTTGGAAGAAATAACAATGATATATTATGTTCATAATGCTTCAATTTTATAAATTATGAATAATTAAGTTATACTTCTTTAAATCGATAATAACCTATCACCTGTGATCCTGAGTTCTTGGATGTTTTTTTAAAGATTTTATTTATTTATTTGAGAGAGAGCGAGAATGAGCAGTGGGGAGCGGCAGAGGAAGAGAGAGAGAGAGAGGCAGACTCCCATCCGAGCAGCAAGGCTGAGGCGGGGCTCGATCCCAGGACCCCAGGATCAGGACCTGAACAGAAGGCAGAGGATTAACCCACTGGGTCACCCAGGCCCCTCAGGATATGGGGGATCTTAAGTGGATATCACCAAGGGAAAGAAGCAGTCTGAAAAGACAACATACTATTGATCCCAGCTGTTCAACTTTCTGGAAGAGGCCAAACCATGGAGAAGCAAAACGATCAGTGGTTGCCAGGTGTACAGAAGGGGGAAGGATGGACGGACAGAACACAGAGGATCTGTAGGGACGTGGAAGGATTCTGAATGATACTATAATGGGGGATACATGTCTTTATACATTCGTCCAAGCCCGTAGAACATACAACACTGAGTGACTCCCCATGTTAACTATGGACTTTGGGTGATGATCATGCCAAGATAGGTTTATCAGTTGCACCAAGTGCATCGTCTGCTGGGAGTTCCCCCCCGATTGTGGGGGAGGCTGTGCCTGTGTGGGGGAGAGAAGTATATGGGAAATCTCTGTGCTTTCTTTTCAGTTTTGTTATGCAACTAAAAATGCTCCAAAAATCGTCTTCAAATCAAATAACAAAAGGGGGAAAGAAAGAAAATAAAGAAGAAAGGCAGAAGTGATCGGAAGGAAAAGAGAAAAAGGCAAGGATGAAGTGGGGGGAGGGTAACAAAAAGAAAGAAAACAAGAATTCTAACCTGCGTTTGAAGGACCTCAAGGCTTGAGGCACAGACAAATCGGGATGCATCAAGAGGAGGCCAGGGGCTGCTGGAGAGGAGGGCACCCGGCATATGAGCAGAATGAGCAAGGCATGGACAGCAGAAGGAGTACGGGAAGGCCACACAGCAGGCAGAATCGCTTAGGAAGCGGAACTGACAAATATGGAGAACCCAGGTCAGGCACTGAGGTGACGTTCCCGCTCTGAAGCTTTTTGAGTGAGGACCTTCATGAGAGGCGGAGTCTTACTTCTTCCTTGGGTACCACTTCATATACGCATCCCACATGACATTCAGATGTGTTCTCCCGCACTGTGTGTGTGGGGGTGTGTTTAGTTACACACGGTTATAATTTGAAAGTTAAACGATGAACTGTGAATGCACATATAGTCAAATAGATACATTTTGAAATATTTCATGTGAACCCTGAGTTAGATTTTTACTTTTGTAAGTAGTACCTAACATGGGAGGTTAATTAATCAACATTTTTATGTTTCTTTAGAAAATGGAACTTTGGTAGACAGTGGAAAAGACACCTCGAAGCTAATTTTGCAACATCTCTCCTACCAATAGGACAAAATTTAGTCCTGCTAAATGAAGGAAAGTAATCAGGTATCATTACTAAAGGACACAGATTGAAAAATAAAATATAGGGCTTGTGTTAGAAACATCACAGGAAATTACTAATTAAAAAGTTAATTAATAGGGTCCAGGTGTTTGTTTTTCAGTGCTGGAGACTGAACTGCAGAAAAGCCAAGTGGCTGTCAGTCTGCGGTGGTAGCAGAGCCGGGATTGAGGATGGATGTTTTTTCTGGCCGCAGGACCTTGGGTGAGCTCCTTACGCAACGTCTATGAGCCTCTGTGTTCTCATCTGAAACACCTACCATGCAACCTTCTTGTGAAGCTTTAATGATGGTTCAGGCAATCTGCTGGGCACTGCTCAATAAAGACAATATTACTACCATATTTGTTGCTCTCCTCTTCTCCTGCAAAAGCTCTAGGCAAAATTATTTCAGTGTGTTCTTTCAACTCTAATATTCTGTGAGTCTGTCTCTAGGATTCTCATCCTTGGGGAAATTTCAGCCAGGGATGTTATGAAACACAAATTTCCTTTATAAGAGATTAGGGGAAGAAAAAACCCCACACAGAAAGAATACAGGTAAAATAATATTATACTGACAGCAACATGCACTTCTCATAAAATAAAAAAAAAAAGAAAGAAACAAAGAAAGAAAGATTATTTGCATAATGTAAGCAAAGGCTAAGAAATATAACTGGAATTGTCATTCAAAAACACAGGGTTTAGTGTCTTGTAACTCAAATAGATCTAGTTGTATGGGAAATCAGGCCTTTCAACTTAGAAGTAAGTGGATTTGAAATTTTGTTTGTACAGCATTTGTAGTGGTTTCCTATAGTGATATTGTGTTATATTTAAAAGCCAACAAGAAATGTTAACATATTTTTTGAAGAGACTATGCATTTTTATTCATAAGAAGCAAACAATTCAAATGATAATTTCTGTGATATGCTAGAGTAATCCAAATCACCATGGAAATAACACTTGAAAATAGAAATAGGAAGTTCATTGTGGCCAATTCCATTCAGTTCCTCATCATCATTCAGCAGCACGGCGACTGAAGGCCCCACAGAGGGAGGCCCTGCCTTTGCCTCCTGGAGGCTTGACAAGGAGACCTCACGGAGAAAACGCCAAGCAATAAAAACATAAAGCAGGATGCAGTTACAGCTTGGAATCTGTGCCGTGAGGAGAAGAACAAACATGCCTAGAGAGAGTGGAGGGAGCCCCCGATTCAGGATGGGGTCGGTCAGGATGACCCCTGAAGGGCCATGGCATTCTGGCTGACATTTGAGGGTGAGGGACAGTTAGCCATGGGCAGAGCGCACACCCTGACCCTCCAGGCAAGGAAACAGCCCACATCGAGCCCTCATGGAGGAAAGACGCTGGAACATTCACATCACAGTACAAGAGAAGCCCCTGTTCCCGTCTCACTGCAGCTGGAGAGGAAGTAGAAACCAGGTTGGAAACCACTGACGATGCTCGCGTGAGGTCTGTTTAGGTGAAGTCCTTCACTCTGGCTACTCCTAGAAGACTGGTTGGGAAGGTTGAGCAGACAGACGGAGGAAGCTGGCTGCAGAGTTCAGGCGAGACCTGGTAGAGGCTTGCACGGGCACGGTGGTTCCGAGCCCCTGACAGATCTCATTGTGTTGGATGAGAAATGGAAAAGATTTAGTAACTGATTTGGTCATCAGGATTGAAGAAAATGCATTTATTTGTCTGAAGAACTCAGCAAAGGGGGTCATCAGCTCCTGTGCAGGGGAAAGCGAGAGGAGAGCAGATGGCGCTCACAATGCTAACCTTTCCGTGTTTATCTGCTGTACGGCAGGTGTCAGTAGCCCAGGGCACGGGTCAGCTGCACTGTGGAATGTGCGTGTCTGGACTGGGAGGAGCGATCTACTACCGAAACACGGGTTTCATTACCATAGAGGAGATATTTAAGATCATGGGAACCGCTGATGTGATCTAGAAGGGGATTCCAGCCCTGTTTTATCCTCAAACAAGTTTGTTCTTGGCCTGGGCTGGTCCTTCTGTCTGAAATACCCTCCCGCCTCATCTTCACACAACTGCCTTCTTCTTAGTGGATCGAGATCAGCCCAAATCTGCCTCCCAGAGAAGGCCTCCATCACCATCCCGGCTACACTAGCAACCTCCACATGACCCGAGAGCCCTCACACTATCGAAATTACACCCGTTATGCATGTGGAACCCTTCCTACATCACAGAAGTCTCTTGGTTGCAGAGATTTTTCTGTCCTGTCCATTAGCCCGCCCCCCAGAATCTCGCGGGGTCTGGCACGCAGTAGGACCACACTACCAATGAGCTGACGGCTGATTCAAGAAACAACAGAAGCCAGGCCAACAGTGGAGTCTGGGGCGGCTAAGCATAGGTAGAGGTCAAGAATAGGTAGATAAGCAGCAGTGCCCGAGGAGAGCAGACGGAGAGGCGGCATGGAGTGCCACGGGACCCGATGAGAGAATTCAAGACGAGAGGGCCATGAACAGTTTGCAAAGAGGCTACGAAGTTAAGTACACAGAAGATTAAAACATATCTATCGGTTTGACAACACTGGAGATCACTGGTGATTTTAGCAAGTTCAGTTCAGGTCAAATAATGAAAAACCAAAGTCGCTGGGTGGAGGAAGGGGACTTAGCTGTCCGAGAGATATGTTCTAGGTATAGCCTTTGAGTAAATAAAGTATTCTCAAAGGATTTATCTTGAAGGGAATTGGGATTTTTCTGCCTCAGGTACTAACAGGTACACAAGCGACCCGAGAGACCTAATCTATCTTTAAAACTTGAATTCTCGCCTGCTCCCAAGATACTCTGGCTCTAGCTTTGAGAGACCAAGGAAGGAAGCAGTCTGAGAGAGTCACCTCCTCCTGCCCTTTCAAACCGCAGCTGAGCAGCCCTCAGGTCACGAGCTGCAGAATTAGAACACTGATGCCACAACCTTGGGCAAACCCACTAGCGATTTCCCACTGTTGGTATAAAAAATGTGATCATTTTTCTATTTATATTTTGTTACTGTTGGTTTTTTTTTTTTAAGATTTTTATTTATTTATTTGGCACACAGAGATCACAAGTAGGCAGAGAGGCAGGCGGGGCGGGGGTGGGGGGAAGCAGGCTCCCTGCTGAGCAGAGAGCCCAATGCGGGGCTCGATCCCATGACCCTGAGACCATGACTTGAGCTGAAGGTAGAGGCTTTAACCCACTGAGCCACCCAGGCGTCCCTGTTACTGTTGTTCTTATGATCACCAGGAGAAAACTGAGCAAGGCTTTTCTTTACAATTGTCAGTAGAGAAGACTGATATAATATAAATGCAAAAGCTTACTGCAAGATTAAAAATACTTAGGCAGTTAAGAAGAAAACAAAAAAAGCTATGATTTCTAGTACTAGCTTGTAACTGTGTGGTGCTACAACCACTGCGCTGAGGAAAAGTCAAGTCTGAGGTCCGCCGAGCTTGTTGGGCATTCCCTTTCATGTCCACAATGAGAACAATATCCTGCCCTGGGACCTCTATCCCTAACCCCTCTCCCTGTTACCCTCACGGAGTTAAAAGCCAAAACTTATGACTATCCCTCGGTATATTTTCATTTTAATACAAGATGATGACGATGGTGATGATGATGATGATGATGGTGATGATTTTGTTTATTTTACTGAGGGAAATGCCAAAATCTTCTACATACATCTCAGTTAAACTGCAATGATAGAATCTCCAATTGTGGTGGATGTTGCTGATGGCTGAAAGCAAGAAGGATGCCTTATTTTACTGCATAAATGAGTTGATTCTGAATTACTGGAATTCCTCCAAAATTAATTAATTTAAAAGGACTGTAGCTCAGGGCGCCTGGGTGGCTCAGTGGGTTAAGCCTCTGCCTTCAGTTCAGGTCATGATCTCAGGATCCTGGGATCGAGCCCCGCATAGGGCTCTCTGCTCCGCAGGGAACCTGCTTCCTCCTCTCTCTCTGCCTGCCTCTCTGCCTCCTTGTGCTCTCTGTCAAATAAATAAATAAAATCTTAAAAAAAAAAAAATAAAAGAGGACTGGAGCTCTAATGAGTCATTTCAGTAACATTTACTTACTTACTTATTTATTTATTTATTTATTTTAGAGAGAGCGAGAGTGTGAAGAGGGCAAGGGGCAGAGGGAGAGAGAGACTCTCTGGCGGACTCTGTGCTAAGTACAGAGCCCATAGTGGGGCTGGATCTCAAGCCCCTGAGATCATGCGTTGAGCTGAAATCAAGAGTGGGAGCTCCACCTACTGAGCTACCCAGACACACCTTTTTCAGTAATATTTAAAGTATGGAAATGACTCCAATTAAAATGGAGACAACAGAAAACGTCATGACTAGGCTTCAGTGTCTCTCTTCTGTCTCCTTCCGACCCCCCTCCATCTGCTGTCCCTGTTCAGGTGCAGGGAGGGCTTGGTCTAAGGTCCAAGACATTCATTAGACTATACTTCTGCCTGTCATCCTGCATCAGGAAGGTCGCCTTCTGAGAACGGTAGAGGACAAAGTGAAGCAACAGGCTTTTTTTTGTATCATTGCAAAAGCACAAATTCCACTTTAAAAAGAAACACACATACACACACACACGCATGCACACACACACACACCTTGAAAAGTGGGTGCTTTCAAACCTGAGAGCTGTTTTTCCTTAGTGACAATCCAAGTATCTGTCTTTTTTTTTCTTTTTTTTTCCCATCTGGTACTTTTAGTGTTAAACTCTGTGCCTTGTTGGATCACTTCACTAATTTATTTAAGAGTTGCTGATATCTTTTTTATTCCATTTTCCCTCTAATTCTCTATCACCAAGGATATTATAGACTACTAAATTCTTGAAAATAATATATGTCACAAACACTCTTTTTCTCCCAAAACCTACATAAAACACAACTTAAAATGTCTATATTGAGTATAGTACAAATTACAATGACAGTGAAAAAAACACCTAAAAGTATGTTTATAATATATAGCCTGGAGGCTCAGGAGGGGAAAAGACTCAGAGATGCACTGTGTCAAAGGTATTATCAGGAACGGCATATTTTCTTTCAGACTGACAAATTTGTAAACGAGGTGAGATGAGACAGTGAATGAATGCCTCTTTCCGCTGTATGGTGCAAATAAAGTCTGACATATGCAAATACAGGTGTGTTCCAATTCAGAAGTGCAAAACAAATGCTATGAAATCAAAATAGAGTGCAGAACCATACTGGTTGTAAAGTCACATAAAAATCATACTTAATTTTTAGCCACGAATGTCCATTCTAATTTTGAAAGGATGTGTTGATATTTCCTAATAAAAAAATAAATGTTAAAGGGATATACTTTCCCAATGTAAGACATAAAATAAACACGTTGTATATCAACCTGAAATGATTCAATGACCCTTAAATTAAAAAATGTCATGCAAAACTATTTGTTGTCTTTTCAGGAACCATAGGTATTATTTCTCAAGGATCCACTTAATGTATAGCATGTAAGCAGCTACATGCTTCAAATATCCATGAAAATCAGAAAAGCAAAGTGATATACATATCCAAAATCATTTAAAACACATAAAATTGAATCATTCCGTTTTAAGAGGATTCAGTATGAAATGTGATCATGAATACACATGTCCCTTATTTAAAACATCTATAGATCTTTTTCTTCTGGAACTTAACCCAGTGTAGTGAATGCCAGCCAGGCCTGGTTGTCCTCACCTGCATATTGAAAGTTTGGTCCTTGACCTCCCCCAATAGATAAGCTGTAAGCCTTTGGAATGTCCTCCTACCTGATAAAAGCATCTTTGCTTACTGGAGCCCTTGGGCCACGATAGAGGGTCTGTGCTAATGGTGTGATTTTGTGGAAACCACGGGCCACATGGCCACATGGTATCAGCTTGACCTCTGCAGGGCCTGTAGACTGTAGGAGCCATGTGGGTGGTCTGTCATGACTGTGGACAGCAAGTCTCACTGAGCATCCCTGGTTGGCAATACTCCATATGTGCTTGTCACATCTCATTGCTTGGAGAAGCAAGTGCTGTCTACAGAAACTCGGATGGGACAGGATGACTAGACATTCACTTTTGATCTCTTCTGGACTCAGTCCTAAAAGTTTCTACCTTCCTTTGACTTTAGGCTTTGTCTGTTTGCTGAAATAAGGTCTGAATGTGAGTACAATGGCTTTTCTGAGTTTTATGAGTGCTTCCAGCAAATTATTGAGCCTGAGAGCTATACTGGGGACTATGAAGCACATTACCAACTAAGAAAACAACAGGTATAATAAGTACTCTGCTTAACTAGAATGCCTGGTTCAGATCTTTATTTCAGGAACAACCCACTCTTGACTAACTCATAGTGATTGCTACCCTTTTTATCTTTGTCTCCAAAATCTGGGGTTGGGGTGGGGGTGGTGTGTGACATCTTTAGGAGTCTATCTAAGCTAAGAAAAGTCATTTTATGCATGTTATCAGTTGTTCTTGAGGTATGTGCATGTGACTTAACACTGGCCATGAAATGTGAAAAAAGGTCTTTGGGGAAAATACTCTTTCTCTTAAAAAATCATGATGCAGGGACAGTCCTCCTAGTCTTAGTCATTGGTGCACATGGAGATTTGAAGCCTGGAACAACATTTTTGCAGCCACAATAGGATTAGCAGACTCAAAGAAGGTGGCAGGTACAGATAAGAGGAGGGTCTTCTGACAATGTTATTGGGTCCTTGTATAACTTACCTCGGAAATATTCTAGTTCCAGAACTGTAGATCCATATAATGATACATTCCTTTTTTATTGTTTAAGCTAGCCTTTGATCTATGTGATACATTTTATTTTAAGTTATATGATTTTCAGTCAGAGGCATCCTAACTGGAAAGTAGGTTGCCTCACTTGCTACTTAGGTATGTATCTTTGGGAAAGATTCATAAACAGTGTTTGTCTAGGCATGCTGTAAAGTCAGGATGACAATTACACATATGTTGGAAGATTGTTGTGAGCTTTGGCATCATAAAGATCTGAATTCAAAGGTCAACTCACCTTATAAAAATGAATGAATTATATTATCCCTTTCAATCTGTTTTTTGGTCTTTAATAAAGGTAATAAAAGAATTGTTCCATGACCTTAAAGGTATCTAACAGAAAGAATACATTCACTGGGTTGCTTTCTTCTGTACCCAGATAATACCTTACCAAAATAATGTCTAATATTTAATCATTTATTATAGACTGATCACCATTGTAAACACTTTTCAAATATATTATTTAAAAGAGAAAGATCTCTACAGACCCTGTGAAATCAGAGGATGAAGAAACATCTTTGGCGCAAATAAATGAAGTAATTTTCCTAAAGACACAGAACCAATGAATCAAGGAGCTAGGATTTGAACCCAAGTACAGTGGGTATTATACAATACCTTCCTGATGGTAACTGAGATTTTACTCCCTGAATTTCACCAAACTTCAAAGAACCATTGCTGCAAATTTTTGTTTCTTGAACTATGGTTTTAAACATCATGTACCAAGACAGATAGATGATGGATAGATAGATGATAGATAGATACAAAGATAACCAAATACAATGTCAACCATAAACAACCATTTGAGCTGCTTCTCCAACCCCAGTCTTAGATGTGGCTTTCTCTGGGGAAGTTAGAGCAAGAGCTTCAAATGTTGATTTTATGGGGAAAGAAAGATCCTAGTCTTGGTCCACCCCTAACCCACAAGCTTCTCTTGAAATTCCAAGCCTGGAGACCTGATGAGAGCGATGAAAGGCTTTCAGTTATATTTGGCGATCCAGGTTTTAAAAAAAAAGGGAGAAATACTTGTATCTCCCTCTGTTGTAGCCTGTGGAAAGTGTCGAGACTCTATAAGATCCTCTTGCCTAGGAATTTATAGGAGCAGGAGAAACATGTGCACTCTGTGTCTAGAAAGAATGTTTCTCTCTGTAATAGAAAGTCAACAGATAAGAAACAGGCTCATGGTCAGAAGAAGGAGAATGTAGCCATGAAGTAAAGAGCCTAGAACCCATCTGCAGAGAAGAGGTAGTCTCAGGGTGACGAACAGAGAAGGGGAATGTGAGCCTTATGCTGCTAATTCATAAAAATTGTAAATGTGCTCAATATTTAATACTTAATATTAATAATCATGGTGTGTTAGATTTGTCCTTACTTGTGAAAGAGAAAGAAAGGCAACACAATCATATGTTAAATAAGATTTGTGAAATTTGATAGCATCTTTTGAAATTCCCTATATTGTTTTCACGTGCCTTCTGTGTTGTGTGTGTGTGTGCGCGCACGTGTGTGCATGAATAGTGGCCTTTAAAGCTGTCATTAATCAGGCCTCTGCGGGCCTATGAGGAAGCCGAAAGCAAAGTTGGATTCAAGTTATTGCAGAAGGTTCTCAGACAGTTTCTCAAAAAATGCACATTTAACATGAAATGGGTAATCACTTTACTGGAGTAAATTGCCTCTTTCAGACTTTCCATTTGGCTTCTTCTGTGTGACTCATTAATCCCCACGCAGATCCAGGGTAGGAAGTGTTAGCAATTACCAGTCCTCTCCTCCAGATGGAGAAACAATGAGTCGCTAACAATAGAACCCAGAATCCCCCGTGGGGACATTTCATTCACTACCTCATGTAACAACTTCAAACCGAGTCGATCTTAGAAGCAGTAATAAAAATCTGGTTCTACTCAAAACCCACAGACTTCCTACTTTGTTATTAAGTGGCTTCTTATGACTCTGTTTTTATCTGACAGGATGTGGAGACACTTGTTACCATGAAGTGTAACTGGGTTCTTGGCTACGCTTCTTTATTCCAGTACAAAAAGAAAGAAGCATGGGAAATGACGAAAATCCTTTTAAAAATCATGATTTATACCTCAGTTTTGAAATGCTTCTTATATCTCAATAAGCCATCACAAGATTTCTGAGAGAATACTAGTATTTATATTCATGTAAGAATTCCAAGTAATCGTTCACTCATAAGAGACAGGCTCTCGGCTACACGGAAACACCTAACATGAGTATCTCCCATCCCCTCACTCACCATGCAACCACCCATCGCTGCACAAACCCCATCCGGGTGACATCCCAGGAACCGAGGCATTCCTCCGCCGACCCCTCCCTGCAGAGCACCCTAAGTTTCCCGTTCTCAGTAGAGCTCAATGCAACCAGGTTTCAGGACAGAAGCAATAGATGTAAACAGCTCACGTTAAGAAATAGAAACACTGAATAAATTTCCAACAAAATGAGGTGAGAGCAAGCATCCTGAGACACAAGCAGTCCCAGAACACAGGGACCCACCTAACAGGATCTCAAAGCCTGGACACCTGGAAATTCCCTTTTGATAATTACAGTCAGGACAAGGATATGGTAGATAAAGCCCGCGCTGCCGGAAAGTGGAAAGTCTACACTTACCTAGGTTGGTGAGCAGAACCAGAGATAGATAATATGTATATAAGATACAATGTACACATGTTACACATGATATACTATACATAAAATTATATACAATATATAATAAATTATATAATGCATGATATAGATTTTATATTCAAGTATAATTTATATTCACCATGATGTATATAAGTACTATGTGTGTGTATATAGTGAATAGAAAGTATGTTTGTTTATAAAAAACAAATTTTTATATTATATATTACTAGTAATATATAATACTTGTATGTATAATACATAATTGTATAATATATACTTGTATGTATAATACATAATTACATATAACATATGTTATTATCTGATATAGTAAATTACATAGTAATTATATATAATTATATGTGTTAGATAAGTATACATAATTACATGTTATATAATGTGTATACTACTATCAATTAATCTGTGAACTTTTAGACTTTCCACTCGTGTTGGTCACAGGTGCTTTATCTACTGCATCCTGTGTGTTTTGTGTATTGCCCACGTGTACTTACAGACATAAATATAAATATACAAACCACAGTGGATATGAAAGTTTAGGGGCACGAGGGATAGAGAAGATGCAGTACGTGACTCATTGGAGTTTCAGGAGCCGATCTGGAAAACGGGAAGAGGCAACCCTTAAAGGCACGCTGTGTGAGATCCAGATCCGGGAAGCTCCAACAACCCACCAGGAAGAATAAGATGAAATGGCAGTCATTGTGGGACGGCAGACAAGAAGAAGGTCCTAACAGTCACTGAAGAGGGGGAGGAAGGGGGGAGACAGAGGACAGAGCGGGTGGGGAAGTGGGTTCATCAGACACGTAGACTTTTGGCACCAGTTGGTGAAACCACTGCCTTTGGCTTTCCCATTCTCTCTGGAGTCTTTGCCTATCTGTCAGCAAGAGAGAGGAAGGGAGGGATCAGCTCGTGGGGATCAAGTCCAAACCATCATGGGAATTATCAGCTAATCAAGTTCATGTACTCGTTCAGTTAACTGGCTTGGTTAGATTTCATGGCTGGGCCAAGGATGGGAAGCCTGACGGGACCTGAGGTTTGGTTGAGTTGAAGGTGGTAGCAAGGGAATGCCCAGCAGGGAAGGAGAGCACGTGTTATCACCCGGTTTCCAAAACAGCTGGAAACAAATATTTGAAACAAGTGGAATCAGAGCATCTGACTTTTATCTCTAAGGAGGTGCCCTGAACCAGCAGCAACGTCCTTACCTGTCTACAATCTTAAATTGTAAACCTCTGTCCCAGAGCCCTGTACCAGCCGGAATCCTGCCATCCGTGACATGAGCTCATCGCCCGTTAACCTTTTTACTGCACAGAATCACGGGCTGGACACAAACCAGTGCAACTGGTAGGACCTCTCAGACCAGTAGGGCAGGCAGTGCCCAGACACTCGTCCTCGCAAGTGACAACCAGTGGACTCAGATGCAGTGTCTTAGAAGCCGCAATGGGTGCTGAGACACAGCGATGGACCCCGATGCAGGACAATGGTCCAGAAGCCAGATTATGGTAGAAGCTGAGCTCCAAATCTCTCTGTGCCTTCTGGACTCAGAGGAAGGAGCAGAGATTCAGCAGGAGACCAGAGGAGACCTTGCATGACTCCTGATGGAGAGCGTGGTGGTCACAGGTGAAGGAAACAGAAGCTATCTTGAAGGTGGAAGCCTTCTGCAGGCATGGCAGCCGACCTAGGGCAGCCACAGGCTATCTGTAATGACACACTGAGAGTTCTACTATGCAAAAGACATAGAGGTTTGGCATCTGACTGTGAAGTCAAAGCTAGGTTATTTTAAGAAGAAAATAAAATGCATACTGAAAAAATTTTTAATTAAAAAATTAAAAATTAAGATACATACTAAAGGAAAAGAGATCCATTAAAATGATGCTACTTTAGGAGACAAGGAACTCCATCGCTCAATGAATGTTTAACCTGCACTGGGAAATTGGGGTGTGAATACTATCATCTTCAAAATATGTCTTCTTTTAACTTGTGACTTATAAATCCTACTTTTCAAAATGTATCCTAAGGAAAGAATTAAAGGAACTTGTTTGAAAAACACAGGCTGTAGTGATATTGATAACCATTGTAGTATAGTGGTAGTATCAAGAGAATATCTTATATTCTGACTTAAACTGGTTAGATCCCGAACTCGCAACAAAAGGAAGTATATTAATTAATCTTGGTGTAGCTGCAAAATCTAAAACTCTTCAGCCAGAAAAATGTATTTCAAAGAATGTCTATCAACATAGAAAAATATTCACAATATATGAAATGAAGAAAACAAACATCAAAAAGAGTTATATGACATTTTGCCATATTAGAAAAAGATTACATGATATATACAAAGAACAAGGAAGGCTGTATGCCCAGATGATAACCATAAGTTTTTTGTATTGTAAAAATAGAGATTTTAATTAAATATTGTTTTCTTATTTGCATTTTTCAATTTTTCTTTTTTTTTAATTTTATTTATTTATTTCACAGACAGAGATCACAAGTAGGCAGAGAGGCAGGCAGAGAGAGAGGAAGGGAAGCAGGCTCTCCGCTGAGCAGAGAGCCTGATGTGGGGCTCGATCCCAGCATGACCTGAACCAAAGGGAGAGGCTTTAACCCACTGAGCCACCCAGGTGCCCCGCATTTTTCAATTTTTCTATGTCTGCATTGCTTTGTTACAGGAAATCAAAACAAAATCTATTTTAATATTCAAAATTAACTACCTTGTTTGAAAATAAGGGAAAATTGCATCTATGAAGATAATCATCATTTCCATTTGAAATATAAATAAAAATATGGTGGTTTAGTTGTGGGGATTTGGGGAAAAGTAACATTTCATAATGCATGAATTTGTTTCCCTGTTACTCAGTAGGACTGCCCAAAACAGCAGTTAGGAAACCAGCAAACCACTAAAAATGAGTAACTTTCTAGGTTCCTGCCAAAGGCAGACTCAAAGGGCCATGATTTGCTTAGTTTTCACACCTCATTAGCACTTCTTTTAAACAGAGCTTTCAACCTGGCACCCCTGTTTCCTCAGAGGCCACAGGGAGAGGATGTTTTCCATGGATAACAACCCAGCCATCAATCTTCTGTTTATTGATCTAGCCCTGACATCATCCCCTTGCCTCCTCCCACCACTGCCCTCATTCTTTTCTGACTTAAATTGGTGTGTGTGCCCCCTGCCTTGGGCGGCAGGGTGGGTATAGGAGATAGGAAAAAATATATATTAATATCTAAATAATAATACCTCATCCTCTATACTTATTTCTGACTTAAAAGGCTAGGCAGGATGCAATTTTAAACACATTTCAGCAGCTCTCCCCTGCCACTTCTGGTGAGGTCTTGGCGATCCTGGGTCAGGCCCCACAGGCCCAGCAGGGGAAGCCGAGCCCAGCGTCTGTCAGGGTAACAGCAATCCACGGCCAGACTTGAGACTGAAGACAGTAATCACATTCACATAAGTGAGTGGGTCAGGATCGTTCTTTGGTGCCACCAGAGATGAAGGGCAGGATGGCTTGTGCTCTTCAAGAACACCCATGCTGCGAAAGATAAAGGAAGGAGGAGGGATGCTCCAGATGAAAGGGGATTACAGTGACATGACCATCAAAGGCAGCCTGGAGCCTCCAACAGGCCCTGGGCCAGCAGAGAAACAAAGCAGCAAGTGCATTTCTGGAAACCTGTCATTTTTGGATGAAAGCGTTAAATTAAATTTTCCAAATTTGAACACTATAGTGTGGTCATTGTAAGATATTGGTTTTGTTCTTAGAAAATGAACATCAGAGTATGGACTAGGGAAGGAGGTGGGGAAAGAGAGAGAGAGAGGGAGGGAGACCAAGACCACCATTGAAAGAACAAATGTGGCAAAACTCACGATGTTGGTGGATCTGTAATCTGGGAGCCATTTCAAAATAAATGGCTCTGCTTGGTTTATGTACGTAAGACACGCATCTCTCCAGGAAGCACCTATTGTAAGCAGCAGAAGTTGGCAAAGAGGCAGATCGTATTGTTATTTGTCATGCAACCAACTAATGACCCAGACAGACCTGCATGGCTGGGAATAGAGAGCAAAGACAGGATTGAGGAGTCCCAGCTGCAGACAGCATATGTCCAGTAAGACTAGAACATACTACTTGGGACTCCGTTCCCATAGCTGGAAACTTGCTCTATCCCCTGGTCTGTATTCCCTGTCTTCTTCCCTTTTCTGTCCATGAGTTAACTGGGATGCATACGCAGACATTTTACATTTTATCCACCTCCTCTACAAGGTAGTCAGGGGCACATTTTATTGACATCGAATAGAGATGTGGTGGAGAAAACCTGATTCTGTGGATATACCCTCTCCCCCTCACTCAAACTTTGATTTTATATTTACTTTTAAAAAATCACTTTTGCTTTGAAAAAGTTGCATACCCTGGTTGATGAGAGATTCAACATTTTCCACTTATTATTATAAAAGCCAAGATGTTTTTAACAACATTTTGTGTTGAGTTATTACACATTATAGGAAAACCTTTCTCTAAATCGGGTAACTTATTCTAAAAGAAATCAACCTATGGTTTTCCTTTCAGGTCAAATGTCTTGTTGCTTCAGAAATTTCTCATTAAAAACAAAATCAGAATAAGTTTAGAACCATACAATTTAAGGTGTTTGTTTTCAGTATCATTATAAGAAATTCTACATAAAAAGAAAAAAAAATATTGGGTGGGGAATGATATCCTGTGTCATAAGGTCATGACTCTAGAAAGGGGTCGAGTCAAATGTGACTGCAAAGTTTTGGAAATTTACACCAGTGGTCCTGCATCAGAACAAATTAGCGGTAGAAAGGACACTGGACATCTGCAGACATTTCAGGTTGTCACAACTAGGGGATGCTAGTATCATTTGTGGGCAAAGGACAAGATGTTAAATATTCCATGGCACTGGAGACACCCTCCATCCACCCACCCCTGCACATCCCAGTGGAATTATCCCACCCACAATCTTGTTTTCAAGGTGAGGGAGGTCGAGGCCGGTGTCCAGGCCCTGCATAGGTGAGGCAGTAGAAACGCATACATGGCAAACCAGGTCCACACATTCTACGAGCCAGGAAGGGCAGAGCAAGGACTGGACCCAAATTTGCCCGATTCAATAACAGCTTACAAGAAACTCATTCTAAAGCATTCCATAGCCTTTCTTAACTCTTTCTTGTGTTTCCAAATGCCCCATGCTCCGTTTTCCATCTCATACTGTCTCACACAATCTCAAGTTCCCAGCATAAAAGCCTGTGCACCTGCCGCGATGCCCTCATCTCTCCAAATTTAAGTGAGTATGGCTCAGGACCAGTCTCTTCTTTTGCTCATAGCAGGGTTCACTTGATTTGTTCTTTTTCTCTTCCCATTACCCGCCTTTGTCTCTCCCTCTCTCTGTCCAGGACATGCTCAAATCACAGCTGAAGCTGGTAGAAAGACAGGTGCCTCTGTCATGGAGAGGAAGGGATAGAAGCAGAAACTCCTGCCACCACCACCTGTTCCAGAAAGGAGCAGGTACTACCACGATCGGGAGACCTGGATCAGTGTGCCGATGCCCAAGGGCAGATCCCATGCCAACAGTGTACCCACCTGTGTCCCACTGCACACAACTAGGGACTCAATTCCTGAACGAAGCAACCTCATGAGTGGTTCAGGTGGGAGGAACCAAGTCCAGAAGCCCAGTGCAAGGGAGCCTGGGGTGTGTGCATATGTGTATGTGTGCGTGTTTTTGTGTGTGTGTGTGAGTGTGCATGTGTGCATGTGTGTGCGCATTCCAGTTTCTGCTCAGGAAGGGAACCTGGGGCGTGTGTGTCTGTGTGTGTGCGGGGAAGAGGGGGCACATGCAGGCATGAACTCCAGTTTCTGCCCAGGAAGGGAGTTGGCCTTAGTCTCCGGCAGCCAATCTACAAGATCAGTCTTCCTGACAAAGCTTATTTTGTTTTCTCACAATTAAGTTTCTATTAAAAAAGATCATGTTAGCGTGGACGAGTTTGCGTATCTGTACTTCAGAAATAGTAGGGGAATGCAATCTGCTAACCTACCTAATGTTCTGTGACATTCATTCCAACAATTCCCCAAGTTTCCGGATGGGATACTAATGTCTTTCTGTCACCTGAGCTTGGGAACTGCAAAGAGCTTTTATTCCCGAAAAATACTGGTACTTATCATTTGCTGCACTTCATGCCCGCTAACATCTGCATGTGGAAGCTGTTTAATAATGCAGTGTTTTCCCCTCTAAAAATTCGTATGGCATTTCTTCTTCATTAGTGTCCAGTTGTGGTTCATTTCATTATCAGCTGTCGTTTGCAGCATAGTGGGTAACCCCCAGAAGCCTCAGAGGCATCTAATCGAATATTAACATTTTTACATTATAATACACGAAAATGTTCTTACAGAGTTGTACTAAAATCATCATTTATTTTGAAAAAAATTACAGGTAAATACATTAGAAGGTAAATATCCCATTACGAAGGTATGATGTTTATGTAACTATTGTTGTGTCATGTAGATATTCTTTTACTGTAACATGTTACTTTTCAAATGTATTAAAATGTACATAATAACTATATTCTTTAAGGTCTTGTGAGGTGGTATTTTCTTCTCCTGAAATATTTTAGAAATTATGGATGAATGTGGGCAAACTCTTAATTTTCAGCATGTAGAAACAGAACGTATATAAATTGATATACACTTAGATTTATGTATACATTTATATTATAAAAATAGAAACACAGAGGCGCCTGGGTGGCTCAGTGGGTTAAGGCCTCTGCCTTTGGCTCAGGTCATGATCCCAGGGTCTTGGGATCGAGCCCCCCATCAGGCTCTCTGCTCAGCAGGGAGCCTGCTTCCTCCTCTTTCTCTCTGCCTGCCTCTGCCTACTTGTGATCTCTGTCAAATTAATTAATTAATTAATTAATTAAAAAAATAGAAACAAACTTATGTATACACATTTAGCTATGGTAGAGAAGTAATCTCCTTTTATTTTGCAATTCTTCATTTTTCTAAAGTTATATAACTCAAACTGTCCTGAAAATTTCCTTTCTGAAACAATAATTATTGCAATGTTAACCAACATTGTGGTTATGACAGGGAATTATTCATACTCAGATTTTCATACCTGAATACCTGCTTTGTTGAGGGACAGAAGCACTTGTAAAAAGTGCAGCAAGGGTTGAAGAATTTGGAGCTCCTGAAAATGTAGCTGAGAGTTGTAAATGATTTATTTTTCCTCTGGTTTCAGAGTACAGAAAATCATTTTTGAATTTTGTTTTGATTTTCTGGAGGATTTTAATGACTTTCCCCTCAAACAAAGCCTTCTAGATGCAAACACAAGAAAGGGACCCAACTTGGACATAGATGGTAGCAGCAAGTGCCTGAAAAGTGATCTGGGAGCAGGCCGAGTGTTGGCACCTGTTACAGGCTGGACGGACACATCGCTTTTAAGGTGGTTTTTTGTTTGTTTTATGTGGCATACAGTTAGAACCATTCCATTTCTCTTCAGGCGTCTTATGCTAAAGTGTGATGCAGCTCTTGATACATAATGTTATTATGTTTCCATCTACATGACCCAGTCTAATAGCAGCTCTGACTTTCAGAACTCTTGCTACAAGTCCAGACCTGTGCTGGGTACTTGAGGCTCTTTTTAGATCAGTTTTCAAAATATTTGGTACTCAAGGGTGTACAGAGAGTAAATAGAATAATACCAATGAAATCTCAGGTGTTTTTTGGTTTTGTTTCTGTTTTCCCTGGCTCCCTTCTGGGACTCTAGCTCACTAAATGGTCAACAGGAATATTTTAAGATCCAGGTTACAATGTAACCTTAGGTCTCAGCAAATACCTCTGGGCAATGACATGCTCATTGGTTTCTTCTCTGCCTTACATATATTTTTTTTTTTTCTGCAATTTGAATCTGGATCTCAAACTTATTATTAGTCTTGGAGTAATAAAAAGAAAAAAAATCTTACAAATCTACCTACATTTCATTGTGTCTCAGGAAATCAAAATGTCTACTTCTAGAACTGATGTTAAAATCCATCAGGGATATTCAGGTCACTGATATCAACATACGGCACACTATATAAGTCGCTGAATAAGTCAGAGTATCTTTCTAGATTTTTTAAAAAGATTTATGTATTGATTTTAGAGAAAGAGAATACGTGAGCAAGAAGAGGGGCAGAGATGGGGGGAGGCAGGCTCTGCGCGGAGCAGGGCTTGCGATGTGCGGCTTGACCCTAGGACCCTGAGATCATCACCTGAGCTGAAACCAAGAGTTGGATGCTTAACTGACTAAGCCACACAGGTGCCCTTTTTTCTAGATGTTTTATCAATTTTTAACCTACGTACACATTGAGTTGATGCTATTATCTGGCTGCTTCCTCCATGGCACATGCAGTCTGATGCATTTTGTATTGTTTTTTAATAATTTTAATTTACAAAATACGCTACAAAGAATAAGTGAGTCCCAAATTGAAATAGAAAAGCAATTATACCTTGAGCTTCAAGTGTTTTCTATGTTTTAACTGAAACTGCGTTGTGGTAAAAAGACCACACGTAAAGCCAAACGGAGTGCCTTGTGGGTAATGCAGCTTAGCTGCTGGAAACAGAGGGCTAACGAGGCTTCGCCCTGCCCAGGCTCTTGCCTTGCCTCATTCTGTGCTCACGGAGTGCTGTCACTTACTCTAAATGTATGTGATGCCTGTCATTCGAGGGTCGAGCTGCTGGCTGTGCACGCACAGGAGCAAACTACCATCACTCCGCCAATATAGCTCACAGTGACAAACCATCCATCGGCCTCACAGAGAAAGGGCAGCAAAGGCTCAATGAGACCTCTTCATCACTTCCACTCACGGGCTCTCCTCATAGCTTCAGTGACAGTCACATGGTTGCCAATCCTGACCTCTCCCCTGAACGTGGAACCCTTCCATCCCGCTGAAGACCCAGCCCTCCTTCTGGGTATCTAACAAGCACCTAGAACCTCTGGTGTCCCCACTCTCATACTTCCAACCTGAGTCCAACCCCTGTAGTAAATACCTCCACAAATAACACCCAGCAAAACAGAAATGGCCATGATCACGTCTCATTTGTGTTAGAATAGTGGGTGTTTTCAGGAAACTATGGTACCACCCATTCCCAATCATCTCTACAACACACACACACACACACACACACACACACACACATGGCAGCATCTTTCTGTTTGCTAGACCAGAATCCTCGGTCACTCTTGCCTCAGTTTATCCTAAAGCTTACCCACTGGAAATTCTGGTAGCTCTACCTTCAAAGTACTGCGTAGGATGGGCATTTCTCACCAACACAAGACATACCAAAAGGGTTTCTATCAGAAAACAGAACTGTGTTAAGACCCTCATCAATGTCAAGCTTCTTTTCTCCATGGCTATACTTTATCAACTGAAAAACTAAAAAAGTTACAAGTTTCAAAGTTTAAAAACATATTTTCACAAACTTAATCTATGTCTACAGGTTGCTTACTTATATTTCGTCCTGTGTAAGAACAAAAGCACTTTATACCAGCAATGGTTTAAAAGGAGTGAGGTAATAGTGCTTCTAGATTGCTCCCCCTGTAGACCACCCAGCCCAGTGAGGCCCCTCTTCACGGCACAGGCAATAGCGTTCGTGTGCTAAGTTTGAAAAGCAACAGCCCCAGGGGTGAGCCATGCCTCAGCAGTGCCCCATCAGGGTCCTGAAGATGACCCATCCCTACACAGTAACACAAGTCTAATGACCAATACACAACTGACAGATTTAATTCTATATTTACTTTCACCCTCGTTCCCAGGAATGACAGTCTCCACCCTGACCGCATCCCTGGTAACAACCAGCACTTGCTCTCTTGTCTAGAACCGACAGATTCATTTCACCCATGACAGCCTACAGTTGTCACATACAATACACCATCTGAACCTGGATCACTGATGTGAAAAGTCTTGTCGCTGCACGGGGGTGGGGGGGCACAGTAAATAACACCCAGCGAGGCAGAAATGGCCATGGTCACATCTCATCTGTGTTAGAATAGTGGGTGTTTTTAGGAAGCTCTGGTACCACCCATTCCCAATCATCTCTACAGCACACACGCACACACGCACACACACACATCCTCTTCAGTTTTAGCATCTGTGTACTCATCTTCAGTTTGACGGAACTGTATACTTTATGGGTACTGATTTAAAATGGCATTACTAGCCAAAACTTAGAGGTAACAGAAATATAAAGATTTATAAAATTATGTAACACTTCATAGTGCAGTTTGGAAAGATAAGTATTTGTTGACAAGTTGAAATATCTTTTGCTTAGATCAAGTGTGCATATCACATGTGTGTATAAATGTTAAGTGTACATATATATGTGTATATACATATGGGTATGTGTTTAGGGAAAATATGTTACAGACAGAAGGGTAAATAACATTTGAAAAAATCAAGAATAAACAGGGGTGCCTGGACGGTGCAGTGGTTTGAATGTCCTACTCTTGATTTTAGCTCAGGTCATGATCTCAAGGTGATAAGCATGAACCCTAAATCTGGACCCATGCTCAGCGGGAAGTCCGCGTGAGGATTTTCTCTCCCTGTCCCTCTGCCCCTGCCCCTGTTCACACATGCATGACCACTCTCTCTATTTCTCTCTCTCTCTCTAAAATAAATAAATAAAACTGTAAAAATGTTCAGAGAAAACAAAACTCCAAATCTACAATATTAAGAGAAATTAAATTGAAAATTATGAATTAGTAATGATTATATGAGTAGTTTGAGAGAGAAGCTAAATTTCTGCTTATACTCAGAGAACCAGCACATCTTTCTCAACATGTCAGTCTTTGATTTGCTGGGTGTGAGAGATCCATTCAAGGAAAACCAAGCAAGAATGGATGAGTCCCAGGTCAGGGCAAACACAGGGGGCACAAGGCATCTCAGCAGGTGACAGAAAGTTTTGGTCCTTGAGCAGAAAGGAACAGGACTCAGGGTGTTCTCAACAGGTGTACCAGTTGACCCAGAGCCTCGTGATGGCTGGAATCCATACAGCACTGTCCCACCACACAGCCCTGCTTCCCACCCATACTCATAACCTGCAGGGAGGGCGGGCTCTCTGTGAACTGGGAGATACGACCTGGCCTCCACACAGACAGCCCCTGAACCTCAGGTCTGGCACTGACCATCTTGTGGTCTTGATGCATTTCTCAAATTGCAAATGCCACGTGTAGAGGCACTAACACAGTAATGCTCTCTTGCCTTTTTATTTCCTTCAGATTAAAAAAAAAATCAATTAAAGAGAGAAATCATAAAAGATAGCCTGTATTTCTTCTGACCGGTTCACTTTCACTACACATGTGAAAATGTACATTAATGGTTCAAACTTAACTTCTGACCTTAACCCCTTTCTTTTGAGTACTGGTTCACAGACAAGAGCTTAAAAAATAATAATAACAATAAAATAAATAACTCATCAGTTTTCATCTGAATCAGTCAGTTTTTTGATTACTATAAGGTGAGCAATTGAGTGCATTATCCTCCCATCCTTTAAAAAGTTCCCCTCAGAGACAAGAGTGTGCAGTCATCTTATCTACAGCTAACTTGAGAGTAATTTTTATTTTTAGCTATTTTTCTATAAATATGCTAGCTCTCTTTTTTAAACTCATATTTCATTGGCTTATATAATATTTGTTAAAATTAATTATAGTGGCAAATGACACTGCCATAATAGCTGTGGTACAAACACACCATTAATTCTGGAGTAGCCTGCCACACACCTGTTGCATAACCCAAGGGAGCAAGGTCCTGGGAGGAGCCCCCAGTGGGGATAGCCCAGCCTGCGGGTGTCTTAGGCAGGAGGCATCAATGAGCTCTGGGTGTTACACGTAACTAATGAGTCATTGAACACTACATCAAAAACTAATGATGTACTCTACAGTGGCTAACAGTACACAGTAATAAAAAAACAAAGGAGACAGATAATCTTGCCAGTTGATTAAGTGGAAAGTATAAAACGCGCACACACACCCCTCTACTGTACCTCCACCTTCTAAATCATTAATAACTTAGCATAAACTTGCAGTTAGAAAGTTAGCTACTATGTTAGAAAGCAAGAGAGGCTGGTTCTGAGAGCAAGAAAGAAAACCACATCCTTCAGTATTTTCAAGACTGAACCGGGAGAGATGAGTTGACGGAAGATGCACCAGACTCAATGCAGGAGGGAGTAGGACAGGGGTAACCTTCTCCCTGTGATGCCAGGAACAAGGGGAAGGACCAGGTGTGCCAACGGGCTCTGGCACCTGGTCCAGGACCCCTCTTCCTGCAGAGGGTTGGTGGAAATCCTTCTGGGAAACACAACGTGCTGCGCTTGAACAATGTCCACGCACACTTGCTTCGAGAAGACTGCAGCCTGTACGGACTTGGCGCGTTGGAGGGAAGCCCTCTGGAGGAAGGGGTGTCTGCAGACCGAGTGAGAATGCTTCCTACCAGCTAATGCAAGGGCTCTGCGGAGAGCAGCATGGCCACCACTGAGAAGCAGGACAGGAAGAGAAAGGCGGGTGTGAGTGCTCTGGACACAGGACGTTCTGTGCGACGGAGCCAGGGTTGTGGAGGCTGGGGCGCGGCCGCCCAGCGTTGTTGCTCAGGAAAGCTTTCTAAGCAGAGGCTTTCATTCTAAGAGCTGTGCGTGCTCTTCCGTCTTTTCTGCTCTCTGTGGATCACTGAGACACGAGGCTTCTGAGCTCTCCGAGAGTCAAACCTCCTCCTCGGTGCAGAGACGTCTGCACTGAACGCACTGACTAGGCAATAGGGCAAGCTTCACCATCCTTGTCTTGAAAATAATTTGCATGAGCTCAAGTAAGAGCAGAGAGTGGGCAGTTGGGTCGTTACCTGGAGGCTTTGCCCCTTTTCCTCATGCTGGTGCAGGTCTTGCCCTATAACAAAGGCTTTAGACATCGCAGACTCACTTTACCAGCCAGCTGGCGGTTTCTAGGATGTGGGCATTTGACCCAATCATGGCTAGTCCAACAGGTAGGAAAGTCTGTGGGGTATATCTTGGACCTCCTCCATGATGAGTGCCCAGCCCTCTCTCACTGCCCTAGCCATTGTCTTGGGAGGACAGGACCTCCCGGAGGAGGTGCAAGCCAAGAAAAGTGTTTCTGAAATCGACGCAGAAGCTTGATGTATTGGCACCATTTAGGGATCTTGGGATCCCTATCTTTAGACTTCTTGACGTTAAGAGAAACAAATCTCTGCTGTTTTAGCCACTTTAGATCGTAGAGTATTCCTTCCAAGACAATCTCTGAAAGCAGGAAAATAGAGAAGAAATGGAGCATTAACGTACTTACCTCAAACCGAGATTTCTAGGGACCGCAGGCATTTGGGAAAGAGGATAAACAGAGCAGAGAGGCCAAGCCAGACAGGCCTGCCGCACCTGGGAGCCCAGAGGCCTCCAGCAGACCTGGACGCCCAAAGGAATTCTGCAATGATCCGAACATTTGGGTTAATCCCCAAACTGCAGTTCCTAAGGAAATGTATCCTTGTGAGTGGCCGCCTAGGGAAGGCACTGTGTGAACAACGGAGAGGGCCACCAGAAAGAGACCAAAATATAAAAAACAAACATGAGATTCATGAGCTCATGCCACACTTATTCACACCAGCTCTGCCCTTGACTCTCAGCAAGAAGGAAAGCACCGTCCCATCCTTGCAAGCCCACGGCTCACCTGGGGATATGGGGAGGACAAAGGGAGGGTGGAAACTGCAGGTGGTGGTAGACTATTAGGTTTGTGCCCAGAGGGTTAGAGAAGCTCAGAGGAGTGTGGATGACTTGATGATTACAGCCACATAGAATACTGAGTTCCTGGAAAATTAGCACTTCCCATTCGAAACTCTGGAAGCCTTCACGATTACCACCTTGTATCCAAAGTTCCCACTTCAACCCTTATACATATATAAGGGTTAGATGTACCATCGAAAACATGTATGCTTTCCTGTAATTAGAATTTAGGGTTTAAACATCTCTGACAATTTATTTATTGTTTGTAATGTTCAGTTAGCCAGCCTACTACATCATTAGTTTTTGGTGTGGTATTCAGTGATTTATCAGTTGTGTGTAACACCCAGTGCTCATCCCAACACGTGTCATCTCTGACAATCTGTTTATTTTTTTAAAGATTTTATTTATTGATTGATTGATTGATTGATTGATTTCTTTGTCAGAGAGAGAGAAAGAGAGAGCACACAAGCAGGCAGAGCGGCCGGCAGAGGCAGAGAGAGAAGCAGGCTCCCTGCCGAGCAAGGACCCCCCCCCCGATACGGGACTCGATCCCAGGACTCCGGGATCGTGACCCGACTTGAAGGCAGCAGCTTAACCCACTGAGCCATGCAGGCGCCCATCATCTCTGACACTTTAAAATTAATTTTAAACATTCGGTGAATACTAGATAAGTGCCTTTTTTGTTGTTGTTGTTTCTAGCAAAAATACTTCTAGCCTTGAAGTCAATGTGACATTTTATTTCAAACAAATACTGCCAAGAATTTGAGTTATGTGCCTTTGCTGACAACAGCAGAAATTTTTGCGGAATATGGTATATGTGATGTGGTTACTTTTCTTATTTCAGAAAGTTGCTGTGAATAGGCGTGCTTATTCTGTGATGTTTTATGTTTATAAGACATCAGATCAAACTATATTTAATGCCTAAGAAAAGGCATGCTACTTTTACTTTATGGCTTAAATGTGTTATGTCATATTTACTCAAGAATGAGGCAAGTAAAGCTATATATGGTTTAAAAAGTAGAAATATTCTTTCTGCTAACATATAAAAAACAGATTATTTTTATGACCCTTACGTAAAACTATATGACTTAAAAGTAAGGCTGGTTTTGTAAAGGGTCAAAACAACCACCATAAAAAAATAAGCAACTATTAATAGAGCAAATGATGAAATCCCACTTGGATTAGTTTGGCATTTTATCTTCTTAGTATTTTTAAACTGTATTTTGAATGAGGAGCTATGAGATAGCAACTAACAGGCTCAGGTGACACGTGTCCAACAATATCACTGCTCAGACTTGGAAGCATTTGTGTTCCATTTGATGATGAGGAATCAGATTTAGAGTGACAACACCCTCCTGGTTTGCAACTGTGACCCACCATGTGGGTAAGGTGTGCTCTGTGCTCTGTGCTCTGTGAGGTTCTGGGTTCTAGGTTCTTTGCCAGCGCTAACTCCTGTAATGGTCATGACGACCACCGGTAGGTAGTGAGTCTGATGGCAGAAAGGGTCCCAGGTGGGTGCTGCAATTTGCACAGTATGCCATGGGCTGAGCTGTGTCTTCCCAACATTCATACACTGAATGGGACTGAATGTGGAAATAGAGCTAATAAGAATGTAGTGAGGGTTCAATGATATCCTCAGAGCGGGTCCCTGATCCGACACTAATACATTAGTGTCCCTGTAAGAGGAAACTCTTAGGCGAGCTCTCTCCCTCTCTATGCATGTGAGGACAGAGCAGGCAGGGGCCATCTGCCCTTTAACAGAATCAGCCAGGATCTTGACTGTGGACTTCCCCATGTCCAGAACTGTGAGAAAATATATTTCTCTTGTTTAAGCCACCCAGTCTTGGGTATTTTGTTAAAATGGCCCAATCCAGGGTGCCTGGGCGGCTCAGTTGGTTGAGCGACTGCTTCAGCTCAGGTCACGATCCCGGAGTCCCGGGATCGAGTCCCATGTCGGGCTCCCAGCTCCCTGGGCAGTCTGCTTCTCCCTCTTACCTTCTTCCCTCTCATGCTATCTCTCATTCTCTCTCTCAAATAAAGAAAATCTTTTTTAAAAAAAATTAAAATAAAATGACCCAATCCAGCTAACGCAGTATAAGTTTCTCTGAACCAAGTGGCAGAGGTGGGTAGTGTAGGCATTCACATCACCCCGCCAAATCTCACATCCCTGAGAGCCTCGGCCCAGTGTCCTCCACTGTACCCTAGCTTTTTTTTTGGGGGGGGGGGTGCACACATCATGCAGACTCAGCCTCTTACACGAGAATGTCTTCCAGTGACTGTGATACACAGGAATTTCAGCACACTGGCAAAAGAGGGCAAGCATTATTTTTGGAAGTATATATGACCCAATATTATCTCCATGATTGGCAAAATTGAACATGCTTTACAGAGTCTGATATGCGGGCAATGAGAGAAGCCCTCCTTCGTTTTGGGCTTGGTGTCTCAAGTGAGGCGTCCGGTCTCCTCAGTTGCAGGAGAGACTGACGTTCCTGGGGCCTGATCCAAATGTTCTCCAGGAGTCCGGAGAGCAAAGGGGAACTACATTGGCTGAAAAATCTCCTGGGGCTCTGCCCGATGGATTTAGCGCAAGTGGACAAAGCAATGTTTGTGACTCAAGCACATTACCAGGTGGGCCCTTGGACAAGGTGAGAACGTTCCATGAGGTATCCGCCCACCAGGTTGGTGCTGGTAGAGAAAACTGTAATGGAGCATCTGTACTAACAGTCCTGAGCCCCGTTCCACACCACCATTATGAGGAGGACAACTGAGCATGATCAGTTCTGGATATAGAGCAGATAGGAAGTACGCAGCACAATCCATGGAGGGTTTTTTCACACAAACATGCACACACACACACACACACACGTCTTTTGTCAAGTTAGTCCCTTGATAGAACTATCAATGTTTAGGAAATAAAGGAGACAGGAAAACAATGACCAGAGAGGATGCAATCAGACTGGTCCAGAATGGGACGTATTTAATGGGACAAATGACCCTTCCTCCTCAACACATAAGTAGTAAGAGGGAAAGAGAGAGGATAAGACTGAGACTCAACAGGTCTTCAAGATGTAAAAACCAAACGCAAATGAGTAGAACTCATTTGAATCCAATTTGAATAGATTGATGTCTCAAGATATTTTTGAGACAACAAAAAAATGTGTCATGGATATTATGTAATAATAAACGTTAGTTGTGCTAAGTACAATGATGCTGTTGTAGTTAACTTTCTGAAGAATTTCTTAGAAGAGCTCCTGGGAGACTCAGTCAGTTAAGCCTCAGACTCTCTGTTCCGCCTCAGGTCACGATCTGAGCTGTGGGATCACTGGGCTCACACTCCGCGGGGAACCTGCTCGACATTCTTTCTCTCTCCCTCTGCCCCGCCCCCTATGCATGGCTCACGCTCCTTCTCTCTCCCTAAAATAAATAAATACATCTTTAAAAAAAGTATTGCTTAGAGACATGGATTTCTGGGTGGAATGGTATATCTGTGATTTGCTTTTGCAGTTGGTAAGATGTTGGTAATTATGGAAGCTGGGTGATGAGTACACAGGGTTTCATGATCCTTTTACCTCCATCTTGTGATACTGGAAAAAAACATTTTAAAAGGTAACATGTGGGGGGAGGAGTCAAGATGGCGGAGAAGCAGCAGCTGAGACGACTTCAGGTAGCGGGAGATCAGCTAGATAGCTTATCTAAAGATTGCAAACACCTACAAATCCAACGGAGATCGAAGAGAAGAAGAACAGCAATTCTAGAAACAGAAAATCAACCACTTGAATCCAAAGCGATGGGAAGATAGACTGCGGGGGGAGGGGCCGGCTCCCGGCAAGCGGCGGAGCAACGGAGCACAAAATCGGGACTTTTAAAAGTCTGTTCCGCTGAGGGACATCGCTCCAGAGGCTTAACCGGGGTGAAGCCCACGCGGGGTCAGTGTGGCCTCAGGTCCCGCAGGGTCACAGAAGGATCGGGGTGTCTGAGTGTCGCAGAGCTCGCAGGTATTAGAACGGGGAAGCCGGCTACAGAGACAGAGCCGAGGAGTGACTCTCAGCTCGGGGTTACCTTGAACCGGTCGCAGGCTCGGTGAGCTCGGAGCGCGGCCGGAGGCCAGGGTGACGGGAGTAATTGGGCGCTGTTCTCTGAGGCGCACTGAGGAGTGGGGCCCCGGGCTCTAAGCTCCTCCAGGCTGGAGACTGGGCGGCCGCCATCTTCATTCCCGTCCTCCGGACTCTACGGAAAGCGCTCAGGGAACAAAAGCTCCCGAAAGCGAACCCGAGCGGATTACTCAGCCCGGCCCCTGGTAAGGGCGGTGCGACTCCGCCTGGGGCAAAGACGCTTGAGAATCACTACAACAGGCCCCTCCCCCAGAAGATCAACAAGAAACCCAGCCAGGACCAAGTTCACTTACGAGGAGTGCGGTTTCAATACCAAGGAGAGCCGCGGAATTCCAGAGGAGGAGAAAGCAAAGCACGGAACTCAAGGCTTTCTCCCCATGATTCTTTAGCCTTGCAGTTAATTTAATTTTTTTTTCTTTTTCAATTTTTTTTCTCTTCTTCTGCTAAATTTTTTTAACTTTTACCCTTTTCTTTTTTAAAGTTTTTTAACTAGTTTATCTAATATATATATATATATTTCCTTTTTATATTTTTTTCATTATTGGTTTTCTTTTTTTATTTGTTTCTTTTTTCTTTTTTCTTTTTTTTTTTTCTTTCTGAACCTCTTTTTATCCCCTTCCCCCGCCCACTCAAGATTTGGGATCTCTTTTGATTTGGCTAAAGCATATTTTCCTGGGGTTGTTGCCACCCTTTCAGTATTTCATTTACTCCTTCATATACTTTTATCTGGAGAAAATGACAAGGCAGAAAAATTCACCACAAAAAAAAGAACAAGAGGCAGTACCAAAGGCTAGGGACCTAATCAATACAGACATTGGTAATATGTCAGATCTAGAGTTCAGAATGACGATTCTCAAGGTTCTAGCTGGGCTCGAAAAAGGCATGGAAGATATTAGAGAAACCCTCTCGGGAGATATAAAAGCCCTTTCTGGAGAAATAAAAGAACTAAAATCTAATCAAGTTGAAATCAAAAAGGCTATTAATGAGGTGCAATCAAAAATGGAGGCTCTCACTGCTAGGATAAATGAGGCAGAAGAAAGAATTAGCGATATAGAAGACCAAATGACAGAGAATAAAGAAGCTGAGCAAAAGAGGGACAAACAGCTACTGGACCACGAGGGCAGAATTCGAGAGATAAGTGACACCATAAGACAAAACATCATTAGAATAATTGGGATTCCAGAAGAAGAAGAAAGAGAAAGGGGAGCAGAAGGTATATTGGAGAGAATTATTGGAGAGAATTTCCCCAATATGGCAAAGGGAACAAGCATCAAAATCCAGGAGGTTCAGAGAACCCCCCTCAAAATCAATAAGAATAGGTCCACACCCCGTCACCTAATAGTAAAATTTACAAGTCTTAGTGACAAAGAGAAAATCCTGAAAGCAGCCCGGGAGAAGAAGTCTGTAACATACAATGGTAAAAATATTAGATTGGCAGCAGACTTATCCACAGAGACCTGGCAGGCCAGAAAGAGCTGGCATGATATATTCAGAGTACTAAACGAGAAAAACATGCAGCCAAGAATACTATATCCAGCTAGGCTATCATTGAAAATAGAAGGAGAGATTAAAAGCTTCCAGGACAAACAAAAACTGAAAGAATTTGCAAACACCAAGCCAGCTCTACAGGAAATATTGAAAGGGGTCCTCTAAGCAAAGAGAGACCCTAAAAGTAGTAGATCAGAAAGGAACAGAAACAATATACAATAACAGTCACCTTACAGGCAATACAATGGCACTAAATTCATATCTCTCAATAGTTACCCTGAATGTTAATGGGCTAAGTGCCCAATCAAAAGACACAGGGTATCAGAATGGATAAAAAAACAAAACCCATCTATATGTTGCCTACAAGAAACTCATTTTAAACCCGTAGACACCTCCAGATTTAAAGTGAGGGGGTGGAAAAGAATTTACCATGCTAATGGACATCAGAAGAAAGAAGGAGTGGCAATCCTTATATCAGATCAATTAGATTTTAAACCAAAGACTATAATAAGAGATAAAGAAGGACACTATATCATACTCAAAGGATCTGTCCAACAAGAAGATCTAACAATTTTAAATATCTATGCCCCTAACGTGGCAGCAGCCAACTATATAAACCAATTAATAACAAAATCAAAGAAACACATCGACAATCATACAATAATAGTAGGGGACTTTACAGTCCCCTCACTGAAATGGACAGATCATCCAAGCAAAAGATCAACAAGGAAATAAAGGCCTTAAATGACACACTGAACCAGATGGACATCACAGATATATTCAGAACATTTCATCCCAAAGCAACAGAATACACATTCTTCTCTAGTGCACATGGAACATTCTCCAGAATAGATCACATCCTTGGTACTAAATCAGGTCTCAACCGGTATCAAAAGATTGGGATCATTCCCTGCATATTTTCAGACCACAATGCCCTGAAGCTAAAACTCAATCACAAGAGGAAATTTGGAAAGAACCCAAATACATGGCGACTAAACAGCATCCTTCTAAAGAATGAATGGGTCAACCAGGAAATTAAAGAAGAATTGAAAAAATTCATGGAAACAAATGATAATGAAAATACAATGGTTCAAAATCTGTGGGACACAACAAAGGCAGTCCTGAGAGGAAAATATATAGTGGTACAAGCCTTTCTCAAGAAACAAGAAAGGTCTCAGGTACACAACCTAACCCTACACCTAAAGGAGCTGGAGAAAGAACAAGAAAGAAACCCTAAACCCAGCAGGAGAAGAGAAATCCTAAAGATCAGAGCAGAAATCAATGAAATAGAAACCAAAAAAACAATAGAACAAATCAACGAAACTAGGAGCTGGTTCTTTGAAAGAATTAATAAGATTGATAAACCCCTGGCCAGACTTATCAAAAAGAAAAGAGAAAGGACCCAAATAAATAAAATCATGAATGAAAAAGGAGAGATCACAACTAACACCCAAGAAATACAGACAATTATAAGAACATATTATGAGCAACTCTATGCCAACAAATTTGACAATCTGGAAGAAATGGATGCATTCCTAGAGACATATAAACTACCACAACTGAACCAGGAAGAAATAGAAAGCCTGAACAGACCCATAACCAGTAAGGAGATTGAAACGGTCATCAAAAATCTCCAAACAAACAAAAGCCCAGGGCCAGACGGCTTCCCGGGGGAATTCTACCAAACATTTAAAGAAGAACTAATTCCTATTCTCCTGAGACTGTTCCAAAAAATAGAAATGGAAGGAAAACTTCCAAACTCATTTTATGAGGCCAGAATCACCTTGATCCCCAAACCAGAAAAGGATCCCATCAAAAAAGAGAACTACAGACCAATATCCTTGATGAACACAGATGCAAAAATTCTCACCAAAATACTAGCCAATAGGATTCAACAGTACATTAAAAGGATTATTCACCATGACCAAGTGGGATTTATTCCAGGGCTGCAAGGTTGGTTCAACATCCGCAAATCAATCAATGTGATAAAACACATTAATAAAAGAAAGAACAGGAACCATATGATACTCTCCATAGATGCTGAAAAAGCATTTGACAAAGTACAGCATCCCTTCCTGATCAAAACTCTTCAAAGTGTAGGGATAGAGGGCACATACCTCAATATTATCAAAGCCATCTATGAAAAACCCATCGCAAATATCATTCTCAATGGAGAAAAACTGAAAGCTTTTCCGCTAAGGTCAGGAACACGGCAGGGATGTCCGTTATCACCACTGCTATTCAACATAGTACTAGAAGTCCTAGCCTCAGCAATCAGACAACAAAAAGAAATTAAAGGCATCCAAATCGGCAAAGAAGAAGTCAAACTATCACTCTTCGCAGATGATATGATACT